>NC_091433.1:131542436-132142436 GCF_964237555.1 Oryctolagus cuniculus
CTGGCTCCTAACTCCAACTTCCTGCTGCAGATAGTGGTGATGGTTCAAGTGATTGGGTCCCTGTCACCCACATGGGAGACTTAGATTGAGTTCCCAGGTCCTGGCTTCAGCTCAGCTCAGTTCCAGCCATTAATGGGCATTTGAGGAGTCATCCTGTGGGTGAGAGCTCCCTCTATCTCTCTGCCTCTCAAATAATTTTTTTAAAGTCAACAAATAGGAGCAGACGTTTAGTGCAGTAAAGATGCCATGCAGGATGCCCACATCCCCTATCAGAGTGTGTAGGTGTGAGTTCCAGCTTCCCTTCTGATCCAGCTTCTTGCTAATGCACACCCTTGGAGGCAGCAGGTGATGGCTCAAGTACCTGGGTCCCTGCCACCTACATGGGAGACCCAGACGGAGTTCTCAGATCCCAGCCTTTGTCTGGCCTGCCCAGCCCCAGCTGTTGCGGGCATTTGAGATGTGACCCAGTAAATGGTAGTACTTGTGTATGCCTGCTCTCTCCACCCCCCCACCTCTCTCTCCCTCTCCCTCACTCACCTGCCTCTCTATCAAATAATAATTTTTTAAGCTGTAAGTTTATTTTGATGCAAAAAATTATGAAATCCATGTATAGGTTTTTCATTATACACATTTTTTCATGAACTTTCTGAAGACTCCTAGTACAGTGCAGTCATATCACCCATGTTCAACTTGCACTCTTAGATGCTGTCTTGAGAACCTAACTTCCAGTCTTTTGATCTCACAACATGAAATTAATCTATATTGAGATTATATAAAATCTCAAATAAAATAGAAAGAAATAAACTCTGAATAAGCAGGGTCACCTGAAAACTTCACATCTATCTCCAGGATTAGCCAATTATTTCAATGACAAAATGGTTTCAACGCCTAAATATGTAAATATAGCCTTTCCTTCTAGATTTTTTTTTTTTTTTGACAGGCAGAGTGGACAGTGAGAGAGAGACAGAGAGAAAGGTCTTCCTTTGCCATTGGTTCACCCTCCAATGGCCGCGGCCGGCGCACTGGGGCTGGCGCATGGCGCTGATCCGATGGCAGGAGCCAAGTGCTTCTCCTGGTCTCCCATGGGGTGCAGGGCCCAAGCACTTGGGCCATCCTCCACTGCACTCCCTGGCCACAGCAGAGAGCTGGCCTGGAAGAGGGGCAACCGTGACAGAATTCGGCACCCTGACCGGGACTAGAACCCGGTGTGCCAACGCCGCAAGGTGGAGGATTAGCCTAGTGAGCCGCAGCGCCGGCCAAATTTAGTGTTTTCAAAGTTCCATCATCATAAACACTGCAACAAACATTCCAGTACTCAGTCCTATGTATATATCCATTATTGATTTTCTCAGAATAATTCCTAGAAGTGGAATTGCTGGATCAAAATGTGTCTAAAGATTCAAGGATTTTAATAGAGATGGGCAAAATGCCCTCCAAACCACAAATCAACTATTAATAGGAAATCAAATACAAGGTATTTAAGGAAACAACAGGGTACTTCATTGATTCCATCTGTGAGCCCTCAGCTACGCAAATAAATCTTGACAAAATTTTGCACACGTAAGTAAAAAAAAAGAGTGTTACACCTTGATACCACATCAACAGCTCTTCTAGGAATGCTGCAAGGAAAATATTTGGACTTTGGAGAGGAGGGAAAATAACCTGTTGGCAATTAAACATCACTACAAGATGACAGAATGACTCAGGCTCTCAAAGATTTCTAATTCAAAACCATTTTTAAAAAATCATAGCATTTAATCTTGGTGGTTATAATACTCAAAATTACAAAGCATTTTATCATCAGATCCTTCTCTTGAAGTAGAAAACACCATAATAGCCTCTGATGGTGCTGAAATTTCAATGGGGGGAAAATTAAAATTTCAACAGACCCTATAAACTCTTCTACCTACCCATCACCAAAACTATATACTCAACAACATAAACCCTATTCCAAATCTGGAACCCAGAAATGCATTTGTGAGTGAAAATAAGCCTAAGCAAATTGGAAAAAATAAATCCTTCAAAATTGATGAATGAACAATACTAGGTATGGTTTTAAATTTGTTCTGTATTTTGCAAAATTTCTTTAATGAGTGGTGATATATGCCATAAGAGCTCAAAACTTAGTATGTAGGGAACAAAAGTGTCATTACTACATTCACGTGATTATCCTGATACTGAAAATTACTTTTGTTGAGACACAGCATACTGTACAATTCTTCAAATAATAGTAAACACAATGCACATTGAAAAAAAAAGCAATCCCCAACAAATTCTTTAAACTATTCTACTGTCACAGACCAGTACTAAATCCATTTTCCTTGTCATTACAAAATGTCCCCAGATGCAAAAGGTAATGAAATACATTTTGCAGCTCTCTTTCCTAAAATACACTTTCTAAATAGGAAGACATTAAGAATCCTGACAACCAGGAACAACAGAACCATACCGATGTCCTTTAAGTTATGCATAAAAGATCTACAGAAAAGATAAATTAGGGGTACTTTTTGATTCTGCAAGAGTATTCATAGCAGCATTGGCAATTTTAAATAGTGCATTTAAAGTACTTATGCTTTTTCTAATCACTGAATTAAAATAGAGCAGCATTTGTATTTTCCAACCCAGAAAGAACAGTAATTACAGTATTCTACAATCTCCAATATGCACTCATTTAAAAAAAACCCATAATCTTCTGATCCTCACAAGGCAGCAAACCGAATTACAGCAACTTTTCTTAAACCAGCAATCCCTGTCTCTAGTTCTTACCGGATAAGAAATGGCCTCTCCTTTTTGACTCATCCTAAGCCAGGAGCCTGAGAAAGGGCAAAGCAGGTCCGATGTCACCACAACTTGGACCCAGCAACAATGCCAAGAATGACATAACACCAAAGCCTTCTACATTTGCAGAATGTCCATCATTCTCCACTCCCAGCTCCTATCAACACAGACGCCACAAAGATTGGAGAGGAGCAATACAATACTGGTATTCAGTTGTGTTAAGAAAGAGCAATTAAGTTGCTCCAAGCCTGCTCAGTCCAGAGGACAGCAGGAAACCACAGCCAAAAGGGTGAAAAGAGGGAGCTGATGCTGCTACGAAGTGCCCCCACACGGGGACGTGAGCAGTGTCCCTTGTGACTTTGGGCACATCCAAATCGCTGCAACGAACGGCCGGCCCATCAGGACAGCCCTGAGCCCGCAGCCCAGCGAGGCTCCCAGGTGCGGGACTCCCCTTCGTTAAGTGGCACGAGGGCGGGGGCGCTATTTTCCCCTGGGCGAAAGCAGGTCTAGGCAAGTGGAGAAGCAAAAATACCCCCTCAGGACCGAGTCCAAACAGTACGCACAGCTCCTTGGCTTTCCGTGTCCTGGACTTTGAGAAATTTCTCTAGTGTAAAATCTATTACTATGAAATTGGAAAGCTCGAAACTGATTGAAGGAAAAAGAAAAAGTGTCGATGCTGCCTTCCAAAGACTGCCCTGACATCGAAAACTATTTGGGGACGAGTCAGGTCATAGTACGCAATCTGCAATGTAAGTTTTTAAAATAAGCTGGAGCTCGCCCGGGCCATTTCGCCCACAGAGCCGCGATCTTGGCGACTGCACGGCCCAGCCCTCGCAGACAGCCTATGACGCGAAGGGTCCTCGCCTCCCGGCGCTCGCCACCGGCCCCGGCCCGCGGCGCCGCGCGCACAGAGCCCACCGAGCCGGTCCAGACGCGCAGCGGCGGATGTCAGGCCGAGGCCAAGTGCGCCGGCCCGGCTCGGCGTTCGGCGGCTGTTGGCTGACCGACCCGCACATGGGCGTGCGCAACTTGCTAGGCGCTGAAGCCAGACTAGCTGGGAAGCGGCAGCCACCGGGGGCACCTGGCCCCGACCCCGCGACGGCCCGTCCTGCTGCCCACCCCTGCCAACTGCCGCTAAGCACCAGCGAGGGCGGGCAGCACCGGGGGCAAAGGAGGCGCTCACCGCTTCAGCGGGTCCGAAGCCGGCCGCGCGCCGGCGGTCGAGGCCACAGGGCTCGGCTCCGCGGCCCGGGCTGCGGCCCGGGGGGCACTTTCGGCAGGAACGTGGTCCCGGGACATCGCGGGCGGTGCTCGCAGCACCCACGCAGGCTCCCGGAGCGCCCCGCACACCGCCCCTCAGGCCCCGGGGGGCGGGGCTCTGCGCAGCGGGGCCCGCCCACCCCCGGGGCAGCCAATGGGCGCGGAGCGCGGGAAGCCGGGGCGGGGCGGCGCTGGTCCTGCAGCCCCCTGCTCCCCGCTACCCTGCGACGCCAGCTGTCCCGGAGCGGTCCGCAAGAGGGGAAGTGCTCGTCAAAGAAAGGATCTGCGACCGCCTAAGACGTTCGGGACAAACTTCGGATTGTGCATGGCTTTCCGTTTTTATTATGGTCCGCTGTCTGCGGAACACCTGTGACGACCAGCTACAGTGCTTGGGGACCCGCGGAGTCGGCGAGGAGGAGGAACGGAAAACCGGTAACCGTGGCGCCACGTTCTCGTCTGGTGGGGCGGGCTTGTGGCACAGCAGATGAAGCTGAAGCTCTGGACGCTGGCATCCCAAATTGCAGAGCCGGGGGAGTTCCGGCAGCTCTGCTTCCGAACCAGCTCCTTGCTAATGCACCTGGGAGGTAGCAGGTGATGGCCAAGTGTTTGGGCCCCTGCCACCCACGTGGGAGATCCCAATGGAGTAACTGGGTCCTGGCTTGTGCCTGGCCTGGCCCTGGCTGTTGCAGGCAATTGGGCAGTGAACCACAGAAGGGAAGATCTCTGTCTCTGTATGTGTGTCTCTCAGCGTGTCACCCTGCTAAATGAATGAATAAATCTGTTTTTTTAAAAATTGAAAAGGGCTGGGGTAGGGATGGGGCCGAGGCTTGTTACTCTGGGAGTCCTGTGGCTGTCATTTGTGTGAAAAATCCTCATGTCATTTTTTTCTTTTCTTGTAGACAACTAAGAAATATGTGTAACATGGTCAAAAATGCGTTCAATGAAAAAGCTCCCATCCTCCACTAATCCTCTCCACACCCCCCCCAAGAACTCTAGTTTTCTTTCTTTGCAGGCTACTACTGTTAACCAATTTCTTGCGTATACTTTCAAAGATATTCTATGCATTAAAAACAAAGCCAAAACAACAAATATATGTATGTATATATATGAACTTTTTATTTTTTTAATTAATTAATTTATTTGTAAGACTGAGTTACAGAGAGGCAGACGCACAGAGAGAGAGAGAGAGAGCGAGCGAGAGAGAGGTCTTCCATCTGCTGGTTCACTCCCCAGATGGCTGCAATGGTGGGAACTGTGCCGATCAGAAGCCAGGAGCTTCTTTATGATATCTCACGTGGGTGCAGGTGCCCAAGCACTTGGACCATCTTCTGCTTTCCTGGGAAATAGCAGAGCTGGATGGGAAGTGGAGCAGCCAGGATTCAAACAGGTACCCATAGGGGATGCCACGCTGCAGGTGGCAGCTTTACCCACTACACTATAGCACTGGCCCCAGTATATGAACTTTTTAAAAGTTCATGGAAAAAGTAGAATTAAGATATGTTGAATTTTCACTAACCTTTTGAAGTTGCTTTGTGTACACACACCAGCTCTTTGGCTAATGACACACACATGCACAAGTGATCCACTACACACTTTTGCTACTTTGCTTTTTCTTCTGTTACCATTGTATGTCAGACAGCTTTCATTCTTTATTATGATTTCATAGTATTCCATCAAATTGTCCATTTAAGTTGTTTTTATTCTTTTGCTATTACAATGCTACAGTCAGTATTCTTATTTATAGCACTTGGCGTGTAAGCAAATGTATGTCTGTGCTTAAAAACTGAGTGTTGAATGCTGAATCATAAGTAGGAATTTAAAAAATCTGGTAAATGTTGCCAAGTTGCTCTCCAGTTTCATTTATACTTCCCTAGTAATATATCAACTTATCTATTTTAGTGCATCTCAATAAACAGAATATTATCAGACTTAATTTTTAAATTTCCCTTTCTGTAAACAGCTTATAATATTTTGTCCAGTTTTCTACTCATGATTTTTTTTAATTGTAGAATATCTGTTCTGGCTCTCAAAAACAAGATGATGGAGGGAATATACTTGTTTTGAAAGTGTCACAGACTGTGCTGCTGCCGTGGCTCTAAAGCCTACCACCTTCAGAAATCAACCTGTGGCAGTTTTTGTTACCCTACTGAGCACACAAGGATGTATAATTGGAGTGCCAAGGCTAAAAGACAAAATACCAGTGGGACTGATCCAGTGAGGCACATTAAAACTGTGTACTGCAGAGTCAGGGATGGATTCCATCTAGGAACAACACCTAAACCCAACATTCAGTTAAAAAACTTGAGAATTTCAGTGACTAAACAGGCAGCAAGTGTTCTGCTTTTAAAATACAGAAACATTGTAGAATACATACATATATCGTACAATGAAATTGGTACGTTGTTAATAAGGTAATTAGCTTTGTAAAAAGATTTATTTATTCGAAAGCATTATACAGAGAGAGAGAGAGAGAGAGAGGAGAAACAAAGAGATCTTTCATCCACTGGTTCACTCCTCAAATGGCTGCAACAGCCTCAAAGCCAGGAGCTAGGAGCTTCTTCTGGGCCTCCCATGTGGGTGCAGGGGCCTGAGGACTTAGACCATCTTCTTCTGCTTTCCCAGGCCATTAGCAGGGGGCTGTATAAGAAGCAGAGCAACTGGGACTCAAACTGGCATCCATATGGGATGCCAGCACTGCAGACGCTGTTTAACCCACTGCACCACAGTGCCATCCTCAGAGCACTTATCTTTCATCCACTTTATTTGGGTTTTGTTTACTGTATTTTTTCCATTAATTCTTTGTTATTTTCATATAGATATATTAATTGATTTGTAAATGTTTCTACTTTAAAATTTTTATTTATCACTCCCCAAATGCCTGCAAAGGCTGATTCTAGACCCAAGCTGCCACCCAATCCAGGTGTCTTGTATGGGTGGCAGGAACCCAATTATTTAAGCCATCACTGTTACTTCTCAGGATCAGCATTTGCTGTAACTGGAATCAGCAGCTGGAGCCAGATAGCAAACCCAGATACTTTAATACGGCTGTCTTAACTGGCATCTTAACCGCAAGGCCAAATGCCTGCCCCTCAAGGTTCTTTTTGTTGTTATTGTTGCTGTTCTTAATCTTCCGTAGAAAGACTGTCACTAATTTAGAATTAGAATGAAATTAGAACAGAATTTAGAAAAATTCTCCCAAAGTTGCTTCTGGTACATCTGATAACTATACAGTTAATATATTATGCAGATAACCTACAATAGGAATAATATATGCCATGATGAAGAAATAAATCTGGGTAAAGGATATGAACAGAGAGTTCTCCAAAGAAGATAAAAATGCCAATGAGCACATGAGAAGATGCTCAACATTAGTAGCCATCAAGGAAATGAAAATCAAGACCATAGTGAGATACCACTTAACATTCCTATGATGGCAATAATGGAAGAATCAGATAATAGCAAGTGTTGACAAGTGTTTGGACTGAATTATAGTACTGTAAAAATAATGTTAAATCTCTAACCTCCAATGTGAGTGTATTTGAAAACAGGTCTTTGAAAGATTAAGATTAAATGAGGCCGGCGCTGTGGCTCACTAGGCTAATCCTCCGCCTTGCGGCGCCGGCACTCCGGGTTCTAGTCCTGGTCGGGGCGCCAGATTCTGTCCCGGTTGCCCCTCTTCCAGGCCAGCTCTCTGCTGTGGCCCGGGAGTGCAGTGGAGGATGGCCCAAGTCCTTGGGCCCTTCACCTGCATGGGAGACCAGGAGGAAGCACCTGGCTCCTGGCTTCGGATCAGCACAGTGTGCCGGTCGCAGCAGGCCAGCCACGGCGGCCATGGGCGGGTGAACCAATGGCAAAGGAAGACCTTTCTCTCTGTCTCTCTCTCTCACTGTCCACTGTGCCTGTCAAAACAAACAAACAAAAACCAAACAAACAAAAGATTAAATGAGGATGTAAAGTAGAGCCCTAATCTGATATGACCGGTTTCTTAAGGAGGCAGAGATACCAGGGATGTGTATGCACTGAACAAAGGCCTTAAGAAGGTGGCCATCTGTATGCCAAGGAGAGAGATCTTTGAAGAAGCCAGTCTTCCTGACACCTTGATCCAGGACTTCTAGTTTCCAGAACTGTTAGAAAATAAATTTCTGATGTTTAAGCCACCGAGTCTGTGGTGTTTTGTTTTGACAGCCCTAACAAACTGATTCAGTAGGGATATGGAGAAATTGGAACACTCATACACTGCTGGTTGGGATGCAAAATGGTGCAGCCTGTTTGGAAAACAGTTTAGTAGTTACTCTAATAAATCAAGTTACCATAAGACCCAACAACGGCACTCTTGTATATATATACAAGAGAAGTAGAACACATGTCTACAAGAACATTTCTTCATGAATTTTCATAGCAGCATTGTTCAGAATGGACAAAACATGGAGACAACCCACATGCCCATCAACTGATAAAAGAATAAAGCAATGGAGGCTGGCACCATGGCGCAGTAGGTTAACTCTGCCTGCGGCGCCAGCATCCCATGTGGGCACTGGTTCTAGCCCTGGCTGCACTTCTTCCGATGCAGCTCTCTGCTGTGGCCTGGGAAAGCAGCCCCCTGCACCCACTTAGGAGTCCAGGAAGAAGCACCTGGCTTTGGATCGGCGCAGCTCCGGCCGTTGTGGCCATTTGGGGAATGAACCAGCGGAGAAAGGCTTTTCTCTCTGTCTCTCCCTCTCACTGTCTGTAACTCTGCCTCTCAAATAAATAAATAAATAAATAAAGCAAGCAAGCAAGCAATGGATATATCCATATAATGGAATACTATTCAGCAATAAAAAGGAATGAGTTTATTTATATGTGCTACAATATGGATGAACCTTGGAAATACTACGTTATGTGAAAGAAGTCAGTCAGTAAAACCACCATTATTTCAGTAAATGAAATAATGTTGTATTATTTCATTTATATGAAATATCCAAAATGGGCAAATCCACAGAAACAAAGTAGATGAGTGGTTGCTCAGGGGGTGGGATGAAGGAGCTAGGGAAAGGATAAAGGCTGGAGGAGAAAGGTTTCTTTCTGAAACATTCTAAAATTTATTGCAGTGATATTTGTACAACTCTGTAAAGATACTAAAGCTCACTGAATTATATACTTCCAAAGGAGAAATTATATGGTATGTGAATTATTTATCAATAAAAGCATAAAACAAAATCAATTCCCAGACTTACTGCATAAGATTCAAAATATATGACCAAATAGTTTATACATGAAAACAGAGAAGTCAGTCTTGGGAGAAATTATTAGCTTTGCTGCAATGCTAACTGAAAACTACAAAAGAATATTGATGGAGCTAAGAAAAATGGCTAAATTCATAAGTTGATAAAGTTATTCATTAGAACAACAGTTTTCAAGAGTACTGGGACAAAGCATAAAAATCTGTGAAATTATTTTCACCCAAGAGTCTACATTTGGGAACACATTCCCTCAAAATAATCCAAATGAGAAAATCAATTTTCACATAGTGTTTACAGCAGCACTATTTGAAATGCAAAACAAAGTAAAATTGTAACAACTGGGATGATTAATGGTTGGGAGGGTGCTTATTAAAGTAGCCAACTTTTGCTTCTTTAATAAGTGAGAAAGTGTATACAAAGTAATGAGTAAAGTAGAAGACACTAGATCCCAGTCAGGCCCCTGTCATGGCAAAATCCAGTTGGAAGTGATGTTCAAATGCACCCTGGAAGATGACCAAGGGAAATGGAGATGAGTAAGAAGGAAAAGTTCATATTCACTTTTTCTTAGTAGTAAGATTTTAAAGAGTTTAGTTGGGCCATCCAAATTTAGGAAACTAGTGCTAATGTGTTCTATATTCAAGAGTTATTACAGCAAAATTATGATCAAATGTCCAAGAAGACTGATCTGTTGAAAAGTTCAAAAGAATGATGTGTCAGTGGCACTCTCATCATTCTGAAGTTCTCTGTTGCCCAATTCCAGAATTCATGACCCACCAGCTTGGTCACAGGGTTACTAACCATCTGTAATTTACAGATGGCAGGTCTGTGGCACAAAGCCTAGAAGTGATTTTCCCAAGGTTATAGAGCAAGCCAAAGGGCAAGCTGAAAATAGAACTGTACCTCATACTCCCTTGCAGGCTATATGATAACTTGTGTACTGTCAGCAGAGACTTGAGGAATGAATGTCCTGGAGAGGTTAGCATAGTTTTATGGCTAAAGGAGTCTTGCTCAACAATTTCAAATGCTACTTGACAACAGCAAATGACCTACCTAATCCTATGATGGTAATATTCTGAATACTTAAGCAAAATTTTCAGTAAAAAAAAATTCTCTTTGACAATTGAAAAATATTTTAAATGCACATCTCCACTGTTAGGAAGCTGTGCAATGCTTTAACTTACAGAGATGGCCACCTTTGACCTTCCTCCTGTAAAGACTAAACTTCCAAATAGTGAATCCTCAATACTCTAATACCAGCAGACTTACAGGATCTGGTGGATGTGTCTAAATGTTGTTCCTTTCCTTTCCTTTCCTTTCCTTTCCTTTCCTTTCCTTTCCTTTCCTTTCCTTTCCTTTCCTTTCCTTTCCTTTCCTTTCCTTTCCTTTCCTTTCCTTTTTTCTGACAGGCAGAGTTAGTGAGAGAGAAAGGTCTTCCTTTTCCATTGGTTCACTCCGCAAAAGGCTGCTATGGATTGGTGCAGCACCAAAGCCAGGAGCCGGGTGCTTCCTCCTGGTCTCCCATGTGGGTGCAGGGCCCAAGCACCTGGGCCATCCACCACTGCCTTCCTGGGACACAGCAGAGAGCTGGACTGGAAGAGGAGCAACCAGGACAGAATCCGGCCCCCCAGCTGGGGCTAGAACCTGGGGTACTGGCCCCACAGGCGGAGGATTAGCCAAGTGAGCCGCGGCACTGGCCCTAAATGTTTTTTCTAAGTGTAGGATTTTCTGGAGACTTAGACCCTCACAGATAACCTTCTATAAGTTTCCCGACTGAATTAACAATCACTGAATTTATGCATGTAGTTCCCCAGACCATGGAGGGATTGCTCAGCTAGCTGTTGTGCTTATACCTCAGGATATTTTAAGAAAACAACAAAAGCTACACCATTGTTAGGTGACTGTTCTCTAGGGTGGATTCAGATGTTCTCCCCCTACATTTCCCAGCCTCTAGTAATCACTATTTTTTTTTTTAGATGTATTTATTTATTTGAAAGTCAGAATTACAGAGAGAGAGGAATCTTCTATCCTGGTTCATTTCCCAAATGGCCACAACATCTGAGCCAGAAGCTTCTTCCAGGTCTCCCACATGGGTGCAGGGAACCAGGGACTCGGGCCATCTTCTACTGCTTTTCCAGACCATTAGCAGAGAGCTGGATCAGAAGTGGAGCAGCTGGGACTCAAACCAGCGCCCATATGGGATGCTGGCACTGCATGCAGTGGCTTAACTTGCTGCACCACAGCGCCGGCCTCATAGTAATCAGTATTACAAGTTCAGATTGATCTTTTTTGACTTTCATGTATAAAACAGACCATTCAGTATTTGTCTTTCTGTGTTGGCTTATTTCATTTAACATAATCACCTCCAGTTTCCATTTCACTGAAAGTATATTCTTCATATGCTGTTTTCATTTCTTTTAGATATATACCCAAAAATGGGATAGCTAGCTCATAGGAAAGACCCATTTTTAGTTTTTTGAGGAAATTCCATTCTGCTCTCCCCAATGGCTCTACTAATTTCCATTCCCACTAACAGTGTTTAAGGGCTCCCTTTTTCCACATCCTCATCAGCATTTTTTTAAGGATAATCACAGGCAGAGATGAAACTTTATTTTCTTGGAGATGTCTCGAACTGTCCTTTTAATTCCTTTTAAAAAATTTATTTATTTATTTGAAAGGCAGAGCAACAGAAAAGGAGAGGCAAAGATGGAGAGGGAAATCTTCCATTCACTGGTTCACTCCCCAGATGGCCCCAGTGGCCAGAGCTGGGCCAATCTGAAGCCAGGAGCTGTGGGCTTCCTTCTGGTCTCCCACGTGGGTACAGGGGCCCAAGGACTTGGACCATCTTCCACTGCTTTCTCAGGCCAGAGCAGAAAGCTAGATCAGAAGCAGAGCAGCTGAAACTCAAACTGGCTCCCATATGGGATGCCAGCACTGCAGGTGGTGGCCCTACCTGCTACAACACAGCGCTGGCCTATTTTTTGATGGTAACCAACCATTCTAACTAGAGTGAGATAGTATGTCATTGTGGTTTTGATTTGTGTTTCTCTGAAGACTATTGATATTGAGCATTTTTTTTTTTTTTGACAGGCAGAGTGGACAGTGAGAGAGAGAGACAGAGAGAAAGGTCTTCCTTTGCCGTTGGTTCACCCTCCAATGGCCGCCGCGGCTGGCGCGCTGCGGCCGGCGCACCGCGCTGATCCGATGGCAGGAGCCAGGAGCCAGGTGCTTTTCCTGGTCTCCCATGGGGTGCAGGGCCCAAGCACTTGGGCCATCCTCCACTGCACTCCCTGGCCACAGCAGAGAGCTGGCCTGGAAGAGGGGCAACCGGGACAGAATCCGGCGCCCCAACCGGGACTAGAACCCTGTGTGCCGGCACCGCTAGGCGGAGGATTAGCCTAGTGAACCGCGGCGCCGGCCGAGCATTTTTTTTTTTTTTTTCAAATATTTGTTGATTGTTTGTGTTTCTTCTTTTGAGATATGTCTGTTAGAATGTTTGCCCATTCTTAACTGGATTGTTTTGTAGCTGTTGAGTTTTTTGAGTTCTTTATTTATTCTGGGTATTAATCCCTTGTCAGATGAATAATTAACAAATATTTTCTATTTTCTCCTATGCTGTCTGTTCTCTTCACTCTGTTGATTGTTTCCTTTGCTATGCAGAAGTTTTTTAGATTAATATTATCCCATTTGTCTAGTTTTGCTTTTGTTACTTTTGTTTTTGGAAGCTTACTCAAAAAAAACATTGCCTATGCCAATGTCTTGAAGTATTTCACCTATATTTTCTTGTTTTGTTTTGTTTTGTTTTTTGACAGGCAGAGTGGACAGTGAGAGAGAGAGACAGAGAGAAAGGTCTACTTTTTGCCATTGGTTCACCCTCCAATGGCTGCCGCGGCTGATCTGAAGGCAGGAGCCAGGTGCTTCTCCTGGTCTCCCATGGGGTGCAGGGCCCAAGGACTCAGGCCATCTTCCATTGCACTCCCGGGCCACAGCAGAGAGCTGGCCTGGAAGAGGGGAAACCGGGACAGAATGTTGGATTTTATCAGTACATTTTATTTCTGCATCTCTTGAGATGCTCATGTGGTTTTTTCATCCTTCATTCTATTTATGTGCTGTATCATGTTTATTAAGTATATTGAACTATTCTTGTGTCCCTGGAATGAATTCCACTTGATCATGGTGAATGATCGTTTTTTTGTTTATTTTTTTTGTTTGTTTGTTTTAAAGATTTATTTATCTGAAGGACAGAGTTACAGAGAGAGACAGAGACAGAGCGAGATCTTCCATCCGCTGGTTCATTTCCCAAATGGCCACAACTGCCAGGGCTGGGCCAGGCCAAAGCCAGGAGCCAGGAGCTTCTTCCATGTACAGGGGCAGAAGCACTTAGGCCATCTTCTGCTTCTTTCCCAGGCTGTTAGCAGGGAGCCGGATCAAAAGTGGAACAACCAGGACATGAACTGGCACCCATATGGGATGCTGCCACTGTGTCCGCTACGCCACAGCGCTGTTCCCAAATGATCATTTTGATGTGCAGTTGGAGTTAATTTATAAGCATTTTTTAAAGTACTTTTGCATCTATATCCTTGAGGGATATTGGCCTATAGTCTCCTTTTGTTGTTGTTGTGTCCTTGACTAGTTTTGGTATCAGCGTAATGCTTTCCTCATAGAATGAGTTTAGAAGGAATAATTTGAGAATAACTGGTGTTAGTTATTCCTTAGAAGTTTGGTAGAATTCAGCAGTGAAGCCATCTTGTTCTGGGCTTTTCTTTGTTGGGAAATTTTTTATTATTGATTCGATCTCATTACTCATTATTGGTCCATTCAGGTTTTCTGTGTCTTCATGGTTCAGTTTTGGTAAGTTACTTGTGTCCAGAAATTTATCCATTTCTTCTAGATTTTCTAGTTTGTTGGCATACACTTGCTCATAACAGTCCCTAATGATCCTTTGTATTTCTGTGGTACCAGTTGTAATATCTCCTTTTTCATCTCCGATTTTATTAATTTGAGAGCCTCTCTCTTTCTTTCTCTCTCTCTCCCTCTCACACACACCCTCACACACACTTTCCTTCTTTCTCATTTGTCTACAGGTTTCTCTTTTTTGTTTATCCTTTCAAAAAAATCAACTCTTCATTTCATTATCTTTTGTATTATTTTAGTCTCCATTTCATTTATTTTTGCTCTGATCTTTGTGATTTCTTTCCTTCTATTAATTTTGGATTTGTTTTATTCTTGCTTTTCTTGGTCATTGACGTGCATAGTTATGTGTTTTATTTGAGATCATTCTTTTTTTAAATAGGCACTTACAGCCACAAATTTGACTATTTTGCTAATTTCCTCCCCTTAATATAAGGGGCTGAACTATCACTGCTTCTTCTTGATTCTTCAGAGTTGTGCTTTCTACAAGACATTGAACAGAAATAAAATCTAAACATATAAGAGAAAGAAGAAATGGATGGATCCTGCAACCACTTCTTGGCCAACCTCACTTACCTGGTAAAAGCGGGGAAGTCAATGCTCTGCATAGCTTAACACCATATCTGAAAGCATCTGTCAGAGTTCCTACAAAAAGCAGGAACTGCAGAACTACCTGGGCAAAAATGTATGTCAAATATATCCATACCTGATTAATAAAATCAGGTTTATTAGAAATGCTGCCTTTTAAAAAATATTTATTTTATTTATTTAAAAGAGTTACAGAAAGAAAGGGAGAGAGAGAAAGAGAGAGAGAGAGAGAGAGAGATCGATCTTCCATCCCCTAATTCACTCCCCAAATGGCCACAATGGCCAGGGCTGGGCCTAGGTCAAAGCCAGGATCCAAGAGCTTCTTCCAGGTATGGGGGCACAAGCACTTGGGCCATCCTCCACTGCTTTCCCAGGCAGATTAGCAGGGAGCTGGATTGGAAGTGAAGCAGCTGGGTTTTGAACCCTGGCACCCGTATGGGACACTGGTGCACCAGGCAGCAGCTTAACCTGCTACGCCAAAATGCTGGCCCCAAAATGCTGCCTTTTAAAGGCAATATTTTGTAAATAATATGAATAACCCAAGATTTCAAGATAAAGGAATAATACAAATTTGTATGGAATATTTGCTCCTTATATCTCTACTAGTATAAATATTTTGGTCACAGTAACATAGGTTAGGACTCTCTAAGTTATCTGTAAATATACAGGCTAACACATTTTGGATGGGGCATGGATATAACTCTATTTAGATTGCCTAATGAGCGTTCTTGTCCATTCCACTCTCCGTATTCTGACAATATTGTGCCTGTCAAACACACACACACACACACACACACACACACACACACCAGGAAACCATGTTTTATGCAAGAAAAATAAATTGAAGACCTCCATGGGGCCAGCAGGTATCTGGGTTGCCCCTTTGCTCCCTTCTCTTACTTCAACCTATGCTCTGTTTTATTAAGGTCCTGGATTTTTATTTTGAACCCCTGTATAGCAATTTCTGTTGCATAGTTATAATATATGGACTATTTTTAACTGATGCATATATTCCTCTGTCTATTCACCAACATTTTTGCTGGTGACATAAGCTCCCCTACCTTTGATAAGGCTGCAGTTGAATGAGGCAGATGCCCACAGTGACAAACACAATATAAGAATTAGGAAATAATTACTAAAGGTAACCCCAAAAATCAGACCCCAAAGTCATAAAGACTTAAACTGAAATTCGGTGCTGCTATTTATTGAATGATTGAACTACTGAATTACTGAAACACACTGAGTATCAGGAAAATGAGGTGGCAGGTATCTTTCAAAATGACCCTGAGTGATCCAGGTAGCCATGCCTTTGTGTGAATCCTCTTGCCTTGTATGAGAGCTGGACTCAGTGACTCACTTATGACAAAATGAATACTTACAAGTGATGAGATGTCACTTCCACAATAAGGATATGAAAGACTGACTTCCATCTTTTGGATTTACCCTGCTACCCTCTTAGATTATACTCTTTGTTGAAGCAAGCTGCCATTTAGAAAGCCCCCCTTTCAGAAGGAACTGAGGAAGGTCCCAGCCAATAGCCAGGGAGGAACTGAATCCCGCCGATAACCACATGCATGGTCTGGGAAGCAAATCCTTCCCCTGTTGAGGCTTGAAATGATGGTCATGGTTGACACCTTCACTGCAGCCTGTGAGAGCCCCTGAAGTGAAAGACCTGTCGAAGCCAGCCCAGATTCCCAACCCACAGAAACTATGAGATAAATGTTGTTTAAAGCCACCGAGTCTGGGGAGTTATTCTGCTCACAGCATCAACTACTATTAAGTAACTAATACAATGGGATAACATGTTCCTTGCAGAAGTTATGGTAGGGATCAGAATGTATATATGGAGGAGAAGGAGGAGGGGGACAACAGGGAACCCCAGCTATGCTTAAACTGGCAGAAGAGCTACCACTGTGAAGAAAATATGTTTACTTCCTGAACTCTGAGAAATACAAGAGATGAAGGTATGGGGAGCAAGGTCTTATGTGCCTCATTCAGGCTGGACTGTGTCTAACTGCTGGAATAGGGGCTTTTAAGCAAAAACTAAAGCAGTAGATTTGTGAGACTCAATAAATAAGAAATGTTGCTTGGAAGCCAAGGTGACAAATTTCAACAGAGAATTGGGGAGAGGATTGCTCTCACTTCTGCTCAGACTGGAGCATAGCTGTCACCATTTTTTTTTTCTTAAAATTTATTTTATTTATTGGAAAGTCAGAGCTATATAGAGAGAGTGAGACATCTTTCATCCACTGGTTCACTCCCCAAATGGCTGCAACAGCCAGGGTTAGGTCGAGCCAAAGCCAGAAGCCTGAAACTCCATTTGGGTCTCCCACATGGGTGGCAGGGATCCAAGAACTTGGGCATCCTCGCTGCTTTCCCAGGCACATTAGAAGGGAGCTGGATCGGTAATGAAGCAGCCAGGATTTGAACCAGTGCTCATATGGGATGCTGGCATCCCACTCGGAGGATTAACTGCTATGGCACATGTAGGCCTCGTGGCTATCACTATGGTGGTTGGTAAACAGTAAGAAAGACCGTGCGTGGGGAAGGAGCATAAAGGTACTTGATGCTAGGAAACCTCTGAGAAGGAACACTGAGCACCTACATCACCGTAAGCCAATGCCATTGAGAGTCTGGGTGTCTTAAAAGATGTTCAGAGTTTTGACAGGTGAAGAAAAGTAAGCAGACATTCTAAACTGGGCAACAGCACAGCAAACATTCAGAACTGTGAATGAAGATGGTTTCCTTAGGGAAAAGCAAGTGGTATTGTGTGGCAGAGAAAGGATACAAACTGGTTAAGGCTTTCTATTCTGATTCAGATTCAGCCCTAGAGCAGTGATTCTCAAACTTTTTGGTGTTAGTTTCCCTTTGCACTCTTAAAGTTATTGACAGCCTCTGAGAGCTTTTGTTTATGTTTTTGAATATTTACCATATCAGAAATCAAGATTGATAAATTTTTAAAATATTTAATTTGCATTTATCTACAATAACAGAAATAGGCCTATTATACTTTAACATAAATAACACATTTTTATGGAAAATATAGTTCCCAAAACACAACAAAATATGTGAGAAGAGTGACATTCTTTTACATTTTTGAAAATCTCTTTTATGTCTGGGTTAATGAAAGACAGCTGTATTTTTGTATTTGTTTCTGCACCAATTTGATGCAGTTTCACATATCACATTGCCTCTGGAAAACTGTGCTATAAACTCACACACTTGTGAGAAAATGGAAGTGAAAAAGGCTAATCATGTCTTTGCGTTATGAAAGTAGTTTTGGATCTCCCAGACCCCCTGAAAGAGCCTTGGGAGCTCCCACAGGTCCCTGGATCATACTTTGAAAACCGCTGCCCTGGAGCAAGAGCAGTAGGTATTACCAAAAGAAAAGCCAGAGTTCACAAGTGTGGTGATGATGATGATGATGGTAATAATAATAGTGATAGTCAGCATTCATCTGGTGCGTATTACATGCCCTATGCCTCAGTTATTACTGAAGTAAGAACTGTCTTTACCGATGAGGAAACTAAGGACAAGATGTTAAGTAACCTGCTCAAGTTTCCACAGCTAGCGAGAGGTGGTGAAGCCTGACACAAATACAGGCAGCCACTGCCCCACCCTGCCTCTCTGACAGACAAGGGCCTGCAGTGTGGCTGACAAAGGCCCCAGTTATCCCACTCACCCTCCCCTTCTCCCTCCTCTCTCTGCCATTGTAGATGTCAATGCTCTTTTCTCTTTCCTTTTGCTCTGCAGTAAGTCCTTGTCCACAGCCCATTGTTCATTATTCCACCACTCCACAGGAACCACTCTCCCAAAGGCGCCGGTGACCTTATAATTACCAGACTCAGTGGCTACTTTTCAGTCCTCATCTTCCTTGCTCTTTGAGATATGGAATATTATTGACCACTACCTTCTATTAAAATTTCCTCCTGGGCTGGCGTCGTGGCACAGCGGTTAAGCCGCAGCATGGCGTGACTGCATCCCATATTGAAGTACCTGGTTACTCCACTTCCAATCCAGCTTCCTGCTAAGGCACCTGGGAGGCAATGGGTCATGGAACAAGTGCTTGAGTTCCTGCTACCCAGGTGGGAGACCTAGATGGAGTTCCAGATCCCTGCTTCAACCTGTCCTAACCCTAGCTATTGCAGGCATTTGGGGGAGTGAACTAGTGGATGGAAGAGATCTCTTTGTCAAAAAAAACAAAAAACCTCTCCTTTCATGGCTATTCTGACACCAGACTCTTCTGTTTCTTTTATCCCCTTTTCAATCATTTATTTTCAGAAAATCCTTTATGGGGTCCTCTTCCTTGTCCTGTTCCAGAAACATCTTCATTACCAGTGTTTAGTCCTTGGCCCTTCTTCTTGTTCTAAATCTTCTCCAACTGTCATATTCATTTCCACAGCTTTAATTCCTGAACATATGTTGTTGATACCCAAAGGTATTATTTACAGCCCAGCCTTCTTCCATATGTCCATATAATGCTTAGATATTTCCTCAGGTACCACAAAATCAATACATCCGTATCCTTACTCATTATTTCCCTCTTCAGACTGATTCCTCCTGCTGTGGTCTCTGACTCGGGAAATTATACCACCATCCTCTGTGAGCCAGACACTTGGGAGTCATTCCAGACTTCTCCTGTTTGTCTCCTTGTTCTACCTGATCTAAAACACATCTTTTCTCTATTTCTACTGCTACTTCCTTAGCTCAGGCCCGTCTCTTCTCCCACCTGGATTTCATTAGCTTCATTAGTAGTTCATTTGCTTCTAGTTCTGGCTACTGGCAGTTTGTTCATCCGCAGCAGCGGAGTTGCCACTCCGCACAACTCTTGGGACCATCATTACATTGTCTGCTTTATTATTGGTGCCTCCTGAAGTTGTACAACCCCAAGGCTTTGTACTACATGATGGTTGAGCCCAAAATCTGTGGTTCTAATATTTATGACAGTGTAATAAACTACTCTTAAATTTAGTGGTGTAAACAGTAATTGTTTTATTAGACTTGTGGATTTTGTGGATCAGAAATTTGGAAAGGGTATAGCAGTAATGTCCTTGATGACTAGGGCCTTACCTGGGGATTCAGCAAATGATGAATGGAATCATCTGAAGGTTCATTTACTCCAGTGCCTAGTGCCTGAACCGAATGGAGAAGATTAGCAGTGCTGACCAGAGCCCCTGGGTGTACCCTTTCCTTGTGACTTGATTTCTTTGAAGCTTGATGTCCTCAAGGCAGAAACATTTCTTCTTTTTTTTTAAAGATTTATTTTCTGGGGCTGGGCTGTGACATAGCGGGCAAAACCACTGCCTGTGATGCAGGCATCCCATATGGGCACCGGTTCGTGTCCCGGCTGCTTCACTTCTGATCCAGCTCCCTCCCAATGTGCCTGGGAAAGCAACAAAGGATGGCCCAAGTGCTTGGACCCCTACACCTATGTGGAAGACCCAGAGGAAGCTCCTGGTTCCTTGCTTCAGATCAGCCCATTTCCAGCTGATATAGCCATTCAGGGAGTGAACCAGCAGATACAATATCTCTCTCTCCCTCTCTCTCTCTCTCTCTCTCTGACTCTGCCTTTCAAATAAGTAAATATTACTTACAAGATTTATAAATAATATTAATTAATTTGAAAGACAGAGTTACAGAAAGAGGAGAAGAAAGGCGGAAGGAGAGAGAGAGAGGAAATCTTCCATCCACTGGTTCACTCCCCAAATTGCCACAATGGCTAGGGCTGAGCCAGGCCAAAGCCAGGAGCCAGGAGCTTCATCCAGGCCTCCCACGTGGGAGCAGGGGCTCAAACACTTGGGTCATCTTTCATTGCTTTCCAAGGCACATTAGGAGGGAGCTGGCACAAAAGTGGAGCAGCCAAGATTCAAACCGTCACCTGTATGGGATACCAGGGTCGCAGGAGGCAGCTTAACCCACTACGCTACAACATCAGCCCCAGAAAGATTTCTTACATGGAATTTCAAAGCTCACCATTTATGACAGCCTCTGAATTCACACAATGTCACTTCTGCTACTTTCTGTTGGTTACAAGCAAACTTGTCCAGATGCAAGGGGAGGGGACATAGATTTTATGTTTCAGTTGAAAGAATATCAGGTCATGTTGTAGGTGAGCAAGTGAGAGGAGAAGTGTTGTTGTGGCTATCTGTGGAAAATGCAGTCTACCATACAAACCATACCAAAAACTCCCTAGGACCCCAGCCTCCCCACCTGCCAGCTGCCCCTGACCTTAGTGCTCCATCACACGATCTCCTGGCTGCTCCCTTCTACACCTATTGTTTCCTCTACCTGCACCCTCCTACACCTTTGTTGTCTTTGTTTGTTTTTAAAGATTTATTTCTTTTGGGGCTGTTGCCATGGCTCACTTGGTTAATCCTCCGCCTGCGGCGCTGGCATCCCGTATGGGCTCTGGGTTCTAGTCCCAGTTGTCCCTCTTCCAGTCCAGCTCTCTGCTGTGGCCCGGGAGGGCAGTGGAGGATGGCCCAAGTGCTTGGGCACCTGCATCTGCGTGGGAGACCAGGAAGAAGCACCTGGTTCCTGGCTTTGGATAGGTGCAGCGCCAGCTGTAGCAGCCATTTGGGGGGTTAACCAACAAAAGGAAGATCTTTCTCTCTGTCTCTCTCTCTCACTGTCTATAACTCTACCTGTCAAAATTTAAAAAAAAAAAAAGATTTATTTATTTATTTGAAAGGCAGAGAGAGAAGGGGGGAGAGAGATAGCTTCCATCTGCTGGTTCACTCCCCAGATGTTGGCCTCCTTTTAAGAGTCAACTGATGGGGCCGGCACTGTGGCATAGTGGGTAAAGCTGCTGTTAAAATGGGGTTTGGCACAGTGGCACAGTAAGCTAAGCCTCTGCTTAAGGCACTGGCATCCCATATGGGTGCTGGTTCGTGTCCTAGCTGCTCCTCTTCTGATCCAGCCCTCTTCTGTGGCCTGGGAAAGTAGTAGAAGCTGGCCCAAGTACTTGGGCCCCTTCACCTGCATAGGAGACCTGGGAGAAGCTCCTGGCTCCTGGCTTCAGATAGGCCCAGCTCCAGCTGTTGTGGCCATTTGGGGAGTGAACCAGCGGATGGAAGACCTTTCCCTCTGTCTCTCCTTCTCTCTCTGTCTAAAACTCTACCTCTCAAATAAATAAATAAAATCTTAAAAAAAAAAAAGGAGTTAAACTGTATATGTGAATGGCAAAAAAATAGAAAAAAAATCACTCAAATAGAATTATACACAAGGATATACTAGAATTTAATGTTTGGCAGATGGATGGTTTTCAAATCAGAGAAGGTAAAGATGTATATGCAGACACACATCTAAGAGTCAGCTGCATCTAGTGGACACTGGAAGAGTAGAGTTTTCAGACATCCTCTTTTTTTTTTTTTTTTTTTTTTGACAGGCAGAGTGGACAGTGAGAGAGAGAGAAAGGTCTTCCTTTGCTGTTGGTTCATCCTCCAGTGGCCGCCACAGCCATCGCATGGCGCTGATCTGAAGGCAGGAGCCAGGTGCTTCTCCTGGTCTCCCATGGGGTGCAGGGCCCAAGTACTTTGGGCCATCCTCCACTGCGCTCCCTGGCCACAGCAGAGAGCTGGCCTGGAAGAGGGGCAACCGGGACAGAATCCGGCGCCCCAACCGGGACTAGAACCCGGTGTGCCGGCGCCGCAGGCGGAGGATTAGCCTAGTGAGCCGTGGCGCCAGCCCCAGACATCCTCTTGTTTCACCCTGAGCTGTCTGCTCTACATGTGCTCCTCCCAGCTCCAATCTCTCTCCCCCTCTCCCATGGTACTTTGTGGTTAATCTCTGCCTGAGGCTCCTGGATGTGCCCTCCCCCAGATTCTACTCCTTTGGGGTCCACACCAGCACTATACCAGGCTGCCTAGATGTTCAGTAATCAAGTCAACAAAAGGATTGGGAAAATTAAGGGAAATATTTACAGTGTAGGAAAGAACAGCTAAGTCAAAATATGATTTTCCCCCCAGAAAACACCTGTGATAGTCAGTGAACATGTGAAAAATATTCATTTAGTGTTCAGTACCCAGGAGTACAAGAGGTTAGAATAGTATAGCAGATAGTGCTAGGGCCCCCATCCATGTACCTTCGCACACCAATTCTGTCTACGTCTCTTTGCCTGTTGACTCTCTTCAGCAGCCAGAATATGATATGTCTGTGGGCAAGTGGGCTCATCAGGCCAGAAGTACACAAGAATTAATACACCCAAGAAACGGCCATCTTTAGTTACTGAAAGGAGTTGACACCATAGTCCTCCTTTATCTATAGGGGAAATGTTCCAAGACCACCAGTGGATGCCTGAAGCTACAGATAGTATACAATATATTGTAAAATGTGCATTACACACACATACACATACACACATGGGTTCTTTAAAAAGTTCACAGAAAATGGAATTAAAAGAAAAGTTTATTTTGGTGTAAATTTTTTAAGCCAATGCATCGTGCTTTGGTAACATACATGTTTCATGAATCTTTGAAGACATACCTATGATGAAATTTATTTTATAAGCTAGACACAGTAAGAAATTAAAAACATCAATATTAAAATAGAACAATTATAACAATACAGTGTAATAAAATTGCCAGCATGATTTCTCTTTCACTTTGGGGCAAAGTGCAAGTAAAGTAAAATAAATGCTACTTGAGCACAAGCTTTGTGTTACCACAGCAGTCTATCTGAAAACCAAAGCAGCTACTCTGAGAGTAATGGGCAGGTAGTATATGTAGTGTGGCTACTGGACAGGGGGATCATTCACAAATTGGGCAGGACAGAGCAGGATTTCATGCTACTCAGACCAGCTCACAATGTAAAACTCGCACATTGTTTATCTCTAGGATATTCTATTTAATATTTTTGCAGCAGAGTTGACATGGGTAATTAAACCATAGAAAGTGAAACTGCAGATTGAAGGGTGAGGAGCTGCTCTTTACTGATATCAGCCATATACTCATGGCGTATTCTGGGAGGCCCAGAACTTCCCTGCAAGGTTGAGCTCCAGTTATCAGTTGGTAACTTGCATGATAGCATATCCTTTACTGACTGCATTTTCATCTCTGTCTTACTTCTCTAAACTCTTTCTGGTATTTTCTGAGACCACATCTGCATAAACAATTGCATTCAGATTCTTATCTCGAATCCACTCTTGGGAAAACCCAAACTAAGATATATGGTTGCAAAAAAAATTTTTAGAAGATTTATTTATTTAGAGGCCAGCACCGTGGCATAGCAGGTAAAGCCACTGCCTGCAGTGCTGGCATCCCATGTGGTGCTGGCCCTCTTGGGTCCCTTCTTTCCACATTTGCTGCTGCCACCTTGGTTCCAGCTACCATCATCTCTTGCCTTTCTAGTCTCACTGGCTCCTCCAACAGTTTTTTCCCACCCAGATGAAGAAATTCTTTAATAAATGAAGTCAAAGGGCTGGTGCTGTGGTGTAGCGGGTAAAGCCGCCGCCTGCAGTGCCGGCATCCCATATGGGCGCTGGTTCAAGACCGGCTGCTCCACTTCCGATCCAGCTCTCTGCTATGGCCTGGGAAAGCAGTAGAAGATGGCTCAAGTCCTTGGGCCCCTGCACCTGTGTGGGAGACCCGGAGGAAACTCCTGGTTCCTGGCTTCAGATTGGTGCAGGTCTGGCTGTTGCGGCCATCTGGGGAGTGAACCAGCGCATGGAAGATCTCTCACTCTGTCTCTACCTCTGCCTTTCTGTAACTCTGCCTTTCAAATAAATAAATAAATCATTTTTAAAAAATGAAGTCAAATCATCTCATAAGGAGTAAAAGCCAAGTTCTTAAATGGCCTATAAGTCACTACACTGCCTGTGTTCCCACTTAATATTCTCACGCATTGCCTATCACTTTCTCTCTGGCTCACTTCCATTACAGTCATAAGAACTTTGTTTTGCTTTTCTTCAAATATGCGAGGTGTACTCCTATTTTAGGGTGTTTACACTGCTCTTCTCTTTCCCTGGGATGCTCCTCCTCCAGCTAGCCAAAGGGCTGCCTCTTCCACCTGCTTCCCATGATTTGTACAAATGTCACCTTCAAAACAATTTCCTCCCTGCCCAGGGCCACTGGGCCAGGCACCTGTCCAAATGGGTCCTAAAATCCAGCCCAAGTACACAACACATAGTAGACACTCAGATATATTTGTTGAATAAATAAATGAACAGAAATCCAAACTATTAAATCAGACACACATGACTCTTAATTTAAAAAACGTTAAGAGGAAAAGACTCGCTGGCGCCACGGCTCAATAGGCTAATCCTCCGCCTTGTGGCGCCGGCACACCAGGTTCTAGTCCCGGTCGGGTTGCTGGATTCTGTCCCAGTTGCCCCTCTTCCAGGCCAGCTCTCTGCTGTGGCCAGGGAGTGCAGTGGAGGATGGCCCAAGTGCTTGGGCCCTGCACCCCGTGGAAGACCAGGATAAGCACCTGGCTCCTGCCTTCGGATCAGCGCCATGCGATGGCTGCGGCAGCCATTGGAGGGTGAACCAACGGCAAAGGAAGACCTTTCTCTCTGTCTCTCTCTCTCACTGTCCACTCTGCCTGTCCAAAAAAAAAAAAAAAAAAGAGGAAAAGACATTTCTCTTTTATTAAAAAATGATTTGCTTATTTATTTCAAAGTCAGAGTTACACAGACAGAAAAAGAGAGGAGGGAGAGAGGGAGAGAGGGAGAGAATCTTCTATCCACTGGTTCACTCCCCAGATGACCTCATCAGTCCAGGCTGGGCCAGGCCAAAGCCAGAAGCTTCCTCCTGGACTCCCACATGGGTGCAGGGGCCCAAGTACCTGGGCCATCTTTCACTGCTTTTCCCAGGCATTATCAGGGAGCTGGATAGAAAGTGGAACAGCAGGGACTGGACCTGCCATGCTTAGGGGATGCCAGAGTCACAGGCGACAGCTTGCTATGCTGGCCCTGAAAGGCATTTCTTAACTTCTTCATCTAAGTGCCCTCACACTGGTGTCAGAGCTTTGAAGTACTATGCGGAGCACCTGAGTCCCTTTCACCTTCCCAGCTTGTAGATGGGGCTCATTGTCACTTGCTGGGAAGAAGAAGCCTCTTGGATGGGACCCTCCTTGAGGGGCTGAGGCTGTGGCGGTTACTGCAGTGTTCTTTTTGTTTGTTTGTTTGTTTTTGACAGGCAGAGTGGACAGTGAGAGAGAGAGAGACAGACAGAGAGAAAGGTCTTCCTTTTGCCGTTGGTTCACCCTCCAATGGCCGCCTTGGCCGGCGCACCGCACTGATCCGATGGCAGGAGCCAGGTGCTTCTCCTGGTCTCCCATGGGGTGCAGGGCCCAAGAACTTGGGCCATCCTCCACTGCACTCCCTGGCCACAGCAGAGAGCTGGCCTGGAAGAGGAGCAACTGGGACAGAATCCGGAGCCCCAACCGGAACTAGAACCCTGTATGCCGGCGCCGCAAGGCGGAGGATTAGCCTAGTGAGCCGCGGCGCCGGCCTGCAGTTTTCTTAATGACTGGGTTATAATCTTTACCCAGCTCTATGTCTTCCTTCATTTCCACATGGGAGCAAAAAAACGGGGCATATTTTCCTTCGTAAGAAGCAGGGCAACCGGTAAGCCACCGGGGGAGGAAATTTAGTTGGATTCTCACCTCGATTCCTAAATCAAATGGATAAATTCCAGATTATTTTTGCACTTCAGTATAAAAAAATGAAACTGATGCTAAAGGAAACTGGTTTTTTTTTTTTTTTTTTTTTTTGGGCAGGCAAAGTGGACAGTGAGAGAGAGAGAGAGAGAGAAAGGTCTTCCTTTACCGTTGGTTCACCCCCAGTGGCCGCTGCGGCCGACGCACTGCGCTGATCCGAAGGCAGGAGCCAGGTGCTTATCCTGGTCTCCCATGGGGTGCAGGGCCCAAGCACTTGGGCCATCCTCCACTGCCCTCCCTGGCCACAGCAGAGAGCTGGCCTGGAAGAGGAACAACTGGGACAGAATCCAGTGCCCCGACCGGGTTTAGATGAGACAGACATTTCTAAGCATAAAACAAAAGTCATGACTTGTAAAGGGAAACAAATAAGTTTTTTCTACATAAGAATTTAAAAGTAACTTCTATGTAGACATTTTTAAGTAAATATGGATGTGGTAAATTACAAAGAAAAACTAGAGAATGATTAGCACAAAATTCCATATAGTGGTTACATTTTTGTGGGGGAAGGTGACCCAGCAATTTTACATCCATAAACTATTTTGTGGGATAAACAATGCAAATTTCTAAAGACAAATTTGCAAGAATATTAGCCCCATATTTTTATATTGGAAATAACACAAAAGTTCATTAATATGGTATTGGTTAAATAGATTTTGGTATATATGAATAATCAATGGAATCATGCAGCTGTATTAAAAATGATAATTTGGAAATATTGGCATGTTAAAAAAACACTGTCAATATTTTTTCAAGTGGAAAAATTGACTGAAGAACATCATGTGTACAACAGTCCCAGCTGTGTGTGTGGTTAAACAAAGAAATAGGTATGTGGAAGGAAACCCTAACAGAGATTAGTTGATAATTATATTCCTGAACATATTTGCCATTCTGCTCATATTTTGCTGTATCATTGGATGTTTATTCCTATAAAGTAATATCATATCCTTCTATAAACTGGACTGTGGTGAATGGGAGAGAAGAGAAAGCCCAAAGAATATTCTACTAAATTTCAAGATTTTATTACATGACTAAAGAAATACCACTAAGATAACTGAAAGATGATTATGTAATAAATGTTATTGTGGTAACTGGCTCGTAGCCCAAAGTAATTTCCAGGTATATAATAGAGATAAATATAAAAGGTAATAAAATAAATTTAAAAGTAATAAAATAAAACAGAATTTATTATCAGGTCCTTAAAGGAACATACTTCTAGGCATCAATGCAATAGGATAAATCAAGCTGGGTAATGAACTCTGAAAATTAAAAATTTTCACTCAACCCAAAATGATGTTACTAAATTGCTATCCTTGAAATGTATGTAGCAAATGTGACTAATATGGAATTGGTATATATTAAACTCATATGAAAACCTTGATACATCTATAGATGAATATTTGAAAAGTATACATAGTAAGAAATATGGAAGAAATTTTTTTTTGTCTACCATCCGATGGTTCACTGTGATGGTTTGCTCCTCAGTTGGCATTGCGGCCAGAGCTACGACAATCCAAAGCCAGGAGCCAGGCCGGAAGTGGAATAGCAGGGCCTAGAACTGGTACCCAGGTGCCCATATGGGATGCTGGCGCTTCAGGCCAGGGCGTTAATTCACTGTGCCACAATGCCGGCCCCTGGAAGAAATATTTTTATGATCATAATATAGAGAAGGTCTTTCCAAGGAGTACATGAAATCCAATATGGCTAAAGGAAAACATTGGAAAACTTAACTAAATGCAATTTTTTCAGATATCAAACAGCAAAATAAATACAAATACAAACAAGAAGAAAATATTTGAAACAAAGTATTATAATTTAATCAAGGACATCAAAGGTCTCTACAATGAGAATTACAAAACATTAAAGAAAGAAATAGAAGAAGACAAAAAAAAAACTGGAAAAATATTCCATATTCATGGATTGGAAGAACCAATATCATCAAAATGTCCATACTACTAAAAGCAATTTACAGATTCAATGCAATACTAATCAAAATACCAATGACAGTCTTCTCAGATATAGAAAAAAGGATACTGAAATTCATATGGAAACACAAGAGACCCCGAATAGCTAAAGCAATCTTATACAACAAAAACAAAGCTGGAGACATCACAATACCAGATTCCAAGACATGCTACAATGCAGTTGTAATCAAAACAGCTTGGTACTGGCACAAAAACAGATGAATAGCCAAGGGAACAGAATAGAAACTCCAGAAATCAACCCATGCATCTACAACCAACTTATTTTTGACAAAGGAGCTAAAATCAATCCCTGGAGCAAGAACAGTCTCTTCAACCAATGGTACTTGGAAAACTGAATCTCCACATGCAGAAGTATGAAGCAAAACCCCTACCTTACACCTTACACAAAAATCCACTCAAAATGTATCAAAGACCTAAACCTATGACCAGATACCATCACATTATTAGAAAACATTGGGGAAACCCTGCAAGACATTGACGTCAGCAAAAACTTCTTGGAAAAAAATCCAGAGGCACAGGCAATCAAAGCTAAAATTTGTGGGGAGCAGCCCGGACTGGACTGAGTTACTGGAATTAAGACTTATTCTATGCATCTGCTCTCCCACAATATGGCGCTGGGAGAGAAGTAAACAGCTTCCGCACAGCTGCCTCCAGTTCAACCAATAAACTGTAGGACTTGCTACTGATTGGAGGAGAGCAGCGTACTCGGCGTGTGGGCAGCCGAGTTGGGATTGGCAGAGGAGGACTATAAAGGAGGAGAGAGACGGCATGCACAGGGAACATCTAAGGGGAACATCTAGAGGGAACACCTGTGCAGCCCCCCCAGAGACCCGGCCGGCGGTGTGCCGCTCCCCTGCGGAAGTGGGGAATGTGGCCAGGGGGAACTGCCCTTCCACGGAGGTGGAAGGGATAGTAGCCAACCCGCGAAGAACCAGCAGCAAACCCGGGGAGGGCCGAGCAGACAGAAAGAACAGCGCAGGGTCTAGTGTCGCTCCTCCACGAAGACGGGGAGCGACAAAATTGACAAATGAGATTACATCAATGAGAAGCTTCTGCACTGCAAAAGAAACACTCAGCAAAGTGAAGAGGCCACTAACAGAATGGGAGAAATTATTTGCAAACTATGCAACTTATAAGGGATTAATATCCAGAATACTTAAAGAGCTCAAGAAACTCAACAACAAAACAAACAACCTAGTTAAGAAATGGTCAAAGAACTTAAACAGGCATTTTTCAAAAGAAGAAATCCAAAAGGCCAACAGACACATGAAAAAATGCTCAGGGATATTTACCATCAGAGAAATGCAAATCAAAACCACAACGAGGTTTCACCTCACCCCCATTACAACGGCTTTCATACAGAAATCAACAAGCAACAAATGCTGGCGAGGATGTAGGGAGAAAGGTACCCTAATCCACTGTTGGTGGAAATGTAAACTAGTACAGCCACTGTGAAAGACTGTATAAAGTACCTCAGAAATTTGAATATAGACCTACCATAATGACCCAGCCATCTCACTCCTGGGAATTTACCCATTGGAAATGAAAGCATAAGACAGAGTTATCTGTACCCCCATATTTATTGCAGCTCAATTCACAACAGCTAAGATATGCAATCAACCCAACTGTTCATCACTGAAGACTGGATAGAAATTATGGGATAGGTACACCATAGACTACTACACAGTGGTAAAAAATGAAATCCTGTCACTTGCAACAAAATACATGCAACTGGAAAACATTATACTTAGTGAAATAAGCCAATCCCAACAGGACAAATACCATATGTTCTCCCTGATTTATGGTAACTAATAGAGCACTGAAAAGGTAATATATAGAAGTGAAATTGACACTTTGAGAAGCAATGACTTTGAACAGCCCTTGTCTTGAGTGTTGAGAAACAGGCTTTTTTTTTTTTTTCATACTATTTGTTAAACTCTTTACATAGTATAGAATTACTCTTATGTATATAAAGTTAATTGAAAATAGATCTTAGTAAACAATAAGAATGGGACTAGGAGAGGGAGGAGGAACGGTGGGAGTGCAGGTGGGAGGGCTAATAGGGTAGGAAGAATCACTATGTTCCTAAAGTTATATTTATGAAATGCATGAAGTTTATATAACTTAAATAAAAGGTTTCTGGGTAAAAAATATAACTGAAATATAAACAGCTCTATAGATATATGAGGTATTATAAGGGAGAAAATGAGTAAGGGTATCAAGAGAACTCCCAGAGAAAAATACACATGGTCCAGAAGCATATTTTAGAGTACTTCAAATTTTCATCAGCCTAGCAGTTAAGACACCCATGTGCACATCAGAGTACCTGGGCTGGATCCTTGGCTCTGGCTCCTGACTCCAACTTCCTGCTAATGCAGACCCTCGGGTGCAGCAGTGAGGACTCAAATGACTGGATTTTTTTTTTTTTTTTTTGACAGGTGGACAGTGAGAGAGAGAGAGAGAGACAGAGAGAAAGGTCTTCCTTTTTGCCGTTGGTTCACCCTCCAATGGCCACCACGGCCAGCGCATCGCGCTGATCCGAAGGCAGAAGCCAGGTGCTTCTCTTGGTCTCCCATGCAGGTGCAGGGCCCAAGGACCTGGGCCATCCTCCACTGCACTCCCGGGCCATAGCAGAGAGCTGGCCTGGAAGAGGGGCAACCGGGACAGAATCCGGTGCCCCGACCGGGACTAGAACCCTGTGTGCCGGCGCTGCTAGGTGGAGGCTTAGCCTATTGAGCCGCGGCGCCGGCCTCAAATGACTGGATTTTGCCACCCACATGGGAGACCTGGTTGGAGTTGCTGGTTCCCAGCTTCAGCCCTAGCCTAGCCTTGGCCACAGCAGTCATCTGGGGGGAGGTGGTGAACCAGCAGATGGAATTAACTGATCAATCTCTTGCTCTCTCTCTGTCTCTGCCTTTCCAAAAAATAAAAATAAAAAAGGTTATAGAAAAATAAACTTATCTTTTAATTACATTTTTCCTCAAACTTTTTGAAATACTCTCACATATGATTCTTAACCTGATTGGTAACAAAGACAGGGAAAATTTAAATAATTTTGTTTGACTATCAAATGGGCAACATTTTAAAAGATTAAAACTATTCAATGTATTAATTAGGATGGTGTCTAAGTTGCTTGTGTCAGCTAGTCTCCAGGGATGACATACAACAGCAACATCCCCCTCCTGCCTCCATATGCATGCTGCTCCTTACATCAGGAGTTGAAGTTTATTTCCCCTTCTTTTGAATCTGCACTGGCTCTGTGATTGCTTTTACCAATAGAATGAGGTGGATCGATGTCCTGGGACTTCTGAGCCCAGCCATAAGGGATTTGTAACCTCAGACTCCTTTTTCTTGGAGTACTTAGTGGTGCTGGCCATAATCCCCAAAGATACTGTCCCCAATGCCATAATTCTGAATGTTGAAATCCCAAAAGACCAAAATCCCTAAAGTCTGAAATCCCAAAATCACAATCCTGAAAGATTAAGGTCCTGAATGGTGAAATCCTGAAGACAAAATCCCCAAAACCACGGTTAATTTCCATTTAAAAAGAAAGAAAAAAAACCATATTAAATGGGTAGTGGCTGGGCCTGTCATAGGGCAGTGATGAAAACATCCATTCATTCAAAAATGCATCATTTGTCTGCATTGGCATTCCTTCCAGATGATGAAATTCTGGAAGCTTTTAATGAATTAAAGCCACATTTGCTTGAAGAAGCCAGCAAAGTTACTGACTGGTTGGAAAATAATTATGTGCCTGTTAGATTAAGAAGGCACTTACGCTGGGGCAGGCATTTGGCTCAGCAGTTAAAACCCTGCTCTAGACACCTTCATCCCATATCAGAGTGCCAGCTCCAGTTCAAGTACCAGCTCCAGTCTCATGCTAATGACCAACTTGGAAAGCAGCAGACGAAGGTTCAAGCACTTAGTCCCTGCCACCACATAAGAGACCCAGACTGAGAGTACAGCTCCCAGCTTCAGTCTGGCCCAGACCCACCTGTTACAGGCATTTGGACAGTGGATAGGAGATTCTCTCTCTCTGTCTGTCTCTCTCTCTCTCTCAAATAGAAAATAAATAAAATTTTTTAAAAAGTAAAGTACAGGGTAATCACAATCAAGGAACTTATCTTTTTTTTAAATTTTTAAAAGATTCATTTACTTATTACTTGAAAGGCAGGGTTACAGAGAGGCAGAGGCAGAGAGAGACAGAGATCTTCCGTCCATTGGTTCATTCCCCAGATGGCCACAATTGCCGGAGCTGCGCCAATCGGAAGCCAGGAGCCAAGAACCTCCTCTGGGAATTCTCATGTGAACGCAGGGGCCCAAGAACTTGAGCCATCATCTACTGTTCTCCCAGGCCACAGCAGAGAGCTGGATTGGCCTTGGAGCAGGTGGATCATGAACTGGAGCCCATATGGGATGCTGGTACTGTAGGCAGTGCCTTTACTCCCTATCCCACAGCACCAGCCCCAAGGTACTTATCTTGAGATGCAATATTTATATACATGGAACACCTAAAATAGCTACCATAGGCTCAGCATGTCTTACAGGCAAAATATAATGTACAAGGTGGAATATACCATAAAAATCTGAAGCATTTCAAGATTTCCTGGTCAGATGATGGAAAGCCTCAAAGCAGCAGCTTGGGAAGAATCAGCACATTGAAATGGTTAGGGAATTTGCTCCTTTGGGAAAAGGGCAGGTGGAAACTATGGAGACCCACCCCTTTCCTAATTGTATATGCTCCTCATGCCCCGCAGAGTCTGAAACCCTTTGTGGCTATTGTCTATATTTTAGTCTTTCCCACTCACTGGGTACCCTTTAAGGGTGAGAACCACGTCATCCGCACCAGTGATTACACAGCACCAAGCTTGGCAGCTAGTATAGAAAAGATCGTCGTTAGGTGGATGGTGAATGAGTGATGGGTGGATGAGGCAGCATCACTTGGGTCCAAGTCCTTGGAGACCCACAGACAGACCATTCCTGTTCTTACTTCTTTCTCATACTTCCCACACAACTTTCCTGTCCACCAAATAGGTGAGATTAGTATAGCTGTCATTTGCCAGGATACATGATGTAAATAAGCAAGTGCTGGGGAAATGACAAATTAGAGCCACTGGCCTACCTGTTTCCTCAGGCCCTGAAGTCCTGGTTGTGCCAAGGGCTTCCTGCCCAGGGACAGATGCTACTCCCCCTGTCTTTCCAGCTTGCTGTGCTGACAGCTCTAATTGCTAAATGAACAGTCTGTGTTTCTAGTGGGGAGAGAGAATCTCAAGAGTGTTTAGGCTTCTGCATCCCTGGAAAGGGAACACGTTGTTGTGCAATCAGAAACCACCATCTCAGCAGGAGAGGTCAGCACTGGATTTTCCATTACAGGAGGGTTAAATTTGGAACCTAAAGGTATTCTTAGAATTTTGGTTCCCAGAGAATAATGGGGCTTTTCAGATCCTTGTAAATTTGTGTCTGAGCTTTGCTTTCAAAGCAAAAGAAGCTACTGTAGAAAAATAATAGTTTGCAAAGGATAACTTTGATAGTAGTAGTGGGGTTTATGGCCTTGGCAAATGTATTCATGACATGAATCTTTAAAGTTCATCCATAAACAAATATGTGTTAGGTATGTACATGTAGGGTAGAAAAATCAAGAATTCTGAAAAATTATACAGAGGTGGCAGCTTTACTGGTGAATAAATCAGATAGTCATGCAGTCATGAAGACATAACTAGAAGTGTGACAAAAAATTATGAAGGCCACATAACAGATACAAGTACTTGAAAGAAAAAATAATCACCCCAATGCCTTTTATTATTATTACTTTTTTTTTTTTTTTTGTCTTTCCAATGAGGTGGTTTAATTCCAGGTGATAGAAAGTTGGAGAGCAAAGCCCAAAGAGCAGACTCTGGAAGGATTCTCAGCTGAGTTTATTTTAAATTCACAGCTGAGAATGGCTGAGTGAAAACAACTGAGAGACAGTGAGCTACTGTACAGTGGGGTTTTCCCCCTTTTTACTGAAGCTTATTTGTAAAAGTACAACAGGCTCCAAGATAACACTTAACTCTAAACACTTCATTCTAACTACGGGTAGTAGAAGATGTTATGGCTGGGAATCGGGATGGTTAGCTAGGAATGCCATCAAGGGATCATCACTTCAGACACAGGAACAGCTTACTTTTCGCCAGATTTCTTAATTCCACCTGTGGCCAGGAGGGCTCTTCCCCCCACCTTCGTTTTTAGCTCCTCTTTGTTTTTCTTTTTTTTTTGTTTTTCTTTTTTTTTTCTTTTTTTTGACAGGCAGAGTGGACAGTGAGAGAGAGAGAGAGACAGAGAGAAAAGTCTTCCTTTGCCGTTGGTTCACCCTCCAATGGCCGCCGCGGCTGGCGCGCTGCGGCCGGCGCACTGCGCTGATCCGATGGCAGGAGCCAGGTACTTCTCCTGGTCTCCCATGCGGGTGCAGGGCCCAAGCACTTGGGCCATCCTCCACTGCACTCCCTGGCCACAGCAGAGAGCTGGCCTGGAAGAGGGGCAACCGGGACAGAATCCGGCGCCCCAACCGGGACTAGAACCTGGTGTGCCGGCGCCGCAAGGCAGAGGATTAGCCTAGTGAGCCGTGGCACCAGACTACTGTCTTTCAAAAAAATAAAAATGAGTCTTTATAAAAAAAAATTTGATGTTCCATTAAATCGATGCAGTGATATTTAAAGAATATGTTCAATATTTCTTTTCTGTTTGTTTTTGAGAAACAAATACCAAGGCTGAGTTCCCATCTGCTGGTTCACTTCCCAAATGACTGTAACAGCTGCAGCCGGACCAGGCTGAAGATGAGAGGGGGAATTCAATCCAGGCAGAGACCTAACTACTTGACCCATTACCTACTGCCTCCCAGGATGTGCATTAGCAGGAAGCTGGTACTAGAACCCAAGCACTCCAGTATGGAATGCTGGCATCTTAACAGCTAGGCCAAACACTCACCTACTGTATTTCTTTTTTTTTTTTTATGGTGAAAAAACATCTATTTAGAATTAGCCAGCTGGACTCCGTTCAGATGATCCCAATTTTGTTGGCAACGTCCAGAGCATCATAGTCCGGAGCCAGACGCACACACGCCTTCTTCTCTCCGTCAGGGCTGATCAGGGTGTTGACTTTGGCCACATCAATGTCATAGAGTTTCTTCACAGCTTGTTTGATCTGGTGCTTGTTGGCCTTGACATCCACAATGAACACCAGTGTGTTGTTGTCTTCTATCTTCTTCACGGCCGACTCCATGGTCAGGGGGAACTTGATGATGGCATAGTGGTCAAGCTTGTTTCTCCTGGGGGCGCTCTTCCGAGGGTATTTGGGCTGCCGTCGGAGGCGTAGTATCTTGGGCCCCCGGAAGGTGGGGGACGTGCGGATCTTCTTGTGTCTGCGGATGCCTTTCAGCACTGCCTTCTTGGCCTTCAAGGCCTTCGTTTTGGCTTCGACTTTAGGAGGGGCAGGAGCTTCCTTCTTCGCCTTCGGCGCCATCTTGGTGAAAAGCCCACCTACTGTATTTCTTTAAAGGAAGAGTGAAGCACTGTGTGGAGATGGATGTAGAAGGACTATAGATCCTTGCATACTCAACTTAGCAATACAAAGCCTGTGGTTATCTGGACCTACTTTCCTTAAAAAAAAAAAAAGTTTGAGAAGAAAAAACAATTTTGCTGAGATTGAAATGGTGGGAATACGCAGCAGTAAAGGAGGAAGTAACTAGGAAGACCACTTATTTCAGCTGTTGTGGAGGCAGTGATCCAGTACTAGTTTATCAGTCACATGTTGCCCACACTGTCTGAGGGCCTTGGTCTCTCTTACCTAGAGGCCAATACCAAAACATTTGCTGAAGGATGCATACCTACCTCCTATCAGCCTTATTTTGGCCCCAGGGTATCAACTCCCTAGCATTCCAGTGCCTGGGGTTCCAGACACACACCACTTACACAGAGTTGAGGGGTTATCCCATCATAACTCTTCTTTAAAAAAAAATATATATATACTTTATTTATTTAAAAGAGTTACAGAGAGAAGTAGAGACAGAGGTCTTCCATCCGCTGGTTCACTCCCCAGATGGCCGCATCGGCCAGAACTGTGCCGATCTGAAGCCAGGAGCCAGGAGCTTCTTCTGGGTCTCCCACGTGGGTGCAGAGGCCCAAGGACTTGGGCCAGCTTCTACTGCTTTCTTAGGCCATAGCAGAGAGCAGGATCGGAAGTGGAGCAGCCAGGACTAGAACCGGCACCCATATGAGATGCCAATGCTTCAGGCCAGGGCTTTACTCCACTGCGCCACACTGCCAGCCCTTCATCATAATTCTTCTTCCTCGTACAAGTGTCCACCTGGACTTGTGCCCAGCCTGAGATCCAGCCAAGACACTAGACTGCCTGTTCTGAAGCCGAGATGCCTCTCACAAACCATAACACCAATTCCCCAGCCAGACCCCAGTGACCTTTTAAAGTAAAGTGTTCCTGTGAGTACTGCCAAGGCATCAACAGAGTTCGTCATCATATTTGGGGAGCAACGGATGTAACCAGTGGCTCATTCACTCGTTTTCAGCCATGACCACACCATTAGCTGACTCATTTAGAAAGCAAGGTGATTTGTTAGGTCTCCAGAAGTTGCTCTATAACCTAGAGCTGCAGGCTTTGTTTCTCTCTGCCCTGATCCTGTCTGAGGCCATCTGACATTTTATATTCTCTGGACTCTTAGCTTATAGAAAAGCTATGGGGGCAACTATATCCCAGAAAGACTTCAGGTCTGTTAACAGAACGCCCGTGTCAATTTCTCATAGAAGCTGACCTTCGTTGAAGTCAACTGTTATCCCAGAGAATGGAAATTCCAGCTTTGAGGCTCTGTTTCCTGAGGCCTGGTACCTGAGGCTAGGACACACAACCCATCCTAGCCTGTAACAACTGCCACGTTCCGAGCAACTCGATCACACCAGGCAGGCTGCCTCTTTAATGTTCTGAGAGTTCAATTTCATATACTCTCAGCAGCTGAGACTCTCAAGGGAAACACTTTCCTTAAAACCCAGGGGGCATGTATACAAGTCGGTGCTCTGTCACCATGCTGTCTGACCGTTCTATCTACCTTGAATATGGTCACCAAAGGTCAGAATCAAAAATTACTTCCTGGCTTTTTCCCACGGGCCAGATGTGGAGCTGGAGGTCCCGGGAGTTGTGGCCGGCAGGGGTCCCCGGAAGGAGACTGTTAAGCTGCAATGCCGCATCGTAGGGGAGAAGTAATTCGCCCGGTTATTGGAACTGCGGCGTCCGGGGGTGCCCTGGGTTGGGGGATGGGTTCTTCTGCCCGCAGTACCGCGCGCTGCAGCCACCTGACCGAGCTTGAGACTACGTTCAGCCTCATGGATTGCAACCGCTCCTTCAGAGTTGATACCACGGAGCTCCAGCGCAGTGATCAGGAGCTACAGCATCTTGTCCACCCAGATTTCTTCAGCCAGAGGTCTCAGCTAAAGCTCCATGGAGTAGAGATTCCTGAAGGGGCAGATTATGACATGGACAAGCAATTCCTCATGGAAATAATGGAAATCAATGAAAAACTCGCAGAAGCTCAAAGTGAAGCTGCCATGAAAGAGATTGAATCCATTGTCAGAGATGACTTTGAAAAGGCCAAGGAAAGTTTAACAAAGATGAGATACTTTTCAAATGTAGAAAAAAAGCTCAAGTTAAAGAAGATTCCCCTCTAACTGTTGCTAATTTAAAGTTTTAAAAATAAAGTTCTTGTATATTTAAAAAAAAATACTTCCTTGTACATTACTGCTACCTGAGACTTCCACACCAGATGAGTGCCTGGAAAGTCTAAGGAAACCATGCATCATTATCAACTCTCAGTGTTGCTTTGAATGTTTCTGACCCAATCTTCTAATAAGGACAGTTTCCATATTAGCCCCCACCCACATCTCCACAGCCAATTTAGTAATCAGATCTTTCTCCATGGAAAATTCAGTCATTTGACATCTTGCCTGTTCCCAAGTTTTCCTTCCAGGTGAGGAAGCCACTTCCTTGCCCAACTGAATACTGCCCACCACACACAGTGATGACCAAATGCTGCATCTCACCCAAAAGTTCAGTGAGAATTTGTCACTGACATACATCATTGTGTCTTTGTAGCACTCCTCACCATTGCAGGTTATGTGTTCAGCAGTTTGCTCCCTCTCAAATCAGAGCGCCTTACATATGTTCCTACATCTCCCTATACTACCAACCTGAAGCTCTACAAACTCTGTAGTAATGATGCCTCAATGCTTTTGTGCCCCTGTGACATTGAACCTTCAAGCCCAGCAGACCAGCCTGTGGACTGGGACTGAGAGAATAAGAAGGATAAATGTTGCTCACTTTAACTTGGTTCCTTTCCTAGGAATTAATTAGCCTTCTTTGAGTTTTACCTCCAAACTGTTCTCACACGAATCCGGTTTTTCTTGGCTCTTGACTTTTGTCCTTGCTATCATTTGATGCTCTATTCCTGCATTTTGGATTCTTGAGTGGAATTTGGTTTTTGTGTCTTGAATCCTTGAGGGCTTTGCCTTATGTTCATTGCTCTGATGCTTTGTGAACTGTATCAGGCATTGTAGACTAGGGCCCAAGATCTCTGGGTCTTAATACAATAGCGTGGCACTCTTTTCATATGTATGTTCAACTTGGGTCAGCAGGGGTTCTACTCATTGTAGTTACTTAGGAGACTCAGGCAGATAAACGCTCCATCTCACTCCTGCAACGTGATTGCTATGATAGGAAAAAGGTGTGGCATGTAGTATGTAAGCTTTTGAAAATACCTATCCAGAAATGACACAAACTTCTATCCACAATTCATCAGCAGAAACATATCATATTTGCATGCCTAACTTCAAAAGGAACAAGAGTGCCACCCACCATGAATCCAGAAAAAATAATGGAGGATTTGTTAATGGTCTTTTTTTTTTAGATTTATTTATTTATTTGAAAGCTAGAGTTACACAGAGAGAAGAGAGGCAGAGAGAGAGGTCTTCCATCCGCTGGTTCACTCCCCAATTGGCCGCAACGGCCAGAGCTGAGCTGATCCGAAGCCAGGAGCCAGGAACTTCTTCTGGGTCTCCCACGTGGGTGCCGGGGCCTAAGGACTTGGGCCATCTTTACTGCTTTCCCAGGCCACAGCAGAGAGCTGGATTGGATGTGGAACAACCGGGTCTCGCACCGGCGCCTATATGGGATGCCGGCGCTTCAGGCCATGGCATTAACCCACTGCGCCACAGCGCTGGCCCCTTGTTAATGGTCTTAATGACAGGACCAGGACCCAAACCTTAGTATGGCCCATCCAGTATCACCCCACCAAGGCCCATCCCAGTGCCATCTGCCACCTCTTATTCCTGGAGTTTTCCCTTTCCACTCATCCCACGTTGCCTCTACCACCTGACTCCTCTCTGCATTCCCCCTTAGTGTAACTGCCTGGTATATTATCTACATTTCTGCTTTTGATTCTGATCTCTGCCTTTGAATTTCAGGCCACATAAATGTGGGAAAGAGTGCTTTGCCCATAAACTATGCTTCAAACCTAACAAAGCCAGTTAAGTTCTGTCTAGCTCCCTTTTGACAGTGGAGCCACCCAGAGTCCCAGGACTTGCACTTGGGGGAAACATACTAAATCTTTGTCCAAGGAAGGGTGTTAAAGCCCTGGTAACTGAGCCAAACCTAGCCATCATGCAGGGAGCCAGAGGCAAGTAACAGGATCCTAAAACAAGGTCAGGGAGCTGGAAACATGAGAGTGAATACCAGCAGGGAGAACGCTGCAAACACAAACACCATAAACAGGGTCATACCATAGTCACATCTTGGAGTTCTCTAATTAAATGTGTTTCACTAAAGTAATACCTACATGTGGTTTATAAAATCAGTAGATTTCATAAGACTGATAATGCAAATTGCAGTCTCCCTTCTTTCCACCATTAAAACATTTTTCAACATTTTTAGCAGCCAAGTAATATGACAATGTGCCTTTCCTTTTCTTTTCCTCAGCTAATAATTCCCTCTTAGTCTTCTATGCATTTATCACTAACTCATCCTCAACATGACCATACATTCATCTACTATGAGTCTAGGGGATCCTCAAAAGTTCATGGAAGGGGCCTGCATTGTGACCTAGCAGGTAAAGCTGCCGCCTTCAATGCTTGCATCCCAGGTGGACACTGGTTCAAGTCCCAGCTATTCCACTTCTGATCCAGCTCTCTGCTAATGGCCTGGGAAAAGCAGTAGAAGATGCCCCAAGTCTTTGGGCCCTTGCCACCCACATGGAAGACCCTAGTGAAGCTCCTGGGTTCAGCCTGACTCTGCTCTGGCCATTGCAGCCATCTGGGGAGTGAACCAGTGGATGGAAGATCTCTCTCTCTCTCTCTCTCTGTCTCTCTCTCGTTCTCTGTAACTCTTTCAAATAAACGAATAAATCTTAAAAAACAGTTCATGGAAAGAGTGGATTATTAAAAAAACTATGCATGGATTTCAAAGTTTTTTGATCAAAATAAACTTATATTTTAATTTCATTTTCCATGAACTTTTTGAAGGACCCTCCTATAGGTGGCATCACTTACATTTTTCCTGGAGGACATCACTGCCAAAGCCCTCTGAGTTCTCCCCTCCACTGCAGACAGATTGTTCCCTAGGCCTGCCACCCAGGTCTTATCCTTTCATTCTCTCTTTTTGAGCTTCCTCCTTGCCTTAATTATATACCTTTCGTGTCTTGATTTACTTTCTCATGGTGACGGTTGATTTGTGTTTCTGTGAGACAGTCAGTCAGGTGCGGCCACAAGAGGAGACTCAGGAGAGGATCAGAAAAACAAAGTTGATCACACTCAGGGGTCCTGGAGAAGGGGGTCACCACATGCCACTCAGGGTCACAGGGGAAATGCCACATGTTAGCCAAGTGGCAGCAAACAGGAACCAGGGAAAGTCTACAAGCCTAACTGGGGCTTTCGGGAAAGGCAGGACAGGGCAAGCAGTTCAGATAACTGTGGGTAAAGCTGAATGACTTTGAGAAGGCTACAGGCTGTGGAGGTGGCCTCTAGTTACCTGGTTCGTGGCCCTAGGATGATTGAAGCAGGAGGCCTGCGTCTCTCCTGTAGGTCAGGTAGAGAAAGTACAGCCACAGACTGATTACTCCACACAGGAAAGGCCTGCTCCCAGCTGAGCCCTCTTCAATCTCTTACGAATTTGCTGGCTCCTGGAGGGGGGAGTTTTCCCCCAGCCAGGCATTTAAGATGTGACACATATTCGTATACAGAAAATTCAAAACATATACTCCACCTCATGTGATGCACATTCTCTAGGAGTTCCTGATAAAGCGTACCTGAGAGGAAAATTTCTTGAGACCTTTCTTGTTGGAAAGTGCTTTATTCCACCCTCAGACTTAATTGATAGTGTGGCTGGATGTGGATGTCTGGTTTTGAAATAATTACCCCTCAGAATTTTGAAGGTGTTATTACGTTGGTTTGAGTCTTAAGTTGTCTATAGAGAGTCTGATTTTCTTCTGATCCCTGATTTGTTTTGACAAAGGAATTTAAAGCCAGATAAGATTCAGGCTCTCTAAAAATCACTAGCCTGGGGGAAAATGAGATCTGATACCTTAGTCACACAAGACCCTAAAGTATTGGTTAATCTTGCTGACTAGCTGACACCGTTTGGGCAGTAAATAAGTAAAGCACTCATTCCCTTCAATAACTCAAGAAAAGCACATGATCTCCTTATTGCTATTTCTGCCAAATGCATCACAGGATGCAGACAAGAACCACTCAGCAGCTAGTGCTGTCCTTTGTTAACTTGTAATTGTAACTTGTTCCTCCTTTTTCTGTTTGTGCATTCCAATCGCTTGGCTGCATTTTGGAGCACCTATCCTGGGCAAACAGAATAGTGTTTGCTGGGGGCCTTCCCCAGTTTGACTCAGATGAACTCCTTCATTCTCACACTCAGTGGGCCTCAACTTGCTTTCCAGATTGCTGGTGTGTATGTGACCTATTTCTCTCTGGAAACTTTTAGGATCTTCCCTTCCTCCCTCCTGCTTTGCAAATGCTTTAGATGAATTGAAACTTGTGTCATCGAGAGCCCAATTCCATTTTTTATAGGTATTTGATGACAGCTTTCCATCCCCACTGTCCCTCTTCCCCTTTTGCCTCACATATAGACAAGCCAGTAAGAAAAGCTGGTGAGCCTTCTCTGGGAAAGTTCAGACCCTGAAAGTCCTGGTGTGTCCCCGAAAACCCTTACCCCAGTGTCGCTCCCTGCCCCTGTCTGTCCCCTTCCACCCACTGACCACATTTAAAGCCAAAGCCAGTCACCTCTGCAGCTGCTCTCGAGACAATTTTTTGACCTGCTTGGGAGCCTCAGGTATGGACATCCTGATTATGTATGTATTACATCTCTCATCCCTTCTTCCTTGTAGTGGCATCAGTGTAGACATCCAAGTCTGTTCCCCCTTTGCAGGAACATAAAGCATCACCACGTAGTAGCTAACTGATCCATCTCTATCTGTTTGCAAAAAGGGAATAATAAGAGTACTCATATTGTTGCCTCTTAGATTCATTTCAGTTAGGGCTAATGAGGATGCATTGTGGAGATGATTGGGCAACAGTGTGAATTACCTAATATTACTGAATTGCATACTTTCAACAGTTAAGATGGTACATTTGATGTGTACAGAGGACTGACTTAAGAGACTCAAACTTTATCTCTGGGGTTTAACATCCTAGAGTTGTCCCAGAACCAATCACCACTGGATACCAAAGAACGATTTGTAATCAAATAAAGCTTTAAAACAGAGTAGGCAGTCTTAAATGGATGTAACCTGACAAAGAACTTGCAAGTCCATGGAGCAATGTGGATGGAGAGTCTGGAGGTGTGCAGTGCCCTGCTGACCACCTGCCCTCTTCCCACTGCTCACATCTCTGTTCAGTGCTGTCCTCAAACAGCCCTTACTCTTACCATTCTACTTAAAATCGCCGTTCCCCAAGCCATTCCATAACTCTGTTTTATTTTTCTCTGTAGCCTTTAGTGACAACATGGCATTTTATTATTCGTTGGTCACTCTTCCTTGTCAGTCTCCCCTTCTAGAGAACAAGCATCTTCATTGTTGATTTTCATTGCATATGCCCAGAGCCTAGATCACAGTCTGGGTCATCCTATCAGATGTTCCATCGTATTTTTTGAGAGAACGAATGATTTATGTATTTACTTGTTATTTAATATATAAAGTATATACTTAGTACTATTATTTCATTGAGTTTAATTCTCTTCATTTTTTAATGTTTATTTTCATCTACATAAAAGGCAGAGTGACAGGCAGAGAGAGAGAAACAGAGGTCCTCCATCTGCTGGTTTGCTACCTAAATGCCCCCACTGGCTGAAACCAGGAGGCTGGAACTCCATGCAAGTCTCCCACGTGGGTGGCAGAAACCACCCGCAGCCTCCAGGGTGCTTTAGCGGGAAGCTGAGCAGCCAGGACTTCATCCAGCACTCCAGTATGGGATGCGTGAGTCCCAAGCGGCAGTTTACCCGCTGTGCCACAAAGCCCACCCCCATTTTCATCATTTACTTCCCCATCCTGAAATCACTTCCTAAGCCTTTACTTCGTGTCACGTATATTGCTAGCTGGATAAGCTGGGGGAGTTCGATAAAGAAACCCCCACTTTCTAAAGAATAAAATTCAAAGTCCTTAGCAAGCAAAGACTGGACATCTTAAATCCAAGGGAGTAAGGTTTTAATTGTATTAAGCGCTCAGGAAGTTAATTTTGTTTCTAGAACTCTGGGAGCGTCCCCTGACTTCCTTCCAAGCCTCTCAAAGACCCAACTTCTTAATTTTCTGCGACCGAGCTTAGCGCCAAGTTGAGACCATCGTTGCTTTCGGCGACCGAGTTGAGCGACAAGTTCAGGCCAGCTCGGCTCACAGCTCCTCCCTTGGTAATTGACAGTTGGGGGAAATCCTGCTGAGGCCTGCCCCCGCCCGCCTCCTGGCTAAACTGAGTGGCAAGAACCGGTGGGAATGGCTGCCAGCTCAGCCAATGGACGAAGCCAGAGCTAGAGCCTGTGTAAACAAACCCTGAGGTACTGCGCCTCGGGTTCCTCCCCCACGTGGGCCAGACGCGTCGGTAGCCCAATGCAGATCCAGAACGAGCGTATCGTCCTTTGAGCCAATCAGAGGCAATGTCTCCCGCAAGGAGGCGTTCCATCCTGAAGGAAAGACCAGAGGAGGCTGAAAGACAGACGTTAAAACCAATCGGAAGCTGGAACTTCTAAGGGCGTGGGCGGGCACTGTTTAACATTTAGACGAATACAAACCACATAAGCCCTTCTAGATGACTGAGCGGCGTGCTATTCTGTCCAATAAACGAATGGGGCGGTGCCCGGCAACCAATGGGTTGGGTTCGGGGGCGGGGTGAGGAGCCAGTGTGCACTAAAGAGGCAACCAAGCGAGTGGTACTGGCTGTTCTCTGGTGCTGTGGCTCACGTTTTGGTACAAGAGGCCGAGACTGTCGGAGCGACTGTGACCTCTGCGGCGGCGGCTTAGGTTCTCGGAGGAGTGGCAGAGTACGATCTGAAGGAAGGACTTCTGGTGAGCCCAGGTGGGTTCGGGCTGCCGGGGATGGGACCCGCGAGAAGCGCAGCTTTCCCAGCTCCGGGAGCACCCCGCGCCTCCTTTTCGGCCGAGCTCGGGGCTGCGGGGTGTCGCGCTGCCGCCCGAGCCCCTGTGGGAGGGAAACCTCGCGGGGTCCCTCGTCGTGGCCGTCGGTGATGAGGTGACCCGTGCCTCTCGGGGACCCTAGGGGACCGTGGTCCCGTTCCCCTCCCCGCACAGGTGCTCTGCCCCCCTTCACCCAAGTGCCTGAGTCCCCTCAGCCGCCTCCTCCCCTGAGATCCCCGGGCTCCGAGCCCTCTTACTACACCCTCAACGCTCTGAGGCAAATCCCCCGGAGCTGCGTCGCCGCGCCCCGCGCCTGCGGGAGGAGTTTGCGTGTGCCCCTCCCCCACGGGCGGCCCCCGCGCGTGATCTGCGTTTCTTAGCCTCCCTCTCCCCCAGCCCTTACTCTGGGTAGGTTAATTGGACTTGGAGACCTCGGCCCCGGGTCTTCTGCCTTGCCTTTTGCGACTGAATCCCTCACCCGCTTCCACCCTCTAAATTTCATCCTCATCTCTCTTGGAAACTGACGACTCCCCTCCCCCCGACCCCCCCCCCCCCCGCACCTTCCAGGTAGCCCAGAGGTGAACGCCAGGGAAGCAGAAGAACTTGAGAGAGGCAGAATCCACTGAACTTGGGAGCTTTGCAAGGTTGGGGAACTTTCATCGGCTCTGTTAAGTTTTAAACTGTTGTTGGCTTCCTTAAGACGGCATTTGCCATTATCTAGAATCCGTGTCCCAGTACGGTTCTTTTGGTGATGATTGCTGAAAAAGCAGGTGAAACGGTTTTCCTGGCAGCAAGCCATTTAAAATGTATGACTATCGTGGTTATTATTTTAAGTAGATGGAATTGGATTGTACTTTAAACAGCCTAACTGAAGTGGCTGAGGGTGTGAAGTCTAAGTAAGGACCTGCCTCCCTACTTAGTCATAAAGCATCGGATGCTCTGCGGCTGTACGGTCGCACTTAACCTATGAATGGGTAATAACAGCCCTGAATCTGTAAAAACAACTTTTCCTTTCCTCCTTTCACTAAGAATGTGCCTTCACCTTCATAGTGTGAATGTATCTGGTTTCCCGTAGTGTTGGTTCTTGCCATATGTTTCTAGACAATAGCCCAAACTATGTTGTGCCTAAATAAAATTATGCCAAGAGTTTTGCGAGGAAAACTAACTCACCACTCTTAGTTTTGATTGAGGTTTTAGAGGTTTGAAAATATTTAGATAGTAGACAATAAGGGTTTTGTTTTAGAGATTGGAGGAAATTGAAATATTGAAATAAGATTGATAGGCTCCTTAGGCTGTGTGTGGGAGTGCAGAGGGGGGAATGAACATGTGTGTAAAACCTTGTAAATTCTTACAATGCTTAATTTTGTGACTTTACATAAACTGGAATGACTTTTCCTAGTTGTTAGTGGAGAAATGTAAGCTGTGAGTTTAACATGTTCATTGTGTTTGGGCCACAATTTTGCAAGCTTTTATGAAAAAGTTTTACTGTTTTCTTTATCCTATTTCTCACATACGTACACTATGCTTCCCTGTATCTAACTATAGAGAGATTTATCTTGTGTATAGAGAAATAAGCCTGTTAGAGTGGATTCAGGGAATGTTTACTCTGAGGTAGCAACATCGTCTGATGAACCATATGTTTGAGCCTTATTGATGAATCACACTAAAAAGAACAAGATCTTAAGACCATCCTAACAAATACCTGGGTATTTAGAACAATAAAAAGAAGTGATAACAGATTTTTAACAACTATCAAGGAAAATCCCAGAACAAATTACAAATCTGTGAATTGTTCACACTGTGAATTAGTATAGGCTGTAGTTGAAAACCAAAGTTACTTTTGTACTGTCTTTTCAGGTATATTTGTGCTTGGTAATTATTCATTTACAGACTTACAGGATTATAGGTATCATTTCTCCCTAAAGACCTTGACCTTTCAACCAAGAATTAAATGCAGACAAAGAGTGCTGTAGTTGCATGTGTGTGTGGGATGCCTAGAAACACTGAGACCCTGTGGTCTGGTCTCATCTCCTGCTCTCGCCTTGCCCAGCTGCTGTTTCCTGAACCTGTTTTCCTCTGTACATCTGGGCGGCTTTCTGTAGGTGCTGTTCGCTCTCCTTGAAAGCCTTTTCCATACCTTATGTGCCTGGTGAAGTTAGGTTTCTTCAGAATCTTTTTGAAGACTGCCTCTACCTCATTCAAATAATTATATTTTTCTAACTTGATTATTACATTATAAATAATTATAGTTTATTTTCATTATTCACAGTAGTATGGTCTGTAAAGTTGCCTAAAATACCTAATTACAAATAATAAACCATTGCTCCTAAGGAAAGTATGTACATATATACATATATGTACGTACATACATTAGGTCCTAAAAACCCTGGATCTTTATTTTACAGGAGGAAATGAGGTGCAGAAGTGTTAAGGGACTTGCCTGAGGTTGCCCCACTAAGAGGTGCTAGAGTTAGTAGTCAAGACCTGTCCAGTTGGCCCCAGCTTCTTGCACTACAGTGCAACGCCCCCTACTGTCTCTTCTCTCTCGTGTTCTGTGTGAGAACTGGAATAAGAAGGTTCAGCATTGTCTTGTTCGACCTTAGTTTGCGACATGTACAGAGAATGACAAGCTTTTCATTTCTGTGTGCATGTCCATGGATGACCGCTAAAGCTCCATGAGTGTTCATTTTGGGGTTACAAATAAATTTTAGTGAGGAGGCAAATTTACAACTATGAGATCTGCAAATAAGAGAATCTAGAGACCATTTCCTGGTTGCCATCTTCTGTGGAATGTTTCTTTAATTTCTTTGATAACTTGTTCACATATTTATTCAACAGATATTTTTAACCACTCATTATAGTCATATTCTGCTTCAGATTATTAAAACAAGCCAGAGATTAAGGTACTGCCCTATGGGCCTTATGTTTGAGTAGGAAAGACAGATTGCTAAGTCTGCTCAGGAGAGAGGTCCAGGTTGGAATTATAAATTAAACTGACAAGATAAACCTGGTGTGCCCTCTCCCATTTCACATCTCCAAGCATACTTTCAGAACATTGTGTTCCCTTGTGCTTTAACTCTTCACTTTGAGTTTCTGCTTTGACCTATGTTAACCTCTACCTATCATGTGTTGATTTTGAGGCCACTTACCCATGTAACTGGCAGAATATTGTAGAACAGTCATACTGACGTGGTCTTTGAATTCTGGCTCTACCATCTACCAACAGAGCTTGGTCAAGCTCTTGGACTTTTGAACTTATTTCCCAATTTCAAAAGTGGTGGTATGATGTGTTAGATCCTTGTGGGTTGCAAGGAGAGGCACACACATGTTACCTTTGGTGATGGAGGTTAACTATACACCTGAATGAGAAATCATCTCAGCAGCCATATTTTCTCATAGCTCTAGAGCTTCCAGACCGTTATAGAACATGAACATAGCAGGATAGAATTTGAGCTCTGGACAACTGCCTCTTTCACTTTGTTCACGGTAATTTGTATTTCCCCAGAGGGAGTAGCTGGTTGGATTGATTTATCACCTTCTATAATGGAGCCATCCCTATTGGGCAGAATTTTGAGCCAAGCCAAAATTGATTTTGATCTCCCCCAAGTTCAACTTGTGTGTTGTCTTTGAGGCACTGAGCCTTGATGTAGTTGCTTGTGACCAAAGAAGTAGGACTGGTTTTACTCATAGACAGAAAATGCTATGCTATAGCATATACAATAAGAAGTCTTTGGAGACAGTTTTTCTTTCTATTTTTCCAGAAGAATATGAGGGTATAGCAGTCCTAGAGTTTCACGGCCTTTGTCCAGTTCACATACCTATGTAACACAGTCATAGATAATGTTTAATAAAGCATCTAGCAAGATAATTGACACATGCCAACTGTTCAGTACATCTTCCATTTGGTTTTGCACTAGCAGATGGGTTCATCATAGGTATTCTGTTTAGTCACTTTATTTTCATTTATATTCATTTAGTCACTTTATTTTTATGAGGTAAATCCCCTACGAGTACAGTTACTTTGCCCTAGGAAGTGATTTGCTACATGTTGTTCTGCATAATGAGAACTGGAAGGAGGGCTGACTTTTCAACCTAGTGAATACGTGATGTTGTGATGCTTTAGTCTCCTGAACCACTTTCAGAAATGAAGTTGGCATACATAAGTGGTTCTGTCTTTATTATGCATTATTGTTTGCAATAGCATGAACAGGAATGACTTAGGTATCCATCAACAAAGGATTGCTTATGTAAACTGGTACACCCAAACCATGGAATAGTGTACAGTTGGAAAGAGGAATGAGGAAGAGCTATATCCTGTTGTAGAGAACTCTAAGGAACAAGGTACAGTGTAGTAGTATAGTATGCTACTTTCTGGGAAAGAAAGTGTAGGATAAAATAGTCACATAACATGTGTACTTGCAAAAGGATATTCTGACATAATATATAAGAAAGCAATTAAAGTGTTTATCAGCAGAACAGGAGTGTGAGTGGGACTTTACCATATTCCTCCACATATCTGAATCATTAAATAAGTTTTTTGAATTATGTGTTGGTATTATCTTTTAGAAATTAGTCAATGGATGAATTAAATGAGATTATGATAAAGGAATTTTAAAAACAGAAGATTTTGAGGAGCTGTCATCCTTTTTTTATTATTATTTTTTGACAGGCAGAGTGGACAGTGAGAGAGAGAGACAGAGAGAGAAAGGTCTTCCTTTGCCGTTGATTCACCCTCCAATGACCGCCACGGCCGGCGCGCTGTGGCCTGTGCACCACGCTGATCCGATGGCAGGAGCCAGGTGCTTTTCCTGGTCTCCCATGGGGTGCAGGCCCCAAGCACTTGGGCCATCCTCCACTGCACTCCCTGGCCACAGTAGAGAGCTGGCCTGGAAGAGGGGCAACCGGGACTAGAACCTGGTGTGCCGGCGCTGCAGGCGGAGGATTAGCCTAGTGAGCCGCGACACCGGCCACCTAATTTGTTTTTCTCCATGGTGCTATAGGAAGACTCTTTAAAAGAATAAAGGTAGGGCAACTTTGTGTAGTACACGTGTCAGAAGTGGGCTGATCAAGCTTGCAAGCCTACATATGACACATGTGAAAACATGTGTTTAATTTTAAAGTTTATATATTTCATTTACTTGAAAGGCAGAGAAACAAAGAGACAGAGACAGGTGGACAGAGATGTCCCATCTGTTGATTCAGTCCTCAAAAGCTCACAACAGCTAGGGCTGGGGCTGAGCCGGGCTGAAGCCAGGAGCTAGGAACTCAGTCTGGGTCCCTACCTGAGCTGTCACATGCTGCTTCCCAGGTATACACTGGGAGGAAGCTGGAATCAGGACTGGAGCCAGGACTCAACTCCAGGCACTCTGATATGGGATGTGGCATCCCAAACAGTGTCTTATCTGCCTGCCCCCAGAAAAGAGATGAAAATGAAATAAGATTTCTCCCTGATTATAAAGGAAACCATACTCTTTGTGATATTTCAGAAGACAAAATATAAAGATAAATGATCTTTAGTTTTACAACACAAAACATTCTGGTTTTGTGCTTTTTAGACTTTTTTTTATGCATACAGCATTTTAAAAGGTAGAATCATAATATATAGTCTTTTTTTCACTTAAATATTTTGGGCATATTTCTTTGGCTGTAAATATATCCTGACATCCATCACCCTTTTATTTTATGTCATTTAATTTTAATTTTACTTATTTATTTGAGAGGCAGAGATAGAGACAGACAGAGCTCCTGTCCACTGGTTTACTCTCCAAATACCCATAATGTCCAAGGCCAGGCCAGAACTGAAGTCAGGAGCCGGGATTGTAGTTCTTATCTCCTATATGGTATCTGGAACCCGATCACTTGGGCCATCATTTGCTGCCTCCCAGGATCTGCAATAATAGATCAAGAAGCTGGAGTCAGGCACCAGAGCTGGGAATTTAACCCAGGCACTTCAGTGTGGGACTGGGGTATCCCAGCCACTAGGCTAAACATCTGCTCCTCCTCATCATTTTAATGGGTAAATGTAAGTTAACCATTGCTACCCCATGGTGATTCTCCTTGTGCACATATTTTGACAGACGTTAGCAGTTATTTTTGGGCTGAGTTTCTGGTAGAATTTCTGGATGAAAAGAGTAGAAAAAAATCTTGGGGCTCTTAATATAAAATTTCAAATTATACTGCAGAAACATTGAGTTTATACACCCAGTATAGAAGTGAAGGCGCCAGTTTCCCCGCTACATTTGTCACCTTTGCTGGTCTTTGAGCAGAAAATCTCATTGTTTCAGTTTACATTTATTTGATTCCTAATTTCTTTGAAATTAGTTATTTATTTGAGAGACCAAGAAAGCTTCCATCTGCTGGTTCAGTCTGCAGATTCCCACGATAGCTGGGTCTGGGCTGGGAGCTGGGAACGAAATCCAGGTCTTCCGTGTTGGTGGCAGGAACTCAGTTACTTGTGCTGTCACTGCTGCCTTGCAGGGTCTGCACTGCTAGGAAGCTGGAGTCGGTAGCTGAAGCTGGAAAGTGAACCCAGGTCCGCAGAGTGGGACGTGGGAGTCTCCCTAACACTGAGCTAAACCCCACTTTCTGGTCGCTTTCATTGTTATGCTGATTGCTTGCTTCTCTATTGTCCATTTTCTATTAGAGCATTTATCTTTCTTAGTAATTTTTTATAATTTTTTGTAGACTGAGGACACAACCTTTTATCTGTCATCAAGGTTGTAAATACTTTCTCACAGTATTTTGTCATTTCACTTTATTTTTTATCTTGAGTAAAAGCAGGGTTTTTTTCTTTGCTGTCCTCTATCCATTTTTTCACTTTGGTGTCTTCTTAGGAAATATACAACCCTACTCTGCGCTTAAAAATATTATTTTATTGTTCTTTTTACCAAAACAATCGTTTTAAACTTTTCTCTATATTTAATGTTGTGTGAAGGGGAACCGTCTGTTTTTGTTTGTCCTTGGATCCTCTGCTTTGAATGGCTAACTAGTTCCAACATTAGTTTAAAATCATGTATACTTTCTCTCTCTTCTATTTGAAACACAGCTTTTAAATTAATCAGATTATTTCCAGACTCTCTCTTCCATTGGTATTTTTATTTCTATGCTTTTACATTATTTTAATTCATTTCATATTTTCCTCTTTAAAGAATTCTAATGATTGTCATTCAATTATTACCCCACCTAAAACAAGAATCAACTTCTTGAGTTTTCAAAACGTTGTTTTTTAGATGTTGCATTAGAATTTAACTGAATCTTTAGATTAGCTTAGGAAGAATAAACATTACCATCCCTTTATTCTAGTAATTTTAAATACCTCTCAATAAATTGTTTTATGTTCTATACATTTATTAGATTTATTCCCAAGAACTTCAGAGTGGGGGGAGACAGAGCCATCTTCCATCTGCCTCTTCACTTCCCAAATGACCACAGCAATGAGGGGGCTGGGCCAGGCAAAAGCCAAGAACCAAAAATTCCCTCTGGGTCTCTCACTTGGGTGGCAGAGAACCAAGTACTTGGGCCATCATCAGTTGCTTTCCCAGGTGCATTAGCAGGAAGCTAGATCAGAAAAGGAGTAGTGGGGACTTGAACCAGCAATCCAATAGCGATGCTGGTATTACAAGTGGCCACTTAACCTGCTGCGCCACAACTGTTGACCCTTCTTTTATCTTTTCTAACTGGCTGCTATTGGTTTATACAAATGCTGTTGATTTTTGTGTTTATTTTATAGTCATTCTCATTTAGCTCTGGATATTTTGTTTTCAAAAACTTTGAGGAACACAGACACAGGCAGAGCTCCTATCCACTGGTTTACTCCCCACATGTCTGCAACAGCTGGGATTGGGCTGGGCTGGGTGGAAGCCAGAGCCAGGAATTCAATCCAGGTCTCCCACATGGATGACCAGGGACCCAACTACTCTGAGCCATCACCTGCCACCTCTCAGAAAGCTGAAATTGTGAATGGGAAGTGGACTTGAACCCAGACACTCCAACATGCGATGTCATTGTTCCAACCTAAGATCTTAAGTTTCTTTTTCTTTCTTTCTTTTTTTTTTTTTTTTTTTTTGACAGGCAGAGTGGACAGTGAGAGAGAGAGACAGAGAGAAAGGTCTTCCTTTGCCATTGGTTCACCCTCCAATGGCCACTGTGGCTGGCGCACCGCGCTGATCTGATGGCAGGAGCCAGGTACTTATCCTGGTCTCCCATGGGGTGCAGGGCCCAAGTACTTTGGGCCATCCTCCACTGCACTCCCTGGCCACAGCAGAGAGCTGACCTGGAAGAGGGGCAACCGGAACAGAGTCTGGTGCCCCGACCGGGACTAGAACCCGGTGTGCTGGCACCGCAAGGCGGAGGATTAGCCTAGTGAGCCACAGCGCCGGCCTAACAGTTTCTAATAGTTTTTTTTTTTTCCCAAGACTGTATTTATTTGAAAGGCAGAGTGAGAGAGAGAGAAATATCTTCCATCTGCTGGTTTGTTCCCTAAATGACCACAAAGGTAGGGACTGGGCCAGCGGACTGGGTCAGGCCAAAGCCAGGAGCTTCACCTTGGTCTTCTACATGGTTGCTAGGACCCAAGCGCCTGGGCTATCTTTGCTGCTTTCTTAGGCACATTAGCCCGGAGTTGGATTGGAAGTGCAGCAGCCAGGACATAACCCACTACACCACTACACCACACCAGCCTGGGGAAGGCCTGGGTTCGAGTTCCAGCTTTGCCTCCAGTTGCAACTGCTGGTGCCCATCTGCGATGCAGGTGTTGTAAGCCACACTTAACCTGCTCTGCCACAACACCAACCACTCTAACAGTTTTCAGTTGATTCTTAGTCTTGTGAAAAATGAAATCCTTGTATTTGCAAGTCAGAATAATCTTGCCTCCTCCTTTCCAATAATTAGTATACCTCTTGTGTTCTTAACTAATTACATTGGATAGGAGCATTCAAACAAACTGAAATACTGGTTGTAATAGTTAATATTTCTATTTTTTTTGCCCTATCTTTAATGGGAACGCATTAAAAGGTTGAGAGTGATGATTTTGTGAGTATGTTCAGTATACTAAAGGAGCTTGATTTTATTCCTTTTTTAAAATGTTTTTTCCTATTTAAAATTAGATTTAGTAAAAATGGGTATTACACTTTATCAAACATCTTTCTGGCAACTATAGAGGTGATCATGGTGGCTTTTTTTTTATATTAAACTCTGAATTTCTAGGCTGAATCCAACTTGAGCAAAGTGGTTTTGTTTCATTTTTAAGTAAATTGCTTGATTTTATTTTCCTGTTTTATTTGAAATTATATTTATGGTATGGAAATTGGTTTGTGGTTTTCCTTTGTGCTAATTTTGTTTAGTTTAATGTGTTTAGCTACTTGTACACAAATAATTACAATGCTCTCTGCATTTAATTGTGCTTTGAAATAGTTGAATGAGAATTACCTGCTTTTGGTAAGTAGGTGCTTCATGGACTATAGACTTATTTTGGGCACTCTTTAAAATTAAGTGGCCTCAGGAAAATTAAGTTTTTTTCTTTTCTTTAAGATTTGTTTATTTATTTGAAAGAGTTATAGAGAGAAAAAGAAAGATGGGGAGATCTTCCATCTGCTGGTTCCATTTTCCAGATGGCCACAATGGCCAGAGCTACGCTGATCCAAAGCCATGAGCCAGGAGCTTCTTCCAGGTCTCCCACATGGGTGCAGGGGCCCAAGGACCTGGCCATCTTCTAATGCTTTCCCAGGCCATAGCAGAGAGCTGGACCTGAAGTGGAGCAGCTGGGATTCGAACCCACGCCCATATGGATGCTGACACTATAGGCTATGCCACAGTGCTGGCCCCAAAATGAAGTTTTAATATACTGATTTTTAGCATAAACAGAAGAAGAAGAGAATGTAATCATCTAATAAGAGTTTACTTTTGTTTGCTAATGTTGTTATTGGTGTCATTAATCTAGGCTTTGGTGCTACTGCTGGGGTATTACTAAGCTCACCATCTGTGTGTTCAGGGGGCCTTTGCTTTCATATCGAACAAGTTTTGTTCTGCAGCCTTGCAGATATACAAAGTGTGCACACCAGGACAGAAAGAAGTAATGCAGTAAAACTTTGGCTGGAAGCTTTTGTAGAATGGGGTATTCTGGTTTTGTTTTATTAACTTGGAAGTATAAAGGTGAAGAACTTCTAACTTCCTGTTGAATGCAATTCTGAAATATAGCAAGTGATTCTACTTTTCTTTAGTAAGCTTGGTTTGTTCAGACCTACTTGATATTTCATTATAGAATTTCCAGAGTACTTGAGGCTGACAGTGCCAAGATCCTTTTTGAGAATTTGAGTTAGAAGAGAAGGTAAACAGTGTTGTATGAGATCATGCTATCTGGGACTGATACTCATGAGTATACTTTTGACGTGAAATCTCTGACTGTGACTTGTCTTCTTATTTAATCCACACATACACACACACACACACACACACACACAACATAAAACGCATTGGAGACAGAATGATAATACTAAGAAGATTATGTCTTTTAATCTGATGTTTTTATTTCATTTAAGATGGAATATACAGAATCCTTCACTTTAGAAACACATTTTTCTCCCTGCTGCATACCTGGGTGTGATTCAGAATCCCCTGGAGGGCTTATTACAACACAAATTGCCAGGCCCCACCCTGGAGTTTCAGGTCTTGGGTGGGGCCTGAGAATTTGCTTTTCTAACAAGTTCTCAGGTGATGCTGCGGGTCCAGACATTTTTAAGAGCCACTGCAGTCTACTAAATATAGATTCTAGACATCTGGTTCCAGGAGAAAGCTTTGTTTGATCTTGGAGTATAAGAAACACACATTATGAAGCGAATCATGAAAGATTCAGCCCTCACTGCCAGAATAGTGTTAAGCTCAGTTTAGGAAGACAGAGGATTCCAATCAAGGAGGATTTAGTGATTAGCCCCATGAGAACAGGAGTTATTTCCATCCCTTTTTTCTCCCTAACCCTAACCCTGATGCCCCTCCCCATCACTTAGCAGTTTGCTTTGGAACGGCCTAGTATTAAAAAAATAATAATAATAAAAAAAGATAAATGGCTTTGTTTATTCGATTGAAAGCTTTATGTGTGTTTTAAAGGTATTAGTTATGTTTATCATTAAAGTTTTGGGTTTTTAAAGAAAATAATTGAAAGAATAAAAGGAACTTTTGCAAAATGAGAAATCACTAGAACTATTGTATCTCATTAAAATGTTGGAGAACATAGTCTGTTTCATATAACATTAAATGTGCTATGGACTCTGTTTTTTAAGGCAAAAATCATAGACCTGGCATACACATTTTTCTGGGGCCAGCATTGTGAAACAATGGATTAAGCCACTGCCTGCAAAGCTGGCATCCCATTTGGGTGCCAGTTCTAGTCCTGGCTGTTCCACTTCCGATCCAGCTGTCTGCTAATGTGCCTGGGAAAGCATGCCAAGATGGCCCAAGTCGTTGGACTCCTGCCACCCACGTGAAGATCTGGATAGAGTTCCTGGCTCGTGGCCCAGCCCTGGCTATTGTGGCCATTTAGGGAGAGAAACAGTGAATGGAAGATATCCCTTTCTCTCTGTAACTCTGCCTTTCAAAGAATGAATGTATTTTTAAAGTACATATTTTTGGCTAAAGACAAGGATACCTGTGCTGAACTTCAACATCAAATGCAGAATTTGGGGATTGAAGAGAAGGGAAACTCTGGGAGCCACCCCTTTTCATAGAAGAGGTTTGCTGTGACAAGTTTTTCTTGCTTGTCAGCTGTCTGATTTCTGCTGTTGCACTGTTAATAGCCTCAGTTTCTGAGCTGACCAACTGATCCTGCCTAGACTGTTTAGAAGACTAACTGTATGACAAACAATGACAAACAATGGGTTGGGCAGATTCCCTGCTTAGAAATTCTCAAGTCTTGCTGCCCTTGTCCCCTAGAAAGCCCTTAGAAAAGAGTTTGGATAGGAACAGGAAGGTAGAATTAAGTCCTGTGGACTCACCAGTGGCTGTGAAGCTTGACTGCACATCCTGAACAGCCCAGGAGTTTCCTTTAAAAAAAAAAAAAAAAGATTTGGAAGCCCCACCCTCAAACCATTCAAATCATAATCTAACAAGGGAGCCTGAGCATCTGCATTTTTAGCAATTCCTTCAAGTAGCCAGCTGGGCTCTATGCCTCAGATCGGAGCAGCCCTAGTCCCTGGTGAATTTCACCAGCCTGTGAAATAAGAAAAAAAGATCACATAATGGTTTCATAACATTAAATTTATTCAATTCAAAGAATTGTCCTTTGCGTGGAGTTAAGGCTTTTCTGCGCTTTTGGTGATAAAATTTACTTTTCTTTTTTCTTCTTCTTCTTTTTTTTTTTTTTTTTTTTGACAGGCAGAGTAGACAGTGAGAGAGAGAGAGACAGAGAGAAAGGTCTTCCTTTCCATTGGTTCACCCCCCCCAAATGGCCGCTATGGTCGGCGCGCTGTGCCTATCCGAAGCCAGGAGCCAGGTGCTTCCTCCCATGCGGGTGCAGGGCCCAAGCACTTGGGCCATCCTCCACTGTACTCCCGGGCCACAGCAGAGAACTGGACTGGAAGAAGAGCAACCAGGACAGAATCGCGCCCCAACTGGGACTAGAACCCAGGGTGCCGGCGCCAAACGCAGAGGATTAGCCTAGTGAGCCGTGGTGCTGGCCAAATTTACTTTTCTAAAAGGATGTTGATAATTTTTTTTTTTGTAACCATCCTTACTTGCTTTTAGAAAAAAATTCACCCTATGTTGTCCTCAAAATATTTTTAGAAATTTACTGGCTTATGAAATCCTGAAGACTGAGTATCTCTGATCTTATCATATTTTTTTTTTTAAGATTTATTTTATTTATTTGAAAGTCAGAGTTACACAGAGAGGAGAGAAGAAGGGAGAGGAGGGGAAGGAAGGAGAGGAGAAGAAAGGCAGAGAGAGAGAGGTCTTCCATCCACTGGTTCACTCCCCAGATGGCTGCAACGGCCGGAGTTGTGCCGAGACAGGAGCTTCTTCTGGGTCTCCCATGTGGGTGCAGGGGTCTAAGGACTTGGGCCATCTTCCACTGCTTTCCCAGGCCATAGCAGAGAGCTGGATTGGAAGTGGAGCAGCGGGACTAGAACCGGCGCCCATATGGGATGCTGGCACTTCAGGCCAGGGCCTTAACCCACTGCGCCACAGTGCCGGCCCCTGATCTTTTCATTCTTAGAAACTATTTTTGAATTGCTTTGGAAAATAAGCCAATAGAAGGCCTAGAACCTTTGGGCTAGATGAGATTCAGAATTCTGAGTTTTTCAGGTTTCGGAAAGATATTTTTACAATATGTAATGCATTCGTGGGTCTGATACAGCACCCTTATTCACACAAATGAACATTTCTGAACAAAACGGGGGTATTCACACTAAGTGGAATAAAGAAAGGCAATATATAGCTCACATCAGGTCAAGCCAAGTTTTGCTGTCAGCTGTCTTGACGTGAAGTATGTGAAATGATTTTAGAGCTCTTGGGTATTGGACTTGTGCATAAGGGATGCAGACCTATTTGTGGTCTGCTTTCTCATCCTGAAAGTGCTAGCAAGCTTCAAATTAAATAGAGCTTTGTATGATTATGGTGAGGAATAAAGTCTATTGTGATTTAAATACTTTAGCATCAGCTGTGACCTTGTATTTTCCTTCTGAAGACTTCTGACTTCAGTCCTTTTGTTGAATAACATTTGCTTCAGCCTTGTTGCCCCAACTCCATTTGCAATATTTGGGAAAAATGATAGCCTATCTGGAATTAAAATGGGAAGTGTGAGAGTATAGGGAAGTGGATAAGAGCAAAAGCTTTGGGGTCAGAAAGACCTAAGCTTAAATTCAAATTTTAGCACAAATTTTAGCATTAAGGTTAATCCTTCGGAAGGGTATTTATTGAGTCTTTGAATGGCAAAGAATTCATTGGGAAACCCAAGATAGTAGCAAACATTGACTCATTGTTAGTGAAGTCCTTAGAACTGCTGTTTCATTCTTACCCTTTCTGCTGGTTTTTAGATAGATTACATGTTTTTCCTCCATATACGACATGGCCTTTTTTTTTCCCCTTAGAGGTCTGGGGACACTTAGCTTAAATGTTTTCTCATGTTTACTACTTTAGTTCCACCCTTGGAACTTTTACATAAAATCCTGCCTCTTGGACCAGGTGTTTGGCCTGGTGGGTAAGCTGCCGGTTGGGGCACCTTCATCCTATATTGGGGTGGCTGGGTTTAAGTCTTGATTTCAGCTTCTTGCTAAGTGCGCCCTGGGGGACAGCTGGTGATGGCTCAAGTTGTTGGGTCCCTGCTCTCATGTGGGAGACCTGACTGGAGTTCCTGGCTTCCAGCTTCTGCCTGGCCCAGCTGCAACTGTAGCAGGCCTTTAGGGAGTGATCAGTGGATGGGAGAGCTGTTTCTCTCCATTAAAAAAAAAAAAAAAAAAACAAACAAACCATTTCTTCAGTGGTTTCCACACACACAAAAACAACAAGCTCCTGAGTTTTATGTGGCCCTAGTAGTTTTACTGAAAACTGGAAGGTCTCCAGGTATAGACCATGTTGCACAGTCCAGAGCCTTTCCTACTTAGCAGTTCTGCCCTTGACTGTGATCGCTCGTGGACGGCTCGTCTCCCCCAGGTTAACTTTCAGGAAGTTTCTCCTATCCCAGGTAGTGCCCTTTCTGAAAAGATTGCTAGTGAATACAGTTTTCTCTGCCTTATTACATATATGTTTAGGCTATTTGGCTCCCTTCTCCCCACTCAGCTATTTTAAACAATCCCCCCCCCCTTTTTTTTTTACAAAAACACATCAAATAAAATGAAAAGTTGTTTATTTGGTGACCTTTGTTGGGATCCATGGCATGGGTTTCTTCCAGTTTAGATAATTCCACTGTGGCAAGCTTTTGTCATGGAGGAAACTGTTAAAGCCATCTGGCGTTAAATGCTAAGACAGTAAACAGAAACGCATGGAAAATTTCCTCGAAGTGGGAATTTTTCCCCTTGAGTAACTTAACCTGTCAAAAACAGATTCTGGAACCATGCTGTCAGCAACTATGAGGAGTAACTGTTCCTACTCAATGAAGAATGCTCAGCCTCAACTCTTAGTTCTTAAGGGCATGGTCTCCCTGCCTAAGAAATGAGGTTTAAAATACAGCATTCTAGGGGTAGATGTTGTAGTGCAGCAGGTTTAAGCTACCACTGACACAGCCTTGCCCCATACAGGAGTGCTGGTTCAAGTCCTGGCTGTCCTGCTTCTGATCCAGCGTCCTGCTGATCCACCCTGGGAAGCAGTGGATAATGCCCCAATGTGGGAGACCCAGATGGAGGTCTTGGCTCCTGGCTTCAGCCTGATCCAGCCCTGGCTGTTGCAGGCATTTAGAAGGTGAACTAATGGATGGAAGACAACCTCCTTCTCTTGCTCTCACTCTGCCTTTTGAGTGGATGAAAATAAACTTTTTTTTTTTTTTTTTGACAGGCAGAGTGGACAGTGAGAGAGAGAGAGACAGACAGAGAGAAAGGTCTTCCTTTTGCCATTGGTTCACCTTCCAATGGCCACTGCGGCCAGCACATGGCACTGATCCGAAGCCAGGAGCCAGGTGCTTCTCCTGGTCTCCCATGCGGGTGCAGGGCCCAAGGACTTGGGCCATCCTCCACTGCACTCCCTGGCCACAGCAGAGAGCTGGCCTGGAAGAAGGGCAACCGGGACAGAATTCGGCGCCCTGACCGGAACTTGAACCTGGTGTGCTAGCACTGCAGGCGGAGGATTAGCCTATTGAGCCACAGCGCCGGCCAGATGAAAATAAACATTTTTTTTTTAATGATAAAAGTACCTTAAAGGGGCATCATTTAAAAAAATAAAATTCAGCATTCTAGAAATGGTAGTTACTCAACGTAATACTAATTGAAGACCTGATAGATGCACAGAGGTTTCCTAGAAGCTATGAAAGACATTCTTTCCCTTGGGAAACTTCCAAAGTTACATAGACTATACCCAAAACAGTGAGTGATATTCAAACATACTTTTGATCAAATATGAAGTGGAGGGAAGATGTTAGGCAGAGATTGTATTCGGGCATGTGTAGTGGTATTTTTGATTTATTGATGCATTTAAAAAGTGGGCAGGTGGGCTTCTGACCTAGTGGTTAAGATGCTAGCTGGGTCACCCCCATCCAAAATCAGACTGCCTGAATTTGAGTTTCAGTGTGCCCCTGATCACAGTCTCCTCTAATGTGCACCATGGGAGGCCCCAGTGATGCCACGCATGTGGGAGGCCTGGGTTAGGTTCATGGCTTATGGCTTCACCATAGCCCAGCCTCAGTTATTGGGGGCCTTTGGGGAGTGAACCAGCATATGGAATCTCATTCTATGTCTGTCTGTCTCTCAAATAAATAATAAAGTAAATTGCTTTGTCATCAGCTCTGAGACATTTAGAGGCTTTTGTTTTTTGGGGGTTGGGAAGTTAAATGTATTTTAAATATAACAATTTGCCCTTGGGAATGTTTTTGATTAGTGTTATCTGTTTAGGACCTCAGTTCACAGTATTGTCCCTGTTAATAGGATGTATTATTTTTTGGAACTGGATTTGGAGAAATCAGGGTTCCTGTGCTGACTGCCATTTAATATTATCCTGGGAGGATGACATTGCCTTTAACTGGGGGGAGTGGGACTTGAGGGTGGATCTGAGAACAGAGATCTTGCCCTTGATGGTTGGCAAATCTGATTCTGCCTTTGGAAATGCATGTTAATGCTTGAGAGAGTCCATTTATTTGATGACTATTTTGTACATTTCCAATAGGATAATAGAAACATCATAGAACACCCTTGGAACATCATTTCTAAAAGTCAGTGTTGATAAGGTTCCAGTTAAAAATGTGACAGATAGACGTCTTAGTCCATTTGGGCTGCTATAACAAAATGCCTGAGACTGGGTAATTTAGAAAGGATGGAAGTTGATTTTCACACAGTTCTGAAGACTGAGAAATCCAAGACCAAGGCACCTGCAGATCAGATTGTCTGATGAATGCTGTTGTTTACTTTTGTGGCGGTGCCTCATTATTGCATCCTGCAGAGTGGAGGACACTGTGTCCTTGTAAGGCAGAAGAGCAAGAGAGCTGAAGACTAGGTGAGGCTGCTTTTATTCAGGCCTTGATTCTATTCAGAAGGGAACAGCCCTTGTTGTCCGATTATTTCCTAAAGGCCCTGCTTTTTATATTGGCATGTTGGCTATTAAGTTTCTTTTTTTTTAAGATTTATTTATTTACTTGAAAGTAAATAAAGTAACTTGAGAGTTACACAAAGAGAGAAGGAGAAGCAGAGAGACAGAGGTCTTCCATCTGCTGGTTCACTCCCCAGATGGCCACAATGGCCAGAGCTGCACCGATCCGAAGCCAGGAGCCAGGAGCTTCTTCCGGGTCTCCCACATGAGTACAGGGACCGAAGGACTTGGGCCATCTTCTACTGCTTTTCCAGGCCATTGCAGAGAGAGCTGGATTGGAAGTGGAACAGCTGGGATTCGAACCAGCGCCCATTGGGATCCTGGCACTGCAGGTGGCGGCTTTATCCACTAGGCCACAGTGTCGGCCCCAAGCTATTAAGTTTCAACCCCTGAACTCTACAGGAGACACATTCAAATCAGAGCAATGGCGGGCATGGTTGTCAGGCTAGTGGTTAGTCTTCACTTCGGATGCCTGCGTCCCATATTGGAGTGCCCATTTCAAGTCCAGACCCTTCTGCTTCCTATTCAAGTTTCCTGCTAAAGCACACCCTGTGAGGCAGCAGATGATGGCTCAAGTGCTTGGAAGACCCAGATGAAGTTCCTGGCTCTGGGCTTTGGCTTAGCTCAGCCCAGCCCAGCTATTGCAGACATTTGAGAAGAGAACAGCAAATGGAAGATCTCTATTTGCCTCTCTGTCTCTGTCTCTCTCTCTCTCAGATAAAATAAAAATAATAAGTAAATTTTAAAAAGAAAGCTGTTTAAATGTGTATATGCATTCCTCTTGGGACTCAAGTTCAAGAATCCCTACATTAAATTTGGATCTGATTTTTAAAAGAAAGAAACCATTCATAGGTAATAAAAATGTAATAAAAGAGATTAATTCATTTGGGAAATGCGTAGTAAATAAATCAAAAAGGACTTCTTAGAACAATGAATTTACATGGCCAATGATGCTTTTTTCTAAGGCCATTCACAAGATCAGTGTTTGTAGAACACCCATTTGGGAACTGCTGTTGCAGGAATTAGGGTTACTAGGATTTGTACTATTCCACAGAGAGTTTGCACTATGTTGGGAGAACTGTCCTTAGTCTTTCTATGTATTAGAAATACCAATAGCAAATTAACAAGCAAAAATACAAATATTAGGCCTTGCTTCAGGCTTAACAAAGCAGAGTATCTGAAAGAATAAGAATAAAGAATAAGAAATTAGAATAAAGACTAAGAAAAAGCTTCCCAGTGATTCTGAATACTCCTGAGACTGAATTAGAATATGCCTTCCCTCCACTTGATAAATGCATTCTTGATCTATCTGAGTATGCTTCTGTCTTGTTTGTTCTGTGGACTGTGGGCCAGGGACTGAACTGTTGCCTTAATTAAGTTCAGTGTTGTCTTTCTTCCCAACATGTCTGTATCCAGATTTTCAGATTCTATTTCATCAATGCAAAAGATTTATAGGTCAGTTTAGGACACATCTTACACAATAAAAATATAAAATTATTCTCTGAATATTTATATTTTCTTATTTATCTGGCACTTGAATTTAATTTAGAAGATGCCTCTATTTGTAATTTACCTTTGCTTTAAGTATATCTTACTCTTAGGGATCATATAAGTTATATTCCTCTTTTCCTTGAATTTTTTTCAACTAAGAAGTTTTTGAAAACTTAAAATTTCTAATTGCACGTAAATTCAGCTTTTTGTGTGCTTTAACAAATCCATTGACATTCTATCTGTAGGCACTGTTCTTGCATCAGATGAAAGATAGCTGTTGGAGCATTTGTGCACTGAGGTCAATATAGGAAAGCTTAGCAGGGCAATTACTTGTTTTCTCACTCTCTCTCTTTTTTTTAATATTTATCACATGGCTGAAAGGGCCAGGCATCACTTCTGCTATTGGCTTCATTTTTCTTTTAAGATTTTTTATTTATTTATTTGAGAGGTAGAGTTACAGACAGTGAGAAGGAGAGACAGAGAGAAAGATCTTCCGTCTGCTGGTTCACTCCCCAAATGGCTGCAACAGCTGGAGCTGCATCTGTCTGAAACCAGGAACCAAGAGCTTCTTCCAGGTCTCCTATGTGGGTGCAGGGGCTCAAGGACCTGGGCCATCTTCTTGCTGCTTTCCCAGGCCATAGCAGAGGGCTGGATGGGAAGAGGAGCAGCCGGGACTCAAACCGCTGCCATATGGAATTCTGGCGCCACAGGTGGAGGGTTAACCTACTGCACCACAGCGCTGGTCCCACTTGTTTTCTCTTAAAGTTCAGGCAGCTTCTCCATAAACAATTGAAATCGAAATACAAAGAATAAAATAATCCTAATTAGAGGTTTATCTGGAACTATTTTTTTTAAGATTTATTTATTTATTTGAGAGGTAGAGTTATAGACAGTGAGAGGGAGAGGCAGAGAGAGAGAAGTCTTCCATTCACTGGTTTACTCCCTAGATGGCCGCAAGAGCTGGAGCTGCACCAATCCAAAGTGAGGGGCCAGGAGGCTTCTTCTGGATCTCTCATGCGGATACAGGGCCCAAGTACTTAGCCCATCTTCCACTGCTTTTCCAGGCCATAGCAGAGAGCCGGATCAGAAGTGGAGCAGCCGGAACTCGAACAGGCACCCATATGGGATGCCAGCACTGGAGGTGGCGGCTTTACCCGCTATGCCACAGTACAGATCCCTGGAACTAATTTTTAATTCTTAGAAATCTATTGGGGACAGGAAAATAAGAGGGGCCAGCACTGTGAGTAAAGCTACCGCCTGCAGTGCTGGCATCTCATATGGGTGCCAGTTTGAGTTTCAGCTGCTCCACTTCTGATCCCGCTCTCTACTATGGTCTGGGAAAGCAGTAAGAAGATGGCCCAAGACCTTGGGCCCCTGCACTGATGTGGGAGACCCAGAAGAAGCTCCCAGCTCTTGGCTTTGGATTGGCGCAGCTCCAGCAGTTACAGTCATCTGGGGAGTGAACCAGTGGATGGAAGACCTCTCTCCCTCTCTGCCTCTCTCTCTGCTTCTCTGTAACTTTGTCTTTCAAATAAATTAATTTTTTTTTTAAAAAGGAATATCAGAGAGAGATATATCCTAACCGGCTGGTTTGGCTGGAGCCAAAGCCTAAAGCCAGCAACCAGGAATACTTTCCAAGTTTCCCACATGGGTAGCAAGAACTCAGTCGCTTGAGATGCACCACTGCTTCCTAGGGTCTGCATTGGTGAGAAGCTGGAAATTGGAGTGGAACCATAAACTGAACCCAGACATGGGGGTCTTAACTGCTAGGCTGAATGTCCACTCTTTTGTTACCCTTTATCTCAACTTTTCCATGAACTTCTTGAAGTCCTCTCATGGTGTGTGTGTGTGTGTGTGTGTGTGTGTGTGTATGTGTGTGTGTGTGTGTGTGTGTGTTTAAAGACCCAGCAAAAAGAAGAGGAAACAAACCTAGGAAATCAGAGAGTTGGAGTTTGGGTAAATCCAGCAGCTTTCCAGATGAGGAGACTTAGATTTGGAGAACATAAGCATTCCTGCCAGCAGGGAAGTTAAACCTCCTGACGTGAGGTAAGAATGTTTCACATGGCTTTGTATGGGTAAGATCCCTCTGCTGAAGCTCTTCCCACTGCCGAAATTTCACGCTCACTGTGCAGTCATCTATAACTAATTAGGATTTTAAATCATAGCAATGTGCTTGCTATTTAAAGAAAAGGCAGATATCCCTCCTGCCTCCCCAGGACCTACCGCGTAAATTGTTCCTTCTCTCCCCTGTATTGGCAGCCTGCTGTCTCTGTCTCTGTCTCTCTCTCCTCAAGGCTTTCTGTGAACACTTGAATCTGCCCTAGACTTTCCAGATTTTAAAGTCATTTCCATGGACTCCGCACCCCTCCAGTCTCTGCCACTCCTATCCCTCCCTTCCCTTGGCAGCTAGACCCCTTGAATGAGGTACTTGCTATCACCTACAATTCATCCCAGCTTCGTTTGGCTTTCACCCTCATTTCTGTCTCTGGAAACTGCTCTCATTAAGGTCCACAGAGAGCACCCTGAATCAGTGGATGCTCCTCCACCTTCCTCTTACTTGTCCTCCCAGCGCCTTCATTGCTTTACTGGAAGTGTATTAGTTTCCGGCGGCTGCTGTTAATAAATTTTTGGCTTAAAACAACACAGTTTGGCCGGCGCCGCAGCTCACTAGGCTAATCCTCCGCCTTGTGGCACCGGCACACCGGGTTTTAGTCCCAGTTGGGGCGCCAGATTCTGTCCCGGTTGCCTCTCTTCCAGGCCAGCTCTCTGCTATGGCCAGGGAGTGCAGTGGAGGATGGCCCAAGTGCTTGGGCCCTGCACCCCATGGGAGACCAGGATAAGCACCTGGCTCCTACCATCGGATCAGCGTGGTGCGCCGGCCGCAGCGCAGCAGCTATTGGAGGGTGAACCAAAGGAAGACCTTTCTCTCTGTCTCTCTCTCTCACTGTCCATTCTGCCTGTAAACACACACACACACACACACACACACACACACACACACACAAACAGTTTGTCTTTTCACAGTTCTGGAGGCCAGAAGTCCGAAGTTAAGGTGTTGGCAGGGCTGCCTTCCTTCTGGAGGCTCCGGGGAAAATCTGTTTTTGGCTCATCCAACTTTTGGTGGCTGTAGGCATGCCTTGACTTGTGGGAGCATCCCTCTAATGTCTCTCTCCCTCTCTCTGTTTCTGTATCTATCTCTTTCTATCTCCCTTTTAAAGATATATTTATTTACTTGAAAGACGGAAATACAGAAAGGGAGAGACACAGAGTCACAGACAGAAGTTTTCGGCCACTGGTTCACTCCCCAAATGACCGCAATGGCCAGGGTTGGGCTGGACAGAAGCCAGGAACCAGGAGCTTCATCTTGGTCTCCCACATGAGTACAGGAGCCCAAAGACTTGGGCCACCTTCCACTGCCTTCCCAGGCTTCTTCTCACCTCACTTTGCTCTTTGTGCCTAGGCAGCATCTTCTAGTCCCAGTTACGTAAATGCTTCACCTTTCTGTAGTTAGCCAGACTCCTCCTCTTGATGCATGAAGCCAGCCTACTTTATGTCACCATTTGAGTGTTGCCGGGGCATTGCAGATTCAACATTTCCAAAATAGAACCCATCACCCTTCTTACCCTCACTTCTCTCTCACCACCAAACAAGTTTGCCCTTCCCACAAAGTTCCTTAGCTCAGTGAATGACATAACCATTCACCCAGCTCCTTGTACCAAAATTATCCTCAGTATTTTCCTCGCCCTGACTCCCCACATCCAATGTATCACCAGAACCTCCTAAAACAGTTTTGAAGTCTACCTACTTCTCTTGTTGTTTTTTTTTTTTTTTTCCAAAGCATTTATTTTATTTATCCTAAAGGCAGAGTTACAGAGAAAGAGGGGGAGAGACAGAGAGTTAACCCCCCCAAATGGCCACAACAGTCAGGGCTGATTTAAGGACCATAATTTATACAACCTCACTTTAAAAAAAAAAAAAAAAAGAACATATGGGGTGGGCATTTGATGTAGTAGTGGTTAAGATGCCGGTTGGGCACCCACATCCCATGTCAGAGTGCCTGGTTTCAAGTCCAAGCTCTGTTCCTAATTCCAGCTTCTTGCTGATGTGGACTCTGGGAGGCAGCAAGTGATGGCTCAAGTAGTTCTGCCAGCTCGTCCAGCGAGGGACGGATGGGTGACAGTGTTCTTCAGTGTTTTTCAGCAAGAAGCACCAGAAACAAGTTTCAGTGAACATGTCCATTTATTAATGATCAAGCATAAGCTTTTTTTTTTTTTTTTTGGACAGGCAGAGTGTACAGTGAGAGAGAGAGAGACAGAGAAAAGTCATCCTTTTTCCGTTGGTTCACCCCGCAATGGCCGCTGCGGCCTGCGCACCACGCTGATCCGAAGCCAGGAACCAGGTGCTTCTCCTGGTCTCCCATGCGGATGCAGGGCCCAAGGACTTGGGCCATCCTCCACTGCACTCCCAGGCCACAGCAGAGAGCTGGCCTGGAAGAGGAGCAACCGGGACAGAATCCAGCGCCCCGACAGGGACTAGAACCCGGGGTGCCGGCACTGCAGGTGGAGGATTAGCCGGCCAAGCATAAGCTTTTAAAGAGCAGGCAGAAGGGGCGTAGCTAATTCAAGGCAACACTAATTCTGTACAATAAAGCTGAAATTGGTGTTGCTATGCTTCTCCAATCAGCTTGAAGGTCACGTAGCCTACTAGGCTTCCTGATGGGCCTGGGTCACACCTGGGAGCAGTTTACCTGATTGGCAATTACAAGGCTGTTCAACAGAAGGTGGGGGTGGGGGTGGGGGAATGTGCCTGGGGCTCCTGCCACCTGCCAGCAGTCAGGTTAACCTCCTGCATGGGCTAGGCAGGCAGTCTCCCAGCCAGGCACAGGATCACCCACATGGTTGGATCCCTGACACCCACGTGGGAGACTTGAATTGAGTTTCCAACTCTCAATTTCTGCCTGTCCCAGTCTAGGCTGTTTAGGACATTTAGGAAGGGAACCAAACAGATGAGCGCTCTGGCTCTCAAAAATTAAAAAAAGAAAACCCTCATAGAGTGCCATAGTAAGAAGACAGAAGGTACCATACTCAGGGGTTAAGCAACCTTTCTGTGTTGCTGGGTTAGTTCAAGGACAACCCTGATTTGTGGGTCTACTGTGTGAGGGTGATCTGGAGCTTAATGTGCCACCCTCAACTTCAGCACCTGGGTAGAAATAAGCAGATTGTGCTGGAGACTGGTAATTCTTAGGGAAGGCATTTGGGTGTTTCTTTTTTTTTTTTTTTTTTTTTTTTAATCTTTTATTTAATGAATATAAATTTCCAAAGTACGACTCATGTGTTACAATGGCTTCCCCCCCATACCGTCCCTCCAACCCACAACCCTCCCCTTTCCCACTCCCTCTCCCCTTCCATTCACATCAAGATTCATTTTCGATTATCTTAATATACAGAAGATCAGCTTAGTATACCTTAAGTAAGTATTTCAACAGTTTGCTCCCACACAGAAACATAAAGTGAAAAATAATAGATGATTTTTTTTAAATGGTGATGAAATCAGATCAGACCTATTGTCATGTTTAATCCCAGTGAGAGTCAAGTTGGGAATTGATAATTTCTTTTTTTCTTTCTTTTTTTTTTTTTTTTCAAAAGAGGAAATCCAAATGGCCAACAGGCACATGAAAAAATGTTCAAGGTCACTAGCAATCAGGGAAATGCAAATCAAAACCACAATGAGGTTTCACCTCACCCCGGTTAGAATGGCTCACATACAGAAATCTACCAACAACAGATGCTGGCGAGGATGTGGGGAAAAAGGGACACTAACCCACTGTTGGTGGGAATGCAAACTGGTCAAGCCACTATGGAAATCAGTCTGGAGATTCCTCAGAAACCTGAATATAACCCTACCGTTCGACCCAGCCATCCCACTCCTTGGAATTTACCCAAAGGAGTTTAAATTGATAAACAAAAAAGCGGTCTGCACCCTAATGTTTATTGCAGCACAATTCACAATAGCCAAGACCTGGAACCAACCTAAATGCCCATCAACGGTAGACTGGATAAAGAAATTATGGGATATGTATTCTTTAGAGTACTATACCGCAGTAAGAAACAACGAAATCCAGTCATTTGCAACAAAATGGAGGAATCTGGAACACATCATGCTGAGTGAAGTAAGCCAGTCCCAAAGGGACAAATACCATATGTTCTCCCTGATCGGTGACAACTGACTGAACACCAAAAAGGAAACCTCCTGAAGTGAAATGGACACTATGAGAAATGGTGACTTGATCAGCATAGCCCTGACTGCTAATGGACAACTTAATACATTATCCCTCATAGTATTTTTTTTTTTTTTTGTCTGTTCTACTTAATATGACTGGGTGTTTCTAAAATGGGGAAAACACTAGTAAGATAGGGTGGTCATCCTCTCCTCCTCTGACTTTCCTGCTCCCAGTTTCCTGTGACTGTTTTCTTTCTACTTCCAAGTAGACAGCCAGTCCATCATGCTTGAACAGTGTTTCTCTAGCCCTTCTTGTTACCATATCATAGTCATTATTTCACTTGATTATGACCCATGTCAAGGCACATCACTGTGAAAGTCTGGTGCAGTGGGGACAAAGAAAATAAGCCCAGAGTGCTCAGAGGTGGGAGAAATGCTTGGCTACATAAAGGACTAAGAATCAGAAGCCTGCTGTGTTGTGAGCTACACTACAGAGAGGCCCATGTGATGAGGAAATGAACAACCATTTGTATAAGCTGAAAAGTGTGTCTCCCCCAGCCAAGTCTTCAGATGAGACAGCAGCTCCCCAAGACAGTCCGACTGCAACTTCAGCAGAGACTCTAAGGCTGAGGCACTTAGCTAAGCTGCTCCCAGATTCCTGGCCCACACAAACTATAAGATAATAAATGTTGTTTTAACCATCTATGTTTTGGGGTAAGTTGTTACCTAGTAATAAATAACTTACATAGGTGTTCAGTACCCGCTGACAATCAACTCTGCCACATAAATTATCACCTGTCATGGGATCTTTCTCTCTACCAAGGAGCCAAGTGCACACTCTGAAGGAGGTCTCTGCTTGGAAAGCAGTTCTTGAATTAGGCCTCAAGAGCAGATAAAGAGTTTGTCTCATGTGTATCTACACTGCATTATGAAATCTAAGAACAATTTGAAACTTATTCCTCCTCTACTTTACCTGTCCTGTTATGTACAGGGCAAAACATGCTGGAGATGAGAAATAACAGTTGTCACTTTAGCTAAAGATGATAGCATGCAGCCCTGCTCATGGTCAATAGAAGTGTGCTATGGCCCACCAAGCACTTGATTTAGCACTTTACCACAGCCAAAGGTTGCATCTAAAACACCAGGCTAGAAATAGGGGGCTATAGTTCCTAGCCATTAAGAACTTCAGGACTTTTCATGCATCAGGGATATTTCAACAATACATGCATTAGTTCAACACGCTGAACACCCACACTTTTCATGTCTAACAGGCACATACCCAAACTGTGCTTTGAACCTAAGTGAAATTTTTCAGAAGCTGTGACTTTGTATCATGCCATGATAACAGTTTGACAGTGAAGAATACTTATGAAGACTTTTGACTGAATTACTTAGAAAAAGTGTATTGGACAATATATATAAAACTAGTCCCAGCTACTCTGTTTTCTACAGTTTCATTACTTCACTCAGTCTGCTTAAAGCTATTTTAAAAATTAACTATCATGGGTAACAGTTTTAAATTTGATGTTACTGCAAGCATGCTGCCTCTGGATATAGGTGTTGCCCTTTCTCCTAAGACTAATTATGATCCATGCTGTAAAAGAAGAAGTAAAAGGGATTACCAGAAAACAGCATGGGGACTCCATCTAGTCCAGGAGTGGAGGACAGTTAGGAAAGGGTTTCCTGGGCAAGCCATATTTTCACTGATACCTGAAGAGTACAGATTAGCTAGTAAGAGGGAAAAGCATGTGCAGACTCAGAGACAGGAAAGAACTTTGGGAACTAAAAGAAGTAGGAAGGCGTATAACTGGAGAATGACAAGGAAGAGAATGGGTTGGAGAGGCAAATGGGGCCAGATCATATAGGACCTTGGAAATCACTTGAAAAGATTTTGGATTTTATTTTTAAACAAAAGGAAGTCATTATAAGGAATTCTTGGTAGCATAATGACATGATTCTGTTTACATTTTGAGATCACTTGGGCTGCTGTATAGAAAATGGACTGGAAAAACTGAGAGCAGAGGGAGCAGTAAAGCATCCAGATGAAAAAAATGGCGGCTGATTGGACTAAGAGGATGGCAGTAAGAAGAGAAGTGGGAGAGCCGCTGTTGTGGAGCAATCGGCTAACCTGCTGCCTGCAGTGCCGGCATCCCATATGGGTGCTGGTTCAAGTCCTGGCTGCACCACTTCTGATCCAGCTCCCTGTTAATGCACCTGGGAAAGCAGCAGAAGATGAGCCAAGTGCTTGGGCCCCTGCACTCGTGTGGGAGACCCGGATGAAGCTCCTGGGTTCATGGATGTGAAAGTACTTTATTAACTTTTAAACACTATACAAATTAAGTTGGATGGTTGCTGCTTGGAGAAACCAAATTTTGCAGTTGTATGAAAAACATAAGTTGAATATAAAATACAAATCAACACTGGCTAACCTACTGTGAGTGAACCACTTTCCCAGTGTTTACAGTACTGTGGCAGTGCTTATATCTTGTATTGACATATTTACATTAAGTTCAGTACTGTGATTGTATTGAAGGAAAACAAACTCAGTTTCTCCTACTATATGCTCACAACATAGATCACTTCTGTGGTCCCACAATGTGTAGGACTCTCTCACAACCAGCAGTCAGCCTTGTGGTAGACACCAGATAGGTGTCCCCTAATTTAGTAACAACTCTGTTTACCTGGGGTAGCATGAGATCCCACAAACTGAGGGCTGAGCCCCACCAGACTGCCCCTCACTTCAGATGCCAATCACACATCTGGGCTTCTGTAACTTCTGTTCAACTGAGCAGCTACCAGCTGGGGTTCCCACAACCCCTTCCTTGGGTTTGGTTCATTTGCTACAAGGGCTCACAGAACTTGGGGAAACATGTGCTGGTGTTTACTGATAGGTTATAAAGGATATTTTAAAGGAAGCAAATACACACCCAGGTGAAGAGCTACATAGGGAGGGGTCTGGAAGGGTCCCAGGCACAAGACTTCCATCTGCATGGAGCTGTGGCGCACCACCCTCCTGTGAGCCAACACCTGCTCAGCTGTCCAGAAGCTCTCTAGACCCCCAGCCTTTTGGGTCTTGATGGAGACTTCACTACATAGGCATGATTGAAGCATAGACAACTGTAGAAATGTGGGTGGGGTACACACATTTGGCACAGCCATTAAGATGCTGCTTGGGTGGCCGGCGCTGTGGCATAGTGGGAAAAGCCACCGCCTGAAGTGCCGGCATCCCATGTGGGTACCAGTTGGAGTCCCAGCTGCTCCACTTCTGATCCAGCTCTCTGCTGTGGCCTGGGAAAGCAGTAGAAGATGGCCCAAGTCGTTGGGCCCCTGTACCCACATCGGAGACCCAGAAGAGGCTCCTGGCTTCAGATCAGCCCAGCTCAAGCCATTGTGGCCATTTGGAAAGTGAAACAGCAGATGGAAGATTCTCACTCTCACTCTCACTCTCCCTGCCTCTCTGTAATTCTGCCTTTCAAATAAATAAATAAATCTTTAAAAAAAAAAAATGCTGCTTGGAGGAGCCAGTGTTATGGCATAGTGGTTCAAGCTGCCACCTGTGACAGCAGTATTTCATACGGGCACCAGTTCATGTCCCAGCTGTTCTACTTCCAATCCAACTACCTGATAATGCACTGGGAAAGCAGCAGAGGATGGCCCAGGTCCTTGGGGCCTTGTACCCCCATGTGAAACTGGATAAAGCTCCTGGCTTCAACTTGGCTCAGTCCTGGCAGTTGTGGCCACTTGGGGAATGAGCCAGTGGAGAGAAGATATCTCCCTCTCCCTCTCTATAACTCTGACTTTCATATAAATAAATCTCTTTTAAAAAAAAATGCTGCTTGGGATGCCTGCATCCCATATTAGTGCCTGGGTTTGAGTCCCAGTTTCATTCTCCATTCCAGCTTCCTGCTAATGTGTATACCGGGAGGCAGCAGATGGTGGCTCAAGTACCTGGGTCCCTGCCACCCATGTGGGAGAACTAGTTTAATTCCCAACCCAGGCTTCTTCCTGACCTAGCCCTAGCTGTGGAGGTGAATAAGCAAGTGAGAACTCTCCCTCCCCACTACCTCCCCCATCCCTGTGTGTCTTTCAAATAAATTTAATGTTTTTTGAAGATTTACTTATTTGAAAGACAAAGTGACAGAGATCTTCAATCCACTGATTTTCCCAAATGGCCATAACAGCCAGTGGTGGGCCAGGCTGAAGCCAGGAGCCCAGAACTCCATCCAGGTCTCCCATATGAGTCTCCTATGTGGGGACCCAAGGACTTGGGCTATCTTCCACTGATTTTCCAGATACATTAGCAGGGAGCCAGATCAGAAGTGGAGCAGCTTGGACTCAAACCAGCATTCCAGTATGGGATGCTGGTATTGCAGGAAGCAGCGTAATCCACTGAGCCACAACCCTGGCCCCTAAAATTTAAAAAAGGGAGGGAGGAAGGAAGGAAGTTGAATGGGCAAAAATCAATTAGAGTGGATCTAATGCTGCTAGACTGGGAAAACCTAGCACATCCTGTCTTGTGCAGATTCTTCTTAGCCACCTCTATGTGCAATATCTCTTCCTTCCCCGGATGGGGCAGGGCCCCTTGTGAAACAGGGGTCTTTCAATCTACTGTCAGACAAGGTCAAGGAATTTCTGTCTCTGAGACAGAGACAGAGGAAGATGACACTTTTTGGAGTTATGACCTGTCTGGGGACGAGAACTTCTAGTTTTATGGCCTGCTGTGAGAAGAAAAGGGAGCAGGTGAAAGGAAGACAGGGGCCAGTGCCGTGACATAGTAGGCTAAGCCCCCACCTGTGGTGCCAGCATCCCATTTGGACACCGGTTCATGTCCCAGCAGCTCCTCTTCCAATCCAGCTCTCCAGGTACAGCCTGGGAATACGGTGGAAGATGGTCCAAGTGTGTGGGCCGCTGCACCCATGCAGGAGACCCAGAAGAAGCTCCTGGCTTCGGATCTGCTCAGTTCTAGCCATTGAGGCCATTTGGGGAGTGAACTAGCAGATGGAAGACCTTTTTGTCTCTCCCTCTGTCTGTAACTCTGCCTCTCAAATAAATAAATAAAATCTTAAAAAAAAAAAAAAAAGGAAGAAAGAGAAGGTCAGAAAGAAATTGGCTTTTTGAGTCCTGCTTCTGAGGCCTCTATAACTCAACATTGTAACAAAAGAAAAAGATCGTTTTTTGACCTTTTTTGCTCTGAGGCCATTCCAAAGTAACAAGTGCTATGAGAGTTATAGACCAGGAGTCGTGAATAAAAGCATGTGTGTGTGTGTGCGTACATATATACATGTATGTTTGTGTGTTTTACATAAATATGTAAAACACCCCCATGTTGAGTTTATGGCGTTTTGCCGTTCCCTTTCTCATGAAAAGTGCATCCTGCAATTTGTTCTGCATTTCACCTCGCTGTTGGATTAGAAGTTATTCTGCTTTCTCTTCCTCTGCTTTCCCTTACGGTCATATGCATCCAGGATTTACGTTTTGGGCAGAGGCAGATGTTTTTAGAGATCCGAACTCTGATTCTCTGTGGATGATTTCCACATTGATAGGGAGAAATCACCATGCTGATTGTCAACAACTGCCAAATAAGCCTTTGGAAAGAGAATACAATAAAATTTACTCTCCAGCAAGGTTCAGAACCTTTAAGAGTCTCTGTTTTTTGGCGTACCCTGCTTACTTATGCAGTTGCCCTGGCATTCAGAGCAGACTTGCTTCTGTCATTGCACTGCAGATGGGAGTCGCAAAAATAATAACCAGTTTCCTTCCTTCCGTAGCTTTGTGAAATTATTATCATTATGGATCTGTATTTCAGACGTTGATTTATTTTGTCCCTATCTAAAATATCTTAGAAAGATTTCATACTAGGTGCCCTATTTTAAACCTATGGTAAATTAAATGGGTTCTGTTTTAAATGAAATTCTTTCAGAACTATCAGTGAGTTGTTTTCCATCTGCTCTCTACTCTTCACAATTTTACCTTATCTTTTTAGATTAAATATCTGATGTCCATGAGAGGTTAGGAAACTTCAGGAACTTTATAAAAAATTAAGCATAAATTTGTTTGTTTACCCAGAATCAAAGAAGTAAGGAATGTTGCCAAGATGGAGATGAATGGGGAACTAATTTGTTCAAGGAAGCTTAAGGAAGCCCCAGGGAGGCAGGGAGTGGGCATGGAGTCCAAGTGGAAGGGCGCTGTGATAGAGAAGGGAGTGTTGCCTCAGCACAATTAGGCCACAGCTGTTTATGGATTTCCTAATAATGTGGTGAGTTACAGAATGCTTAAGCCTCAATTTTGTTTTTTAGGAGTCGACAGTCTAATTAGGTGGAGAAAGATTGTTCATATGAAACCAAACAACTAAATATTTCTGAACACCATACTCACTGAGTACAATAGCTTAGAGAAGGGGAAGAAATCAGTAAGGACTGGAATGATTTTTGAAGAATGATTAAGATTTTGTTTTAAAAAAAAAAAAAGTCTTTATTTTACTTATTTGAGAGACAGGAAAAGAGATAGATCTTCCATCCACTGTTTCATTGCCCTGATGTCTGCAAAGGACCAGGGATGGCAGGTGTCCTAGCTGGGAGCCAGGAACTCAGTGTAGGTCTCCCACAAGGATGGCATGAACCAACTGAGACCGTTTTGCTTACCAGTATTTCCCAATATTAATAAGCTGTGTGGGTTCTTGCCATTAATTCAGATAATCCTGAATACTTGCTCAAATAGACCAGGCAGCATGGTAAGTTTTTAAGCTTTTGTATTTAGTGAGAGAAATGCATAGGGGAATGAGGGCTTTAAAGGAGAAAGAAAAGTCCGGAAATTCAGTTGGGGTCCATACTGAGCAGACAGCCAACCAAGAGTCACGTGCAACAAGTGTTGGGTTATGAGCAGCCACAAGCAGCTTAGCAGAAGCAGTGAAGTGAAGGTAAAGAGAGCCCAGGCTGCCTGAAGGCCACGCACACCGACAAGGTCAACAAAGGTCCATAATGGTGAAAAGGGATGGGCCCACCGTGTTTCAGACCTTTTAGCCACTTCCAAAGGGATGTGGTCACATAGCCTGATTGGTAGGTGGGCAATGCAGGTGGGATCAAATAGGGGGATGAGTTCACACATGGGCGTGGTGAAGGCATGGTCTTCCAGCTCACAAATCTGATCAGTTTTATCCTATCTGCCTGCCTGCATTCCAGCCATTTGAGCCATCACCTGCTCCCTCCCAGGGTGCGCATTAGCAGGAGCTGGAATTCGGAGTGGAGCTGGGGCTCTAACCCAGGCACTCCAATGTGGGATTCAGGCATCCCAAATGGCATCTTAAATGCTGTGCCAAATGTCCACCCTAGGAATGATGGAAAAAGGCTAGTACATAATGACCCAAGTACTTGGGCCCCTGCTGCTCTTGTGGGAGACTAGGTGAAGCTCCTGGTTTGTGGCTACAGCCAGACCCAGACCTGGCTATTGCCGCCATCTGGGGAGTGAACCAGCAGATGGAAGATAATCTCTCTGTGTGTCACTCTGCTGTTCAAATAAATAAATAAATCTTGGGGAAAAAAATTAAGGCCAGCAAAAATGGACTCCAAAAAAGCAAATACAATGGATAAAATATTTGTGTTAGTTACAAATTTATTTGTGCATTATAAAAAAATAAAAATTTTGACAAATATAAAAGTTCTTCCAAAAGATAAAGGATATATCCCCTAATAGAAAAATGAGCAAATTACTTTAGCAGGAAAGCTATTGAATAAGAAATATAAATGCCCAGTAGACAGATTAAGCCTACTTAAAATTAGCATCATTAAAATCAAAGAAATGTAAATAATAAAATACAGATTTTCTCTTATGAGGTTGGCAGTAGTTTTAAATATGTTCATGATTATGGGGTTCAGGCACTTAACACACTACTGATGGAACTTTAAATTGTTTTTTAGAATATTTTATTATTTTTATTTATTTAGAAGACAGAGAAAACATACAGAGATAAGATCCTCCATCTGCTAGTTCATTCCCCCAAATGCGTGCAACAGCTGGGGCTGGGATGAGTGGGCCAAAACTATTAAGCTGGAGCTCAGTCTGGGTCTCCCATGTGAGTGGCAGGGACTCAGCTGCCTGAGCCATTACCTGCTGCCTCCCAGGGTGCGCATTGTCAGGGAGCTGGAGTAGGAAGCAGAGCCAGGACTTGAACCCAGGTACTTATATGGGAAGTGAGCTTCCCAAGCAGGAATGTAACCATCGCACCAAATGTCTACCCCAAATGTAAATTCTCATCCCAGCATGGTAATCAATAGTCTTAGAAAAAAGAAAGAACATACTCTCCAGTATGGTTCTATTTCTAGAAGGTGTCCTAAGGAAGTCATTAGAAAAAGGTGAACACAGAAATTTACCCAACCTTTATAATACCGAAACATTAGAAACACTCTGAAGAGAGTATGGCTATATTAACATAGAAATGAGAACAGGCAAGTGATGGCACATCATGTACCCCAGGGTTCTGTTACACTGAGAATGGGCACTTGGGGAATGCATATATGTGTTTTTATTTGCACTGGGAGCACCAGGAAATTTTTGTGCACCACATTATTAATCATTCTTAATTCTGAATGGTTGGACACCAGTGAGTTTCACTTTCTCTTTGTCCTTATGAATGCAATGAACATGTATTATGTTTTGAAATGTATTTTAAAGAAAAATAGAACTTAAGAATAAGGAGCGGGTACTTATATTGTTCATTAAGTCTACACTTTCACGGCTGGCACTGTGGCACAGTGGGTAAAGCCACCACTTGCAGTGCCAGCATCCCATAGGGGCGCTGGTTTGAATCCCAGCTGCTCCTCTTCCGATCCAGCTCTCTGGTATAGCCTGGTAAAGCAGTAGAAGGTGGCCCAAGTCCTTGGGCTGCTGCACCCACGTGGAGACCCAAAGAATCTCTTGGCTCCTGGCTTTGGATCAGCCCAGCTGCAGCCATTGTGGCCATCTGGGGAGTGAACCAGCGGATGGAAGACCTCTCTCTCTCTCTCTGCCTCTCCTTTACTCTGTAACTCTTTCAAATAAATAAATCTTTTGTTAAAAAAAAAAAAAAAACAAAGTCTGTACTTTCTTAGATCTAACACAGGGTCAATATAGTCTAGAACAATTTATTATACATTTCAAAATAACTATAGAAGAGCTTGATGGTTCCCAACTCATGGAAATGATAATATTTAAGGAGATGGAAATGCTAATTATCCTCATTTGGTCATTATACATTGTATCCATGTATTGACTTTATAATAATTAACCCAATTAATAAATGCAAATATTATGTTAATTTTAAAAATAATTTTTCTGTATTTAAACATAAAGGAAGCTAGAGTGATTGTTTTTATTTATCTGAGAGACAGAGAGCTCCTATCCTCTGGTTCACTTCCCAGATTGCAACAGCTGGGCCTGGACTGGTGGTACTGGGTCTGGTTCAAGCCAAAGAGCTGAGAGCTGGGAACTGAATCTAGGCCTCCCATGTGGGTGACAAGAGATCCAACTACTTGAGCCATCAGCTACTGCCTCTCAGGAGATGTATTAACAAGAAGCTGGAATCAGGAACAGAGCTAGGACGCGAGCCCAGGCACTCCAATATGGGATATGGCCTTCCCAGCTAGTGTCTTTTTTTTTTTTTTTTTTGTAAGATTTATTTATTTGAAAATCAGAGTTACACAGAGAGAGAAGGATAGGCAGAGAGAGAGAGAGAGAGAGAGGTCTTCCATCTGCTGGTTCACTCCCCAACCAGCAGCAATGGTCAGAGCTGTGCTGATCTGAAGCCAGGAACCGAGCCTCCTCCGGGTCTCCCACATGGGTGCAGGGGCCCAAGGACTTGGGCCATCTTCCACTGCTTTCCCAGCCACAGCAGAGAGATGGATCGGAAATGGAGCTGCCGGGACTTGAACCAGCACCCATATGGGATGCCTGCACTGCAGGCCATGGGTTTACCCACTGTGCCACAGCGCCAGCCCCCAGCCAGCTAGTGTCTTAAGCACTAGGCTAGATGCTTTGCTTATAATGATCTTGATTATATGTTCTAGGGGTTTTTGGAATTTGGTATGGGAAAAGTAGTACCCTCCCTCCTACATGCCACTCCACTTGTCTAGAAAGACTGAGCCTAGATTTTTTTTTAACTCCAAAAGAATTGTACATCTAGGAAGTGGGCATTTGGCACAGTGGTTAAGTAAGCCACTGCTTGGGACACCCACATCTCATACTGGAGTGCCTGGTTGGTTTGAGTCTCAGCTCTACTTCTGATTCCAGCTTCCTACTAACTTGCATGCTGGGAAGCAGCAGATGATGGCTGAAGTACTTGGATCCCTGCCGCCCAAGTAGGAGACCTTAATTCAGTTCTACACTCCTGGCTCCAGCCCAGCCCAGCCCAGCTGCAAGAGGCATTTAGGGAGTGAATCAGCAGTTGGGAGAGCTCTCTGTCTCTCATGTTCTCTCTGTCTTTCAAATAAATAAGTAATTTTTAAAAAAGAAGAGTTGCACATCTATCTATATAGTTTTTAACTGAAGGATATGGTTGATTTGATAACTATTATAGACTAATAGTTTCTGTTTTTGTCTAGTAAAAATCTTTGACTCAGAACTTTAGAAGCTTCTGTAAGAATCTGGATGTTACAAGTTCACATTTTCTTTTTCTTTATATTCACTTTATTCTTTCTTTTGCTTCTGTTTGGGCTCTGTCATGATGAATGGATCCAGTATGGCAAATACATCACCCAATGTAAAATCCAAAGAGGACCAGGGGTTAAATGGCCATGATGAGAAGGAAAACCCATTTGCAGAGTACATGTGGATGGAGAATGAAGAAGATTTCAACAGACAGGTAAGGAATGAAGTAGAAGACTAATGATGCATGTAACTTAACAGCTTTAATATTTTACACTCAGTTACAAAAGAAAAGGGTACAGTTGGATTTAGAATAATGTAAAAATACATAGAGGCTTCATCTGGAATGACTAAAGTATTTTTTTTTTTAAAAAAAAGATTATTTATTTATTTGAGAGATAGAGTTACAGACAGAAAAACGCAGAAACAGAGAGAAAGGTCTTCCATCCACTGATTCACTCCCCAAATGGCCACAACAGCTGGAGCTGGGCCAATCCGAAGCCAGGAGTCTCCTCCATATCTCCCACGCTATGCAGGGGTCCAGGTGCTCGGGCCATCTTCTACTGCTTTCCCAGGCCAAAGCAGAGAGCTGGATTGGAAGAGGAGCAACCGGGATTAGAATCGGAGCCCATATGGGATGCTGGCACTGCAGATGGAAGATTAATCTACACCACAGCGCCGGCCCCACTAAGAAGTATTTTCAGCTGTAAAGAAACCAGAGTGGACATACTTTGGGAGAAGATTTGTTAACTTATTATCGTGCTGATTAAAAGAGGCTACAAGGGCTGGTATTGTGGCATCATGGGTTAAGCCACCCTGTGACAACGGCATCCCATATGAGTACCTGTTTAAGTCTCAGCTGCTCCACTTCCAATCCAGCTCTCTGCTGTGGTCTGGAGGAGCAGTGGAAGATGGCCCAACCCCTGCACCCACATGGGAGTCCTGGAGGAGACTGCTGGCTCCTAGCTTCAGATTTGGCTCAGCTCTGGCCGTTGTGGCCATCCAGGGGGTGAAGGACTTCTCTCTCTCTCTCTGCCTCTGCCTCTGCTTCTCTGTAACTCTGCCTTTCAGATAGAGGAATAAATCTTAAAAAAAAAAAAAAAAAAAAAAAACAAAACTCAGGATACAAGGATATTCAAAATATTGTGGGAAAATGGAATTGAAAATATGGGTTTAAATGCAAAAAAAATCAGTACAGAAATATTTTTTCACATGCATGGAAAACACATATTGTAAAAAACTATGCATGGATTTCAACAATTTTTTTGCACCAAAATAAACTCATAATCGTAATGCCACTTTTCCACAGACATTTTGAAGACCTTTGTATGACTCAGGAAAGAAGGAAGGAAGAGGTAACATAGTAGATAATTGTGATTGGTTTATGTTTCCTCATACCTACATGTACACAAAATTTCCAAGAAGAGGAAGATTTGGTTGGGTTAAGGCGGGGTGGGGGGGGAGGCAAAATCTAATTACATATAATTTGCTCTCTTTGGCTAGCCACATTGTGGAAACAGGGAGAAATGTGAATTTTTTGTGAATTTTATAAATTTTGGGATACTTTGCATACACATTTCTAATGAGGGGATTTCTGTAAGCCTCCATCATTTTCCCTTGGGTGACTTGTAAGTAAAAGTCAGCATAGATGTATTAAAAAATGTCTGTGTCGAGATTAAAGGTGACTTTTTTTTTAAAGATTTACTTATTTATTTGAAAGGCAGAGCCACAGAAAGGCAGAGGCAAAGGGAAAGAGAGAGAGAGGTTTTCCGTCCGCTGGTTCACTCCCCAAATGGCCACGATGGCCATAGCTGTGCCAATCCGAAGCTAGAAGCCAGAAGCTTCCTCTGGGTCTCCCACGAAGGTACAGGGACCCAAGGACCTGGGCCATCTTATGCTGCTTTCCCAGGCCATAGCAGAGAGCTGGATCGGAAGAGGAACAGCCAGGTCTCAAACTGGCACCCATATGGGATGCCAGTACTGCAGATGGTGGCTTTACCTACTTCGCCACAGTGCCGACCACAAGGGTGACTATTTTGGTTTTCTTGGTTCTGATTTCCCAACTCTTACACGTACAAAGAAAATGGATTACTTCTAGGGTAAGGGAAACAGGCTCACATGTATATACTCTAAGAGAAAAATATCATAAGTAAAATGCTTCAGAAAGGGAACACGTGCCGGCGCCGCTGCTCACTAGGCTAATCCTCCGCCTAGCGGCGCCGGCACACCGGGTTCTAGTCCTGGTTGGGGTCTGGATTCTGTCCCGGTTGCCCCTCTTCCAGGCCAGCTCTCTGCTGTGGCCAGGGAGTGCAGTGGAGGATGGCCCAGGTGCTTGGGCCCTGCACCCCATGGGAGACCAGGAAAAGCACCTGGCTCCTGGCTCCTGCCATCGGATCAGCGCGGTGCGCTGGCCGCAGCGCGCCGGCCACGGCGGCCATTGGAGGGTGAACCAATGGCAAAGGAAGACCTTTCTCTCTGTCTCTCTCTCACTGTCCATTCTGCCTGTCAAAAAAAAAAAAAAAAAAAAAGAAAGAAAGAAAGAAAGAAAGAAAGAAAGAAAGAAAAAAGAAAGGGAACACGTGAAAGAATGGAGAGAGAAAACACCAGGAAATGTTAAACATCAAATCGTGTTCAGTCCCATGTCTTGAAAGTGTTTTGTTATTGTTATTTTGCATACTTCATAACTATCTAATTTACTTGAGATCCAAAAAGGGCGACTAATTGTGATGTTGAAATGCTGTTCTTAAATCCTGTTACCAGTGTCTTCTCAATTCATGGGGTAACTACAGGCTCTTCTGAGTGATTATTTTTTGCTTGACCACCTTTCTGGTGGTGGCGCTAGTGAGCTGTGTGTCACCAGGCAGCCAGCAGGCAAGGAATGCCAGGGTGTGAAGCAGGGGCCCGTCAAAGCCACACTAGAGCCATACTTTTTTGTTTTAATTTTCCAGATGTGTATTTATGAGGGCTTTTTTAAAAAAAGATTTATTTATGTGTTTGAAAAGCAGAGTTACAGAGGAGAAGGAGAGACAAGCAGAGAGAGAGAGAGAGAGATCTTCTATCCACTGGTTCACTCCCTAAATGGCTGCAACAGCCAGGGCAAAGCCAGGAGCAAGGAGTTTCTTCTGGGTCTCCCGCACAGGTGCAGTGCCCCAAGCATGCAGGTCATCTTCCACTGCTATCGCAGGCCAATAGCAGGGAGCTGGATCAGAAGTGGAGCTGCCAGGACTTGGATCTGGCTCCCATATGGGCTGCCAGCATTGCAGACAGCGGCTTTACCTGCTTAGCCACAGCACCGGCCCCAGAACCATAGTCTTTTTTCTTTTTTTAAAGAATTATTTTATTTATTTGAAAGACATAGTTACAGAGAGAAGTAGAGCCAAAGAGAGAGGTCTTCCATTCCACTGGTTCACTCCCCAAATGACCGCAACAGACAGAGCTGAGCTGATCCGAAGCCAGGAGCTTCTTCCGGATCTCTTACGTGGGTGCAGGAGGCCAAGGACTTGGGCCAACAACTTCTTCTTTCCCAGGCCATAGCAGAGAGCTGGATAGGAAGTAGAGCAGCCAGGACTCGAACCCGTGCCCATACGGGATGTCGGCACTACAGGCTGGGTCTTTAACCCGCTGCGCCACAGCGCCAGGCCTGAACCATACTCTTTATTCAGAGTTAACAGCGTCTGCAAAGAAGTGTAAAATATCCTGGGTACATACTGTTTTAATTTAGGACAGTGTTTAAGAAATATGGAATTCTCTCATATTCATGTATTTCTTCTTATTTGAACAGAATATTGCATTGATGACATAAGTTTCTAGTGGTATGCCAAAAATGTGTTCTTTATATATTTCTCAGGTTGGGGGTCTCAATACCAGAGAAGTGAGCCAGAAGCTTAAAGTTTCTTTTGATTTAATTTCTACTATCCAGATCATAGGTGGTTACACACTTCCTGTCCCTTTTTCATGCTTCTTATATATGGGAAATTTAAGATGGATTCGTGGATTGGGCATTGTGGGACAGCAAGTTAAGCCACACTTGGGACACCTCCATCCCATACTGGAGTGCCTGGATTGAGTCCAGCTACTGTTTCCAAAGCAGTCTCCTGCTAATGTATCTTTGGAGGCAGCAGATCATGGCTCAAGGACTAGGGCACCCACCTACCATCCAAATAGGAGCCCCGGACGGAGTCCAGGCTCCTGGCTTCAGCTTGGCCAAGACCTGACTGTTGCAGGCATTTGGGGAGTGAACCAGCAGATGAAAGATCTCTGTGTGCCTGCATGTGTCTGTCTGTCTCTCTCTTTCTCTGTTATTCTGCCTCTTCAGTGATAACAGCAATAATTTTTTTAAAGAATTCCTTTGTAGCAGAATTGAGAAAAGAATATCAGGGTCTAAAAATTATTTTCCATAAGTTTCATAAACATAGAAAATACCTGTGTCACATTATTAAAGGTCTTGGAAGGCATGTAAAGACCTGGGATTTCTGCTACTTTAAATAATTATTTCACAGTCTTCACTGTTGATAGAATTTGGTCAAAAAATTTGTTTTGTAGCCAGGCATTGAAGCATCTTAATTATTAGGTGTCAGGTCATTCTTTTTTTTTTAAGATTTATTTTATTTATTTGAAAGAATTACAGAGAGAGGTAAAGACAAAGAGAGAGGTCTTCCATCTGCTGGTTCACTCCCCAGATGGCTGCAGTGGCCGGAGCTGCACTGATCCAAAGCCAGGAGCTTCTTCCGGGTCTCCCACGTGGGTTCAGGAGCCCAAGGACTTGGGCCATCCTCTACTGCTATCCCAGGCCATAGCAGAGAGCTGGATCGGAAGAGGAGCAGCCGGGACGAGACTGGTGCCCATATGGGATGCCTGCGCTTCAAGCCAGGGCTTTAACCCACTGCGCCACAGCGCCGGCCCCAGTCCAGGTCATTCTTAACTGCAGAGTACTAAACTGGGAAGAAGTCGGGGAAACACTGGTAGATCCCCAGGGCCTATAAGTCTGAGCTGCTGCCCTTGCTTGCTAGGTGGAAGAGGAACTGCAGGAACAAGACTTCTTGGATCGCTGCTTCCAGGAGATGCTGGATGAAGAAGACCAAGACTGGTTCATTCCATCACGAGACCTGCCCCAGGCTGTTGGACAGTTGCAACAGCAGCTCAACGGATTGTCAGTCAGCGATGACTGTGATTCTGAAGATATTTTGGTAAGATCCACATAGCATTTCACATGTGACATCATGAAAAGTTTCCAGGGTTTGGAGTCAGGACTCCCTTTCTAGCCTCATCATTCATGCCAGGGGCTTTGATAAGAGCGTGCACTGAAGACATGTGGCTCCTCCTGAAATACCATGAAAACATTGCTGCTGGCTTCTCAAAGTAGACTTGGGATTAAAGATGAAAGTGTGAACACTGAAGAAGTTTATTTTCAATTTCTCCTGTCTTGTTTTACTGTTTCCCAAATCCATATTTAATATATTGTAGTTCAGAATAATTCTGTTTAAAAGTTGTTCAGAGAGAGGGCTTTTGGGTTAGCAGTTGCACGTCCCACACTGGAGTGCCTGGATTCGGTTCTCAGCTCTTGCTCATAACTCCAGCTTCCCACCAGTATATACTCTTGGGAGGCAATGGTGGTGACCTCTGCCACCCATATAGGAGACCTAGCTTGTATTCCTAGCCCTTGGCTCCAGCCCCAGCCCCAGCCCTAGCCATTCCAGGCATTTGAGGAGTAGCGAGTAGAGGAGATCTCGCTCTTTCTCTGTTCCCCCTGCCCCACCTCTAAAATAAATAACAACAACAGAAATGTTATGGCCTGTTTGTTTTGGAAGAAATGTTTTTCTAAAGATTTGTTCATTTATTTGAAAGGCAGAATGACAGAGAGAGAGAAAGACAGAGATCTTCCATCCACTGGTTCAGTTCTCAAATGCCTGCAACAGCCATGTCTGAAGCCAGGAGCCAAAAACTCCATCTTGGCCTCTTACATGGGTGGCAGGGGCCCATGTACTTGGGCCATCTTCCACTGCCTTTCCAGGTGCATTATCAGGGAGCTGGATCAGAAGTGAAGCAGCCAGGACTCAAACCAGCGCTCTCATATGAGGTGTGGCATCCTAAGCCGGGGTTTAACCGGCTGCACCACAATGCCAGCCCCAGGAATGTATTTCTGAGAGGCCGTTTTCCCCTTATAATTAAAAGGCCAGATAAATTCATTCCCTGCAATCCGTCTTTATGTAATACCTCAGTGCCAAGAGTCGTGCCGACTTACTTGTGAATGATTTGAATGATTGTGCCCTAATAGTCTGCCAAGGTTTGGGATACTCACAAGAGGGTAGGTAACCACAGGGACTAAAGAATGGTGAAGAAAAAGATTCTGGTAACCAGACAGCTTCGATGGGATATCCTGATTTTCAAGGTACTCAATGAATTGGAAAGCTCTTGGAGTGGAACTTGAAGGTCTCTGATGAGACTTTGGAAAGCACCACCAATGGAGCAGGAATCTAAAGAAGGAAGGAGCACATGAGCTAATCGGGGCTTTGAGTATCAGGAGCTCTTGCGAACAGCCCAGAGTAATAGCTTGTGTTCCAGGGAACTTTATTTCTCCCCTTAAGGCTGAGGGGAAGGTACTGGTAATAATGGAAATGGGGGAAAAAACGAGTCTTAAAGTGCAGCTTGCTTTGGGATTGATTATCTCTCGCCTCTTATTTCAGAGCAAAAGCAACCTGAATCCAGATGCCAAGGAGTTTATTCCAGGAGTGAAGTACTGAGGCGGCAGAATGCTTTGAGGAGGACTTATCTGTCCCCACATCTGGGGACAGTGATGCACAAAACGGCAGTGCTGAAGAGGGGGTGGGGCGGGCAAGGGGTGCACGGCGGGGAAGGGGAAGGGTTAATGCGGTACTGTGCCTCTGAGTAACTAATGTGCTCAGTCTTACTCTACACGCCTCTGAGTATTTCTCTTTTGTTGTGCTGACTTTCATTTGGAGCAGTTTCCTGGGTCTTCTAGGGTTTTTTTTGTTTGTTTTTTGTTTTTTGTTTTTTTAGTGAGCTTGTTTGTATTAAGGAAACTTCCTTCATCAGGAATGGTCTGCTGTGTGTGTTTAGGCAAAATAAGTTGATCAAGAAAAGCTGGGTGTTTAAGAAATGCCCTTCCCACACTGCTGTACACACCCCGGGGCAGGGGGTGCCTGTGGCGTCTGATCAACAGGATGCAAAGAAGGGCAAGCGGACGAGTCAGGTGGTGCAGACCAGGACACAAGGCTCAGCGCCCTGGGCCCTGGAATTTCCTACGATGAGCTGGGATTACCACTGGCCCACCTAGCCTGTGTCGCCCTGCCCTGCACACCACTCACAAAAACCCAGACTTCAGATAGTTGGTTTATAGGAGCTCTTCCGATGGTTGATGAGAGGCCGTAAGTCAGAGGGAGGCGGCTGTGGTGGTGATGGTCAGTGAAGTCCTGTTATTGTTGGCTCTTTCCTGAAGCCTCTGTTCACTGCTGTCGTCAAGCTCATCACTTGCAAGGGACGAGAGCAGTAGGTTCATTTGCTGCCTCATCCCTCATGTGTCTATTCCTACCTCCTTCCCACCCCAGCCGCACCCTGCCTTTAAGATGTTACCGAAGACATAGGAGAAGTTTGCTGTGCTTGAACCTGGAGAAGTCATCCTGGAGTTCTGTTAGCTGTATTTTCAGTGTATTTGGACAGTGATTTTTTCTAATCCATCAGCACTTGGTCCTCCTGGTATCTTAATTCCCTTTGTAAGGTTTATGCACTTTTTTCAAGGAAATGTGTTTTTTCAGGACACTAGTAAGCAGCTCCGTTCTGTTTGGATGCTTCTCTGCACCCCACGGAACTACACAAGAGGAACTCAAGAGCAACCTAGGGGAGTGAGTCCTGCTTGACCCGATGACCATGTGCCTGGCCCTCTGTGGTGTTTCCACCTGTTAGAAACTGTTGTTGTTCCCTGTATGTGAGTTTTCCAGGGGATCCTGTCTGCCTTTCCCACCTGGGGCATCTTGCTGGTACTCCCGAGGCACCAGGAGCTGCCTGCGTGTGTAGAGGTACAGGTGGCAGTGTTGTGTGTGAAAGAGCATGTCTGGTCGTGGCCATGCTGCCAAGATGAGGACGTGCAGGAGCCCGAGGATGGGAGTGCTTTCTGTGCGACTGCTGCTGTGCTGTGCATGAGGCTGGAAAGAAAAGGTTGTGTAACTTGAAGTTGGTATAAATTCAGTATGTGGATGTGGGACCGAGGTTGCAAGGAAAGGACTTAAGGGTCTGGAAAGCTGAAGAAATTCCTGCGAGCTCCGTCGTTGACCATGTGACCAGCCACAAGCTAGCACAAGATTAATGTACAAACCCACATCTTTTTCCTCCTTTGAGTCTATAGGATGGCAGCATTTCATGGATGGTCACATGTCACGGGAGAGTATGTAGCTTGGGGAACTTGGATGATCAGACACGCACGATTCCCCAAGCCTCTGCCTCTGGGGATTGAAAGTGTTAGTTTGTCCAGGGAGGACCATGAGTAAAGAATCAGCTGGCTTTGTTGACTCTGGAAGGACACAGTGTTGGAAGTGCGTAAGCAGAGCCGACCGCTCTCTTCCGGGACTGCTCTTTCTCTTCAGTCTCCCCTCGCCTGGCGGTGTTCACAGTGCCTAGGCAGTTGGAAATGTGTGGGGAGCATAGGAAGTGTCTGTGACAAGAAGTACCATGGACTTGTGTTCAGCTGCCCGTTAGGAAAGTACTGCCAGGATCCACTTCTGCATCCTCAATGTTTGTTCTTGTGATTCCTGGGTAGGCTTAGCTGCCAGGTGCCACCCAAGAGGCTTGTCTTTCCTTCTGCAGCGCTGGTCCATTTTGGGTGTCAGTCTTTGGCATGTTCACAGGGTGTGTTGGGTTGGGACTAAGAAAGCACAGAATCTGAAGGCTGGAACTTCTGCCCAGACCCAGAGAGTGCTGATTCCAGGGTCAGGAAGCAGCTAGCAAGGTGATCCTTTTTTGTTAACATGCAGGACTTGTGCTTCTAACAGTTCCTCTTGTCGCCGCCTATTTTATGTTGCAAGGTGGGAGCACTGCTGTCACCGGGTCACAGGTCTGGTTATGGTTTTACCGACTTCTTAGCAGAAAAGGTGTATGGGTCTTCCTGGACCTTCCCTGGGGAAAGGCTGGGAGCCTCTGTCTGTCTTGGACTTTTCCTCACAGGACAGGCTCTGGGTGCGAGCCAGGCTGAATGCCTTTACCATTTAATGGTGAGCCTTGTATTTGTAAGTGATACTTTTGATGTTGAGGTTAAGTCACTACTTGGATCAAACTTTTTTCCTTTTTGGCAACTAGAAGTTTGAGAATGTGTATAGAAATGGAGCATGTATTTTTAACAGTTGCCAGTCTGGCTGGTCCCAGTGTTAGTGGTGATTGACTTCTGTTTTCGTTATTGTGATTATTTATTTGACTCTGAAACTCCAAGATGAAGATAACCTATGTCCTTATCTTCAAGGGGGAAAAAAAAAGTAGAGGAATGTCTTTTCCATTTTTCTAGGCCTTTGAACTGTGGCAGAAAATCTGAGGATATTGCCTGGACCTGGGCCCATTTCTAACTGTAATAGTTAGCTTTTGGGACTCATATAAGGTCAAACCCAAAGATGACAAGGCACAGGCTGGACCTTTGCAGCCTCTTTAGTTTCCAAAGTCAGAACAGCTGGGCTCTCTTTAGTTATAATATGGCAGTGGCTTAAAAATAAATATTTTTAGTGAAATATTAAGCCGCATTTTCCAAAGGTTGGTTGCTGTCATGTCAAAGTTTTGCCTTGACTTTGGAGAGGCTGGAAGGTAGGGAAGGCAGAGGAACACTCAGGCACTTCCCATGCCAGAGAGGAAAGCTTTGTAAACAGGCAACCCCAGTACACAGCCTGCAGCTTTCCCCCTTGCCTTCAGGCTGCTGTGAGCCCAGTGTAGACAGATGGCTGTTTATATTCCCGAGTGCACCTACTGCACCTGGAGAGAGCAGGCTACCTTCAGTAAGGGCCCTTGGGTGGTACTGAGGTGTGGGAACTGGTGGTGGAGAAGTGACAAACCTGCCCACGATTTGGAGGCATCCGCCTGATGGGAAATACCATGTCTCCGACCACTCTCCTCTGGGATACCGTGAATGTCATTAGTGTGGGGAGCCCCCTGGAAGGCTCAGCATTGACCTGGATGTGGTGTGTAGTAGGGACCTTGACCTCCTGCCTTTGCCTGCAAGTCCCTGTGTGAATCACTTCACACCTCACTGCCCCTGGAGATCATTAGCTGTGTGGGTCTGGGTGGCATGCAATGGACCTCCTGCAGCCTCTGCTGTGCTGCCTTGTGAATTTCATCCTTGGACTTGGTTGGCCGTAGTTGGGAGTCTGTTTTTTTTCCTCTTTTGTTTTGATCTCCTTTATTGAAGTTGCTATTGGTACGGAGACAGGGGAGCAGGAAGCCTACCTAAGGAAACACTCAAGTTTCCTGGGTGCTACTTTGCGTTGTGCCCCCACTGCCCAACCTCTTCCTGTGCTGCCCCATCAGTCTTTATTTTCAGGGGAGGGGGGTCATGGGAATAGGACAGCTGGATACGGGTCTCTACAGGGTGTCAGCCAAGCGCGTCACACTCCCAAGAGATCTGTGGATGGACAGACGAATGCATCATCTTTTATTAGAATCTCACCTCTGAGATTTGCTGAATTTTCACCCCAATCCTACCTTCTTACTGGCTGCCTTTTTTGAAAAATAATAAAGAAAGTCTAGCTATTTAATACTACAAAAATACTACTGCAGCAATAAAGTCGTTAAATGATATTTTACAGTTACTAAAATGTATTTGCTAAAACAGTGAAACGTTTCACTCTGTAAATCAGCACTAAGTGATGCTCCTGTCCTGCTTCCTGTGAGCCTTCAAACACGTTTAACTGATGCACGAAGGGTGCTTTGAGAGACAAGGAGTGCTGTTTTTAAACAACTTTAATGAGGCATGTTTTACATATATCATAAAATTCACCCACTTCAGGTATACGAGTCAGTGATTTCAGTAACCTTCTCCAGTGGTGCAGCCACAGCCCTCTCAGTAAGGCCCTTCGTGCTCAGTTACAATTCATCCCTGTTCCCTCCTCCAGACCCAGGCTCCCACGAGGAGCTTTCTATCCCTATATGTCTGCCTTTTCCGGACATTTCATCCAGTCTGTGATCTCCTCACGTGGCTCGGTATCTCTGTGGTTCACCCATGACCTGCGAGATGTCTGGGTAGTTTGTCCCATTTCTTGCTGAGCAGCATTCCACCGAGGGGCCACATCTGGTCAGCCGACAGCCTTCTAAACTTGGATTTCAACTTCCTGTGACCTAAATGGAACCCTCTGGGCATAGGAACAGAGGACTTGTCGGGGAGACTTCAATGCACGCCAGAGAGCTCTGCTTATCAGAACCAGCTTTGTCATCAGAAGCCACACAGGAACCTGAACTGCTGCAGAAATCTTTATAATTTTGCAACCGTTTTATAAAGAGCTTTTGTGCTGTCTACAACACAAGGACTTTCAAAGCATCTGCTAACTCCACTTAATGAGTCTGGGCATGTGTCTTGAGTGGACATGAAAGTGAAACCATCAGTGCCATACAGGATGTCTTTCCTTGCCCAGACTGGATGGGGAAATCTGTGAACTTTCTAAATAACTCATGCAGTACCGTGTCCCTATTTATAAAGCTGAGTATGTATTAAACATCACGCTGCTTGGTCGGACACGTGTCAGGCTGACAGCAGAGGCAGATGGGGAGACACGCCTGGGGCCTGTGGTGGCAGCAGCCCCCAGGGCCCGTGCATGGTGCTTGACGTGCTGACACTGTCATGGGGCAGCCTGGCACCTCCAGAAGGAGGGTCTAGACTTTGAACCTTGACCCGTTTCACAAGTGTTTATAAGCTGTTTTTGCTCTTTTTTTCCCTAAGTGAACATGACATGGTAGTTATTAATACTTCTTTGGGGGAGGGACAGGGCTTTCATTGAAAAAAATAATTTTCATAAAAATATCAAAAATGAAAAAGTTACTTTAAATTTTTTTGCTATACAAACCAAATGGCAGCTGTTGAAAATCTCAATAAAATGAGAATAAAATGCATTTACTGGCAGTGGTACCTTTTTTCCTAAAGTTGGGTTACTCCGTACCCGCATACCATGGGGTGTGTATGCTGTGGTATGTGTGTGACAGACTTGCAAGATGAATCATAGTTTTAGTTGCACAAAGTAGCAAGATCATGGACTTGGAAGTCACCGGACTGAGTGAGTCCCGCCTTTACCACTTCCTCTGTGCCTTTGGCCTGAACCTCAATTTATTTGTGAAGGTGTGTGTGACACATCCCTGCTCAGGCTATTAGAAAACTGTGCAGAATTTAATTTTAAAATGTTGCCTGGCACATCAAAGGCTTTTAATACCCAGGACCAGTGGTGGCAGTCATTTGTACAGCCTGAACACGGGGTGGTGACAGGCTCTTTAAGTCTAAAGAGAAGCTGGAGTTTCCAGTGTCTGCACAGAACTAATGCCTGCCTGGGACGTTAATGAAGGATTCTGTGCCTGCTATCTTCCAAGTATTGCCTCAAGCGGACACAATCCCTGCTCTTGAAGGAATGATGATTTGGTGATTTGGACTTATTTTCAGCTTACCCAGCTGGAATCTCCCCACTGATTTTTTGAGGGATTTTATCATATGGTAGAAACATCTTGGGAGTTTTGAGTACTACTATTTCTTGATCTCCTTCCTAAAACCAGGGAGAAGTGGTGGGGATCTGAACTGACTTGCCTATTTATATATAGCTTTATGAGACACTGTGGTTAGGTAGATATATATGGCTGACCTGTTGGAGTGTAAAATTGTTGAAGATGTAAATAATATGTCCATTTTTAAAAATGCCATTAACTGAAGCTTGTTATAGCCAAGTACAGATAGCATAAATGAACAGTTACATGAATTTTCACTGAAAAAAGGTACAATCATTTTTAATCCTTTGAGCACTAGTCACACCTGGAAGACATTCTGAAACGTTTGTGGAATGAGTGGCATGGATGTGGCTGTGCCGTCCATCAGAGCAAACAGGTAGATAAAAGCAGTGCTGGCCTTACTGGAGCCCAGTGCTTCTGCTAAGTCCTCCTGCCTGGAAGCAGATACCCATGAGGCACTCCTGTTCTCTTGTTGGGGAAGAGATGTGAGTTTAAAGAGAGGAGAAACTCATCAAAACCACTCCAGCGTTGTGGCACAGCGAGCTAAGCTGCCACCCTGAGATGCCAGCATCCCATTTTGGAGTGTTGTTTCAAGTCCTGGCTGCTCCATCTCTGATTCCGCTCCCTGCTGATGAGCCCGGGAAAGCAGCAGAGGGTGCCCAAGTGCTTGGGCCCCTGCCACTCCCATGGGAGGCCGGATGGAGTTCCTAGGCCCTGGCTTCAGCCTGGCCCAGCACCAGCCACAGCATTCACTTGGGAAGTGAACCAGCAGATGGAAGATACCTCCCTGTCATTCTGCCCTTCAAATAATTAACAACAAATCAGTGATGTCCAGCTGTATAAGCTGTGTAAGACAGCTTTAGTAACTGGAGAGTAAACAGCCTCATCACATCTAAATGTGTTAACTAGTAACATAACTGACCTTGTGCAGTTAACAGTACCTTTTTATTTAACTAACACTTGGCCCTTACCCACTGTGACTGAACGGCCAACTATGGTGTGCTCCCTGCTCTGCTCTCAAATTTCCACTGTCCGACGGGAGCTGCAGTCAAGACAATGCAAAGGCAGCGATGGCTGCACCACACCTCACGTGAAGTGCCTAACGCAGGCCTCAGTGTTTATACTCGCCTCACCAGAACTCCACGGACCCTCATCCCGCGGGCATGGCAGGGAACCCCCCGAGCTCACTACTCATCAAAACAGGTAAAACTGAGACCTGCAGGACAGGGCACAGGCATCCCTGTTGTGTGCTGTTCTCTGCAAGCTTTGTCTCAGGTGAGGACTGGAGACTCCTGACTGCAGGAGTGTAAAGGTTTGGTCACGGGTGGATGTAAAAATGGCTGACTGTGTATCCCTTGGAAGGGACCTGGCCTGAGTTGCCACCCAGCGCTCAGCTCACTGCACTGGGCCAGAGCTGAAGGGATGAGAGCTGCTGCCATCCTGTTCAGTCTGAGTGCTGCGCGTGAAGGAACACTGGCATCGGACTTAGGCAGGTGATCAGCTAGTGGGCAAGACCCCTTGGGGGGCCTAAACTGAACATCTGTAGCAGAAATTACCCAAGGGACACGGTAGAAATGACAATGTCCCATCATCCCTGGGGCTGGGGGTAGAAGACAGAACTGGGAAATTGGATTTTCAAACTGTAGACGGATTGGGTGTGAGTTTGAGAGCTTGAGGTCTAGGACATGCTCCATTTCCTGTAATAGTTCACGCTCCCAACGCCTGGGAGGCAGCCAGCGGGGATCAAGACTGTTCAGGCTCCACCAGGCAGCAGGGGCAGGTGGCTTCAGGCTTGCCTTCACCCACCACACCTGGCTCTCCTACTCATGGGCGCTCATTCTCGGCCGTACAACACACACAAGCGTCACACTGGACCCAGAGCCACCTACTTAACTGTGCCTAGCTAGCTGCCTTCTTGGATTTCCCCGATCCTCATCATCTCCCAGGAACTCATTCATATGAAAAGCTGCAAAGTGTGCTGCCGCCCTGCACGTACCAAACCCACGGAGGCACACGTTGTCCCAGCCCAGACCTGCACCCTGGGGGGTGACACGCCTGTGCTCTCTCTGGTCACGTTTTGCAAGGAGAGCATTTAGTAGGGCAGGACTTATTACCCACTCTGACATGACGAAACAAGTCACAGGTTAAACACCGCCACACAGCATGTCCATCTGTCAGGTGTGGCTGGGGGAGGGGTGGCATACAGCTCTCATCTGCATGTGAGTGAACACTCCTGAGCCCGCTGGGATGCCGGCTGGCAGGCGGTGTGCTTCAGAACACAATCCAATTGGGGAAGTGGGTAAAGTGCGTTTATTTTCTTCTATGTGTTTAAAAAAGAAAAAAAAAAAAAAGACTCCTCCCCTCCAGCACCCAATGTCCACTGGGCTTGGAGGGGGTGGAGCCAGAAGCAGCCCCCTAGGAGAAGGTATAGGAGTAGAAGGCAATGGCATTGACGTTGTAGTCCATGGGTAGAAGGTGGCCAATGTGCCTGGCCCCTAGGCTGGCCCCGCCCAGGGCGGAGGAGTGTCTCAGCTTCATCAGCGTGAAGCTGGAGAAGGAGTTCTGAGCCTGGATCTCCCGGCCCTGGGTCAGCGCCAAAAGGAAACCTGGAGGGCAGAAGGCCAGGACAGAGGTGAGAGGAGACCAGCTACTCGGAGGAAGCCAGGGTCGAGGGAGGGACAAAGGTGCCCAGGCCCTGAGGCAATCCTTTAGAGGTGTGGAGGGCGCACCAGGGCACATGGGCCCAGTGACAGCTGTGGGCACTGGAGCCAGCAGCCTGAGGGGCACCTGGTTCCAGAGACTCCGTGGTAGCAATGGAGGCCCTCGGCTCCTTTAAACTCCTAGTGGAAGCCACCTGGCTAGCTGGGATAAAGCTACAAAGCTCAGCGGTCCCCCTCCTCTCCTCCCGGCTAGGGTTGTGCTGACCGGGGAGGTGGCCACAGGAGAGGCTGCTCAGAGCACGGGGTTTAAGTCAGAGTTGTCTTTAATGTTTAAACCATGGTTCCATCATAAATCACCTGGCACGCACACATCTGTTCAAGCATTCCAGGCTGCTGGGTGGGATGCTACAAAAGGGCTCAAGACATCGTGAGGCCTGAGGCATCAGCGGCCCGTGTGGGCCTCAGGCCAGGGGCCACATCTTCCCTGGGCCACATCCTCTCTAGCCCCATCCTCTGCCCTTGCCCCTGGCCTCCAGCTCCACCTGAGACTCACCTTCCTTCAGCAGCTCCCAGCTCTTCCACACGGAGCCCACACACAGGATGGGGAGGCCAATCTCCCCCTGGAACAGGACCTGGGTGGAGAGCAGGAGACAGACGCTGGGGGCCATCCACACCTCTCCAGTGCTGAAGGGGGGGCTCCTTCTTAGGACCTCCCAGCGCCCTCCTGTCCAACCCAGTGACTCTCCCTCTAGCCAAGAAACAGAAGGGGATTCACACAGGTGAGAGAGAGAGAAGAGGAAGAAGGGTTAAGCAGCAGCAGAGAGGAAGGAAAGAGAGAGAGGGGAATGAACGGAAACATGGCTGAAAGAAACAGACATTAGCTCATTTACCGCACACACATACACACTGTGGACTAGCCACGGAGGGAGACCAAAGGGTTTCTTTATGTTACAGACACTTTGCAGAGTTTTGCATGCCCCACCAGTTCTCCTAAAAGTGTCCAGTTCACACAGGGTTTATGGCACAACCCCCTAGTCCCACCCGCAATGGGCAAGGGCCAGATCCGGCCCAGCAGTTCCCACCTCAACTCACCGGGTCAATCTCAGGCAACACGGCCACAACATGTCTGCCCAGCATCTCCCCTGCCTTCCTGAAGATGTAACGTGACAGGGGGTCTCCCTGCTGAGCACCTGGGGGAGGCAGGAGGGAAGATGGGAGCTGCTAGGGAGCTGCCGGGCCTGGGGTGTTCTCGCTGCTGCAAGGCAGCAGGTGCAGGAGCACCCGGAACTAGCTAGAGTCTGGCTGGCTGGCTGGCTGCCCACCTCCTGGCATGCACGCAGCCGTTCTCAGTGCCTCCTCTCACGCCCACCCTTCACACACACCAGCTCCTTCCCCAGCTGGAGGAAGGGTAAGCCCACCAGAGCAGCACACTGGCGCCTGGTGTATACCTGGCTTACCCCAAGTTACTATGGGTCTGTCCCTATTGAGTCTGTCAGCTCTAGGGACCCCAGACCCTGGCTGGGCAGCTGGCTGGGCAGTGCCCCTCTCCCCCCGCTGTGTTCTCAGTCCAGTGGAAGCTAAGAGAGCCGTACAAGCCCCGAGATGAAGGGCATCTGAAGCTTACAGTGGACCACGAGCACCTTGTCCACACGTGGCCTATGGTCAGCTTTCCAACACCCAACAAATACGCCCAAGCTCTCCATAATCCTCAAGTTCCTTGGATATAAATTTTTCTTTTAAATATGGATTTGTTCAAAGGACAGCTGATTCATATAATTTCTCAGAAACAGGCACAGAGCCTGCACCAGCTACGACTGCACAGGGAATACAAACCAACTGTCAATACAACCGTGCACCCTTCCACTTCCCCCCCAGATCTCACCACCACCAAACACTGTGGAGGCACAGCATCCAGCTCCCTTGGTGAGGGGGAAACTGGCATCCAGCCCATCTATAGCCTACTCCTCCCACCAACAGGGGAAGTCTCTGGGGAACAAAGCCAGAAAAACCCTGCCCCACCTCCAGTACCTTCTGCAATTTTCCGGCAAAACCCAGCAAACCTGCATTTATCAAAGTCCCTATACAGGTGGGTGAGGATTCCTAGCCGGTCTGGCACCTGGGAGAGAGAAAGGGCACAAGGTGGTCATTGGAAGCAAAGGAAAATCCCAGTCCACCCACCCAGATGGACCTTCCTCATGTCGCTACAATTGGACAAGCTGGAATAGTTTTGCTTGTTTGAGGGTTTGGGTTTTTTTGTTTGTTTGTTTTTTGTTGGTTTTTTTTTTTTTTTTTTTTTTTTTAGCTCTAGAAAGTACAAGAATTTAAGATTTCTCATTTAAGAAAAGTTGTTTTCCCAAACACAGACTTCACTGCTTGTTACAGATTAGCTTGAAAGCAGCACTGTGTTCTCCAAGTGGTCTCTGTGGTTCCTGGACATACTCCTCAAAAGAGATCTAAAGAATATTGCACACTGCTACGCTTCCTTGCAGAGTCACACTGCACGTTAGCAGATTACAGCCTCTGAGAACTCCTGCAACCAATACATTGGGTTCTCCCAACTTTCTTGATTACAGAAGGTCCTTTTTCCACACCAACACACGCACACTCCCTTAGCTCCTCTCAGGCGTCAGTGATTCCACACAGAACACGTTTTTTAGTCAACAGAAGGGGGGGGGTGGCTAAAATCTGAGCACCTAAAGCAATGTGCAAAGTATTTATACACTATCCCACTTCATCTCTGCAGCAAGGTTACAGAGATAGAAGGAGCAACAGACTCACTAGTGGGGTTCAGAAGCAACTGAGTCAGGACAGCTTAACTCCACTTTCAGGAGCAACCTCCAGAGAAGTGAATGCTGCTGCTGATCCCTCCCTAGTCCTCACCCTGGCCTGGGGCCAGAGTTGCTCTTCAATCACCAACCCCTACTTTGCAGCACCTCTAATCTCCTCCCTTGGCCTCAGTCCCAGTTTGCCTAAGTGGCTGGACAGACTCTAGCCATCACACACAAACAAATCAATCTACCAAGCAAACTTATCTTCCCTCCCCTCTCCCATCTTTCACCTCTGGATCTGCTAAAGGCAGCTGTTTCCTAACCCATGACAAATGAGCGCAGCACTGAGTCAAGCCCTAATGCCCTAAGCAGGCTATACCTCCCCTGAACCCTCCCTGCCCACCTGTTCACCTGCTCTGCAGGCCAGCAGCAGTTCGGCAGCCAATGCACTCAATCAGACGCTACCTGCTCTCTCTGCTCCTGACCTCACTCTGCACTTTCCATCCGAGCTTAGAACGCTGCCTTCACCGCCCAGCAAGCTCCAGCAGCACAAGCACAGAGTCTGGCTCACTACCTGCTAACAAACCACCCCTTCCTCAGGGCTGACACCTCCTGGAACCCACTGCCTACCTCGCTCGGAATCCTGCCCTCACCGATGACTTCGCTCTTCTACAGCTGACCCACACTCACCCTGCTCTCTCCCTCTGGCCCACCTGTCCCTCTCCTGCATCCAGTCTCCCCATGCCCTCTCCCAGGCACACATTTGTTTCTTGGGGGCAAGGGAGTACCTGGAAATAGTTGAACATGGCCTGCTTGACGTAGCCAATGTCATGAGGAGCCGCCTCTAGGTTGTCAATGGAGTCAAACACTATTTTCACTGCTTGGTGTGCAATCCAGTAGGCTGCAGAGAGCAGAGAGGACTAAGAGGATGGGGCAGTCTTCCTGAGCTCAGGGAGAAGGAACTCAGACCCACATGGGATGAATGATCTGCTAGAGTTTTATAGCAAACTAGGCTTCCTCATCCCCAGCCTGGAGAGCCTCTATACTATGTTTGATTGTCCCAGATAGGGAAAGCTGGCTGGGGACCAGGTGAAGCTGTGTCACAGGAGCTCCTACCCAAACACAAGACTAGGTCAGTCATTACAAACACCACTGGAGTCACTGCCCTGAGCTGGGCCCCAAGGGCCCGTATGAAAATATACACACACTACCTCTAAGGAGGTGGGGCTGGGGAGCTTCTGCACCCCTCTCCCACCAGCGGTCTGATACAACACCTCCTGGCATCTATGGCCTCAGCCTTCACACTGTCAACTCCTCCCTAAGGACTCCAAGAGTCAACCCTGGTAGCCAACAACCATTATTATGCTGAGGCGAGCATCTGAATCCTGGGTGCAAGTCACAGCTGAAGAGCAAGGTCAGCAGTTAGCCCAGCATTTGCATCCATGATGTCCCAGTCCTGATCTTGTCTTTACATGGTCAAGTTCAGGAGATAGCCCCAGAGATCCCCCAAGGGGCGGGCAAGGGAGAGGAAGACGGGGAGCTGCAGAAAGGGAAGGGTCCACTCACCTGAGCCCTCGTCTCCCATCATGTGGCCCCAGCCACCGCAGCCACTCTCAGAGCCGTCGGGGTTGATGAGCCTGCAGTTGGAGCCTGTGCCAGAGATGAGCACGATCCCACCTGGGGAGAAGGCGTGGAGGCTCAGTGTGGCTGCGGCAACTCCCGCCGGGCAGAAGGACAGAAAGCAGCCCCAGGCCAACTGGCCACCACCACTGCCCCAGCTGTTTCCTGCCTGAGGCTGCATCTCAGAGAAATTCCAATCACAGAGCCCTTCTCTGGGCGACACGGAGCAACACGGGTCTGCACAGCCCTCAGGGAAGGTGGCTCCTTGCCAGCCAGTCCTCGAAAGTGTCTACCTGCTGTGCGGCCCACTGTGCCGGGGATAGGGCAGGTCAGTGACACCCTAAACCACAGGGTGAATACAATTACTCTCATCCTGTAGATGCAGAAACTGAAACTCAAGGGGTTCTGTAACTTCCCCAAGATGGTAGTTAGCAAAACAGGAGCTAGGATTCAAACACTGAGCCCACGATGCCAACGTCACCCTATCACAGAGCTCCTGCTGCTGTCTCGGGGTCCTCTGGGCTTTCCCCAGCCTGCCTTCAGCACTGCACTCCCCCATGGTGCTCGCTCTTCTGTGCTGGGGTCTTATGTTTGATCCCACTGCTCACTTCCCATCAGGATACCCTTCCTGCCCTCCCTCCTCGGGACAGTCTGTCCCCACTCCGGCTGGAGTGTGCACTAATGAAACGAGACAGGGCTGACCTGCCAGGGATCTGTGAGATGAGTTTTGCCAGTTTTTCTATTTAAGGGGCTTTCCCAAGAAGACCGTGCCTCAACCTCCACCCTCCCTCCACGTCCTCACCATCCGGCGTAGCGGTGGCGATGGAGCCAGCGGCATCAGTGGTGATTAAGTAGCTTTCACTCAGGTAGGGAAATCGGTCCCTCAGCTCCTCCATCAGGATCCTCACCGCGTCCTCCTGCTCCCCACCGCTCAGGGACAGGCCCTAGGCCGGGCAGGAGGTGAACAAGTGAGCAGAGCCCCAGACCAAGTTCCTCTCAACCCCCTCCCCTCCTGATGCCTGCCTCCTACTCTCTCCATCAGGCCATACCCTGCCCATCCAGCCCCCACCCTCCTTCCACCTAACACAGGTGAAGAACCTGGGGCCAGAAATGTACAGAGGAACAAGGGGATTCAACAATGCTAGGTGTGGGGCTTGGGGGGGCAGCTTCACAGGGGAGTCAGGTGCAGGGGGGTGGTGGGTGGGGGAGGCACAGGCAGATGGAGGTAGGCTTGGTTTGGAACACACGGGGTTTGGCTGTGTCTGCACAACGCCTCACTCGCATGTCCAGGGAGCAGTGAGACCTACAGCAGGAAAAAGATCTGAGCTTCGAATAACAGCTCACGGTTGATGAGCAGCGGCCATGCTCTATGCTAACCACTGTAGGATGCCTCATGTCACTTTACTTTCGCAACAGCTCTGAGGTGGCTACTGCTATTCCCGTTTCCCAAGTGAGGAAACTGAGACTTGGCAAGAGCAGTCTGCCCTGCTCTCAGTCACACAGATGCTGAGTGGCAAGCCAAGGTTTCAATGACTCTCCAACATGTAATGCTCTTCCAATACACTTGTGGCTTCTAAGTGGCAACTGAAGCCACAAGAACGGGTGAACTCTAAAAGGACACAGGTCCTGAGCCCTGAAGACCCTTGCTCCTACAGCCATCAAACTCATCTAGTCCAAACTTGCTCCCTGTCTGGTGCGGACAGCTTACTACCCAGGCTCCATCCCAGACTCACCAAGCTTCGCAGAGGTACCAGAGGGTCCACCCCTGCTTTCCGCTTGGCCCTGTTCACCATCTCGTTGATCCTCTCCACACACTTGTCTGTCCCGATCAGCTGGCCCCAATCAAGGGAAGGCGGGGTTACAAAACATTGCAGGACCCATGTTGCCCCTACAGGCTGCTCTATGAGCCCCGGCCACCACCTCAACAGGAGTTAGAACAAAATCAGAACCAACCCCTCGGGTCCCCTCAGTGTGGCTTTTACCCAGTGATTTGTGCTCAGTCCATCTGCTTCTGCCAGGATCTGCCCATCCTCCGAGAGCAAAAGGACCTTGGATCGTGTGCCTCCCCTACAGAACACAAGAGGGCACTCAGTCCTGCTCAGGAAAACATGCAGACAGAGCGAACTTGTACACTTCTCGTCCGAGGCAGAGCCCCACGAGATGGAGGAGACAGCTTCAGCAAACCCAGCTACCACTCCCAAACCCATCTCTGGTTGGTGTGTTCTTGCTTGGAACCACAGTTTTCACTCATCCCCTTGGGGAGACCTTCTTATCCCGTGTGACCCTTACCTACAGCACCAGGTCCGTGAAACCTTCGACGTGTGGCCCAGCTCACACACTTGCCAAAGCTCCATGAGTGAAGCCTTCCCGGTGCCCCCTACTGCTACTACAGTCCTTTCTATGAGGAGATGCTCAGGTGTTCTGTCTGCTTCTCGCTGGAGTCTGAACTCCGTTAGGTCACGTTTCGGTTCATGTATTTATCCTCGTAACTAGCACTGGGCCCAATGTAGGCCCAAGAGAACAGCACATCCGTCTCTGCTTCTCTCACCATGGCTAAAGGCTGTCTTTCAGGACCCAGATCCGGCTGCCGAGGTCTGTAAGAGAGCCTTGCAGGAAATGCCGAGCAGACGGCAGGGAGGACACACACGTTTCCTAGGCACCTGAACCCTCCACCGCTGGTTACTGGGGAGAGAGCTGTTTGGAGGGAGGCGTGTGGTGGTGCAATGTATGTTTCTTTACTGAGCCACACTTCTGGGAAGGTCTTAAAAGAGGATGCTGAAGACCTGATCAAACTCAATGACGTCCACAAGTTCCAGGGGTAGTTAATGCATGAATTGGTAGATTCAACATACAAAAGAATCTTGTGACAAACTGAAAAACACTGGTTTCTATCTTACAGATGTATGTAACAGAACTAAGTGCATACTTATGTTACTGTTTAGACAAAAGGGGAGGGGGGCTACAGAGACAGGATGAGGGAGATCGACCCTAACAATTCACATGAGGACTTTGGGGTCTATGAGTCAGCAGATGTGGCTGCCGGAGACGTGAATCTCAGATCTGAAAGTACAGTACCCAGGCTGAGATGACAGCCGCCTTCCATCATGCCCTGACTGGACACACCCAGATTCACTTAATGTTGTCACTGGCAGAGGATGTGGCGATCCATCATCTGTTCATCCCTGACCTCACTTCACACTTGCAGCAACTGGAACCCAGTGAGGGCATGTGCCTTGTCCACAGTCATACTCAGGAGCAGTTATTTCAAAAAGTCCGGCAGACAAGCTTCTGAGCAGGAAGAAAAGCAGTAACAAGAGTTCGATCTAGGGTCAGGAGCCGGAAACGCCAACAGGAACGGAGGGGCTAGCACTCTGCAGGGACCCTCCGGCAAGGACTGCGGTCTCCGCCCCTTTCTCACTCCCCACCCCAGCCCACCAACTTCACACCTGACACCTGTTCGGCCAAACTCTCTCCAGGATTGGCAATGGCGAAACGAAGCTGCTTCTCCAGCGGAAGACAGCGGAATGCGAACCTTCACTGGGGGGAAAGGGGCGTGGTCCCGCCGTGAAACACAAAGGACCCCCCCGGGGTGTGGCAAGGCAAACGCGCGGCGTCCCCACAAGATACACGGCCGCGCGCGCTGGGGTGTCCGTGCGAGTGCACACACCCGCCCGTCTGCAAGGCCCCGCAGTCCAAACGCCCCAAGCGGCAGGTCCTGAGGCGCGAGACCACCACCTGCCTGCTGGTCTGGCCACGGCCCTCCGCCCCGCCCACGGGCACGGGATGGCACATGACGCCCCTCCTCGGCTCCCTCCGCCGGGCCTCACTCACCCCTCTACACCCCCGTAGAGCGCGGCCATACTGCTACCGCCGCCGCCGCTGGTCCCGCCGTTTGCTTCCCCCCAGCCTGCCGCTTCCCTCCCTTCAGCCTGCTGGGCACCGCCCCGCGTCACGTGGCTGCCCACGTAGTCCAGCTGATTCGCGGCGCGCGTGCGCGGGGCGTGGCGCCCTGAGGCGCGCAGAGCCGCCCCTTGTCCCAGGTCCGACAGGCTACAGCAAGTTCCCCAGGCTGAGCGAGTGCGGTTCGAAGTGGCTCCTTCGAACCTCGGCTGGCCTCTCCTTTCCTCCGGACCCCGTTTCCGGAGCCGGATCCCAAGCGGAGGGGCCAGGAGTGCCAGTTGGACCTGTTGGACACGTCACCGCCCTGCCGGCCCTGTAGCGCCCGGAAGTTGCTGGCAGCCCGACCTGACGCGTGCGCACTGCGACGGGTGGGGGGGGGCAGCGTCGCCTGTGACGCGCGCAGTGACGCCGCCAGATCCCCGTGGAGACCCGGGGCGAGGGAATAGTGCGCGGAGAGAGGCAGCCGTGGCGTGTTGCGGGCGTCAGCATCGTGTTCAGCGCAGTATCTGACTGGCAATGGAGAAAGCCCCACGTGCGTGACGCACACAGCAGGGTTTCCGCAGCGATTCTAGGACTTGGAGAGTTCGCCATAAAGTTTGGAGGAAATGGAATTAACGGATGCTTATTTTGGTGTTAAAAATAATGAAATCTATGCACAGTTTTCTCATAATGCATTTTCCATAACCTTTCTGAAGACCCCCTTCATTTACATGGATTTCAAAACTGGTTGTGGGCTTGCATTGGGGCGCAGCGGGGTAGGCTCAGGACCTCCGGTTCCAGTCCCGGCAGCTCCACTTCTGATCCAGCTCCCTGCTAATGGCCTGGATAAAAGCAGCAGCAGATGACCCAAGTCCTTGGGCCCCTGCACCCATGTGGGAGGCCCGGATTCCACCTGGCCCAGCCCCCTTTGAGTCCATATGGGAAGTGAACCAGTGCATTCTCTTTTCTCTCTCTCTCTCTCTCTCTCTCTCTCTCTCTCTCTCTCTCTCTCCCCTCCCATAACTCTGCGTTTTGAATGAATGAATCTTCGAAAAATTTTTTCTTTTTGTATCACACATTTTAAATTACGTTTTTCCACAAACGTTTTGAGGTACCCTCCTCTAGGGAGCTGGAAGGAACTAGAAGCTGGTTGGAAAAGGAGAAAAGCCCTGGAGGCAGTCCTGGCAGACCTGAGAAGGGAGCTTGCAGCTTTTACCACCCACCCACTTGAGTTATGTATGGGAGGTGTTTGAGGGGACAAGGGCTTCAGAGCCGGAAACGAGCAGATTTGGCTTTAAAGGCTTCCATACAGTGCCTCAGAAAAGGGAGTGCAGGTTGGGTGGGGGAAACCTTGCTCATCAGGGCAGCACGGGACTTCCCCTGCTAGGAGGGCGTTCAGCTGCCCTGAGTGTGGAAACTTCAGCCTAGGGATGGGTCATCCACAGAGCAGTTTTGAAGCTAGCCTGTCCTCTAACGCCCTCCCCACCCTTGCCATTCCTGCCAACTTCTTGTAGAGCAGTCCTGGCCTGGGTCCTGATTCCCTCATGGCCAGCCTGGTCTGGCATGAGCATTTGCTGCACACGTGCTTTTTCTGCTAGCACACAGGACTCTGCAACTCCTACCTATTTGGGCCGCTGAAGCACTAGATAATTCACAAGGATAAAAATTGGGGTGGTACGTTAGAGAGAGAGGTAAGACTTTTATGCCCGTCTATATATTTTTTATTTAGAGCTGGTAGGTACTCAATCCAACACACGCATTTTTCGAATAATAGAGGTAATAGATTCTGGTGGTACTAAACTGGGTGAGACTTTCAGAGGAGATGGGACTGTAGGTGGATTTTGAAAGAACTGTTCCTTCTCTGCACTAGTGCAAAGAGCCTTGGGACCTGTATCACAGCCTTGAAAAAGTTAACAGTATGCACGCTATGAAAAAATATGCCTGGATTTCAATATTTTGCACCAAAGTAAACTTATCTTTATTTCCATTTCTCCACAAGGTTTTCCAAATATCATCATATGCATGAGAATAAGTTTGCCTTAGTATTGCTTGATTAGAAAAGAAAGCAAAAAGGAAAGTGCCTAGGTTTGAAAACAAGGCGTAAGTTCACTGTTGGCTAGCACGATGATCTTGGGTGAATTGTATGCAGTTGCTACTGCTTCTGATCTGTAACATGGAGATGACAGACATCCACCTTCCAGGGCCAGCAGGAACAGCCTTTGGGAAACTGTAAAGCATAGCACAGACCTTAATTATCTTTATTGACAGTACTAACGTGTGACTATTGAGCACTTGAAATGTGGCTAGTACAAAATAAGATGCATTGTCATTGCAAAATACACCAAGGATTTCAAAGATTTAGAACCAAAAAAGAACCTATGATGTCTCATTATTTAAATCCAGGATGGGGAATATCTGGCCCGTGGACTATGGAAGTCCTGCAAATCATTTGGTCTGGCCCTGCCAAGGCAACCACAGGTAGAATTTGAAATTTAATAAATCTATAGCAGGTTAATTTTTAAGCTGAGATAATTTGGTATGGCCCACAAATGATTTCATAAGTATCCAAATGGCGCTTGGCAGAAAAACTTTCAAACCCCTGTAAATGAATTACACATTGAACTAACACTTTGGATTTAATGGGTTAAAATGATATATTTTGGGGCTGGTTTTGTGGCTTTAGTGGATTAAACCACTGCCTGCAACGCTGGCATCCCATGTGGGTATGGGTTTGCGTCCCAGCTGCTCCACTTCAGATCCCGCTCCCTGCTAATGTGCCTATAAAGCAGCAGAGGATGGCCCAAGTAGTTGGGGCTGTGTACTTGTGTGGGAGACCTGGATGAAGCTCCTGGCTTCTCGCTCCTGGCTTCAGCCTGGCCCAGCCTTGGAGGATTATGGCCATTTCGGGAGTGAACCAGTGGATGGACTATCTCCCTCTGTCTCTCCCTCTTTCTCTTTAACTATGCCCTTCAAATAAATAAATCTTTTTAAAAAGATATGTTATTAAAGTTAATTTAGCCTATCTCCTCTTTATTAGTGTAGCTGGTAGAAAATTTTAAATTTCCTATGTAATTCATATTCATGACTCAGATTTTGTTAGTACAGAACTGTACTGTCTTGTTTCCTACCCAATCAGACTAGAATATTTCAGTCACTGAGTGCCTATTTATGAAATAAATAATGTCCATATGATTGATTTAAAGAACACTGCATTGAATAAAATATCAATAACAATACCATTGTATGTTACACTTCTATACGGCTCTTTCTTTATCTTGTTTAATCATCCCAAAAACCTTACAGGAGTGATAGAGATTTCTAACCATATATTACAATTGAAATCAGCCTAGGCTCACACAAATAATAGGTGTTGCTTATTAGGGGTGTGGGCAGTTACTGTAATTGTTAAGGCAGCTAGGTAGACATTAGCCTATGTGTGTAAGAGAGGCCAAAGAAAATGAGAATTTTTAAAGAAAAATGAATTTTTGTAGAACGGAATGAGGAAACAAGCCCTGAGAGCAAACCAGCAATGACACCTAAAGTCATTGCTCTTGTTCAGTAACCTGGGAGGGGATTGTCAGCCTGCTCCCTGGGGACAGCCTGGGGGCACTGCCCCTGCCCAGCACCAACAGGGCTGTTCAGCGCAGTAGCACCAGGTTGCTAAGGTCCTGGGGTGGGGGAGGGGAGCTCCACATCCAGAAAACTCTATACCCCCAATTTTCCAGAAGAGGGAGGAGTGGAGAAGAGACAGGGGACTCAGACTCATGTCCATGAAAACTCCAGTCTGCACAGACTAGGCTGCCAGTCCTTTTCTGCAGGACCGCCTGTTCTGTCAGGTGCACTTGTCTTCTTTAAGCGTTGCTGCCTCGCTTACCACTCCTGTCTGTCTCACTTCTGAATTCCTTCTCGTGTGAAGGCCAGAACCTCTGAGCAGACATCTCCGGCAGCATACATGGGAAGGAAACAAATGATGCTGGGATGCGTTAGCGTCCATATAACTTTGCAAAAGCTTGCTGTCCCTTTGCACTGGACTTGCAGCGTCCCAGCAGGGGTTCCTGTGATGCTCGCAAGCTTGCTGAAGTCTCCTACAAGCCACAGTCCTGCTTCCTGTCTCCTTTATGTTGTCCCTGTGACCCCAGAGGTGCTACAGTCGCAGGGGGGTGGGGTGGCAGGAGCGACAGTGAGAAATCCCTCTCCTGCTAATTCCAGTTATGATCTGAGAGCAGAGAACTAACCTAATGATTATGTTGACTTAGCTCATGAAGTACAGCCATATCTTTTTAACTCACCACTGAATTTCCAGTTCTAACCTTAGTGCCAGGCAGTCTGGGGAGTGCTTATAAACTAGAAATCACTGTGCCACACACATTAGGGGTAGTAAATGTGCCATTGCATACTAAAGGGGGGAGATAGCAAATTCCACAGCAGAGACAAATTGCAGAACATACTGGGGAAAGAAAGAGGGGTGTGGGGTGTAAGAGAAGTGAAAATGTGAACTGGGGAAGTAGGACTGGGACTGTGGTCAGGGGGCCTCAGAGTGATGGAGCCCTAACCTGTCTTACTCTAGGAAGCTGCCAGTAACGTGTGACCTCAACACTGTGCTTTAGAATAATTGATCTGGCAGGTGGACAAATGGGAGGAGAGAGCTTGGAGCAGGGAGACAATTAGATGGCAAGGCAATGACCAGGCAGGAGATAAAGAAGTGCTAAAGGGACAGGGCAGAGCAGGAGCCCAGGGGAGGGATGCAAGCAAAGAGCGTGCTATAATCCCCTGTGGGTGATCTGAGATGAGGAAGGGGACAGCAGCCAGAGCTGACTTTCCCACAGTGAAAGAGAGGGGTGAGGGGCTGCCTGTGCAGGGGTGGAGGTGGTGTTCAGGCTGGTCGCTGCATAGCAGGGGAAGGGCTCTTCATGACTAACCCAGAAGGGGGTTCCTGGGGCCCCCAAAGTGCAGAGAGCACAGCAGGTATAGATAGCTGTCATGAATGCTCTGTCTTTCAAGATGTTCCAGCCACAGTGCAGTTGGTACAGCAATTAGGACCCTTGGGACTCCCACATCCTATTTCGGAGGGGGTCAAGTCTCAGTTCTCTCTTTTCTAACTTCCTGCTAATGTGTACCCTGTGTGGCAGCAGGTGATGGCTCAAGTAGTTGGGTCCCTGCCATCCACCATCCACATGGGATGTGTGAGAGCTTTTTCAATGTGTGAGAGCTTTTTCTCTCTGTCTCTGATTCTGCCCCTCAAAAGTAATTAATTAATTGTAATTTTCACTGAGACAATTGTAGACTCACATGCAGTTGTAACAAACACTTGTACTTCTGAGAGATCTGTTTCCCCCAATGTAACATCTGGCACAACTACAAGACAAGGTTATGACTGGATATTGACACAGGTCCAGTCCTCCATTTTTCTGATTTCTGCAGATCTGTCTATCTCTGTTGTTGTGTGTGTATCACATGTGCAGGTCCATGTACCCCTCTACCACCACCATGACACAGAACATTCCCATCTCTACCAGATGCCTCCTGCTGCCCTTTTATACCCACACTCCCATTCTTTCTTTCAAGATTTATTTATTTATTTATTTATTTGAAAGAGTTACACAGAGAGAGGAAAGGGGGAGAGAGAGAGAGAGGTCTTCCATCTGCTGGTTTACTCCCCAACTGGCTGCAATGGCCGGAGCTGCTCCAATCCGAAGCCAGGAGCCAGGTGCTTCTCCTGGTCTCCCATGCGGGTGCAGGGCCCAAAGACCTGGGCCATCCTCCACTGCCTTCCCGGGCCATAGAGAGCTGGACTGGAAGAGCAGCAACTGGGACAGAATCCGGCGCCCCGACCAGGACTAGAACCCAGGGTGCCGGCGCCGCAGGCAGAGGATTAACCTAGTGAACCACAGCGCCGGCCAGCATATTTCTTTTTATTGAACTATATAGACAAAAACCCATGTACTGTAAATAAGGGCTATAAAGTCATAGCTTCTTATCTGAGATCCTTGAGCTTCCCAGAAGGACCTGGGAAATGAGAAAGTTTGCGTTTTGCAATCAACTTTTCAGCCCCCATGAATGAGCCATCTGTCATCGGGCACAGAGGGGCTGCCTCCTGGGAGTGTGGGTGTGGGCACCTCCGCATGACCAGAAGAGGTAGAGACCAGAGCTTGACCAGGACCAGAGCACGTCTGGGTGCTCAGACCTCTGAGGGGGAGGGCCTGGGCAGAAAGACCCTTCTCGGGGTTGGTCACCACCTCTGGCAGCACCAGCTGCTGTCCAGGGATGAGGGCAAGTGCAGTAGCAGTCATACAACCACATGGGCCTCTGCCAGGAAGTCTCCCTGGAAGAAGTGGGAAGGCAGGACAGAGGGCCTCTCTGGGGCCATCTTCTCAGCTCCTGGAACTAAGTCTGGCAAGGATGGCCCAGTGGATGCCAAGTCTGGAACTGAGCCAGGGCCTCCAGGGAAGGAAGGGACTGTGTGGGGAGTAGAAACGTTGGGGCTTGGCAGAGCAAGTTGGGAGAGTGAAGGCAAGCAGAGGCTGGGGTACGTGTTCCGGGGCAGGCGGCTGCCCTGACTGGCTGTGCCACTCCCTGCCAGCTGCTGGGAGGGCTCAGCTTCCAGCCTGAGCTCCCTCCAGAGGACTCACACCCTCCGCTCCAGCTGATCAGTTCCGCTGTCCGCCAGTGCCTCTGCAAGTGTGGTGGGGAAGCCTGCTGCCATCTACCTGATGCCCTCAGGACCTGTCTAAGGACGGGCCCCTGACCCAGGGTCTCTGGAGTGGGGGTCAGAGACAGGGGCTGGGAGCGTCAACAGCACTCAGACCTCTGAGCTCCTCCCTCATGCCCAGTCCGGCGTTTGACCAGGCTGTGGGTACGCAGTTTTGGGGTCTCCAGAATGGCTGGGGAGGAAAGGTGTGAACTCCTGACAAGTTAAAGAAGCAAGAGAAAGTCACAAGGAAGCTATGAGTGAGCCCAAGGAGGACCAGGAACAAACAGGAGGCCAGAGAAGAAAGGGGTTGGAATGAACTGCAGCAACTGGGAAGGCTCCCTGGATGGTATTGGGTCTCCAAAGACTGTAGGGAGCCAGATAGGCAGAGGGAGGGGGCAGGAGGGTGCTTCGAGTGAAGCAGGGAGAGTGGGGGAAGGCTGGTGCCAGAGGCAGGGGACAGGCGGGGCAGGGGTCCTCAGGGAACCCTCAGTGTCTTGCATGGCAGGTGGGAGGTCAGGCCAGGTGGCTTCCCTCCCTTTCTTACCTGCCCAAGGGACAGGCAGGAGACAGGACAGAAGGAAGAGGAAGGGCTGGCCGGTAGCTTCATCAGTGGAAAGTTTCCTTGTAGGGGCCATATGGGTCTCAGATTGCAGCCTGGCCTCCTCGCAGCCTATCCTGTTCCAAGACCTGCAAAAGAACAGCAAGACCAACAGTCCGGTTTTCTTGGGACTGAAGGAGTTCCTGGGACACGAGACTTTCAGTTTTAGAAATGAGAGGGGTTGCACACCGTGAAGAAATCCCTTCCGGAGAGGGGTGCTAGAGCAATCAAGGGAGTGACCCCGGGGATCCATGCTGTGCGTGTTTTCAGGAGTGCTCAGTTCTCAGTTTTACAGAACTGTCTTCCAAAGCTGAGGAGAGCAGGATTTACACACACGACCATAGCAGAACAGTGCGGTCTGCAGACGGAGTCAGCAGGGTTCCCCAAGCCATGTTCCCTTGGGAGATGTTAACTGGTGCTTCTAGAACAAAGGTTTCTTGTGATCCCTGGAACATGGAGTCCTTGAAAGTCCCCCGGCCTCACCCCTATTTTGAGTCATAGTGCCCATCCATACAGTAAGGGCCAGAAACCCTAAACAGATAACCTTGTTTTGTCCTCCTTAACGGCTGAAAGTCAAGGTTATGTGCACAGTGATAGTCTTGTATTTCAGGGGGTATTAAATTTCCAATACATTTTCCCTAAATATTCCACATGTTTTGTCTTCATTCCAGTTTGGAAAACTCTGGAAAAGAATATAGATTTACAGGATCACAGCTTTATGATCCTGGAAGCTCAATAATAACTCAGTAATCCCATAGGGAGATTTTAAGGATAATCCAGCTAGAAGCATGATTTTTCTTTAAAGGTTAATTTATTTTATTTGAAAGAGTTACACGGAAAAGGAGAGGCAGAGAGAGAGAGAGAAAGGGAAAACACTTGCCTTTGTCTTTTAAGTTGATTAATTAATTTTTAAAAAATATTTATTTATTGACTTATTTGAAAGTCAGAGTTACACAGAGAGAGAAGGAGAGCCAGAGAGAGTGAGCGAGAAAGAGGTCTTCCATCTGCTGGTTCACTCCTCAGATGGCTGCAATGGACAGAGCTGTGCCGATCCAAAGCCAGGAGCCAGGAGCTTCTTCTGGGTCTCCCACGTGGGTGCAGGGCCCCAAGGACTTGAGCCATCCTCTACTGCTATCCCAGGCCATAGCAGAGAGTTGGATCAGAAGAGGAGCAGCCTGGGTTCAAACCGGCGCCCGTATGGGATGCTGGCACTGCAGGCAGCAGCTTTACCTACTACGCCACAGTGCCAGCCCCCATGATTTATTTTTAAAAATTAGGGGCTGATGCTGTGGCACAGCAGATTAACATCCTGGCTTGAAGCACCGGCATCCCATATGGGCGCCGGTTTGAGTCCTGGCTGCTCCTCTTCTGATCCAGCTGTCTGCTATGGCCTGGGATAGCAGTGGTAGGTGGCCCAAATCCTTGGGCCCCTGCACCCACGTGGGAGACCCGGAAGAAGCTCCTGGCTCCTGGCTTTGGATTGGCACAGCTCTGGCCATTGCAGCCACCTGAGGAGTGAACCAGCAGATGGAAGACCTCTCTCTCTCTACCTCTCTCTGTAACTCTGTCTTTCAAAATAAATAAAATAAATCTTTTTTAAAAAATTAGTTAATCAGGGGCTGGTACTGTGGTATAGTGGGTAAAGCCTCCTCCTGCAGTGCCAACATCCCATATGGGCGCCGGTTTGAGTCCTTGGCTGCTCCATTTCCAATCCAACTCCCTGTTATGGCCTGGGAAAGCAGTAGAAGATGGCTCAAGTCCTTGGGGCCCTGCACCTGCATGGGAAGACCCAGAGGAAGCTCCTGGCTCCTGGCTTTGGATCCGCACAGCTCCAGCCATTGCAGCCATCTGAGGAGTGAACCAGCAGATGGAAGACCTCTTTCTCGTTCACTCTCTCTGGCTCTCCTTCTCTCTCTGTGTAACTCTGACTTTCAAATAAGTAAATAAATAAATATTTTTTTAAAATTAATTAACTTAAAAAACAAACAAAGGCAAGTGTGTGTGTGTGTGTGTGAGAGAGAGAGAGAGAGAGTGAATCTTCCATCCACTGGTTCACTCCCCAGATATCTTCCAACATCGAGGGCTGCACCAGGCAGAAGCCAGGAGCCAGGAACTCCATGTGGTATTCCATGTGGGTGCCAGGGACCCAAGTACTTGCGGCATCACCCGCTGCCTCCTGATATGGGATAGGCAAGTAGCTGGTTAGGTCTGCTGAGCTGGAAGTCACAAGCCCTCACTCCATGTGTAATATTATCCTTCTAATTGCCAATCAGAACATCCCCCCCCCCACGTCCCCCCCCCCCGGGATGTATCATCCAGGATCTGGGGGAGAGGGTGCCATGGAAATATGTATATTAAGATCCACGAGGAATTTGATGGCAGTATCATAAAACTCGCAGGTGTCTTTATGCCCACGGAGATACACCCTCCCACCTCATGAAAGAGGCCAACAACTGGGGAGAGCCCCCTCTCCCACTGGAGACCACGACTGAAGGGGGTTCTGGGGTGCTCGTTCTCCTTCCCTTCCACCACCCCTTTTGTTTTGGGGTCCACTGCCCACTCATGACGGGTATTTCTCTGTGTGGGGCAATCCATGCTCACCTGTGTGTGCATGTGTTCGCTTTCTCACCCTCTGAATAAAATTTACTTTATTTATGACAGCACTAAGAACTCCTGTCTTTGTGCATGGCAAGGCCCTGGAATAGACATATTAAGACCCCAGCCCCCCACAACACTGCAGGGGAACACATTCGCCGGAAGCACAGCGGGACTCGAAACCTAGGTATTCAGATATGGGATATGGGTGTCCCAGGCAGTGTATTCACCACTGTGCCAAACATCCTTTGCCTAAAAGTATAGTTTCTATTCTTGGTCAGTTTCTTTTCTTTTTTATAAATGTTATATCCTATTCAAAGGCTGCAGGATTTCTCAGCTCCCCAGGAGCCTCACTCAATGTCCCAGGCCTGGGCTTTACTTCCCTTGGGGTGGAAACACCAGCAGCTGGGGGCCCAGCTCCCCCCTGCAGGACACCTGAAGCTGAGAAAGGTGAACCAAGTGGAGCTCTGGCTCCCTTCCCCCTCCTTCCTCTTCCCTTTCCCCAGAGGCAGCCCAGAGTCTCTCCCAGGCTTTGTTTCAGTGAGACCTTGACCTACCCCGGCCTTTTCTGGCCCCTGCAGAGGAACAGCGAGGTGGCCTTCAATGCTCCAGACCAGAACAGGGACCAGGCCAACGTCAGAGCTGCTCTGGAGCTGGGTGCAACAACCTGTGGTGCGTGAGGGGTCCCATCCCAAGGCAGGCCCTTGAGGTTGCTGCCCTGGGAAGGGGGGTGTTCTCAGTGATGACGCCCACCTGGGGCTCTGGAGGAAGAAGGACAGGAGACACACGCCCCCACAAACTCTGCCCTGAGCTCTGCAGCCCCCTGATGGGGGCAGATGGGCAAGGATGGAACCACGGGTTACAAGGCTAGGAAAGCCATGCAGTGACAGAGACCTCCTGGAGGAGGCAGGATTTCAGGATGGCTTGGAGATGGGGGAGGGTATTTCTGTGTCAAACTAGGAGGATGTGTGGGCCATTAAAACACCTGGATCTGGCAAGATTGTAAAGGGGTACCAGTTGGGCTCTGGAGGTGGTAACAGAGTAGATGGGCATCCTGCATGGAGCCAGGTCTTTTTTTTTTTTTTTTTTTTTTTTGACAGGCAGAGTGGACAGTGAGAGAGAGACAGAGAGAAAGGTCTTCCTTTGCCATTGGTTCACCCTCCAATGGCCGCCGCGGCCGGCACACTGCGGCCGGCGCACCGCGCTGATCCGATGGCAGGAGCCAGGTACTTCTCCTGGTCTCCCATGGGGTGCAGGGCCCAAGCACTTGGGCCATCCTCCACTGCACTCCCTGGCCACAGCAGAGAGCTGGCCTGGAAGAGGGGCAACCAGGACAGAATCCGGCGCCCCAACCGGGACTAGAACCCGGTGTGCCGGCGCAGCAAGGTGGAGGATTAGCCTAGTAAGCCGCGGCGCCGGGTCTTTTTTTTTTTAAGATTTATGTATTTATTTGAAAGTCAGAGTTATACAGAGAGAGAAGGAGAGGCAGAGAGAGAGAGAGAGGTCTTCCATCTGCTGGTTCACTCCCCAATTGGCTGCAATGGCCGGAGCTGTACCAATCTGAAGCCAGGAGCCAGGAGCTTCTTCCAGGTCTCCCACGTGGGTGCAGGGGCCCAAGGACTTGGGCCACCTTCCATTGCTATCCCTGGATAGCTGGATTGGAAGTGGAGCAGCCAGGACTCAAACCAGCGCCCATATGGAATGCTGGCACTGCAGGTGGAGACTTTACCTGCTATGCCACAGCGCCGGCCCCAGGAAGCCAAGTCTTGAGGTTTCTCCCGGTCCAGGTACTGCCCCCTTCTGTGCCCTCAACCCCACTGGGAGGAAGGTCAGGGACGCCAGTCCCCACGGAAGGTCCCAGCCTGGGCTGAGGGCAAGCCGCCTCACCTTCCCCGGGGCCACAGAGCCGCAGAGCCGCAGCTGCTCTCTGACAGCAGCCGGAGTCCCTGGAAACAGGGTGGGGGTGCCTAGCAGCTCAGAGACCAGACTCGCAGGCTCAGGGGAGGGTCCAGGATGGGATGCCAGTTAGCGGCTTTCCTGTCCCACCCTTCAGAACACGGCCCTGCCCCCTGCCCCCCAGTTAGGGGCTGTGCACTCTCAGAGAACCCCCGAGGGAGAGCCAGGATTGACCTAGAAGATGTCCTGTCCATGGAGGCACATCAGACCCCTGGACAGGCTCTTCCTCATCCTCCAGTTGTCACCCACGCCCCTCGGATGGCCACCCGCCCCGAGGCCAGGCCTGCCCAGTGAGCTCTCTCTGAAGAGGGCGTGCAGTGGGGGCTGCCATCAGAGTCCCACATGGCCAGGCATGTGCGGTTCAGTAGCCGGCTGAGGCCTGAGTGGAGGGGACAGCAGTGCCTTTCCTGAGACAAGTGGGAAGACGGTATCAGCCATGGCTGACCGAGCGGTGACCCAAGGCCCATCACAGAGCCAATTAGCAGCCACAGCAATGGTGGTGGGCTCTCAGCTGCTTCCACTAGAGGCCTCATGTGCAACCGGCGTGTCAGGCCGTGTTAGCACCAGGAGGGCTGAGTGGAGCCCGGCTGGAGGCTGCCTGGATGGCAGAACGTGGGTGATGACACTTCCCCTGGGCTCCAGGGAGCCAAGCCACGTGAGACACGCGTGGAAGCCTGCCCCTGCTCCTGAGCACACGTGTGGCTGTGCATGTGTGTGCTGTGTGGATGCTCGTGCACATGTATGTCACTTGGAACGGTGTGTCAGTTGTAGCATACTTACTGCATGCCTACTTTGTGTGCACTGAGAATTCTGGGACTAACCAGGCCTGAGTCTCTCCCTCGTGGAGCTTCCCTTCTAGTGGGAGACACAGAAAATATACAGCATAGGGAAGGGACCACCAGGGTGGGTAAAGCCACTGCCTGTGACACCGACACCCCATATGGGCACTGATTTGTGTCCCAGCTGCTCCACTTTCAGTCCAACTGCCTGCTAAAGGCCTGGGAAAAAGCAGAAGAAAATGGCCCAAGTTCTTGGGCCCCACCACCCATGTGGGAGACCCCGGTGAGGCTCCTGGCTCAGAGCTGACCTTTGTGACCATCTAGGCAGTGAACCAGTAGATGGAAAATCCATGTCTCCCTCTTTGTAAGTCTGACCTTCAAAATAAAATAAATAAATCTTTAAAAGAAGAGAAGAAAATACATGACATTGATTCTGTTGTTGTGTCATAGTATCTGCAATGAGGAAGGTAAAACAGGAAATGGGATGGGGGCTCCGTGTGCTGCTGCAAACAAGGGGGGCCCTCAGAGGAAGTGATCTGGGCTGAACGACAAGGAAGCAGTCTGCTGCGCATCTGGAGGAGGGGGCTGTAGACCAAAGGCCAAGAGGAGTGCCGGAGTCAGAGCAGCTGGCACTCTACTCTGCTGCTGGTGTGGGTGGCCCATGTAGGAGGCAACGTGAGACAGTGTGGCTGGGGTGGCATCGGCAGCCAGGAGGGGGGAAGGAAGAAGCTTCTCGACCAGCTTGCCTCTGACCTCCAGCCGAACTCCAGTCCTGCTGCTTAGCACCCTGGGGGCTTGCCTGGCTCAAGCAGACAGCACCTGGGACTGTCCCCAGGGGATACCCCTAGTCATACAGATCCAACTGTGTCCATGTGGGAGGGCAGGGCCAGGGAGAGCATTCAGGGCTCACACAACCAGGCTGGGCCAGCGGACCAGAGCCTGAGACTGCTCCTAAAGCTGTGTCCAGGGGCCAGCAGTGAGGCTGTCAGAGTGTGCTCCGATGCCTGGGACCTGTGGGCAGGGTGTGGGACAGTCCTGCACAAGAAGGACGCTGGAACCCCCAGAGCAGGCTGGCTCAGCCCAGACTTTCCCTCGGGAGTCCAAAGCCTGACTCAGTGCCCAGCCTGCGCAAGGGCAGCAACCAGGGCTGGGCCTTGGGAAAACCTGGAGGCTCTGCCCCAGCCATGCCCCTTCTGTGGAAGGGGTGGGCTCAAGACCCCGCAAAGGTGTGGAAAGCCAGATTCCAGCTTTGACCTCCGTCTCCCAAAGCCCACGGCCCTGACCATCTCTTAGGCCCAGGGGAGCAGATGCTGAGCCAGCCTCCCCTCGGGTGGCCTCAAACAAGGTTGAGTGGATACAAGGAAGGGAGGTGATGGGTGGGGAAAGCAGTTGGCACCATGCCAAGCCAGCCAAAGGCTTTGTTCCACCTGGGGAGGGGGATTGATCTGGGTGTCTCCAGAGGACGTCAGGTGTGAAGGCAGTGGGTCTGGCCCACGTGTGTTGGTCTGGCACCCTCCTGATGGCTCCCACATCTGGGGTGAGTGCCAGGGGCCTCTGCACCTGGGTCTACCCGTGCACCGCCTGCAGCCTTACTCTGCCATCTGCATGGGGACTACTCTGTGTATGTGCCTTTCTGGGTGTGAGCATGTGAGGACATGTGAATGGCTCAGGGCTTGTCACCTGTCAGCCTCTGAAGCCCGTAACACCCGTTCTCTGGCCTGCCCCTGAGGCTCCCACGGGAGAGGCTGCCTGCTCCACTCTCGTCAAGGCTGCCAACAGCGGAGGCAAGGAGCCACGAGCAGCCCTGGAGAGAGGCCACTCTGCTGCTATTGGTCAACAGAGATCTGCACTTAGCATCACCTTCACCTTCACCCTCAGTACACACACGCACACACATGTGCACACATACATGTGTGCACACACGCTGCTGCCATGCCACTAGCCAGGCCAGGGCCCTGACCCCAGCCACACATTGATCCCGGCCTCTTACGGACCTCTGGCTGGGGTTTCAGACTCACATCCATGCCATGCCCTGAGTGTGATGGGGAGAAACGGCAAGCAAGGCAGCGTGGAGGCAGCTCATCAGGTGTGCTGGGCTCAGAGATTTCAGACTTGGGAGGACATTAAGCAAAACCCAGCACCACTCCCAGCCCAACTTATCTATTCCATTGGCCACAGCCACCTCTCTGTGCGTGGGGACAGGGGGAGAACCTGCTCCTGTCCCACCCACTAATGAACTCAGGACCTGTCTAAGGATGGGCCCTTGACCCGGGGTCTCTGGAGTGGGGGTGAGAAACAGAGGCTGGGAGCATCAACAGCACACAGACTTCTGGGCTCCTCCCTCCTCTCCAGCTTGGCGTTTGACCAGGCTGTGGGTGCGCAGACACAGAGCCTCCCAGACTGGCTGGGGAGGAAAGGTGTGAACTCCTGGCAAGTTAAAGAAGGGGCCAGCACTGCGGCGCAGCTGGTTGAAGTGCTTCCTGCAACATCGGCATCCCATTTGGGCACTGGTTCGAGTCCCGGCTGCTCCACTTCCAATCCAGCTTCCTGCTAATGCATCTGGGAAAAGTAGTGGGAGATGGCCCAAATCCTTGGGCCCCTGCACCCACATGGGAGACCTGGAAGAAGCTCCTGGCTTCAGTCTGGCCTGGCCCAGACGTTGAGGCCATTTGGGGAGTAAAGCAGTGAATGAAAGATCTCTTTCTCTTTCTCTCTGTCTCTTCCTCTCTCTCTGTTTTAACTAAAAAAAAGCAAGAGAAAGTCACAAGGATGCTGTGAGTGAGCCCAAGGAGGACCAGGAACAACAGGTGCAAACAGGAGGCCAGAGAAGAAAGGAGTTGGAATGGACTGGAGCAATCGAGAAGGCTCCCTGTATGGTACCTGGGTCTTGAAGGTGGAAGGAACTAGATAGGGAGAGAAAGGGCAAGAATGGTGCTCTGAGGCTGGGTGCTGTGCTGGGCCCAGGGACACGGGGAGGAGTGTCCTCCCATGGGCTGCTCAGGAAGGATTTGGGCTGGGTGTTAAAGAATGAATAGGAGTTTTCTGTGTGGAATGGCAGGCAGGGTAGCGTGAATGAGGCAAGAACAGCAGAGAAAGAGAAGAGACTGCCCAGCTCTCTCTTCTCTGATGGGGGGAGAGGGACAGTGCCAAGGCCAGGGGGATCCTGGAGGACTAGCCTTGGTCCATATGGCCTTAGTCTTCTGCTTCCCACTGCCCCTAAATCAGATTTTCCTGCTCCACTGGCTCGGTGGAGGCTGACTGCCTCTCTAAGCAAAAGAGGGGTTCTGTTAGGAAGGAAGAAAGGGCAAGAGGAGGCAGGGCAGTAAACCCTCACGGTCTATACAGACTCACTCCCCTCCAGTGGAAGCACCAGGCACACCTTGGAGGTGCTTCCCAAGGAGGCCATGGGTGTGCTTACCAGGGAAGAAGCTGGCAAAGTGGGTCTCACATGGGCCATGGTGAGAAGGTGAGAAGACTTGGGAGGAGTGTGTGTGAAAGGCCAGCATTGTGGTGTAGCGGGTTAAGCTGCCACGTGCAATGTCATCATTCCATATCGGGGCTGGTTCAAGCCCTGGCTGCTCTGCTTCTGATTCAGCTCCCTGCTAATGTGCCTGATAAAGCAGCAGAAGATGACCCAAGTCCTTGGGCCCCTTTACCCATGTGGGAGACCCAAATGAAGCTCCTGGCTTCTGGCTTCAGCCTGGCCCAGCCCTGGACATTGCAGTCATTTGGGGAGTGAACCATAAGATGGCAGATTTCTCTGTTTCTCTCTCCTTCTCTGTAATTATGCTTTTAAAATAACTAACATAAATCTTAAAAAGAAAAGGAAAGGGGGGACAGCACTGTGGCTTAGCAGGTAAGGCCACTGCCTGCAGTGCCAGCATCCCATATGGGTGCTGGTTCATGTCCTGGGTGCTCCACTTCTGATCTGGCTCTCTGCTGATGGCCTGCGGGGAAAGCAGTTGAAGATGGCCCAAGGATTTGGGCCCCTGCACCCATGTGGGAGACCTGGAAGAAGCTCCTGGCTCCTGGCTTCATATCAACGCAGCTCTGGTCCTTGAGGTCATCTGGGAAGTGAACCAGCAGATGGAAGATCCCTCTCTCTCTCTCTCTCTCTCTCTCTCTCTCTCTCTCTCTCTTTGTAAATCTGCCTTTCAAATAAATAAATAAATCTTTTACCAAAAAAAAGGAAGAAATAAATAAAGACAAAGAAAAACGGGCTTCTGAAGAGGGGATATTCTGAGGTCGTGTACCTCGGTGGTTACGCATGTGAGTGCCAGTGCTAGGAAGACTGGGGGTTGGGTGACCTGCCCCAGTTTGCCCACAGCTTTCTTAGTTTCATTGTCCTGCACATAACAGTTCAGTTGGTCACCCTACCTGAGACTCACTGGCTGTGACCTAAATTCTCTATGCCTCTGGTTCCTGTGTAAAATAGATATGAAATTTGAGAAAGGAATTTAGAACCAGATAAGAAGGACAGGTGTTGCGGTGCAAGGGGTTAAACGCCTGCCTGGGATGTGTGCATCCCACATCAGAGCTCTGGGTGGAGTCCTGGCCACTCTTCAGCCAATCCAGCTTCCTGCTAGTGCATCCTGGGAGGCACTGGATAATGGTTCGGGTGCCTACCTTTACCATCCACATGGAAGACCTAGATGGAGCTCCTGGCTCCTGGTTTCAGTCTGGCCTAGTCCTGGCTGCTGCAGTCATTTGGGGAGTGAACCAGTAGATGGAAAAATCTCTCTGTCTCTCTTGTCACTATGCCCTTCAAGTGGATGCATATAAATAAATAAATGCCAGAGAATTTGAGGATCATGAAAAACCAGTAGCCCGGGGAAAAATGAGATGGTGCCCGGGCCACACAAGGCCTTGACGCATTGGTTATCCTGGGGGACTCGCTGATGCCATCCGGACAGCAAGTAACTCAGGAAAAAGCATATATCCCCTTAAACAACTCAAGCAAATCACACAAGCCCCTTATTGCTATTTCTTCCAAATGTGTGTAGCCCAAGGTCACCAAAAGCCAGTGGGCAGCCTGTGCTATTCTTGGTAACCAGTGTAATTGCAACAAGCAATTTGTGGTAACCCACTGTTTCTCTCTCTCTCTCTCTCTCTCTCTCTCTCTCTCTCTCTCTCTCCCTCGTGCGCGGGCGCGTGTGCACACATGCAGTTTTGGTCTCTGTATGCTGTTACAGAGCCTCTGTCCTGGGGCAGACACAATCCGTGTTTCCTGGGCTTGGCTTTCCTCACTTTGTCTCCATTTTCACACTTTGGTGTGTCTCAACTTGCTTTAGGTTGACAATAATATCTACTTTATGGAATTATTATGTTAAACAAGAGAGTTTGTAGCAAGGACTTGGTTCAACAAACATTAACTAGCTGCGTGGGCTTTTTCTGAAAAGTCCCCAGGGGAAGCCAGAGCAGCCCAGCAGGAGACACTTCCTCCCAGACGGCAGGGCAGGCAGCTGCGGGGCCCTCAGACCCTGGATGGCGACGGAGAAGGCAGATCTAGCTTCCTCCCTGGCCCGGAGGCGCCCGAGTTCCATGACACACTCCGCCTTTCCCTCTCCTGTTCTCCCTGCGGGGGGGTGCTGGCTTGTGGAAGAGACTGCCTGTTCCTTCTCGTCAGGAAGTCCTGTGGTGGGAGACCACTGCAGCAGCTTAATAAAGGCAGGGAGAGCCTGCAGCGCACGGGGGCGTGGGGCGAGGCCCCATCAGCCAGCTCGTCCCCTACCCCTCCCACCCCTGCAGGTTGCAGAACTGGGACAAGGGCTCTGCTGCAAGTGTGCATGCTTGGGGTGGGAGGGGGGGGTGGGCCATGCATGCGAGGGTCTTCTGTGACACGTGCATTGAAAGCCCCAAGTTGCTCCCCTCCCTCATCCTGTCCCTTCCCGTCATCCCCACGCCCACCCCTCCACACAGGAACACCTCCCGGGCCTAGTAGCTTAGCTGAAGACAATGCTGAGGCGACTAATAGAGCTCTCTGAGGACTTGTCACTAGAAAGCTCTCTACCAGCCACCTTGGTAGCCCCTGGCATGGGCAAGGGTGGGAGGAGGGTGCAAGGGCCATGGGGCAGCTGTGGTGTGGAGACAGGCTGGGGAAGCCTGGGTTCCTGGGCCTGCACACAGATGGTGTGGACGAAGCAGTGGCACTGTTTCCTACTGTCTGGCTAACCTGCTCCAGAACCAGGAGCCGAGAGGCAGGATAACACACAGCAAACCTGCTGGCCACACGGGCCGTCACAGGCTGTGGGCCCTCGGGCCGGGATGCCTCATAGGAGACCATGCAGGAGGAAGAGGGGCTTGGGGGAGAGGGGGAGCTGACATCCTGGTGTCTCTCACACAAGCACCACTGTCACAGCCAGGCCCAGCCGGTCAGCAGAGGCCCTGGAAACTGAGGTGGACCCTGTCCCCTACCGCGTGCAGGTGTGTGCGTATGATGGATGTGACGTGGGTGTGTGTGTGTGTGTGTGTGTGTGTGTGTGTGTTTGTGTGTTCTCAGGACCTGCCCCCGCTCTAGGACTCCCACGAGGGACCCCAGTCCTCTTAAAACTTTCAGGAGGCCTGCGCCCCAGCGCTCTGGGCTTGGCCAGCGCCTCGGGTCGCCACTAGAGGGCAGCAAGCGACACGCCCGGCAGGAGGCGCAGGGGCTGCAGACTTCCCGCTCCCCCCCCCCCCCCCCCCGCCCCGGGTTTATTCCACGCAGCATGTGCGGGCCCCAGCAGGCTGAGCCAGAGAGGTCACAGAGCCAACTAAACTCCTGCCCCGCGTCTTGGGCACAATGAATGTGTAGTCTGTGACCCTGTGAGAAGGAGAGTTAGTGACAGCACTGAAAGGGATCAGAGTTGAGCAGATACTCGAGAGCGCCAAAGCCGGTCCCTGTGGGAGTGGGTTCATGAGTTACTGCGAGGCTGTAGGGAGAGGGAGAGGGAGAGGGAGAAAGAGAAGGCAAAGAGCCCAGGGGACCAGGCGGTCGCCAGGGAGTTAAGGCAGGACCCATCTGAGGGGCAAACGTGGCAGGATAGGTCGACAGAGGAGGCCGGGGACAGGGCGTGGGTTTTGCTGCAGCCTGCCCACAGGAAACCCCAGGTCCTCCAAGCGTGAGCTGTGTGGCTTTGGAAAGTGTTGAACTTTCTGCGCCTCATCTCCCTACCTGTGAGGGAGGCGGCACAGTGCGGTCTGCAGCAGAGATGAGCCGAAATGGACTCTGAGGGGCGAATGGCTGCGGGGGTGCTGGACACACAGGAAGAACGCTGTCATGGCCGGCGGTACCATTGTCTGCCCTTGTTCTGCGCCCAGAGGCCAAGAAGCCGCACAGTGACCATTTTCTGAGAAAGATCCATATGACGTTCAAACAGCTGGCTTTCCCTCCTGAATCAGCTGGGAATTGGCTCCCGGCTGTGTGGCCATTAAGTTGTAACACTTGGGGGCGTGCATTTGGCACATAGGTTAAATAGCCACTTGGGATTCTGCCTCCCATATGGAGCTCCAGGTTCTAGTTCTGGCTCCTTTACTTCTGATACAGCTTCCTAATAATGCGCACTCTGGGGGGCGGGGGCAGCAAGTAATGGCTCAAGTACTTTGGTACATCTCTCTCAAAATGAAAATAAACAGGTGCAAGTGTTGTAGTACAGTGGGTTAACCTGCTGCTTGGGACACTTGCATCCTATCTCAGAGAGCCTGGTTTGGGTCCTGCCATCTCTGCTTACAATGCAGTTCCCTGCTAATGCACCTGAGAAGGCAACAGGTGATGGCTCAAGGACTTGAGTTCCTGCCACTCACGTGGGAGACTCACATGGAGTTCTCAGTTCCTGGCTTCCATCTGGCTCAGTCCTGGCTGATGCGGGCATTTGGGGACTGAATCACTAAATGGAAGGTCTCCCCTCTCCTCTCCACCCTCCCCTGTCACTCAGCCCTTCAAATAAGTAAATAAATAAATACAAATTGAAAAATAAATTGTAACACATGAATGTGTGATTAGTAAAATTTAAGGAATGTGTGTAGTTACTGAAGTCTGTCAATATTTAAATCAACAATTTATTTGTTCTCTCACATTTGAGTCTACAAAGCCTTTTGCTCTTTTCTCTTTTTCTTTCTTTTTTTCTTTTTCTTTCTTTCTTTCTTTCTTTTTTTTTTTTTTTTTTTTTTTTGACAGGCAGAATGGACAGTGAGAGAGAGAGAGAGAGACAGAGAGAAATGTCTTCCTTTTTGCCATTGGTTCACCCTCCAATGGCCGCCACGGCTGGTGCGCTGCAGCCGGCGCACCGCGCTGATCCGAAGGCCGAAGCCAGGTGCTTCTCCTGGTCTCCCATGGGGTGCAGGGCCCAAGCACTTGGGCCATCCTCCACTGCACTCCCGGGCCATAGCAGAGGGCTGGACTGGAAGAGGGGCAACTGGGACAGAATCCGGCACCCTGACCAGGACTAGAACCCGGTGTGCTGGCGTCGCAGGCAGAGGATTAGCCTAGTGAGCCGCGGAGACAGCTGCTCTTTTATTTTTTTTAAAGATTTATTTATTTACTTGAAAGGGAGAGAGAGAGAGAGAGCTTCCATCCACTGGCTGAAATGCTGGAGCTGAGCCAATCCAATAGCTGGAGCCGGGCCAATCTAAAGCCAGGAGCTTGGAGTTTCTTCCAGGTCTCCCATGTGGGTGCAGGGGCCCAAGCACTTGGGCCATCTTCCACTGCCTTCCCAGACTGCAGCAGAGAGCTGGATTGGAAGTGGAGCAGCCAGGACTAGAAACGACACTGCAAGTGGCGGCTTTACCCGCTAGGCAGATCGCCGGCTCCAACCTTTTGCTCTTGAAATGATTCCCTTGAATTGAGTGTGGGGAGACCCTCTGCTCCCTCCTATGCCCTCTTCACGAGATGTCTGGGTTGCTCCCCACTTTTCGTGTCTCCCTGCCTGAGCGTGGTCCCAAGGAGCCTGCCTGGCCCTGTCCTGTTGAGTTAGTGGAGCAGACGGAGCCAGTGCCTCTCGCTTTTCACTGCTTGCTTCTCCCTGCTCTCAGGTCATGGCCTCTTCCTCGTGCCCTCAGAGAACATCTAGAGTCTCAACTCTGATTGCTGGGTGCCAAGTTTTGCTTCAAAGCTGTGGGAATGTGAAAGTGCCCAGTCTGGGACTGGCATTGTGGCACAGCAGGTTAAGCCGCTGCCTGGGATGCTGGCAGCCCAACATGAGTGCCAGTTCAAATTCTGGCAGCACCACTTCCCATCCAGCTCTTTGCTAATGCGCCAGGGAAAGCTGCCCATGATGGCCCAAGTGGGTGGGCCCCCTGCCACCCATGTGGGAGATCCAGATCAAGTTCCAGGCTTCTTGCTTCAGCCTTTTCAAATCAATAGATCTTAAAAGAAAGTGTGCAGTCCTGGAACAATGCTGGCTCAGTGAGAGGCAGGTGGACTTCATCTTTTGGGGCCTCCGTTTCCCTTATCTAGAGAAGCGTGACGGAGACTCCTCTTTCCTCCCTCCCTGGGAGTATAAACAGGAAAAAGACGATTTGAGAGTTTACTGTGCCTGTTCCCACTGATGCATTTGTGTCTCAAATATAAACTCCCCAATAAAAGGGACCTACCTGAGCATGAAGCTGCCCCACGGGGCCAACTGGGGCAGACAGGGTCACGTAAGCCAAAGTCAGCTTTTCTCACAAAGCAACTGGGTCACAGCAGGAAATGTAAGGACTCCTAACGCTCCAACGTGCCATGACCACTTTAATGTTAAACCTGCAGTTTAATTTTAACTCATTTTATTCATGAATATGTAACACATGTACATATATTTACATAGTTTAACGTTCTAAGGTTATAAAAAGATATACAGTGGGAATGTTCTCTCCCGTTCCTGATTCCTGAACCCGGCTCCTTCTCTTCCTTTGGAAGCCAGCAATGTTACCATTTCCTAATGGAGCCTTCCAGAGTAACTTTATATAAAGAAATGCATACATAGTTTCTTTCTGCCCATCAATTTGCTTTTTCTAAAAAGCGGTACTATATAAGTACCTAAAGAACATCCTCATTCCTCCTTATGGGCCTGCCCCTATATATTTATTTTTTAAAAGATTTATTTATTTATTTTGAAAGAGTTACACAGAGAGAGAAGGAGAGGCAGTGAGAGGGAGGGAGGGAGGGAGAGAGAGAGAGAGAGAGAGAGAGAGAGAGAGAGGTCTTCCATCCACTGGTTCAATTCCCAATTGGCCGCAATGGCCGGAGCTGCGCCAATCTGAAGCCAGGAACCAGGAGCTTCTTCTGGGTCTCCCATGTGGGTGCAGGGGTCCAAAGACTCGTGCCATCTTCTACTGTTTTCCCAGGCCATAGCAGACAGCTGGATCGGAAGTGGAGCAGCCAGGACTCGAACCAGTGTCCATATGAGATGCCGACACTGCAGGCAGTGGCTTTACCCACTATGCCATAGCTCTGGTCCCTGCCTTCATATATTTATACACCCATGTATATTTAGCCAGTTTCCTGGTTAATGAACCTTCAGGTGGTTTTAAGGCTCATGGAGCTGCAGGGAAAAGCCTTGTTGGTACAGACATGGTCCTTTGAAGTCTCGCTTCTCCTCCTGTGTGTCTCCTCAGGAAACCCCAACTGGGTGGCCGGGACCCCTTATAAGTCAGCAGATACAGAATTCAGGGAGAGAAGCTCAAGGAGCCTGGAAACTTAGACGAGAAAAAAGTTTCCTTTTTAAAACAATGTTTACTCCCACTTTATTATTTGAAAGCCAGAGCAGCAGAGGGAGAAAGAGAAAGATCTTCCATCTACTGGCTCACTTCCCAAACGCCCCCTGTAGCTGGGGCTGGGCCGGGCTGAAGCCAGGAGCCAGGAACTCCAACCAGGTCTCCCACATGGGTGGCAGGGGCCCAAGGGCTTGAGGCATCACCTGCTGCCTTCTTGGGTGTACATCAGCAAAAATCCAGATTGGAAGCAGAGGAACCAGGGCTGGAGCCAGGCACTCTTCCAAGAGTCCCAAGCAGTGACTTTACCTCTGCCCCAAAAGCCCGCCCAGAATCGCCTTTCTTTTCCAGGCTAAGTAATATTCCTTTACAAGTGGGCCCCCTTTGGTTTCCTTCCATCCATCCATGGACATCGGGTTATTCTCACGTGGCGACTGTTGGAAATAATGCTGCTGTGATCACGGATGTGCAAATGTCTGTCTCAATTCTTTTCGGTCTACTCTGCCCAGAATTGGAATTGCTTGCGTCTGTGTCTTATGTGTTGAGGACCGTGTAATGACTTTTAGGCACAAATTGGGAAGCACATCAGACTCACATTACAGGGGTCTGTCCTGTTCTGGTGCCCGCTCAGCGCCTCTCCCTGGAGCGGTGCAGTAAGCGTATTCAGCGCTAGGGGGCGCGGGACGTACCCCGACCTTGGCCTGGTGGGAGCAGGGCCGGGAATGCCCGATTGAGGGCGCCCTAACTCGCAACCCAGGCCGCCTGTTACAGGTGTGACGCGGGGTAAGGTAGCCTCTCTCGGCCCCAGCTTCTCATACAGAAAATGACCCGCATCAATCATCGGATCCATTTCCTCACGAACACAGAGCCTGGCCCGACACTCAATAATTCTGCCCCTGGTACCTGCGACAGCAAGGGGGGCCACCTGCCGGAGGCTTCTGGCGGGGACTTCCTCCAGGCTGGCGCGGGAGTGCACCGGGAGCGGCAGGAGGCTCCAAGCCCCCGCACGGCCGCCTCCTTCCAGTATCTGCGGTCAGTTCCTCATCCCCAAGCGGGGCAGCCCCCTACCGGAGTCCCTCCGTGGGGTCCGGGGGAAGTGGGCGGACGGCGGGCGAGACGCCACGCGGAGCAGCGCCACTTGGCCCTCCGCGCCTGGGGGTGGCGCTAGCGCCAGTCGGGCCGGGGGCGGCGCTCGGGCCGGGCTCCTCTCGGCGGCGGCGCACGGCCGGCGGCCGTCCGCGGGGCGGGGACGCGGCGGTGGCGGCGGCTCGGTGGCGGCTCCGTGTCGCCGGAGCCCAAGCGCGCGGGCCGGTCCCGGCGGCCGGGGGCGCCATGTGGTTCATGTACGTGCTGAGCTGGCTGTCGCTGTTCATCCAAGTGGCCTTCATCACGCTGGCCGTCGGTGAGAGTGCGCGACTGTGGCCCGCGCGGGCTCCCGCGCTGGCGTCTGTGCTCGCCGGGGGTCGCATCGCGGGGTTCCGGGGCGACTCCGGGGGCCCCTGTCGGCGCTGCAGGCCTGCGCCGCCCCCTTCCCGCCCCGCCAGTCCTGCCCTTCCTGCTGAGCCCAGCAAACCCGGCCTGGCCGCGGGTCCTGCCAGATGTCACAAAGTTCGCCCCGGCAGAGCCCGTGCCCGCGAACCACCAACCGCTGCTGCTCCCAGCTTGCTGGCCGGAGGCGCCGAACGTCCCCCGACACCGCCCGCCGCTCTTTCCGCTGTGCCTCTCTGTACTTGCTGTTCCTCCGCCTTTGACACCTTTCCCTCTTCCTGCACCTCCTCCCAGAAGCCCTCTGTGGTGGGTTGGTGGTCCAGCAGGTGCCCTGAACATTCCCTCGAGTAGCACTGTCACGCTGGGAGCGTCAGACTCCTTTCCCAAGCTGCGTCAGGAAGGGACCCTGTCTGCCTTGTTCTGTTGTAGTCTCGGCACCCAGCCTGGCACCTGGTCTCCTCCGTGCCCAGCAGGCATTTACTGCGGGCGTGAGTGAAATGCCGCTTTCTGGGCAGAGGTCAGCCCGGTGCTGAGGTGTCCGGTGGAGCCTACCACTGCATGAAACCTCCTCTTAGTTGCCCTGACCGAGTTTCGCGTGGTTCTTTGGTTTACTCCTGACCTGGCATCCACACAGGGTCTGTGGGGTTCGGGGTCGGGGAAGTGACCCTGGCTGATGCTCTCCCCATCCCCTCAGCGGCCGGACTCTACTACCTGGCAGAGCTGATAGAAGAATACACAGTGGCCACCAGCAGGATCATCAAGTACATGATCTGGGTGAGTGGCAGCCTCCTCTGGGATTCTCCCTCGCTCTCTGCTGTGCCCCGAATGCAGGAAGGGAGGAAAGTGGCGGAAATGCTGAAACCTGTGAGCTTTTTGCCGAGGGGAACTGCCCGCAGCCCTGCCCTGTACCCGGCCTTTGGGTCTGCACCCCAGGCCCACATCTTCCCTGGCCTCCTTCCCTAAGTGCTGTCTTCACCTCATTCTCGGTTCCTTAAGGTGACAGCCGGATGCACCCTCTCTGTCCACAGGACCCTGGCTTGGCCTGTGCTTGGCTGTCTTCCACTGCCTCTAGTCCCTTGCTGTGTTCACAGCATTTGGAACTTGGAGGAACCTTCAGGACAATTTTGAGTTCTTGTTCATTGCCCTCCTCCTGATCCGATCGAGCGATTTGTCCTAAGAGGGGAGGACTTTCCTCAGCCCGGGCCCATGGGAGGCTTCTCTTCCTGGAGACACAGCCCTCGCCATTGATGCTAACGCCACAGCAGTGACTGCCGGAAGTCACATTGCTGCCGGCTGTCGAAGAGGCTGGGGTGGTGGTGTCAGTGCCTTGGGCAGCAGGAGTCCACTGCCTCTCAGGCAGCCGGCGTCCGCAGCCGTTTCCACTCTGGGCACGGCCTAGGATTGGGAGCTAGTGGTGGAGATAAGACTGTTGCCCTCAGCTCTGGGTCCAGAGGCCCAGCCTGTGGGTGTTGGCTCAGGAGTTCAGCCAACTGTCATTTGTTAAGTACTGACAACAGTAAGTCCTTCAGAACAATGCTTTCTGAGTGCAGGCGTGATTCATTATTGGGTTATATAATTGATTCAGTAGGACAGTCAGCATTTTTTTTAGAAAAATGAGGTAGAAAAAAGACTAATTAAAATGTGAGCTCTAATCATGAACGTGTGTGTTGCGGTCAGGGTGCTCAGTGTTTTCTTGCTGTGGCTTGCCATCAAGAAAATTTTGACAAATGACACTGAAAGATGGTGTCCTGCGGAACTGAGAGGCTGGTGGGGGAGGCCACACCTTTGTGACCAGGGAGATGGACACGTGTCCATAGCGCTGCCCTGAGCAGGCCAGGGTTGGCGGGCGTGGAGGGGTTGGTGGGTGTGGAGGGGATGCCGGGAAGGGCTGCCGCACCTGCGCCTCTGCTGGGCTGGCCGGGGTTGGCGGGAGCGGAGGGGTTGGCGGGAGCGGAGGGGATGCCGGGAAGGGTTGCTGCCCCTGCGCCTCTACTGGGCTGGCCGGGGTTGGCGGGAGCGGAGGGGGTGCCGGGAAGGGCAGCCACACCTGCACCTCTGCTGGGCAGGCTGGGGTTGGCGGACGCGGAGGGGATGCCGGGAAGGGCTGCCGCACCTGTGCCTCTGCTGTTGCAGTTCTCCACGGCCGTGCTGATCGGCCTCTACGTCTTTGAGCGCTTCCCCGCCAGCATGATTGGCGTGGGCCTCTTCACCAACCTCGTCTACTTCGGCCTCCTGCAGACCTTCCCCTTCATCATGCTGACCTCGCCCAACTTCATCCTGTCTTGCGGTGAGAGGGGCCGGGGTTGGGGAGGCAGCTGACACGGGCAGATGTGTCTGACTCAGGCTTGGGCTTCGAAGGCCAAGTGGCGGAAGGAGGGAAGCCACTGAGGTCCCCCGAGAGGCCAGTCTGGTTGGGAAAATGGAGTTCTCACTCTTGAGGACCCTGCAAGCCCGCCTTGTCTCTGTGGTTAGTTTGTTGGGGTATGAGGAGGGAAGCGTCCGATGCAGGGGGCTCTGCCACGGAGGTAAGCGAGGGAAGGTCTGAGAATGAGAGGTTGTGGGGTGGCAGAAGCAGGCCCCCAGCAGAAAGTCAGAGAAGCCACCGGGCCACCGACAGCCCAGAGCCCTTCCTTGGCGGGCCTCCGTCCTGCGGCTCACGTCCTGAGTCCACGGCCTCAGTGGGCCGGGAGCCCCAGCAGACGTGGCCTGGTGTGAGAGCCTCCTGGGACTGCCTTTCCCACCCTCACTGTGAGTGCAGCAGCGGCCTCAGGGCTGCGGAGTGTGCATGGAGGACCCAGGCCTTTCTGCCTTTGCCCTGCCACCACTTTCTGACTCCGGGAAGTCGCTTGCCCTCGCTAGGCCTGCACTTCTGCCGTCTGTTGAGAGATTTCTGACAGGGCTGCTGGGAGCCAATGGCACCTGGTCAGGGATTATAGGTGTTTTCAGATATTAATGGAAAAAGTATTGGAAAGTCTTTCATTCCCAGCATTGCCACTTCTTCCACGAATCATTGCTGGTCATCCTTGCCATGGGGCAGGCTAGCAGATGGAGTGGGCGCTTCTTAGAGCTGCTTTCCTGTGTCTGTGGGAGAAGCTGGGAAGCAGACGTTACCCCCGGGAGAGCTCACTGTCCAAGCCAGGACTGGGCTTTTCCCTGAGTGCCTTTGTGTGACTTCCCCAGGCAGCTGGCTAAGACCAAGTCCCTTCTACATCTTCCCAGGGCAGGGGTCCCCCTTGTCCTCCACAGCAGCCCTTTAGCTGCCTGTGTTTTTCTGAATGATCTCGGTGAGGTGGACAGCAGGCCCATCCTATCTTCCAGTATCCCTTAGCTCCGGAGTGAGCTGAGCCTAGCAGAGTGTGGCCTCTGCCTTGGAAGAGAGGAAGGAGACAGAGTTGCTGTGTGGCGTTGAGGGCCTTAGCCTCGGGGACACATTCTTTGTGTCACCTCTCCGCAGGCGCGAGCAGCCATGCCTCTCTCTGCAGCACGTCTGTCCCCAGAATCTGCTCGCCTCCCTCTCGTAAACTCAGCTGCACACTGAGGAGGTGTGTGGTGCGCAGCTGCAGTGCGGACCAGCGTGCCTCACCTGAGGCAGGGTGGAGGAGGACCCCTGCCCAGGATCCAGAGCAGCCGAAGACGGCAGCTCCAGGCCTCCCACAGACCCTGCCACTGCATTGCCAAGGGAGAAAGCCTCTTCTGCCTGTTCCCCCTTGGGCGTACATCCATCTCCACGCCCTGGACTTCCCTGCCCCTGCTGCCCATGGAGAGCTTTCTTTGGGACTCACTTCCATTGCAAACCAAGTTCATTGTTATTGCTTTGGATTATGTAACATGGAAGTCTCATTTTCTAACATGCAAAGCAGCTCTTACAGACCTACTTGTAATGCCTTCCTGCAGCGGACAGGTTGGAGCCAATGCTCTGATTTTAACGTACAAGCAGAAGATCTGGACAGTAGTATGCTTGGCCCAAAGCCATCCTCCGAGTTATATATAAAGTTGGGGCACAGACCCAGGGCTCTCCGCCCCCAGGGGCCTTGGGAAGTTTAGGAATGCGGCCTTGTTATCCCCCCAAGTTGACTGATTCGCACTCCTTTCACAGGCCTGGTGGTGGTGAATCATTACCTAGCATTTCAGTTTTTTGCGGAAGAATATTACCCCTTCTCAGAGGTAAGAAGTGCGCGGGGCGTCAGCCTTTCTCCCAGACGGGGAGTCAAGGGGAAGTGTGTGATTTGCTTGGCAAACTCAGCTCTGGTTGAAACCAGTCTCTTCAGCAATTACAGGTTTAGAAACGTAGCACAGATGATCTTAGAAAGTAGGGTGGCTGAGGTGAGAACACTGCTCTTCCACTGGGGTCTTTGGGATCCCCCTGAGTGGGTCTTGGTGAGGTCAGGAAGGGGCTTTGGGGTGGGGATGAGCTGCAGCCTGGAGCCCCAGCTCCTCCCAGCAGCCTCCCCGGATTTCTTCAGATACCCTGCTGCTCCAGTTTGACACTGTGGGGAAGAACAAGGTCATTTTTGGGGAATGTGGGTCAGTCGCGGTGTAATCCTCCATCTGTACCCTTTTGTCCTGAGGAATTGTTTGTCCTAGTGACCAAGATGTGGGGATGGTGGCTATGCGTGGCCATTCTCAGTCTCTGCCTTTCCCCATGGGGCAGTCTCCACGTGCAAGGATGGCCCACCCCTGCCTACTAGGCCCTGGCCTCCTGCAGTGGTCAGAGGCGCGGCCTTCTCTGCACCCTTCACCACTCCTCTGAGACCACCGGGACCACACCCCGCCTTCTCCTGGCACCTCCGGGGCACCTTCTCCTCAGGCTGTCTTGTTGCTAGGTCCTGGCCTATTTCACTTTCTGCCTGTGGATAATCCCGTTTGCATTCTTCGTGTCACTTTCGGCTGGGGAGAACGTCCTGCCCTCCACCATGCAGCCAGGAGGTGAGCAGGGGTCTGTAAGGGGCGGGGTGCAGGGACAGCACAAGGCCCAAGTGCTGGGGGAGCTGGATGGAGCCCAGTCCCATGATGCAGGTGCCTGGGCTCCGGGTTGGGAGAGCTGGGTTCACATGTGCACGTGCACACACATACATACACACACACAGTCACACTCACTCATCTCCCTGTCTGTGTCTTCACAGATGACGTGGTCTCCAATTACTTCACCAAAGGCAAGCGGGGCAAACGCTTAGGCATCCTGGTTGTCTTCAACTTCATCAAAGAGGCCATTCTGCCCAGTCGTCAGAAGATATACTGACCCCCTTGGGGAGGGGATGTGGGAGCCAGCTCAGGAGAGTAGGCCCTGGACCTCTGGCTAGATGGGGGCTGAGAGCTGGAAGACAGCTTCTTCCAGTCCTGGCTTCCCTCCCCTCGACTGAAGCCCCATCCCCGCCCTCCTCGGGGCTCAGCATGGCTCAGAGATGGTGCTGCCAGAGGCTAGAACCACAGAGGGCACCAGGGAGGGGGAGAACCTGCTTAGCCAGGAAGCCGAGGTGGCCGGGAGGTTCTGGCCCAGCTGCGGCAGGCAGGGCAGGGTCTGTGAAGCTGGAGAGCAGACAGTGACAAGTTCTCTGGGCAGATGGCCATATGGAAGGGCCAGGGCTTGCCACTTCCAAGAGAAATAGTTTTTGCTGTTGAACTGTGATTTGTGTCCAATTGCTGATTCCCGTTTGAATAAAGATTTAGGTGGCACTGTTTGCCTTAATACCCTGAAGTTCATCCTCCTTTCTTCCTGCTGACCTTCTGCCCTGAATGGCCTAGTTTTGCTGCTCCAGGGACTCCCTTTCTGGGTTTGGGGCTTGCCCTTCTGAAGGGGACTGTTCTTGTGGCCCTTAGTGGGAAGGGGACAGAGATGACTGAGCCTGGTCAGCAAGCGGGCAGGGGTGGAGGCAGCCTTCCCATGCGCCTCCTTTTCTTTTCCATCTCTTCTTTCCCCAAGGCTCTGAGACTGGCCAGCTGGGGGGGGGGGCAGTTAGGACCAGGCTGGACGTTCACAAGAACATCACAATGTCCTATTTATGTCTTCCTCTGGCGAGCAGGGGTGGTTTCTGGCTGGATTGCAGCCTGGGCTCTAATCTGTTTCTACAGAAATGGGACTGGTGGGAGAAGCTGTTTGTCGTTTTTAAGAGCACACAAGATCTGGCCTTTTCCTTGGGGTGCTCTTGGCTCCTAGGGAGGTAATCTGTGCCTTCTAAGAGGTCCTGGGCGCAGAGCAGCATTTGTTGACCTTGCATTCCAATTACAGTGCCTTGCAAGTGCTCAGCACCACTTACTAGAATGCAGTCTCCACGGGAGCCATCACTGGCTATGTACTGTACCTCAACGTGAGGTTGGCAGGTGCACACGTGGACTGCACATGTGTACCTCCAAGCCGCTGGGAAGACCCATGTGCTTGAAGTGCGACATGCGTGAAGTCCCATCACAGCCCTCATTTCCTTGGCATTAGTTTCCATTCTCCTAAAAATACCAGCCCTCTCCTTTGGCTGGGAGGACCAGCACATGTTGGTCTCCCTTGATGTGAATGAAAGTTGCAGACAAGGACAGGCAAGGTGGAGGATGCTGGAGGCTGACCTCACTGATGGCCCTGCTCTCCCTTGCTGTCCACTTGTTGGTTCCTCACCCTACTGATGAGGCTGCATGCCCTCCATTCAGTCTGCTCCCAGTGCCCACCGCAGGGGTTGCCAGTGGCTGTTGTGCTCAGCCCTACTCCCCCGTCCCATGTCCCATCTGACTCGAGCTGCAGTGGCCGATCCCCCAATTCCTGACTCACCTCCATGGCTGCTTGTCTTAACTCTGTCTGCTCCTTGCCATCTCCTGTGCAGCCTTCTCCACTCGCCCCACACACTCTGGGGTCTCTCAGGGTTCTGTCTTTGGCTCTCCAGGGGAAGCCCATCCATGTTGATGGCTTCAAGGACTTTACCAAGAAATGGAGAGTTGATTTCCAGTCTCCCCATCTTTCCTGGCCCGCAGTTCTACTGTTGTCTGGGTATACACACAACTCAAGTTCATGGGCCAGACGGTACTTGCTGTCTTCTGCAAACCAGACCCTTTTGGGTATCTGCCTTGGCCCTAAGGTCACACAAGCCAGGCAGGAAACCCTTCTTTCTAGGCCTGCTTTGTCTTTCTGCTCTTAACATCCAATCTCTTGAAAACTGTGTCTGCTTTCTTAACATTTCTTGATTCGAGCCACTCCCCCTGTGAGCTTTCACCTGGCTTATTGTGCCGAACTCCTCCTGCTGCTTCTCCATCTTTCTAAAATGCACAGTTGATCGCTCACTCCCTGGCCAGAAGTCTTCCATGGCTCCCGCTGCCCTCAGGATAAAGTCCAGACCCCTTAGCATGGCTGTGAGAGTCCTGGTGTCCTGGTCCCTGCCCTCCTTTCAGCCCTCATCAGTGACTTTCCTGCACTGTGAGTCCCAGCCTCCTGTATCCAGAGAGGCCACAGCACTCCCTTGCTACTTGTGACTCACCTTTCTTGAGGCCACTATTCTGTCACATCCCAACTTAGATTTCACTTCCTCCAAGGAGCTTTGGATGTGCCCTGTCTCCCCCAGCCTCATCCCAGCACACCACACAGGTCCCTCTGGGCTCACTTGCCTGCTTTACCATCCATCCTCACTAGACTGTAAGCTCCTAGAGGGCAGGGACTATCCTTGAATTTTTTTGTATCAACTGTGCCCGGCTGGTGCCCAGCACATGGAAAGCACTCAATAAATGTTTGTCTAATGAACGAATTGTAGTGATGTGTGCATCAGATTGCAGGAGGCCCAGGTGGCTTCCTGGAGGAAGTACAGGTGCTTCCCCAGTCCCAGAGTAAAGCCACAGATGCCACCACACCTCCCTGCACTGCACTCAGTGGCAGTGGGGAAAGCCTTCCCCGGGGTGACACGTTAACTCTGGCTCTGCAGCCAAACAGTGAGGTTTGGAGTCTGCAGCCAGAAGGAGCAGGGGGCAGAATCACCCAGTGGTCCTCTCCATCCTGGAAACCTTGTTTGTGTTGGGCTTGGCCAGGGTGGGAAGGCCCCAGAGATGCCAGTGTCAGCTTTTACAAGGCTAGGGCTCAGGAGACTGACTTCCACTCTGCACTACTCTGGATTCCCAAGGGCTGGAGAGAGTTCCTTGCAGAGAGGAGGCCTGAGGTCTAGACTTTTGTTGAGGGGAAGTTGGGGAGCATGGGCATCTTCCTGTCCTTGACCTTGGGAGTGGGAACCCCCAGACATGCCTTCCCCTTCCTTCCCACCCACAACATGAATCAGCACACCATGGACTTCACTGGGCTGCCTCATGACCTGAGGCCACCGAAGGAACTTTACAGAGGGCTTGTGGGGGTGGGCAGAGCAGGGAGCCCCCGGTGAGCTCGCACGTTGGCCAGGAAGCCTTCGTCAAATGTCTCGCGCAGGCTCATGGCCAGAGTGTCGGTCCAAAAGGTGCGGTTGTCCAAGTGCCGCTTGTGGGGCACGTCCTTGATGGTGATGGCACGAAAGCCCTGGGGTACCTTCATCCTGTACGGCTGCTTCTGTGGGTACAGCTCGCGGACCATCACCTCCAAAGGCAGCCGGGGCACGGGCGCCACCCAGTGGCCATTGGCCGTGTGCAGCCATGCGTAGCCATGGGGGCCGGGGATCACCTCCAGGAAGCTGCTGAAGTCTTGCTCCCTGCAGGAGTCTGGATGCACGCCCAGGCGGATGCCCTGCGGGTAGCTGAACTGGGTCGGGGGAGAACTGGCGGGGTTGTTGCTAGGATTCCACATTTTGGGCCGCCTGAGTGGGGGCCGCCTGTAGATGGGCTTGGTGGGCAACCGCGCCGGGCACTGCTGTATGCTTCCAAGCTGTTTCTTCCCCCAGGGCTGGGAGCTCTGGGAAGTCTGCGGGCCTTGGTATTCTGAGGTTTTAGGGAGGATGGTGGGGCGGGATCGGGTACTGGCCACTTGCTTATCCTTGGTGAGCAGAGAGTGGCGCTGGTTGAACAACTTGCAGCGGAGCCACTTGGTGAAATCCTCCTCTCTCAGAACCTTGTGTTCCTTCTGCAGCAACAGAGAGCCAAGACGGGGGTGGGGGCCGCCACTGTGTACTTCAGTGGAAGGAGGCCTGCGGCCAGACCTTGAACTTTAGGCCTGACTGGCAAGACACCGTCCTTGCTCAGGGCAATCCGCTGATGGAGGAGACCCTATGGGAGGGAGCGCCTGGGCTGCTGGGGGAGCAGCTGTCCCGTGGGGGGGCCCTGCAGTCTGACAGAGACATGGCCTCTGCCTTGGGCGCAACTCCCACTGGAGGAGGAAGACAGTCCCTGTCCTGGGGAAGGCTTTAGAACTTACGGGCAGAGAAGCCGCTCTCCCCGGAGGAATCCCTGGTCTGACAGGGGAGGTGTACTCTGCTGTAAGGGAGGCTCTGGTTTTATGGGGGGGGGGGGCAAATGAGAAGGGCTAGCTGTACTCTTGACCCCGGAAGGAGAAGCATTGAAAGGTTTGGAAGGCCTGGAATTGGGTTGAGCTAATCTGGATGGGCTTCTTGGAAGCAGTGGGCCATGAGGAGTCAGGCCAGGGTGGATACAGTGGGCTGGCTCTCCAGGCTGCACAGCAATGACTGGGTCCAGCACTTGCCCTGCCTCCACTGGAGCTGAACCTTCCACCTGCTGTCACAGATCCCCCCACTGTTGTCTCAGTGTCTCACTTCCGGACTAAGCAATCCGGTGCTTTTGAGATTGACCTGGCTCCAGGGGTAGCCTCTGATTAGGCTAAGCCAATCAACATAATTCCATCAGCCTTGTCCCAGACCCAAGGCAATCAGCATATGGCTTTCTTTTAGTTCTGCTCTCATTGGGACAAGAATGGGCATGTGATCCAAAAGAAGCCAATAAGGAGAGGAGATCTGCTAGGGACACCTGGGCAAGGTTAGAGCCACAGGGAACAGATGGGCCTTGCCTCCTGTGGACATGTGTGTGACTAGGAGAGCTGGGGGACTGTGTTTACCAGACCTCCCCACTTCGAGATCCACTTCAGACTCCCAGATTTTCCTTCTGGCTTACTGGCTTTCGTGCCACAGGTGATTACACCTGCGTAAAATCCCCTTGCTTCTTCAGTCCCTGCAGATCTCTGCTCGCCCCTCTCCAGCTCAAATCTGATCCTCCAGATGCACCACACTGGAAGCTGTCTGCCCACATCATGGTCCTGTGTGCCTCGATGCCTCTCCACGCGGCTCTTTCTTCTACCTGGTCAGCCCTTGCCTACTGCTGCCCATCTGGACAGACATCATCCCTTCCAGTACCCCCAGGACCCCTGGCACCTCTAGGGGGCTATCATCTACTTTCTTCCAAGACCCGAAGCTCCCTACACTTTATACATCTCGAGAGCCCCCGGACCCAGCAGGTGCCCAGCACGGAGGGAGTGCTGAGCATGTGCCGGGAGGAAGGCTGGGTCTCTTTAACCAGAGTGAGTCCCAGTTAGAGGCCAGGCCTCCGTCTCCTGAGAGGCTGGCATTCTGCAGGAGGCAGAGTGCTCAGAGGGGCTCACAGACATCTGCCTTTAGGTGGTGGTGGCTGGCTCACCCAGGACAAGACTTTTCCCCATGCAAGTGGCTTATACGACTGGAATTTGTCATCCTGGGGGAGCAGGGGGCCCTTTCTGGGTGAGTGCTTCTAACTGCTCTTCTTGCCATGCCATGGGGCTCCCTGCCCCCTTTGCTCAGATGCCCATAACAGCTGACGCCCAGCACCCCTGCCCTTCTCATGCCTCGCTGCTCCCATGCCTTCCACAAGGCCTGCCCCTTACTTGGTACTCAGTCAGGTAGTCCAGCTCTATGAGGGCCAGCTGCTCCTTGAGCCTCTTCACTTTCCCCATCTCACGGGCAAAGTCATCCTTGTCCCGTTTCCACATGGCATCCTTCAAGAACCTGTGCAGGGTGGGGACGTGTCACCCCGCAGGGGCTGCGCTGCCACAAGTACTGCCACTGAAGGCCTGGGTAGAGGCGGGAGGAGCTGCCAGCATCCATGTGAGCAAGAAGTCCCCATCCTTGCTGTGGGGGTCCCCGGCACTTCCTTTGAGGAGCCAGGGGCCCCAGGACAGGCAAGGCAGGTAATGCTCAACCCAGAGGGGTGGGGCCTGGGAAAAGCCCTGCTAGTGTTATCCTGGTCAGGGGGGCAGCAGACTGACCCCTCTGCTGTCTGGCTTCCCACACCCTCCTCTGAAAGGTGTAGCCTTTGAGGGCCATGGGGAAGCCCTGGGATGGGAGAAGGGAAGGGGGTGGCCACTGCTGGTGGGCCTCATACTCACCGGGCACAGGTGCGGTGGTTCCACATCTTGCAGTAGTCAATGGGTTTGCAGCCCAAGGCGTCTTGGGCGTGGACATTGGCGCCCCTCTGCACCAGTACCTTCACACAGCCCAGCAGGCCCTCGCAAGCTGCCAGGTGCAGGGGTGTGGAGCCATTGTGTGTCTGACTGCAGGCCCGGGGGGTGGGGAAGAGGACCGAAAGGAAGGACAAGGGCAGGTGTCCATCAGAGAGGTAGGCAGACCAGCTCTCAGGGCCCAACTGCCTCCAGCCCACAGGGCAGCTCAGCCATGCCCTGCGCTCACCCTGCCCTGGGCTAAACAAGCAGCACAGCTCTGATTAGAGGAAGTGCGCGGCCATTCAGAACTGCTTGGAGGAGAGAGAGGTTGGTTCAGAGAGCACTGACCTCCTCCGCCCCTCAACCATCCCTCGCCGCGCCCTGCCTTGGCCAGCAAGGTCTGCATGACCTGGGCCCTGCCTCCTCGTTGACCTGGCTCTGACCTGGCCCCTCTCTTCCCTGACACGTGGTCTCTGCCTGGAACACTTCTCCCGGCTCTGCATGGCCAGCTCATTCCCAGTCTTCAGGTTGTATCTTAAATGACATCTCCTCGGAGGAAACGATTTGCCCCTCCAGAATAAGCTCTTCCTACCACCACCCCCCATCAGCCTGTTACATTCTTCTGGTAACCACTTCCCTCGCTCTGGCTGCTCGTGCACTAGTATGTCCACCCAAGAGGGCAGGACCCACTTCTGGGTGTTCTCTGGCGTGCTGCTTAGTACGTATTGCATGCTCGGCAAATATATGGAGTGAATGCAGTCTCCTGTACACCACACGCTTTCTCACTTCTCATCATGTGCCATGTGACAGGCACTGTCATCCTTCCAAATTTAAATTGAAGACACTGAGGCAGTGGTTCCCAAACTTAGCTACGGATCAGAAATATGTAGGGGACTGGCATTGTGGAGTGGCAGGTTAAGCCTCCGCCTGCAATACCACTGGCATCCCATATAGGCGCCTGTTCCAGATCAGGCTGCTCCACTTCCAATCCAGCTCCCTGCTAATGTACCTAAGAAAGCAGTGGAAGATGGCCCAAGTCCCTGGGCCTCTGCACCCACATGGGAGCCCTGGAAGAAACTCTGAGCTCCTGGCTTTGGCCTGGCCCAGCCCTGGCCCTGTGGCCATTTGGGGAGTGAACCAGAGGATGAAAGATTTTTCTTTCTCAAAAAAAAAAGGGGGGGGGGGAGGGAGAGAGGGAGAGGGAGAGAGAGAGAAGGAAGGGAGGGAGAAAGAAAAGGGAAGGAAGGGGGAGGGAGGGAGGGAAAAAAAGAAAGAAAAACATGTGGAGCACTTTGAAGACTCACAGAGCCCAGGCCACATCACAGACCCATGGAACCAGAGCCTCTGCATTGGAGCACATGTCCTGGGGGTGATCCCAGTGTACCCATCGGTTTGGGAACCAGAGGTTGGGTGACGTTGCTAGCAAGTGACAAAGCCACAATGTGAACTAAGTCTGTCCTCTCCCAAAGTCCAGTGTTTTTACCACTGTACCACGTGGACTCGCTGGCTGCTTTAGGTGGACCCAATCCTTGACACCTCTAACACCCCTTCTGCCTGTCCTGCATGGGTCTCCTTGCCCGGAAGTGGGCTTCTTGTCCGCCCAGACCCCGGGGGCCTCCGCAGAGTGGACTCACGCATCGAGGTTCGCCCCTTTCTCGAGCAGGTACTGAATGCACGGGAGGGCCACGGGCTCGTTGTCCTTGTGGATGACGAGGTGCAGGGCTGTCTCGCCGCCATGGGTGGGCAGGTCCACGGGGAACTCGTACTCGTCTATCAGGACCTGCAGGCAGGTCAGCTGGCCCTGCTGGGCTGCCAAGTGGATAGCAGCGAAGCCCTGTGGAGCCAGAGTGGGGCAGGAGGAGACTGAGCGGATCCCACCCAGGGCCCACAAACTAACTGCTGCGCGAGTTTCCGGAGAGCACACTTCCGCTCTGCCTGTGCCGGCGGCACAGGCTCCTACCCCTTTGCCATTCCTGGGGTGTGTTCATTAGCTCACCGGGCGTCCTCCACAGAGGACCTTTCCGACGGCCCTGGGGCCCTGGGCAGCCTGCGACCGCAGGTGAGGAGCCCTTGGCGGGGGAGGAGGGGCCTGGCTCCCCGCCTCTACACCCCGCGGCCTCACCTTGTCGTTGGCCTCGATTTCCCCGCGGCGCTGGTTCAAGCAGAACCGCAGCCATTCCACATCGCCCACCGAGGCCGCGAACAGCTGGTAATAGTTCCCAAAGACCCTCTGGTCGGACTCCTCGATGGGGCTAGAGTCGGCGGGGCAGAGGTGAGAGGGGAAGGGGCGACCCTTCGGGGTACTGAGGGGCGCCGCTCTGGATTCGAGTCCCGGCTCAACCCAGCCCTTGCGGCGTCAGGACTCCGAGCGGCAGCGCCGCGCGCCCCAGGCCCTGCTCGCCCAGGCCGAGGTCTCGCGCCCCGCAGCCGGGCCACCTACCCCCTCGGCCCACCTGGGCAGCCTGGACTCTGGGGTATTCCCGATGACCTTCAGGGAGACTTGATGCCCGCCGGAAGGAGCCAGGCGGAGCAGGTCGGGGCTGAGCTGCTCGCCATCCTTCCCCGCCAGGCTCCCGCCTGCCCGCTCCCGCCCAACGAGAGGGCGCGAGAGCCCAGGCCGTCCCGGGGCTGTAGCTTGGTTCTCCCGGCCCTGCGCTGCTCCCAGGGCCGCCGCAGCGCTGCGGGCCGAGCCCCCCAGGGTGTTAGGAACCCGGCCGGCCGCTCCGGGCGCTTCCGAGGTCTTCCGACCCCACCCGCCCGGGCCACTGCCCTGGAGGCCCAGCATCCTACACACGGCAAAGGAGAACCTTAGCTTTCGTTGCCGCTGGTGCAACGCATACGTAGGAAACCGAGAAGCCGGCCCCGCGCCACAGTCGCGGTCTGTGGGGCCTGTCTGGTGTGTACACTCAGGCAGCCCTGGTCCCTGGGGGCGCATTGTGAGCGAATTGCCGTTGTCACCACACCGCAAGCCACATTGTGACGCGCCGTCACAAGTGCTGCACAAAACGAGCGGCTGTTTTCCTCCCATGGATTTCTGGAGGGGGCACTCTAAACCAGGGAACACACTTGGGTTTCCCAACTCGCCCTCCACCAGGCTTTTGCATCCACATGCACTTGCACTGCCGCGAAGCAGGTGCATGGCGCGCTGGTGGCCTAGCTTTTGCGCTGCCTGGTCTCCGTGTGTCAGTTTCTGCCTCCGCAGAATGGGGATAAGAGGACCTCCCACACCGGGAGCGAAGGGGCCGAGCGGTGAGAACCCGGCCAGCTGGTGTGGCCAGAGACGCACCAGCGACAGGTTTGCTGTGTATAACAGAACTGTTCAAACCATCCATAGCCTTGGATAGCTTGATTTTAAATAAATGTTTGCTAACTTAGTGGTAGAAACTGGGTTCTAATGTGGCTCTTTGATTACTAGCAAGGTTAAACATTTAATCATTGGCATTTCTTCTTCTGAAAACATGTTTATTCATATTGCTTTTCTTTATTAGAAATTTTATATTTGGAAGGCAGAGCAACAAAGAAGGACAGAGAAATGGAGAGAGGGAGAGCAAGAGAGACATCTTCTATCCTCTGGTTCACTCCCCAAATGGCCTTGACAACCAGGTTTGGGCCACAGTGAAGCTAGAGCCAGGAATATCATCCTGGTCTCTCACACAGGTGGCAGAAGCCCAAGCACTTGGACCATTTTCTGCTGCTTCCCAGGTGCATTTACAGGAAGCTGGATAGGAAGCAGAGCAGCCAGGACTCCAGCTGGCATTCTGAGATGGGATGCTGGTGTCACAAACAGTGACAGTCCACTGTGACACAATGCTGGCCCCTGTTTTTTTAAAAAAAATCAAATAAGTTTATGTTTTCATGCTTGAAAGGCAGAGCAACAATGAGCAGGTAAGACAGAAGAGAGAGTTTTCATCCACTTACTCATTTCCCAGTCAGTGTCTCCAACAGCTGGTGCTGGGCCAGGCCAAAACCAGGAGCTGGGAAGTCTATCCAGGTCTCCCAGGTGAGTGGTAAGGCCTCCCTGGGCGCATGAGCAGGAAGCCGGATCGGATCAGTAGCTGTGGAGCTGGGACTCCAACCAGCTGGGTTCCCCAGTGTGAGGTGCAGGTGTCACAGGAGGAGGCTTAAGCTGCTGAACCACAGCAACTGCCCCTCCCCTTGGTCTTTGAAGGTCTTCATGTGTTTCTCCATGACCAGTGAAACTTATTATCTGTGTTACAAGTTGTCAACACCTCCCTCCGCTTCTTTCTGACTTTTTACAATAGAACGATATTTTAAAAAGTTCTTGGGAAGTGAAATTAGAAGACAAATTTAAATATAATAAAAGATGAATATGTGGTGCAATGTTTTTGAAATCCATCCATATGAAAGATATTCAAAAATTCATGAAAAGTGTGTATTATTTAAAATGATATCAATAGTTTCTGTGCCAAAATAAACTTCCCTTTTTTTTAAGGGACATTTTATTCCAGGCCCCCTGACAAGGAGGATTCTTTTTTTAAAAAGTTTATTTGAAACAGGGATGGGGAGGGAGGGAAGGAAGGGGGGAGAGAGAGAGAGAGAGAGAGAGAGAGAGAGAGAGAGAGAGACCTCCTCTCTGCTGGCTCACTCCCCACATGCTGCTAACTACTGGGACTTGCCCCAGCTAGGAGCCAAGAACTCAAGAGAATTCAATCTGGGTCTCTGCCGTAGGTGGCAGGGACCCGAGTACTTGGGCCACCATGTGCTGCCTCCAGGCAGGGATGCGCATTAGCAGGGAACCGAAATTGGGAGCTGAGATGGAACTTAAAAGCAGGACATGCCAATATTGGACATGCCATCCAAGAGGCATGTTAACCGCTATGCCGAACACCCAGCCCTCAAGTTGTCTTTTAATTCCACTTTCCCACGAGCCCTTTGAAGTGCCCTCCTATGCAGGAGGCAAGCAGCACTGGTGCTTGGAGCAGCGTTGTCTACTGAGCCATCCCCATCCTCAACCCTTCTGAAGGGGAACGACCCCAGGCTTTCAGAGGTGCCGCTCCCCCTACGCACCTCCACAGTCCAGGTATTTCCCCTGGGAAAAGTGGAGGCAGGAGTCCTCTGAAACCACAGTGACCTTCAGGGAGGGACAAAACTACGGCTTCCCCACCCAGAAACGCCTGTCCCGCTTTTCAGGGAGGCCTCCTCACCCCGTGGTCAGAGGGAGTCAGCCCCCTGCCAAGCACCTTCAAACCCCGCAAATCATGCTGGCTGTCTGCCCTGGGCGGGGCATCAGCAGCTGTCTCCAGTTTAGGCAGAAGTGCCATGCTTTGTAGGCACAGAGCGTGCTTTTTCCCCAGCAGCTGGAGGAGACGGCGGCTACTGCTTCTTCTGGGTGTTAGCATTTATTAAGGATGGCAGGAGCCCGTGCGTGCGCTGGGGTCGGCAGGCACATCTCAGGAGCTTCAAGTTCAGTCCCCGTGTCCTCGCCAGGGGTAGCTCAGTCTCGAGCCCAGTGTTTGGTGACCCCAGCTGTACATCAGAATCCTCCAGGGAAGGACTCCAGTACGGAGAACTTATGCCTACAGATTTGGATTAATTGATATGGTTTGGGGTCTGGGCATCGACATTTCCTGGAGTTCTCTGGATAATTCTCAGGTGTGGCCAGTGTTGAGAACCATTTTGAGGTGTTCCTTGGTCCTCTTTCTGGGGGAAGCAAGAGGTTGCAGGTGATCCAGAGAGAGGAGGCGACCGGGACTGAGCAGAGTCCTTGGGAGGAGAGAATGCCTCACCCTGAAGACCCCCTTGGCCAGAGCCATGCACGTGGGCAGGCAGACAGCACCTGGTAGAACGACGGGCGCTGGGCCGTGGAGAGGGGGGACAGCAGGAAATAACCAAGAAAGTGTTGGCTTCCTATTTGGAAAGAGCGGCTGGTTCTGCAGCCCCAGGCGAGTGAGAAGAAAGCACCTGGGGAGTGGTGGGGCAGGACCTGAGAGCAGAGCCTTCTCCACACTGCAGGTCCGGAGTGCAAGGCCCGCTCCTCCCCACTGCTAGCACCTAGGAGCTACCTTGATGATGCTGTAGTCAATTTCAGCTGAAGCCTGAAGTAAGAAGCTCCTGGGCTAAAGCACCATTGCGGAAATTAATTGGGACCAGTGGGATGGTCCCTGAAGGGAGCTATGTAGACCAGGACACTGCAAAGCCCCAGAGGATGCTGGGACTGTTCCTGTGCTGTTCTGTGGAGGAAGGTGGGGGGAGGGGGAACAAGTGTGCACCCTAGGAGACGGCCAGGTCGCAGAAAGGAAAGAATTGTGCTTGCAGGGCTGGGACTGGTTTGCCAGGGCAGGGGCACACCATAGGATGGGCCGGGGCCGGGGAGGCTGACGCTTTCTCCATGTCATTTGGCACTACGCTTGTCCAAAGATGGTAGCAGGACAGGTGGACTCTGAGTGGGTCCTTTTCTTCAGCTCCAGGGCAGTTCCAAAGATCTGCAGAGCCCTAGCTGGGCTGTCTTCTCCTGCCGCTGAGTGCCTCCCCAGCAGGCAGTGACAGTGAGCTGCCGGATCCTGGAGGTGTGCATCAGACTAGCATCTGAGAATCACGCTTACTTCGAAGGATCCCAGAGAAGGCCCAGAATGCAATGCTGATGTGTTCTGAGCCCCTGAGATCTAGAATAAGTCTTTCACAAATCTCCATGCCCTCTGGAACGATAGCATGAGGAGCTCCATAGCCCCGCTCCTAGGCAGCAATCATCATGGGTGAAAATTATGTGAAAAACCAACTGTTCTCTGCACATTGTCCTAAAATATCCGACAAATGGAGAGACGGTCAAGGGAATCTACTGGGTCTCAGTAAGAACACTGAGAATCTGCAACGCTGCAGCCAAGAGCCAGTCCCTGCCTCCACCCTCCCCAGCTCAGAGAATGACGCAAGCTCCAAGATGGGTGAAAGATGGCGAAGGAAACAGAGCCCCCTCTCCTTGGCCCCTGAGAGATGTGACGTCTCACTGGGAGGAGCAGACTGCCAGCATCGCTCACCACTGCCTCCCGCCCCTTCCCAGCTCCAGGCCGCTGAGACTAAATTCCTAGTGAGCGTAGCCAAGAGCCTGGAGGAATCCCTTCCTCCATCTAGACCCCCACTAGTGGGCCAGATGCTACAGCCAAGGCAGAGCAGGTAAGGCTATTTGTCCCTGCCCACCCTTGCCCAGCTTGCTCATGGGCAGAGTTCCATGCTGGGAGAGGCAAACTGAGAGGATCAGAGACCATGACCCTGCCCAGGATCCTGCTTTATCAGCGACTCCTGCTCTGCATCATTGAGAAAAAGTGGGCCCCTGTCTCCGCCCTTAGCTCCACAGCACAGACACAGGGATTATGCCTAGTCAATCCATAAGAGCTTAGAGCTCCTAGGATCTCTGAAATAGAGTCTAATGTGTTAAAATGAATATGATAAGCCCTAGAGAAGCCAATAAGAAAAAAAAAAACACTCAAAAATGGAGAGAAAAAATCATTAAGGGAATTTAAATGTTACAATAGAAAATACTCATTGAATGCAAAAGGAAGCATTAAAGGAGGAATAAGGGGACCAAAAAGACATGATACACACACAAATAAAAAGCCAAATGGCAAATGTACATCCTACCATATCAGTCATAACAGTACACTGGATAAAAATCAATATCCAACCTTATGCTGTCTATAGGAGACATTTAGATTCAATACAAACAGATTGAGAACAAAAGGGGGCCAGAGCTGTGGCATAACAGGTAAAGCTGCCACCTGCAGTACCGGCATCCCATAAGGGCACCGGTTTGAGTCCCAACTGCTCCACCTCCCACCCGGCTCTCTGCTATGGCCTGGGAAAAGCAGTGGAAGATGGCCCAAGTGCTGGGGTCCCTGCAACCACGTGGGAGACCAGAAGAAGCTCCCAGTTTTAGGATGCTCCTCCCCCATTTCCTAACCCGTGGTCCTTCCTCAGCCCTGTGCACCCCACCCCCTTGGGTCTCGCTGTTCCTAAGACTGTCTCCCTTGCCATTCTCCCCCTTCCTGTCTGCAGCAAATCCTCCAGGGTCATGCAGGCAGAGCTGCTCTGAGTTGAACACATGGCGTAGGGGCTCTGGTTGCCCCTTCCGTGGCTCCTGAGCTCAAGCTCCACCCAAGAAATTCATCAAGGTATTTCTTAACAAAGGTAAATATCTACCCCAAGAAAGATCCCATAGTCACCTATTAAGGCACTAAAGAGTTGTTTTTTAAGAGACTAGTTTAATGAATTCCATGTAACCATCACCTGCAGTAGTAACAATGATCAAATTTTTGCCAATCTTATTTGCACCTGAGATAAATTCCTCTCGGTCACGTCTTATTTGGGGGTCTTTAAGTGAAAACTCAGACGCTTCTGTCTGAGCCAGGCGTGGGGCGGGTCCTTCTGAACGCCTGGAGCGAGGGAGAGGAATGGGTGCGAAGCCTCGGGGTTCCGGGCCAAGGCCGCCGCGGGGCGCGGGGCTAGAGCGCGGTGTCGGACCCGAGGTCCTGCGGCGCCCCCTCGCGGGCGTAGAACTCATCGATCACGGCCTGCGGGACGCGCTTCAGCATCTCCTTGGGGAAGATGCGCAGCAGCTTCCAGCCCAGGTCCAGCGACTCGAACACCGAGCGGTTCTCGTAGGCACCTGGAGACAGAGCGGCGACTGAGCCTCGCGGGTGGACGGAGAGGAAGTGCTCGCTGCCCCGCCCCTGCCAGCGCCGCCTCACCCTGGTTGATGAAGTTCTTCTCGAACTTGTGCAGGAATTCCAGGTAGAGCAGGTCCTCCGAGGTGAGCGCCTCCTCGCCCACCACGGCCTTCATGGCCTGCACGTCCTTGCCGATGGCGTAGCAGGCGTACTGCGGCAGGGACGGACGTGTCACCGCGGCCGGCCGGGAGAAGAGCCCGCCCTCGGGGCGGACCGGGCTCACTCCCTCAGTTTCCGAAACCTGAGTGGCGGGCAGTTTCCCCTGGCCGTGTCCTCCTTACCAGCTGGTTGGAGACGTCGCCATGGTCCTTCCTCGTCATGCCCTCGCCGATGGCAGACTTCATCAGCCGTGACAGAGAAGGGAGCACGTTGATGGGGGGGTAGATCTGGGGGAGCACAAGGCAGGGGCTGACGGCTGGGCGCAGGCTGACCCTCCCCGTCCACCCTGCCGCATCCCCTTCTCGTGCCTCCCCAGGGGGACTTGTCCTCCGTCATCCCTCAAAGAGGTCCGCGGCTGTGCGGCACGTCTTGGTCTCCTGCAGGCGCCCGGGTGTGCAGGCGTCTGCAGCCTTGGCGGGCTACCCAGGACGATGGAGGCCACAGCATTAATTACTGAGTGGCTCACTGCTTCACAACTTGGGAGTATTTGGACAAAAATCAGGTTGCACCTTAATAAATAGTTAATGGCCACAAAGAACGAACCCTCTGAGCCAACAGGGAAGAGTCCTCGGGGGGTAGCCTTTAACTACAGACGGAGCTGGCCCATTTTCCAACCTTTTGGCACATTATTCGCAATCTGCTTGCATCAGTTACCCACTGCTTTCTGCTCGCCAAGGCCAAGAAGCAGTGTTTATTTAGTCTACCATCTGCCGGCCAATTCAATGCTCCCGCATGCACCTGTGCCACAGCATCATTATTGCCACCCTGCATGACAGGAGCCCTAGGGTTTACCTGGGGGACTCCCTCCTAATTCGTGTGGTGGGACACGGTTCTTCACCGTCCCTGGGGGCTGGGAGCAGGAAGTGGCTGGGGAGGGAGCCGTACCTGTCGGTTATGAAGCTGTCTGTCCACATAGATCTGTCCCTCTGTGATGAAGCCGGTCAGGTCCGGGATGGGGTGGGTGATATCTACAAGTGAACCGCTGGCCTCAGGCTCCACCCACCCAGGCCCCTCCTGGGCTCTGCTCCCCCCACCCTAGGAGTTACAGCTGATGAGAGGCTACCGTCGTTAGGCATGGTGAGGATGGGGATCTGAGTGATGGACCCGCCCCGGCCCTCCACGCGGCCTGCCCGCTCGTAGATGGTGGCCAGGTCTGTGTACATGTATCCCGGGAAGCCTCGGCGCCCAGGCACTTCCTCCCTGGCTGCTGAGACCTGCAATAGTGGTGCTATGAGAAAGGGGGCCAGAGGCTGAACAGAGGGAGGGTGAGAAGTGGAGGGGCAGTGACCGAAGGCATAGGCTCCGATAACCATGCAGGCCTGTGGTGGTGGGGGCTCCCCTCTATTTGCAGGTGAGTCCCTGGAGAAGCAGGGCTGACCTCAGCACCTCACCTCTCGCAAGGCCTCCGCGTAGGAACTCATGTCGGTCAGGATGACCAGCACGTGCTTCTCGCACTGGTAGGCCAGGAATTCTGCAGTGGTCAGTGCCAGGCGCGGGGTGATGATCCGCTCTATCCTGGAGGTAGGCACGGCCGGCTGGCGTTCAGAGAGTGCGGAGGCCCAAGCCCATGCCCCAAGACTGAGTGTCAGGTGAGCTGGGACGCTTGCTTGTGCACAGTGGCAGGGGAAGGACTAAGGCGAGTCCCAGCCTGAAGCCCCCAGGGCAGGGCCAGGGTTCCTGGGGCAGGCACTCTCCAGCAGAGCCAGATAACCCTTCACCTGCTGCCGGAGCTAGGAAGGGGCTGGGTGGGAGAGGGCCAGGGCTCGGACCAGCTGGGGGACCCTCATGTGTCCTCAGGATTGTCTTGGCACTCCCTGTCCCTCTCGCTGCCCCCGAGCCTGCTTAGTGCCAACCTGACAGCCCCCTTAAATTCTTGTCCCATGGCTCCCAGTACCCCGGGCCTGGCTCTGAACCTGGGCATTTGTCTCATGGTGATGTCATCAGGGCCTCTAGAGTTCTGCTGGTGTTTGGAGTATCCTGGATACCCAGGAGAGTTTATTAGAATTTTTTTTTCATATATCTGACCCCCAGCTTGAAAGTCCCAGTTTCTAAACCTTTGAAGACGCAGTTTCTCTAAATAACTGGGGTCTTCAGTGGGGCTCTGCGGAAGTGACAGAAATGAGGAGCCCTGAATTGGGATGGTGGCCAGGGCGGGTTGTGGGAATGGTAGAGGGGCTGCCCGGGGCACGCAGGGTCATGGTCCTGACCACGGTCTTTCGTGGGCTAGCCTGGTCCTTCGCATCCCTGGGTTCCCCAGCCCTGGCCTGTGACTGTCCTTCTGGGATGCCCAGGGGCCCTGGTACTGTGGGTCATGGTAGCAGCTGGGGCCTGCTGCCTGAGAGCAGTGTGGGCATCAGGGGAGGGCTCACGTGGGATCATTGGCCAAGTTCAGGAAGAGGCACACATTCCCCATGGTTCCGTTCTGCTCGAAGTCCGACTTGAAGAACCTAGCTGTTTCCATGTTCACCTGGACACACACAGCAGGGAGGGCTGCGGGTGGGGTCCTGGGGCCCGAGGGCGGCCTTGGCCGCTCTCCACTCTCAGGAAAGCCTTGTGCCCTGCCTGGTTAGCAGGCACCCCGTAGTCCCTGGGGTGACCCTAAGGCATGAGAGGGCCTCAACAGACCCCAGAGAGGTTCAGACTTCCTCAGGTCAGCTGCTGCACTGCCCATCTCCCCTCCCCCACTTGGGCCCTCCAGCACCCCCTTCCCGAAGTCTTTTTGCCTTCCCAAGCTCCCTGGCTGCCCTTCCTCCAGGCCACCCTGGGCCTGCCTCCGGGACACCCTCAATAGGGACATCAATATCAGGAGACACACTGTCCTGGTCACTGAGCACACCTCACCCCCTCAGGCCCACCCTCGCCTCTCCCACCCGATAAGCCTAGACTCTGATGGCTTCTTAACAAGGCTTATGGGAGCTGGTGCTGTGGTCTAACAGGTTAAGCTGCTGCCTGCAATGCCAGCATCCTGTGGGCACCGGTTCAATTCCTAGCTGCTCTACTTCCCCCAGCTCTCTGCTGATGCACCTGGGAAAGCAGAAGATGGCCCAAGTGTTTGGGCCCCTGCACCCACATGGAAGACCTGGAAGAAGCTCCTGGCTCCTGGCTTCAGCCTGGCCCAGCCCCAGCCATTGCGGCCATTTGACAAGTGAACCAGTAGATAGAAGCGCGCTCTCTCTCTCTCTCTCTCTCTGTACACCTCCCTCATCTCTGTAACTCTGTCTTTCAAATAAATAAAATAGAATAGAATAAAGGCTTGTTCAAATAAATAAAATAAATACATTTTAAAAAAGAGAAGGCTTGTGCCTCTCCCATCGGATCAGACTGTGTCAGCGGCCAGAGGAGGGAGGGCTGCCTGCTCACAGCTCCCGGAACTGGCTGACTGGCCCTTCCCTCCTTACCCCCATGGCTGCAAAGACGATGGCGAAGTTGTCGTCGTGGTAATCCAGCACGGCCTTGGACTTCTTCACCAGCCCCGCCTGGCGGCAGATCTGGGCAGCAATCTGGGTTAGGAAGGGGAGGTCAGAACCAGAGCACAGTGCCTGCCTGTGGACAGCACTGACTGAGGGCGTGATGGAACCATGGCCACCCATGTCCCTGCCAGGAGCCCAGACAGAGAGGTGAGGCCCCAACTGCTCCAGTCCTTTGTCGCTGGGAGTGCAGTTTCCTGTCCGTGCTCAGGGCAGAGCGTGGTCCAGGGCAGCTGGGCCTTCAGAGAGCCTCCTCACCTCTGCACAGTCACCTGCGGGTCACTTGGGCACAGTGTTTCCCACCTGGCACCAAACCAGGACGTGGGTGCGTGGCCGGGGCCAGGGAAGAGTGGGGACCCTCCTGGCCTCCGACCACTCAGGCCATTTTGAGGGAGAGCTGAGGCCATCCACGAGTAGTCGGGAAGAACACCTGGGACCCTTGTCACACCAGCTGCTCTGAGGACCCAGACCGTTCCTTCTTGGCAGGGCATGGACAGGTGTGGTTAGCAAGGACCAACATGGGACCAGGGCCTAGATGCTACTGAATGGGACTTGGAATGCTGGGGGTGCCCCAGGGGCTCCTGTGAGCCCATAAACACCCCAGTGGCTCCTGGCAGCTTGAAAAGCTATTCAGGTGCAGTGCTTGGACATGGAGGAGGCCTTATATGGCCTGGGACCACAGCCAGTCTGCGTGGCGGTGAGCCCCGCTGGGCCTGCTTGGCACAGGCGCCCTCCGCATTGGCCTAGCACAGCCTGGCCTCCGCACGCCCCTGTCACTCACCTCATTGTGGGGGAGCCCAGCTGCTGAGAAGATGGGGATCTTCTGGCCCCGGGCAATGCTGTTCATGACATCGATGGGAGAGATGCCGGTCTGGATCATCTCCTCGGGGTAGATGCGGTCATGGGGGTTGATGGGCTGGCCTGGGGGCAGAGGGGGTGGGTTCAAGCCCATCCCTGCCCTCCCCACCTCTGGCCCAGACTCCAGAGCAGCTCGGGTTAGCATGACTTTCTGCGATGATGCAAATGTGTTCTGGCTACTGAGCACGGGAGATGTGGTTTTGAAGTGCAATTTTCCTTTCGCTGGAATTTGACTACGTTTAAACAGCCACAGGCCTGTGCTACGTTGGACAGTGCTGCCCTAGTGGAAGGGGCAGGAAGGTGGGCAGTCAGGCTAAGGCCCGCTGTGACCAGGGCAGAGCCCTCCCACTGGTGTTCGTGTGGGGCTCAAGAGCTGCCTGAGCTGGTGGATGTGCTGCGCCTCTCTGTCCTCAGGAAGACTGGCCTGGGTGGGAGAATGTGGGCGGGAGCGGGGCGGGGGGCATATCTGCGGCATGCAACCCCAGTCCAGCTTGTGGCGCCAGGGCAGGGAACACTCAAAGGCAGGAGAGGGGTGGCCTTGGGCCGCGCACGGACGCCGTGCAAGGCAGGGGGCATTTACAAGGGTGGCACGACCAGTGCCAATGGCGGTATTCAAATTTGGTGGCAGCTTTGCAGACAGAGAGGCCCGAGAGGCTATGTGGCCACTGGAGGACCCCTGGGCAGTCACTCTAGCCTGTTCCTGGACAGGGCTCCCAAGGGCAGCACAGTGTGGGTGGGGAAGGAGGTAGGGGGCTGGGTCCTGGGAGTCGTCCACAGCCTCTGGTCACTCACCATTGATATCCAGAAAGTCCTCGGCCATGACCACTGGCCCCCTGTCAATGGGCTTGCCGGAGCCATTGAAAATCCGACCTGGAGGGGGGATGAGAACTATCAGGGGATGCTGCAGGCCAGCCCTGTGGCCCTTGCCTCTGCTCACCTGCTGGGTACCCTAGGGTACCCTATACCATGGCTGCCATGGCCAGCCCCCTGGGAGTCATCCTGCCTCCCCAGAAGACCTTACAGGCCCGGCCTTGGCCCAGGGCACTGACTGTAACGTGGGGATCCTGGGGCGGGAAAGGGGGAGGGCGGGGCTGGGCCATGGCAGAGATGAGGGGTGTGCAGGGCTGAGCAGTGTTCTTCACCTGACCCCAAATTGGTGGCTTCCTACTGGGGCTCTAGTTCACTGAGGCTGCCTCTCTCAGTCACGGAGCCCTGGCTCTAAGTTAGGGACAGAGCAGGGGTCCAGGATCCCTGAGAGAAGGCAGTCTCCTGACCTCAGGGCTCACAGGGGAGACAAAGGAGCAGGGAGCCAGGCAAGGCCCACACAGTGGCCGGACACACCGGCTGGGGCGCCCCTGCCTGGGCCTCGCCCGGCCTCACCCAGCATGTCCTCCGACACTGGCATGCGCAGGATGTCCCCCGTGAACTCGCACGAGGTCTTCTGGGCATCGATGCCAGAGGTGCCTTCAAACACCTGTGGGGACAAGAGGCGGTCACACTCAGGAGCGGCTCTCTTGTTCAGGCGCTCCTGTGTGCCCCGCTCCTAGGGTGAGGTGCTCCTAGGGGAGGGAATAGCACGCTTCCTGTCCTCAGAGCTTGGAGGTAGGACTTGGTGGCTGCCTCCATGCCCTCTCCCAGCCAACACATCACTGCCCCCACTTACCTGCACGATGGCCTTGGTCCCAGCCACTTCGAGCACTTGCCCACTCCTTCGAGTCCCATCGGGGAGGGTGAAGTTGACGATCTCAGCATACTGGGCAAACTGGCAGGCAGGGAGAGCGGCCCAGAGCGACAGTGAGGCCGTGTCCCCCTCCCTCCTGGATCTGCTGCAAGCTGCTCTGTGCCCAGGGACGTCCTGGAGATGAGCCCAAGGGGCTGGGATGGGGACTTCTGTTTGGGAGGCAGTCTGTGGGTGGTTAGGAGCACTGACACTAGAGTGGAAGACCAGGAGAGAATGGAAGCCCTGAGTCCTAACAGCTGTGTGGCCTTGTGGGCACCACGTAGTGACGTAAGCAGCTCCACGACTGAATGCATTAACTGAGCCTGTTTTTTTCATCCTTTTTTTTTTTTTAAGATTTATTTTATTTGAAAGGCAGAGTTACAGAGAGACAGAGATTCACTCTCCTAATGGCTGCAATGGCAGGGGTTAGGACAGGTTGAAGCCAGGAGCCAGGAGCTTCTTTTGGGTCTCCCACGTGGGTGCAGGGGCCATCCTCCACTGCTTTCCAAGGTGCATTAGCAGAGAGTTGGATCGGAAATGGAGCAGTAGGGACTTGAACTGGAGCCCATGTAGGATACTAGCCCTGTAGGTGACTTAACCCATTAAGCCACAGTGCCAGCCCTTGTCTGTTAATCTTTAAAATGGGATAATAATGATTAATACCTAATTCACAGGGCTGCCATGGGCAGGATATGAGATAATATCTATAAATCCACCAGCACGGTGCACAGCACCCTGTGAAAGCGCAAGGGAATGAGCTTTCACCATCGCTGTCCTGGTCCCCTGGAAGGCGCCGCAGCGCCTGCCCTGTGGACTACTGGTAAACCCCGGCTAAGTGCTTTCCTCTACTCAGGCCCCAGGAGGCGCCCACGTGTACCCGCGGCAGTCTTCCTAATCGTGACGCAGGGATTCAGTCACGTGCAGCACTTGAGGAACAAGAAAGTCAGGCTAACATCCAGAATGCATAAAGAACTCCAAAGGATCTGAACAGACATTCTCTAAAGAAGACTCACAAATGGCCAATAAGCACCCAGTATCATCAGTCATCAGGGAAATGCAAATCGAAACCACAAGGCAGGGCCTGTGCTGTGGCATAGTGGGCTAAGCTTCTGCCTGGGGCGCCAACATCCCATGTGGGCACTGATTCAAGTCTCAGATGCTCCACTTCCAATCCTGCTCTCTGCTGTGGCCTGGGAAAGCAGTAGAAGATGTCCCAAGTCCTTGGCCCCTGCACCTGTGTGCGAGACCCGGAAGAAGCTCCTGGCTCCTGGCTCCAGATCTGCCCAGCTCCAGCTGTTGCAGCCATTTGGGTAGTGAACTAATGGATGGAAGAACTCCCTCTCCCTCTCTTCCTCCCTCCCTCTCTCTCTCTCTCTCTCTGTAACTCTGCCTCTCAAGTAAATAAATAAATCTTAAAAACAAGCAAATAAACAAAACAAAACAAACCACAAGGCAATACCACTTCACGCCTACTAGGATGGCCATAACCAGAAAGGGGCCAGCGTTGCGGCACAGCGGGTAAAGCCACCGCTTACCAGGCCAGCATCCCATATTCGAGCGCCAGTCCAAGTCCTGGCTATTCCACTCTGAGCTAAATCATTAACAAAAAGTATTTAAGAAAACTGCACACATTGGGAAATAAAAGCATTCTGTGCATAGAACTTATGATCAGCATGAGAAATCACGCAGTAATTATATTTTAACATACATGTGATGCAGTTAAAACTTTGAAAATGTTGAAGAAGCTTAAAAGCATGCAAACTGAGAAGTCAGAAAAAAATAACATTAAAGCCTCAAAGAAGTGGAAGAAATGAGAGAAGACATTGTTACAGCAGAAAATAAATCCATATTAAGAAGATCAACAAAGATATATTGGTTCTTTGAAAAGCCTCATAAGCCGGCGCCGCGGCTCACTAGGCTAATCCTCCGCCTAGCGGCGCCGGCATACCGGGTTCTAGTCCCGGTCGGGGCGCCGGATTCTGTCCCGGTTGCCCCTCTTCCAGGCCAGCTCTCTGCTGTGGCCAGGGAGTGCAGTGGAGGATGGCCCAGGTGCTTGGGCCCTGCACCCCATGGGAGACCAGGAAAAGCACCTGGCTCCTGGCTCCTGCCATCGGATCAGCGCGGTGCGCCGGCCGCAGCGCGCCGGCCGCGGCGGCCATTGGAGGGTGAACCAACGGCAAAGGAAGACCTTCCTCTCTGTCTCTCTCTCTCACTGTCCACTCTGCCTGTCAAAAAAAAAAAAAAAAAAAAAAAAGCCTCATAAAATAAATAAGCAATATTAAGAAAAAAGAAAAGGCATAAATAAATGTTAGAATAAAAAAGTCACAAATAGACATGCTGAAGATAAAAGGAATTGTGAACAACTTAATGCAACATATTTGACAACTGAAATGAAATGAGTGAAGTCCTAAAAAATATAATTTAAACCAAAACTAACTAAAAATGAAGTAGGAAGCCAGTATAATCCTATAGTCTTTAAGATACTGAACAAATAGTTTACAGGCTTCTCATGAAGAAAACACCGGTTCCCACTAGTTCTAGCAGTAAATTCTAACAAATCAAGGAAGAAATATTTTGAAACTTACTTAAACTTTTCAAAAGCCTGGAAAAAAAAAAAGATTCTGTATTTAACTTATGAGGAAAGTATAACCTTGATACGAAAAGAAAATAATTATGGGAAAATTGTAGGTGATCTCACTCCTGAATATGGATGCAAAAATCCTAAGCAAAATAGTAGCAAAACAGATCCAGCAGTGTGCAAAACAGACCAAGTCACAAACTGGAAAAATAAAGACCAGAAAAAACAAAAATATGCATGCACACAAGTGGAGAATAAAGATGACCAAGTTGGGATTATCCCAGGAATGTGAGGTTAATCTAAAATTAGAAATTCTAATGTAATTCACCCTTTTAATGGGTTGAAAAAGAAAGCAAACTATGATCATCTCAAAAAGTTGGGGGAAATTTTTTTCTCAATTACACGTGATTAAAAGCAAAAAATAAAACTGTTCTTTGAAAACAGGGAATACAAGGGAAATTTCTTAACCCTAAAAAGAGTATTCTTAAAAAAAACCTACAGAAAATAGTATCTTCGATAATATGATGCATAAAGTACTCCCTTTAAAATTGGGAGCAAAACAACACCTGCTCGTATTCGATTTAGCACTGCACTGGAGAAAGTATCCAAAATAATAGGAACAGAAAACTTGAAGAATAAACGTTATGAGGAAACAAACTGTCAGGTGGAAAGCTTTGCAGGCACCCATTCCAGTGGACACAGTACTGGAAAGAATTCACACCAACTTCTCTCATTAATATAGACACAGAAATTCTAGATAAACTATTAGTCTGGTCAAGCAGTGTGTTACGTGGATGAACCAGTGTGACCAAGTGGGATTCATTACACAAGTGCAAGGCTACTGCAGTCAACATTAGAGAATTTGCCATCGTTTTTCAGTATAATTCAAAATAGCAGGGAGTTTGTCCACGTACATGAGAAACGTGTTATACAGCCATATGGCAGACACATGGGTCTGTGGGACAGACTAGAGAATCCAGAAACAGATCCCAGATTTGATAGGATTATTATGAAACAAATGTGGCATACCAGTTCACGGCAGGAAAAGGATGGTTGAACAAATGCCACTGACATGACTGGGTATCTAGTGAGAAGGCACTCACATATTATAAGCCAAAAAAACACATTCCAGGCCTGTGCAAATTTAAACAGAAAGCCAAGACTTTTTTTTTTTTTTTTAAATACTGGATGAGCTCTCTTCCTCAATAGCTCAGTTAGGCATAAGTCTGTTGAGAAATGCCCTTAAAGCAGTGTAAGACATTCAGCACAAAATATAGGGATATTTGATTATGTAAACATTTGAAATGTATGTGTGGCAGAGACACCAAAAAAAGAAGACAGCAAGTAACAGGTAAACCAAGAGCTTGCCCGCGAGAGGTTGCACAGCCGCAAGTGGAGGACGAGTTCAGCTGACACAGAGCTAGACACTGGCTTCCCTCGTCCCCAGGGGGCTGCGGTAACAGCCGCACAGCACCAGCCTTTATCTGCTGGGTAAGCAACATCACAGGAAAGGCAGGGCGGCCAAGGGTGCCGGGCAGTGGCTCCCAACGCTTGTGTACGTGGTGGGTGGGAGGAGGAATTATCGCTGTTCCCCAAGCTGACAATATCCACTTATCAACAAAAATTCTCAGAACCAGCAACCCCACTTCCGGCGTTCTGTCCGTATAAGAGGGACGGATCTACCTGCACGGTGTGTGACAGGCATGGCCACTGGCAAGGGTGGGGCTGCTGAATGAGTCACAGTCCACGCAGGCTGCAGGCTGCCGGGAGTCGTGAGTGCCCTGTGGCTTTGCGGCCGCCCAGGGCATCCTTGATACTAAAGGCCAGCACCCCTGCCGGGCTCTGAGCGTGTGTCCGCCTGTGTGGGAACAGGGCCTCCTTATCTCGGGCTGCTGGGAGAGAAGCAGGCAGGGGCAGCCGGGCCACTCTGGGTCTTGTCTTCGCTTCACTATAAGCTGTGTGTATATTGCTGTGTAATTAAAATGGAATAAAACTCGGGCACAGGCTCCAGGGCAGCTGGCCTTCGTTACTATCTGTATACCCTCTGCAGGCCACAGACGAGTGCCCTTCAGGGAGGGCGGATGGCTGGATTCCCTAAACACTGTGGCCAGGAGAGGGACCAGTCCCTCAGGGCACCCCTGCTTGGGTTGCGTTGGAGGCGCCACGGGTTGTAGCTCTGGCAGTCACTGAAGGAAGCTCTGGTTTTGGGCCCCTCCCTGTCCTGTGAAGAGGACGTCAGAAAGCGGATCCTAATGCTCCCCCAGGCTTTGCGGAGTGGGGGCCCCCAACCGGAGGGGGCCCCAAGAGGAAAGCTCCGAGGTCGCAGGTGCTGCTAATGCCCAGCCGACCCAGGCTCTAGACCACGAGAGGGCGCCCGCGAGCAAGGATCCCGAGTGCCTGGGACCTGAGTTCCGTGAGCCCTGGCGCCTTCTCCACTCCCTGTGGTCCGCGTCTCCATGCGCGTTCTCATCGTTTGTCACCTTTCTGCTAGAGTTAGCGGGAGAATTACTAGCCAAAGTGGACCCCAAATAAATCAGAAGCTTGGCCCAAGAAAAAACAGGAGGGTTCCAGGGTGCAACAGTGAGGGAGCTCACGCTCCAAGGCGCCCTGCTCCCCTGCTGCCTACAGCCACACACTGAGCAAACCGGCTCCTTCAGCCTCGCTGTTGGCTACTAAGAGGATTGCTGGGAGTGGGGATGATTCCATGCAGCCCCACCCCCCAGAGATTCAGCTGCGTTCCCAACAAGCGTGGGGGGGGGGGCAGGCCCGAGGGAGGACCTGGGAAATCCTAGACAAGTGCTCACCTCCACGGCCTCTCAGCTGACCACGCCCAAGGCGGCGTGAGAATTGCTCTTTGGCAATTGTCTTCAGGTGCAGCCATAGACATTCGGGATCAGACTAATGGGTAAGGCAAGTGCTTATGCTAGTCTCAAATGAGGGCCGCCGCGGATCAGGGGAGATGGGAGTTGGAAGCTCCTCCTGAGCAGAGGTCCCCAGACCAGCCGCGTCGGCACCACCTGCGCACTTGTTAGAAACACAGACCGCTGCTCCAGTAAGTCCTCCTATTGCTTGCAGTGTTTGCGTGGGGGGTTGAGAGTGGGTATGGGCCAGTGTGTGAGCTTTCGAGGGAGCGCGTGAAGGCGCATGAGGATGCGTGTGCTTTGGGGAGATCAGGGCTGGAGGTGTAGGCATTTGTGATCTCAGAGAGTTAGTTCTGTGCTCTGCGGGTCAGAGATTTAACCTTATCTGTGTCACAGACTCTGGAAAAATCAGATGAGTCGTGGAAACTCTCCCCAGAAAAATACACAGGCACTTGTTTGCGTACAATTTAAAGGGCCTTGTTCCCTGGGCTAAGAACCTCTGATCACACAAGATTCTTCACAGAATGTTTTTCTTTTTGAGGATGAAAGCAGAGTAATTGCCTGAGTGACTCAGTATGGGCAGGAGGTGGCGCTGTAGAGACAGAGCTGCGGAAGAGTCTGGAAGAGGAAGAGGGTGTGTGGCGGGGGAGCGCGCTCAAGGGATGCTGTCTTCTCCTGGACTTATGAGACTACAGCACCAAGTCCTTCCCTCCCTCGGCGAGCCCAGGTGCCCTGGGTGTCCCCACCACCCTGTTAGCTTGCTCTGCCAGAGTTTCAGATGCATCCAGTAGTCCTAGAAGTGTAGGGCTGGACCTGGTTCTCGATTCCTGGTCCACCAGGTGTTTCAGTTGAGGGAACAGACACGTGTGCAGGTACTGACCAGCCTTACCATACTGGGTCCTATACAGGCCGACAGGTACAGCGGAGGATGATGGGCGAGGTGAGGGGCGGTGATGGCACACGTGTTTGATCAGGCTTATTAGCATGGCTACATTCCAAGCAGAGTTAGTGCTGGCTGTTACGTGGTTTGATGCTCACAACCCTATATCATTTAGTAGATGAGGAAACTGGGATTTGCAGTCCTACAGAGATGGTTTTCAAACTTCTGTGTGTGTGGGGGGGGGGGCATCAGACCATCTCTGAGCTGTGTCCCAGCTCCCTGTCAATCCTGTCTCAACAGTGTCTACACTACCTGGGAACTCCTTAGAAACACAAAGGACAGGATCTGACACTCTGAGACTGGGGTGCAGAATCTGTGCTCACAAGCCCCACCCCACAGTGGGATGGAGCTCAAGAGGCCCAAGTCATCAGACTCCCCAATCACCCAAGTACTGAGCCACGTGAAGGTGTCAGGCAGCTGGGTCCGGTGAACTTGGGATTCGTTTTCTAACCACGAGTGCGGCTGAATTCTGTACCATTCAGTCTTGCATTCTTAACCACGGACACGGGTTCCGTGTGCTGCATCATCACTGCGGGAATACCACGTCGTGCACACTCGGCCAGCTTGGACCTCCCTGGCTGGGACAGCCTTACAGGACGAGGTCGCCACTGGCCTGGCGACAGTCCTGCGGTGCACAGTAGGGGTTGGCTCGGTTTGGAGAGGTCCATATGTAGTCATGGTGACCTTCATTCATTTGATGCAGGTGGGCAGGGAGCTGGGGAGCAGTGAGGGGCAGAGGACTGCCCACACCTGAGTCTCGGGCGCCACCCAAACCCCCTCAGCTGCCCTGCACACTCACTGCCCACCATGCTCCAGTCGTGTACCAGGCACCGTGATACCACCTGCGGGCCCTGCAGCCCACCCCAAACCTGCCTCCTTTGAATCTCCAATCGGGCCCCGCCCCAGGCCCCGCCCCTCATCCTATAATTAGGCGACTGCAGCCTGCGCGGGGCAAGTCTCCCTCAAAGGGTTCCCTGCACTGACGTCCAGTAATGTGATAACTCCTGCTTGTCTGCTCACTCCTGTTTCCACCTCCTGGTTGCATCCCTACACTGGGGAAGACCAGAACCTGGGCTGAGTCTAGCCAGGGGCCTCCCAGAGCCCAGCTTGGGGTCCTGATCCCACCACGCAATCACATTCAGCCCACTCATTGACTCAGCCTTCCTTCAGACAAATCCGTATTGAGCACCTGCTATAGCCTGGGTGCGCTATGAAAGGGCTGCGCTGAGCTCCCAGAGCTAAGGATGAACTAAGCCAGCGCAAACCCCCCAGGGGGCCCAGGAGCTGCTGCCAAGAGGCAGGAGAGGGCGAGGCAGCCTGGTGAGCTCTCAGCCTTGGGGCTGAATCAGAGGGAGGCTGTGGGCAGCTCTAAGGGAATTAGAAGCAGGGGATGGAGCAGTGGGGGTCGGAACAGCAGCAGGGTAGAGAGCGGAGGGAGGGTCCCAGGCTGGGGGCCCACAGGCCATGGTCATTGACAGTGTGGCAGAGAGCTGGCACCAGCAGAATGAGGTTCAGGGCAGGTGGAGAGGCCGCTGGGGGCTGGAAGCGCTTGGTGAGGGGAGGACTGAGGAGTGACCGTCCCAGGACTCTTTCTGACTCAGCAATCCCAGCCCCAGACTGAAACGCATCAGCATCTGCCCTGCTCCTCCCCTGCCCACACATACGCACCCCCGCCCCCGCTCCTGACACCCCACAGCTCTGCAGACCATCACCTCCCAAGAAACCTCGGCTGGGACGCACCAGCTGCCTCCCACACTTCCGCTTTAAAAGAAGACCCCGTGAGGGTTGCAGGTGGGGAAACGGGGTCGCACTGGGGCCCGATGTGGATCTGCCAGCTGCTTAGTGGTGCAAGCCCAAGGCCCAGAGAGGGGTCTCGCTGTTGTCTTTAGGGCCCCCATGAGAAAGCAGGAAGGGGGATCCTTGAGTGGCTAGGAAACAGCTCAGGGAGAAGGTGGGAGTGGGGGGCTAGGGGTCAGAACGGCACAGCCCACCCCCAATTAGGGGAAGGGCAATTTAGAGGAAATCCTTGGAGGGGGAGGGGGCTGGGATTAGCCTTGGAGCAGGAAGAGGCAGCAGTCTTACCTTGACCTGGTCCAGCACCACCAGGGGCCCATTGACGCTGCACACCGTCCTGTAGGCTGGGGGAGGGGCAGGGGGTGGGTGAGGATCTGACACCCAGACACCCCCGAAACACACACACAGAGGCATCCTCTGCTTTCCCTCCCTCTCTGCAGCCACCCCTCCTCCCCAGTCTGGGCCATCAGGGTCATTAGCTGTGACAGGGCCAGCCACCATTGCTGTAAGGGTCATGCCCCTGCCCGCGGGGCCCCCGCTGCCTTGGACACCTGCAGGAGGCTGGGGGAGGGCAGAGGCCTCCGCAGTCCTTCCCGGCCCTGCGGGGGTCTTTCTCATCCCCGGGGCTGCTTCCCCCTTGGCCTCCACCCCCAACTCCAAACATTTTCCAAAGGCTTCTGATCCCCAGCTGCGGCCCCTCCCCGGGGCCACACTTCCCTCCGCTCACCCCGTACTGATTGAGTGTGTGTGTGTGTGTGTGTGTGTGTAGGAGGGTTGCAGAAAAACGGAACAGGGCCTCTGCTCTCATCACAAGACCCTGGGGAGCCCCGCCAGGGAGGCTCCTGGCTCCCGGGGTGCACGGTGGGGACAGGAGAGGAAGGCAGAAGAAGTGGGGTATCTGGAGACACAGTGCCTGGATAACAGAAAAGGAGCTCAGGGCAGGGTTGACTGGGAAATCAGCAAACACCTTCTAATCCCCTGGCCGGGCTCTGACTCTGATGGGCGCGGTGCGGCCATCGGGCAGCCAGGAAACCTTGCTGGGGTTCTGCTCGGGGGCCCCTGCAATCCCAGCGCCCTTCCCCAGTGCACTTGTGTGGCCCTCAAGACACAATTGAGATGTAGGAACTTGGCAAAGCAGGACGCCCTCCGTGCAGTGAGGTTGCTGGGTCACTCGCAGGCTGGGGGACCTCAGCGGGGCCAGCGATCCAAACCCTCCCAGTGAGGAGAACTGGGTGCAATTGGGTGAAAAGCCTGGCCAGGGCCCCATAGTGTGTCTGTGGCTGGGGCTACTTCTGGGTGAGCCTGGCCCTGAGCCACGCACACCAGAGGGAGACCAAAGCCCCTGCCCCTCCCGTCGCAGTCTGTGCGTGCGCTGTCACATCCTGATTTCTGCTTTGAGCAGGGCGGTTCCTGCACAGATCTTGGTGAGGACCGTTTGGAAACTGGAGGCAAGGGAGAAAAGGGAAGCCCTAGTTGGGCTTCGGCCAGAGCCGCAGAGCGGGACTTCCAGCTACCCGCAGAGCCTCTGGCCCTGGATGCCGCCTCTCCTTCCTCCCCATTCCCACAGAGAAGGCGTCCTCCCTTCAGTCTTAGGCCTGTCCCAGCCCTGACCCAAGACCCTAAAGATGACCCCCTGGGGCCAAGGGCCAGCTCTTCCCTGCAGCCAGTGTTGGGGTCTCCTTCTGCCCCAGCCCTCTGGCTCCTGCTCCCTGCCCCACTTCCTCCCTCTCCTCAGCCCCTTCCATTCTGGCTTTGATCCCCTAGTGTCAAGTGGAACTCTCCAGGCACGTGGGCTAGAGGTGGGCAGCCCAGATGAGAAGGGGCTTGCTTGGTGCTGTCGGAGAACAGAGCTGAGAGCTCAGCCCTGGCTCAGCCCGCAGGGAGTCGATGGCCCTGTTCGCCGCTGCCCCTCCCTGATGGGTAGAAGGGAGATGCTCAGTGAAGATTTGCTGGAGGGACCGTGGGAGCCACTAACTGGCCCCCTCTGCTCCTTCCTGTGTCTCCACATCAGAACCGATATGTGTCCCTCCGCCGCCTCCCGGCTCACAAGCCTAAGCTGGGCTGTTGCCCAGCCTGGGGCAAAGGATGGGAAGAGATGAGATGCCCCTGGCTCAAGGGACAGTAGGCATCCAGACACCCCCCCCCCCACACACACACACAATGAGGAAGGTGGGGACTGAGGCTGGGGTGTCACCCTCCCCGCCAAGAACAAGTCACCAAATGCCATGCGAGTCCCTTCCCGCCCACACGGTGTTTTGGTGACATTCTCTGGGTTACCGGTCCATGTGGTACCAGCAGAGCAGAGCAGAGGGAGCTGAGGGGTGGCACCGGCTGGGGAAGGTGCAGGAGGATGGCAGAGGTCCTCCTTTGTGAAAGCCCTGGGGAGAGCCGGCAGCTTGCTGCCCCCAGAGAAAGTCCCAGAGCGGCCAGAAAGGCTGAGCCCGGTAGGGCACTGAAGAGATGGGGGGGGGGGGGCGAAGTAGGGAGCTGGGTGTGTGGAAGGGGAAGAGGCCAGAGCCCTCGGGGGTCAGGTCCAGCTGCACAGACTGGGGACACCTTTGCACTTCCTCCCTTGGGTCACTGCTGGCACCCACCCACCTTCCCAGCCTCTTCCTGACAGCCTGCACTTCTAGCTGGGGGTGGAGGACTGGGGGCCTGGGGGCCAGGCACATTACCCCCTGGGACAAGAAGGGGCTGCCCTGGAGGAGACCAGGGACCACTGCAATGTGTTTGCTGCCCCAGGCGCCTGCATGGCCAGCTTCTCTGGCCCACTCTGGGGGCAGCCAAGGGAGCTGGGTGCTGCCCCCCAGCCAAGGCCACAGGTGACCAGCCCAGGGCTGTCAGTCTCCTGTTGTAATGCATCAGCCTCCTCTGTATCACCTCCCAGGCACCCAGCAGCCAGTGCCCAGCTCCAGGGGGCTTTCCCACATCCTGGCCCCTTCCATGCGGCTCATGCACTTAGCTGACTGCGTCGGTTCAGTTCAGGACTGCTTGCCCCCTTCAAGGCCTTGCCCTCCGCTGACTCCTGCAGCCCACCTGTCCCCCCCTGCTGAAGCCCCACAGCAGGCGGACACCCTTGAGGCACAGGGTCTCCCCCCTCCGATGAGGAGTGCCTCCCCTGTCACACTGGACCTGATGTTTTCTCAGAAGCTGCATGGTTCGGCCGCAGCCAAAGTAGTGGCAGAACCAGGCAGGTGTCCTTGTCTGGAAGCCTAGCCTGCCCTGCCTGTGTCTATTGCACAGAGAGGCAAACTGAGGCCCAGAAAGTTGGCTGATTTCCCAATTCAGGGCGGGAACTGTGGCACGTCAGGGACTCCGGCCACTGGCTAGCCCCGGGGGGTGCACCCCTTGACCCTGGAGGAGGGGGCCCGGTGCTGCAGGCAGAGGGCTGGATCAGAGGACCCGAGGGGCACTGTGTCAGTGGCCTGCCGGGACTCACACACTCCCTCCAGCTGCTCTGCCCACCCCCTCTCCATTGTCCTAGCTGACACTTTGGGTTGCACTTTGGACTGCAGGCTGGTGGCGGCTTCCCCACCCCCACCTCCCCACTGCCTGCCCTGTCAAAGGCCCAGCGGGGCTCCCGGGAGGCCCACTAATTAGCGCCGGCCCAGCCACACCTGCAGCGTCCTGGGAGAGGGCTGAGACAGGCGCCCATGCGTGAGGCCAGGGTTGGGGCAAGCCCGGGGCAGCAGGTCCCGCACCTCCTCCCTGATCCCGCTGGAGGGATTAGGGGAGGGAGGGCAGGGGCTGGAGTTCTTAGAATTGGTTGGTTGGGACTCTCAGTGGGCCTCTCTCCTCTTTCAGGAAACTGATTGGGGGCAGGTGGCCAAGTCCGTGGCTTGGCACTCAAGCCCCTGGGTGATCTGACCTGGCTCCATCCTTCCAACTGAGTGGCCAGCTTGTCCTTCCTAACCCCTGCTCCTGCTGGCCCCCCCAGCCCAGCCCAGCCTCTTCTGCTGCCATAGTCCCAAGGCTTCCCATCACCAGCTCCCCAGCCAGGAACCAATGCCCTTGGGGAAAAACCCCAGCTTCATGGGAGGTGAAGAGGACCCTCCTCCCCCAGGATGGGCATGGCCAGGGTTCACCCCACCTTGATTTCCCCTGCCCCCTTTTGGGCTGATTCTGCCTCTGTGCTGCAATCCCCTTAATGCCTCAGTGGTGTGGAGGGAGAAGGGGGAAGCTTCTCAGGGTGCTTTCTCCCCCCCCCCCCCAGCTCTCCACCAGGCTCTGGCAGTGCTTAGAGTCCCAGGATAGAGGCCCGGGTATGCAGGGGTCAGGGAGGCAGAGAGGGACAAGGCAATCCTTCCTGGAGCCCAGGCCCCCAGCTGGGAGGTATGGAGGCTGTGTCCAGGGGCCAGCCTCTGGATACGTCCACAGGAGGAGCAAAGCCCCTCTGGCTGTGGTCAGCTGTTGGGTTTGCATGGTTGGGGCCACAGGAACCAGCATCATGATGGGCTTGCATGGCACCCATGGCCCCCCGCTCACTCCTGGGCTCCAGCAAGGGTGTTGACAGTAAATAAGGGCCATCTGGGAAGGAACTGGCCGGACACTGCTCCAAGCCTGGGCAGGCCTGCTGGAGGAGGAAGTGGTGGGGTGAGGTTGTACCTGCAGGGTCTCTGGGAGGGCACATTCCTGGAGGACAGTGGAGCAAGTCAGTCCAGGCCCCACCCCCCACTTAGCTCCCCTTAAGTTCTGTGTCCAGGAGATGGGGGTAGGGGGAAGGGGTGGGGCAGTCATCGTACCAGACTGGGCAAGGGGCAGACATCCCAGTCTGAGCACAAAACCCAAGGGGGCATGCTCACTGCAAAGTCCTGGGCCATGATGACCCCAGTGTTGGTCTAGGGAGAGTCTGAGCCTCCCATCCTCCCCCATCTCTGAGAGACAAGGCCCATAGGGCCTCCTTGAGTTCCCTGCTGCCCCCTTTCTCCTTCATTGGAATGTACTCTACCCTCTGCACCTGCTCAGGCCTCAGGAGGTACCCGCACAGGCACCACCCCACCCCGCCAGCCGGCTACTTCTGTGCTGGCCCTGAGCTCCCACTGCCCCCTCTGGAATTGGTCAGCTACAGAGGGATGGAGGAGGGGCCACCGAGTCAGGTCTGCTCCCACCCACCTCACATGCCCTGCTAGCAGCCTCTGGCTCTGCTCAGCCCAGGCCGGCCAGGCTGGTTTACTCCAGTGGGCTGGGCTCCACAGTCACCAGGCTGGGGAGAATGACCTTGGACAAGGAGATTGGGGGATTCCCTTCAGTGCCCGGGACCTTGCCAGGCTCTCTGCCCCAGACACCTGTGTGTGTTGCACTCCTGCAGGACAGCCACAGGGGCCGCACACAGGGCTGTTTCCCTCTGAAACTTAACAAAGGTACCTTCCCCAACAACTCAGCCCTTCTCTTCAGGCCCACTGCACACATGCACACACACACATGTGCACACACACACACACGTACTGGTGCCCCGAGTAAGCATGCACACACAGTGACACATTTCCTCACCCCAGGTGAAGGCAGGAGCACCTGCCATGCACACAGACACCCGCCGCCAGGCTGCTGATGTGACACCAGCACCTACTTCCTCCTGCTGAGAACGCCCTCCTGCCTCGCACTGCCGCCCATGCCACCCCAAGTCCACATCCCACACAGTCGCTCATGCTCAGTGTGCCTTGCTCACACAACACACACACCCTCACAGGTGCACATGGCCTCCCTCTCTCAGGGGCAGCTGGGAGCGCTCTCAGGATAAGGGTGATAACAGGTTCTCCCCAGCCGTCTCTGGGGACCTCCCTTCCCCAACCTGCAGAAGTGGCCTCTCTTCCAGGCTACATCCTTCCCACCCCCCCAACTGAGAGCCTTATATCTCCCCTGGCCGCATGCCCTCCTCCTTTTGGAGACCAGAGGCTGGGCCTGGGATTCAGCAGCTGCCCACGGCCTCAGCCAGGTTGGGGGAGGGGGATACTCACTGACTCGAGGGTGGGTGATATAGTTTCGGGTGACAGCATGTATATGCTCTCGGGCTGTGCCCAGGTCACAGGCACTGCCAGGGAGCCCTCCGGGCCTGCTGTCTACCTTCGTGGCCATGGTGCAGAGACGCCCGGGAGCTGAGTGGCTGAGGTGCTGGAGAGAATCAGCTGAAGCTGGAGTGAGCTGCCCAGCCTGCCCTGCGGCCACCCCTCCCACCTCCCCTCCCACTGGGCCCACTCCTCCCCTGCTTGGCTGTAAACACGGAAGCCCAAGCTCTGGCTCCACACAGCCCGGCTGTGCAGATCTGGGACGTAAGCAGTCACTGGGCTGTGGGTGTGGAGGGAGAAGGGCAGAGGGGGAAGACTGGTTTTCCCTCCCCCTGTGCTTGGCTGTTCCTCCACGCCCAATACCCAGTGAGTGGGAATTCACTTCCTCCCCACAGAGTTCTGGGTGGGTGCCTTTAACAGCCTGGTGGTCCTCACCACGTCTCTCCCTGGTCTGCCCATACTCAACTCTGGCAGGCTGCTCTCTTCCCAATGTCGCCTCCTCCTGCCCTGCCCCGCTCCCCAGCACCTCTCTGCCCTCACTACTCCTGGGTATGTCTTCACCTGCATAATCCCACCGTCATCCTTTTGAACACGTACAGCAGCTCGTTTCTTGTGCCACCTCCCACAGGAGGCCATCCCTGGCTTCTGCAGCACCCTGGATTCACCACACAGCTGATCTCCTTTGGAAGAGAACTCCCTTATTGCCACCAGGAGGCTGGGAGCCCAAAAGCAGCACTTGTGTCTTTGCCATCACACCCGGGTCTCCGTAAGCCTCTCAGTTTCACACTGTTTTTTAAAAGATGTATCAGGGCTGGCATTGTGGAATAGCAGGTACAGCTGCTGCCTGTGATGCTGGTATCCCACATGGGCACCAGCTGTGTCCCAACTGCCCCATTTCTGATCCTGCTCCCTGCTAATGGCATGGAAGAAGCAATGGAGGATGGCCCAAGTGGTTAGGCCCCTGCCACCCACGTGGGAGACCGGGATGAAGCTCCTGGCTAAGGCCTGGCCCAGTGCTGGCCACTGCAGTCATCTGGTGAGTAAAACAGCAGGTTGAAGAACTCTCTCAGCTGGTGCCACAGCTCACTTGGCTAATCCTCCGCCTGTGGCGCCGGCTCCCTGGGTTCTAGTCCCAGTTGGGACACCGGATTCTGTTCCGGTTGCTCCTCTTCCAGTCCAACTCTCTGCTGTGGCCCGGGAAGGCAGAGGAGGATGGCCCAAGTGCTTGGGCCCTGCACCCACATGGGAGACCAGGAGGAAGCACCTGGTTCCTGGCTTTGGATCAGCACAGCGCACCAGCCACAGCAGCCAGTGGGGGGTGAACCAACGGAAAAGGAAGACCTTTCTCTCTGTCTCTTTCTCACTGTCCAACTCTGCCTGTCAAAAAAACAAACAAACAAACAAACAAAAAAAACCTCTCTTTCTCTGTCTCTTCCTCTCTCCAACTGTGACTTTCAAAATAAATAAGCCTTAAATAAGATTTACTGATTGAAACTCAGGTTTATAGAGAAAGAGATGGAGAGACAGAAGAGATCTTCCATCCACTGGTTCGCTCTCCAAATGCCTGCAGCAGCTGGGCTGGACCAGGCTGAAGCCAGGAGCCAGGAGCCCCATCCAGGTCTCCCACATGGGAGGCGGGGAACCAGGCACTTGAGCCATCACCTGCTGCCTCCCAGGATGCACATCAGCAGGAAGCTGCATCGGGAGTAGCCGGTACTCGAACCAGGTACTCTGATGTGGGATGTGGGCATCCCCAGCTCCAGCTGACCCCGCTGTGCCACAATGCCCACCCTCTGTCTCACACAATTGAGAACTTCCTGGTCTCTCCCGGCCTGATTTTAGGATCCTGTCCCACCTCCTTATATACACCTCCAGGATTCCCTACAGCAGTACTGGCCTGACATTTCCAGTCCGTATGCAAAGTGCCTCACGCAGCGGTTAAGTCACTGATGGGGATGCCCACATCCCACACTGGAGTGCCTGGGTCCCGTTCTGGCACCTGCACTTCTGATCCAGCTTCCTGCTAGTGCACACCCCAGGAGGCAGCAGTAATGGCTCAAGTGTTTGGGTTCCTGCCACACTTGTGGGAGACCTGGATTGAGTTCCTAGCTCCTGGTTTTGATGTGTCCAACCCCAGTCACCACCGAGCCTTATCCCAGCCTGGATTTCTCCTATCCCAGTGGTACCACCCAAGCAGACAGAAGGGACAGTGCCTGGGTGCCCCATTCTGGGAGACTCCAGGAAGACAGCACGGAGCCAGAACAGCAGCGACTGCCTTCCCGAGAGAGCAGACTGTGTTCACATCTCCCTGCCAGAGGCGAGAGCTCACCTTGGCTCTCCAGTCTGAGCTCTGGTTCCAAGACTCACAACTCACATTCCCCCGAAGCTCGCTCACAGTGGGGGTGACCAGACAGGGGTGGCGGGGGGGTGGGGGCTCTGGGCTGACTGCGGGGGTGGCTCCAGCAAGCTACCCAGGTGACAATGCACACACGTGGGACTGACCTCAGCTTCCTGCTGTGAGGTTGTGCTACACTCAGGGAAGGAAGGAAATGGAGGAAGGCTTTTCCCTGCCGTGCAGCCACCCCTTGGTCTGAACCACCACAGAGTAACAAGTCAAATGACAGTGTTCTGTGCAGAAAAGCCACCTCATCCTGCGCCCTGCTGCAGTGTCTGTTTTGGCAGCCCCTCCGGGTCTTGCCTGGCTTAGCTCTGACGTCCCCTCGGGGCTGTCTACCGCCTGGTCTCACCCTTTACCCTTCAACCCTGGAGAGACTTAGTGTCCCGCCTCAAGCACTTGCACAGTTGAAGGAGCTGGCAGTGGGGTGCCTGGGAGGGCGCTCTCCTGGGGGTGGATGGGCGCCCGGACCGTCCTCGCCCTCAGCTCCTGCCCCTCCCACTGGAGGTCTCCCTAGACCCTAGGCCCCTTTGCCTTGGCGGTGAGGACGAGGATGGAGGGAAGGAGGCGGTGCCGTCGGGACTGGTTCCCTTCTTGTCATTGTTGTCCTTTTATTTCTGTGAAGACGCACACGCACACTGCGCTCACACACACACAAGCTGCGGGACCAAGGCCTTTCGGTCGAGTCTCTGAGCCCGGGGCCGGGGGCCTCCCGCGGGACCTGCTCGGTACCGTCCGCCAGGGCGGTGCCATGCCGGAGGGTCTTAGGTGCTGGCTTTCTTGCCGCCGCCGGGGCTGCCGACTTTCCGGTCCAGCCGGCTGTAGGGCTCGAAGGCCGAGGAACCCAGTTCGTAGCCGGGCGACAGGTCCAGCAGCGGCGCCGCGGAGAAGCATACGGCCGGCAGCGGGGGCGGCAGCGGCGGCGACGCGGCGGCCGCCGGCAGCGGGTGCAGGCGCGGGGAGGAGTTCCTGGGGTCACCCAGCGAGGTGCCTCTGGGGCCGGCAGGCAGGCTTGGCAGGCCAGGGGTCAGCGTCAGGAGGCTGGGCGCCCTGGGCACGGAGAGCAGCCGGCCGTGCTCCAGCAGCCGTAGGATGTTGGAGGTGGCGAAGGCCTCGGAGGCGGAGGAGGACGCCCGCTTCTCCAGGTCTCTGCTCTGGTCTTTCTTCTGTTTGGTGCGCCGGTTCTGGAACCAGACCTTCACCTGGAGGGGGCGGGGACGGGGACGGGAAGGGAGGGGCCAATGCAGACACGTGGGGCAGGTGGGCGGGGCATGGGGGCCAGGGGAAAGGGAGTAGGGGCACAGGGCACAGACAGAGGGGGTGGGGGTGGGGGGAGAGAAAGCAGGTGGTCACTGGGGCCTTCCCATACCAGCCTACTCTGGGTGGACTACGCCCCCAAATTATAAACACTTGTACACCGCTGAAGCTCACTCTGTCCTAGGCTGGCTGAACAGATTGGCAGAAGGAGGGGGGAACTTGGGGGTACAATTGAATCTCCCCTCTTGGTCCTCATAGCCAAATTCATGGCCTCAGTAAGCTTTTTTGTGCGGGTTTTCTTCAACTGGATCTCAGGTCCTGCGGTCTGACCTGAGATCCAGGTCGTGCATCCAACTGTCACCATTGCCTGGCACAGCCTCGGAAACAGTCCGAGTGCGCCCACAGAGACCCAGTCCTCGTCAGCTCCTCCGGGCAGAGGCCTCTCCGCACCACCCCGCAGCAGGGCCACCCGCATCCACCAAAGCAGAGGGGCGGTGCTGAAGGCGAACCCCGCCCCATGCTTTTCTCTCGCCTGCCCTCTCTCACCCGCACTGTGGCGCTGTCTGGACAGCAGCGCCCTCACCCCTGGCTGCCCAGGACAGCCACCTGCCTCCTTGCTCACCCCAGGGTGAGGGTGGCTGGAGCTCACCAGATGCTTCAGGCCGAGGAAACCCCCGCTCCCTCGGTCTTCCTGCCTTGGGGCCCCGCCCTAATGTGTGCAGGGCTGGGGACAACAGGATGAATGGAAGGCTCTGGCTCATAGCTCCCAGGGTTCTGGGTATGGGCAGGCGCTGCAGCCTGGGCCCCACTCAGCAGACAGCTCCCCACTTGCCAATACTTGGGCCGGGGCTTTTGAATAACAATAGTGGTCTGTGCAGTGTGGGGAGGCCCAGGCAGGTCCTGGAAGTGGGCTTGGGGCTGTTGGCAGGGAATTCTGGGCTTCTGATGGCAGGGGAAACTGGTGGTCGTCAGAGTCCTCCACACCTGCTACCCCCAACCCCGCAGGACAGGGCCCGCTGTCACTGCCCAGCACCCAGTCCTTCAAACCCCTTCCAAGTCTGTGGAGCAGGGCGGGGCAGGGGCTGGGAGGGAAGCTCCGTAAACCTGAGGGTGATGAGGTCTCTCCTCTGAGTAGGAAGGAGTGCTTCCCCCACAAAAGGCAAGTCAGAGCCCCAAGAGAATCACTTATAGGCATTAAAAATGCCTGCAGGAAGGGGAGATTGGCATTGGTGCCCCAGCTGGAAAACTCATATGAGCACTGGTTCAAGTCCTGGCCGATCCACTCCCAATCCAGCTCCTTGCTAAAGCAGTGGAAGATGGCCCAAGTGCAAGTACTTGGGCCCCTGCACCCACATGGGAGACCAGGATGAAGTTCAAGGCTCCTGGCTTCAGCCTTTGCACTCACCTAACCTCTGGACTGGGCTAGTGCCACTGCCCAGGAGCCCCTCTGTGACCTGAGGGCGGCAGCTTCACCTCGTGACACTGAGGAGCCATGGGACAGCTTCTGCTCTCTGAGCTAGAGGGGACCCGGGAGGCCTCCTCATCCTTGCCTTTCAGGGCCCTCTGCTCCAGGGCGCATCCCTTCCTGCCTGCACAGGCTGCCCCTGCTCCAGGCAAGGCGCTCCCTGGGACGCGAGTCTCTTGCTCCTAGGACAGGGGCCTGCAGATGCTGTGGCCTGACTTGTTTTCCAGCTGGGTTTATGGAACAAGGTCTGTTTTGTACAAAGCAGGGATCCGCTGTACATAAACAACCCTGGGCCAGTTATTGAACCTCTCTGAGGCTCAGTTTTCTTACAGGGGGATAATGTTCCCAATAAAGCCATCCACTAAAGATTAAACGACGGACAGGCATTGCAGTGTGGAGCATTACTGAAATGCTGGGTCCAGTCCTAAGCCGCTTTCCTTCCAATTCAGCTTCCTGCTAATGTGCCTGGGAAACCAATAGATGATGGCCCCTGATAGCCACATGGGAGACCAGGATGGAGTTCCTGGCTCCTAGCTTCAGCCTGGCTCAACCTGGCTATTGTGGCCACTTGGGGAGTGAACCAGAGGATGGAGGACTTATCTCTCTCTCTCTTTCTCCCTCTCTCTCCCTCCTTCCCTCTCTCTCCCTCCCCACTCCCTGTTTCTCTTTCAAGTAAATAAATAAATCTTTTTTAAAAAGACTAAGTAAGCTAATGGATGTGTCTGCTTTAAATCTTGAGCAAGTTATTTTTCTGTGCGCCTCTCTCTCTCTTTTTAAGAGTTACATTATTTATCTGAAAGGCAGAGTTACTGAGAAAGAGAGAGAGAGAGAGAGAGAGAGAGAGATATCTTCCATCCACTGCTTCACTCCCCAAATATCCAAAATAGCTGGGGCTGGGCCAGACAGAAGCCAGGAGCCTCATCTGGATCTCCCATGTGGGTGCAAGAAACTAAGCTCTTGGGCCATCTTCCATTGCTTTCCCAACTGTGTTACCAGGGAGCTGGATCAGAAGAACAGTCAGGACTTAAATTGGTGCCCTGTGATGCTGGCATCACAGGTGCTGACTTAACCTGCCATGCCATAAGGTATAATGCCAGTCCCTGTCTCCTTCTCTTTAAAGTGGAAACAATACAGGCCCATTGTATAATAATAATAATAATAACAACAACAACAACAACAACAACAACAAAAATGCTCCTCACCCTGGTTCCTGGCACAGAACTCCTAAATCCTTGGGATTTCTTAGGGGATGGCTGTGTTTTTGCTCTTCATAGGAGCCCCTTTGACCACACCTAGATTCATGCTTGTGATCCTTTGGGATGGACCTGGTCTCATAAAGACCAAACAAGTGATCAGAAGGGGGGAACTTTCAGCCACCTAGTCCCACCTCCAGGGAGAGAAGCAGGCTGAAAGTTGGGTTATTAAAAAAAATTTTTTTAAACAAGAGAGAGAGAGAGAGAGAGAGAGAGAGAGAGAGAGAGATCTTCCATCCACAGGTTCACTCCAAATGTCGCCAACAGTCAGGGCTGCATCAGGCTGAAGCCAGGGGCCCAGAACTCCATCATCATCTTCCATGTGGATGGCAGGGGCCCAGCTACCTGAGCCATCACCACTGCCTGCAGCAGAACCAGGACTGAAGCAGGCGCTCTGATGTGGTATCCCACATGGCATCTTAACCGCTGTGCCAGGGCCAGCTCCCCTATAAAAACTCTTGGAAAAAAAGCAATGTGGGGAACTTCCAGGATGAGGCAGCAGAGAAGGCATGGGAGCACCCAGCACCTTCCTTTCACCTTGCCCCGAGCACCCTGTCCATTGGCCGTCCCTGACAAGTGTCCTTTACGATAAACCAGCACTCGTAACTGGAGTGTTTTCCTGAGTTCTGTGAGTCAGTCTAGTGAATTAACAAACCAGCGGAGGAGACTGTGGGAGCCCGCAAATGCAGGGCCATTCATTCGGAAGCACAGGGGTCTCCTGGCACTTGTGACTGGCATCTGCCATGGCCCTGTCTTGTGGGAGCATGCCCTCGACTTGTGGGTCTATGCTGTCTCTGAGCAGTGGGGTCAGAACAGAGTCGTTGGGCAGGCAGAAAGTGCTGGAGAACTGGAGAGTCGGCTGGTGGCATTTTGGAACACAGCACACATTTGGTGTTAGAAGGAAAACCATGCACCCATGCCACAAGGTTGTGGTGAGGGCTGAGCTAGTTAGAATTTGTCAGGCTTTGGAGCAGGGCCTGGTGCCAAGGAAGCGAGGAGGCGCCCAGCAAGTGATGGCTATGGGGTACCTGGAAAAGGTCTCTGGGGGGGAGATCAGGTAGCTTTGGGGGTGGGATGAACATTTGGCATGGCGGTTACGCGGCTACCTGGGACACCTGCATCCCAGATCAGAGGCTGTGGTTCAAGTCTCAGTTCTGCTTCCAGTCCAGCTTCCTGCTATCATCCTGGGAGGCAGCAGGTGATGGCTCAAATACTCAGGTGCCTGCCACCCATGTGGGAGACCTCACATGGGTTACAGGCATTTGGGGGAATAGGCCAATGGGATGAAGATCTCTCGTTCTCGCTCTCTCTCTCTGCCTTTCAAGTACAGTAAAAATCAATAAATTAAAAAAATTTTAAGTTCTAGAACTTTGTAGTTGGATGCCTTAGTGCCAGCATCCCCCTAAGCCACTCCCTGCCTCTGGGGTACCCCTTCTCCTTTCCTAGCCTCTCTCCGCAGCTGGCACTGACTGGTGCCCTCTCTCTTAGCCCTGCGTTTATTTGTTCTGGTTTCCTGCAGCTTCGAGTCTTTCCTTCATGCTTATCCGAATTCCTCCAAATGCGGCTTTCCCTCTAGCAGCCTACAAGCCTCATACCCCAGGGAGTCCCCAGGTTGCCAGGACGAGGGAGGAGTGGCCTGGTCCCCCGCTCTTACCTGGGTCTCGGACAGGTTCAGCTGGCGAGCCAGCTCCGTGCGCTCACGGCCCACCACGTACTGGCAGCGCTGGAACTCCATCTCCAGGCGGTACAGCTGCTCGGCTGTGAAGGATGTGCGCGTCCGCTTGGGCCGGTCCAGGTCCAGGCCCTTGGGCAGAACGATTTCCCGGATGGTCCCTTTGGCATCTGTGGGAGCCGTGAAGGGAGCCAGGTTAGTTCACCAGCTGAGGAGCTGGCTCCCTGAGAAGCATCTGAGCTAGAGGCCATACGATCTAGCAAGGAGCGCTTTGGACCTGGGCCTGGCTGTGTGACCCCTGAGAAGGTGCTCGTCCTCTCTGGGTCCAGCTTCCTTGACCCCCAATGCAGGATGCTGTATCTAATGGGTAAACGTAATGAATGGACCTCAGGACAAATGGCAGGTGTGCCGTGAGAGGGCCTGCACAGAAAGGACTCGCTCGGACCCACCCAGACTGTGCTTCCTCAGTAGAGGAAGGAACAGATGTAAAGAAATGGACTGAGTCTTCAAGGACAAAGGGAGAGAGAGGCTGGCATTGGGTGTGATCAGCAAGGGAGGCCTACTGGAGAAGATCCCCGAACCACGTCTTCAGCCGTCCGCCTGTGTGTGCATGGCATATGCATGTGTGTGTGTGTACAGGTAAGCATTGTGCACATATGAAGAGGTTGTCTGGGTGAGGGAGAGGACAGGCTAGTGAGTGGGGGGGTCCCCAGGAGCTGCCCAAGGACAACTGCTACCACATTAGCGCCTTCCAGAGGGGGGACTGCCCCTCTCCATGAACGGTAGGGCCATCAGCTGGGTGCTGAACCAGTGCCCTCCACACACAGCATCTGCAATATGTTGGAGCCCACATAAGAGGGATGGAAAACTCCCCGGGCCGCGTCTACCACACATTCCCAGGGAAAGAACTTAGCACAACTGTAGCTGGAGGTGACTGTAGCTGTGTGCACACAGTCACGCTTTCATTCACCGTGGGACGCGTCCTGAGACCGAGGCAGTGGGGGCCTTGCTGTTGTGGGACTATCGCAGAGTGTGCTTCCCCAGACCTACGTGGTGGAGGTTCCAGCATTCAACAGAGCCTCTTGCAGTCGAGACTTGGCAGGCACGAGATGCAACGTAGTCTCCTCTCATCACGATTAAGTACCAGGTACTGCACAAAAGTGTATGTGCTGTAATTCCCGAGACTGGCCGTGCTGGAGGCCTGTTTGCACCAGCAGCACTGTGAACACGCGAGTGATGTATTGTGCTATGACACAACAGCTGCTCCTCTAGGCAACGGGAACCTTCCAGCTCCATTTTACTCTGGTGACCCCTGCTGTGTCCAGTCCATCCCTGACGGAAATGTCATTCTGTGGCACAGCAGCTAGAGGGGTGGCGATGATCCCCATTTGAGTCACACACACTGATGGCTTCAAATGAGGTGACCAGAATACTTTAACAATTACATTGTAAAAATAGGCAGCATTGTATCCTGTAGAATGTACCAAGCCACTCCCAGCAGATGATGTTGGTAACAGGGAAGCTGCGGGAGCAGTAAGTTACCATTCCGGTGGCAACAGAGAGCTCACCACTTCCAGGCAGCCTTGAAGAAGCCCAGGAACAAAGCAGCCTCCGCAGCTGCAGGACCTCCACCTGCCTCCAGGGGGCGAGAACGGTTAGAATTTGCAATATGGCCAGACGTGGTGGTGCTGGGGCTGCTCTTATCTGGTTGTCAAAGCAGACACGTCTGCAGAGCTTGCTCTGGGCCAGGCACTGTGGTAAGCACTTTATCTGTGGTAAGCACAATATCTCAACGAAGGTGAAACCACAATCATTCCATTTCACAGATGAGGAAATGGCGGACCACCTTAAGTACTGCTGGTGGTCAGGAACCTCTAAAACACCCTCATTTTACATAATAAACATCCTCTTGGTAATCCTTACTAATGCAATTGATGAGATATAATGAAGAGAACATTTTCTAAAAACTTATTTTGAAAGGCAGTGTGACAGAGAGGGAGACACACATACACCCATACACACACACACACACACACACACACAGATCTTCCACCTCCTGGTTCACTCCTCAAATGGTCACAACAGGTGGGGCTGAGCCAGGCCAAAGTCAGGATCCTGGAACTCCATCCAGGTCTCCTATATTGGTGGCAGGGGTTCAGGCAGACAGGCCATCTTCTGCTGCTTTCCAAGTGCGTTAGCAGGTGGCTGCATCGGAAGTGCTGAGGAGCTGGGACTCAGATATGGGGTGGGGGAGTTCCAGTGGCATACCCGCCGCGTCACAATGCCTGCCCCTATGAGGAGAATTTTGGTCCTAGTTAAAAAGTGGAATTTTCTGGATGGTTCAGAATTTCATTAAAGAACGCATGAACGGGGATGCACTTGGGAGGTGCTGTCTGTTGGGGCTCCTTGTGAACCCCCCAGGTCTGGGTGCCCCTTTTGGAATCCCCAGTCTGGGTTAACCCAATCCCCCTCTCTCCTAATTCCTAACACGTGAGACTGCGTCCAGTCCATGTTCACCTTCAGGGTGCATTCTGGCTTCTGATCCCTGCCCCAAATCATAGAGGTTCTCCATCAGCCTCAGGGCTAAGATGGGTCAGGGTTAGGACGAGGTCACTGCTCACAGCTGGCCCAAGCCCACCTTGAACTCAGTGCCAGCCCAGGCAGAGCACATCAAACGAAGTGGCCCTACTCTTGAGTGCTTTTAGAAACCACAGGCCCCTAGGGGACAGCTCCAGCTCCATAGCTCCAATTCTCTCCACAAAGCTCAAAGGGTAATATTTGTAACCCTGGGACTAGCATGTGTCACAGCGGGTTAAATGCTGATTGTGACACTGGCATCCCATATCTGAGGCCAGTTCCATTGTGTCTGATCCAGCTCCCTGCTAATGCACTTGGGAAGGTGGCAGATCATGGCCCAAATACTTGGGTCCCTCCACCCACATGGGACACCCACATGGAGTTCCAGGCTCCTGGCTTCAGCCTGGCCCAGACTTGGCTGTCAGACACTTTCAGAGACTGAACCAGCAGACAGAAGATCTCTCTCTCCCTCTCTCTCTCTCTCTTTCTCTGCCTATCAAATAAATAAATGAATCTTTTTAAAAATTCATGGAAAATGGAATTAAAATATTAGTTTATTTGCAAAAAGCATGACCCATCCTAACAAAGTTGGCCTCATTTGCTTAGGTCCCAGCATTTCCAGTTGTGAGGTCAAAGTCAGGACTTCTCCACAACACTGCAGGTGCACCCATCTCCCATGGCATTGCTTTAATGAAATGTGTCCTGGGTGGTGTGGACCGGAGGAAGGGTGCTGTCACACCCGGCCCCTCCTAAGTCCGCCTCTTAGAGGCCACTGTGAAGCCCCTGGATTGGAGCGCTCTAACCATGAGCCAAACCCCATGTGGACACACCCTTTTCTCTTTGAATGAGAGCTAGGAGAGCCGCTGATCTCCAGGGAGCAGCCAAGGGCAGCTGTCTCCTTCAGGATCAGGGAAGCAGGTACCAACCACACAGAATGGGCAACCTCAGCCTCACACTTGCCACCAGATACCAAATATGCTGCAAAATTAAGCACCTGGAAAGATGTTCCTCAGTGCCAATCCCGTCTGAGAATACTGGGTAATAAAACCGTGGGAGGAGTTGCACCAGCTAGGAAGCCCTTGGTCCAGGAGAAGAGGGTCGGGTCAGGAGAAATGGCAGGAAGATCTGGACCCCTACCCTTACAAGCCCCAGTCTGAATGCAGCTGAGAGGCCCACCTGGTGTTCTCCCTCCATTAAGCTTTGCTACCTTGCTTAACACTACTGCATGTACACGGGGCACTCTCAGATTGCTCTGAAGAGGTGCCCGTCCGGGCTGACGGATGCGCTGCCTCGTTAAACCTTGCTACCTTGCTCTCATGTCTGAACTGTTTTCTTTAAAGGATTTGTTTCTTAATTTGAAAGGCAGAGTTACAGAGGTAGAGGCAGAGAGAGCGAGAGAGGACTTCCATCCACTGGTTCACTTTCTAGATGGCTGCAACGGCCGGAGTTACGCCAATCCGAAGCCAGGAGCCAGCAGCTTCTTCTGGGTCTTCCACAAGGGTACAGGAGCCCAAGGACTTGGAACATCTTCTACTGCTTTCCCAGGCCATAGCAGAGAGCTGGACTGGAAGTGGAGCAGCCGGGACTAGAACCGGCGCCCATATGGGATGCCAGCACTGCAAGCTGCTGCTACGCTATAGCACTGGTCCCGGAACTCTTTACTTCTGGGAAGACAAGAACCTCTACTCCAGCCATCTCTGCTCACATGGTTACTTAGGTCCCTTCCAGTCACGTGGGAGACCCAGGTGGTGGTCCCTGCCCCTGGCTGTTGTGGGCATTTGTGTAGTGAGCTAGTGGATGAAAGCATGCTCTTGCTCTCTCTCTCTCTCTCTCTCTCTCTTTCACCCTGTCACTCTGCCTTTCAAATAAATAAATAAATAGAAAAAGAAATAAATCTTTTTAAAAATGATAAAGTCATAGAGGTAGAGAACAAACCAGTGATTGCAGGGTCTGGGACTGGGAGAGGCTGTGGCTCCCAAGGTAGTATGAGGCAGTCCCCTTGTGGTGACACAACAGATTTGTATGTTGATTGTGATGGTGGCTCCGTGGATCTACAGAAATATGACAACATGTCATAGAACAACAGTTGTCCCTCAGTAGCCACTGGGGATTGGTTCCAGGACCCCCTGTGGACACCAAAGCCCCAAGATGCTCAAGTCCCTCACATTAAACGGTGCAGTTTTATGTGTGCATGTGACACATCCTTCCGTAGACCTGAAATCATCTCTAGGTCACAGATTGCAGACACAATACGAGTGCTGTGTAGATAGTTGTTATACTATATTGTTTAGGGAATAATGACAAAGGAAAAAGTCTTTGTCCTGAGTATTTGTCATCCAAGCTTTGTTGAAAGAGTGCATGTGAAATCACGGATATGGAAGGCTGACTGTGGATACAGAGGCCAAAAAATGAGTGCAAGGAAAGATGTGTGAAATCCAAGGAAGGTCTGTAGTCTGATTAGCCATATTGTGCCAAAGCCGATTTTCTGGTTTTGATAGTGTGCTGTAAGATGCCACCTTTGGGAGAAGCTGGGTGATTGAAGCACAGGACTCTCTGTACTATTTTTACACCTTCTTGTGGGTCTATAATTATTTCAAAATAAGAAGTTAAGAGCAACAAAAGCACACCTTATAGCTAGATCGACAGGTAGGCACGGAAATTGAGAAATCCAGTAACAGAAAGAATACAATTATGCTTCCCCAAAGTGCCTCTGCATTTTGCTTGTGGTCTGTGCAATGATTTAAAATGGAACACAAATAAACATTTGTTACTCCAAAGTAATTCACTTACTTTAATGTTTACTAAAAAAAAAAATTAAACCCATGATTTTACATGCTTAGGATGAAGCTAAAGTGAGCATTTGATTTTAAAATGCATTATGTGAGGTCAGCAGGTTAAAGCCCTGGCCTGCAGTTCTGGCATCCCATATGGGCACTGGTTCAAGCCCCAGCTGCTCCACTTATGATCTGACTCCCTGTTAATGCACCTGAGAACTTACTCTCTCTGTCTCTCCCTCTCTCTCTCTGCAACTTTCAAATAAATAAAACATCTCTTTAAAAAAAGTAAAATACATTACATTATACTAAATTATTAAGTATATAAATGGAATATGAATAAACAGAAATGAAGGTACTCAGATGACTGAACACTGGAAACAATGAAATGAAAAGTATGCTATAATGTGTGTGCACATATATATATATGTATGTATTTGAGGACATATCAAAGGTTTGTGGACAGTATATATGAAATTTGTTCCCTTTATATAAATTTTTAAAAAGCGAAAAAAATGATTTGTGGACAAATACAATTAAAAGATAAGTTTATTTTTGTGGAAAAGAATTTTGAAATCCATGCATGGGCTTTTTTAAAATATTTATTTATTTATTTTAAAGGCAGAGTCACAGAGAAAGAGAGAGCTTCCATCTGCTGGTTCACTCCCCAAATGGCCACAATGGACATGGCAGGGCCTGGCCAAAGCCAGGAGTCAGGAACCAGGAGCTTCATCTGGATCTCCCACATGGTTGCAGGGGTCCAAGTACTTGGGCCATCTTCCACTGCTTTCCCAGGTGCATTAGCAAGGAGGTGGACTGGAAGCAGAGCAGCTGGGGCTTGAACCGGCACCCATATTGAATGCTGGTATCAAAAGCAGCAGCTTAACCCACTGCACCATGCATAGTTTTATCATAGCTCCTTTTCTATGAACTTTTTGAAGATCCTTTGTATGTATTAGGTAATAGAGTTCATGACACAGGAGCATTCTAAATTAAAAAAAAAATCTATTTAATTTTATGTAAAAGGCAAAGAGACAGAGATAGACTCAGATCTTCCATCTACTAGTTAATTCCCCAAATGCCCACAACAGGTGGGAACTCAATCCAGTCTCCCACATGGGTGGCAAAAGACCCAAATATGTGAGTCATTGCCTCCTGCCTCCCAGGGTGTGCAGCATTGGCAGGAAACTGGAAGCAGGTGTGGAGCCAGGACTAGCCCAGACACTCAATATGGGATGCGGGAATCCTCTGTGGCATCTTAACTGGTGTGGCACTGTGCCTAAAGGGGCATTCTAAATGGGGTCAAGGGGCTGGTGTTATGGCTCAGCAGGTTGAGCTGCTGCCTGTAATGTCAGCATCCCATATCAGAGTACTGGGTCGAGTCCTTCCTGCTCCACTTCCCATCCAGCTCCCTGCTAATGTGCCTGGGGAAAGCAGAAGATGTACCAGTGCTTGGGCCCTGGCCACCCACATGGGAGACCAGGAGGAAGTTCCTGCTTCCTGGCTTCACCTGGCCCAGCCCAGGCCATTTCAGCCATTTGGGGAACCAGCCAATCGAAAATATCTCTCTGTCTCTGTCTCTTCCTTCTCTATTTCTAGCTCTTTTCTTTCTTTCTTTGTAACTCTACCTTTCAAATAAATAAGTCTTTTTTAAAAATTGTGCTAAGTGACCCTAAGTTATGTTAGAAATAAAATCAGGGCCGGCGCTGTGGCGTAGCACCCACGTGGGAAGCCATGGAGGAAACTCCTGGCTCCTGGCTTCGGATTGGCGCAGCTCTGAACGTTGTGGTCAATTGGGAAGTGAGCCAACAAATAGAACACTCTCTCTGCCTCTCCTTCTCTCTCTGTCTCTCCTCCTCTCTCTCTGTAACTCTTTCAAATAAGTAAATAAATAAATCTTTTTTTTTAAAAGGAATAGCATAAACAGCAATAAGTTTCAAGTGGATTACAGAGAGAATCATGACTGTAAAATGGCAAAGCCATTGCAAGAAAATATAGGGAAATATTTTCTGTAACCGTAGGCTTGGAAGGAGCTTTTGAAGCAGGGTACAACATCAAAGGCTGTAAAGGAAACACAAAGGATGACTCTGACCACTGAAGCTGACCTTGTATGACAAGTGCACAAAAGTCAAGGCGAAACCGACCAGGTTTAAAGGAAATATTTCTAAAAGGGGCAAAGAAATAATACCCAGAATATACGAAATGCAATTATAAATAGACAAATTTCTTTATAAAAGGGAAAAAAACCAACAGAAAGTGATCGAGTTGTCTGGGTCATTCACAGAGACATCCAAATGCCGACAAACAAGGTAAAGATGAGAATAGCTTCACGTAAGTGGGATAACGGAAGTTCAAGCACTCAGGGGCAGCCATGTCTCATCCATGGGCGTGGAAAGACATTGCTAGGTGATTCACAAAGCAACGATGCATGGAAGGGAAATCTACATTCCTTATATTGTGGGAAGGACCACATATTGTTACAAGATTTAAAGGTTGCGTTTATCAAGATTAAAGAGCCAAGTAACTCTTGCTCCAGTGACTGTCCTAGAAAACACAGGCTCCTGTGCTCCAAGGTGTTTAATGGCAAGAATGTTATAATGTTATAATGTCGTTGCAGCATTGCTTAAAATATCAAAAATTTGAAAGCATCTTCAGTGTTATCCACAGGGAAAATGGCTGAACAACTTATCCTATCTTCACACTATAAAATTTCACGTATCAGTTACCACAACAGCCAGTGTCTTCAGCCAGGCTGAAACAGAAACCAGGAATTCAATCTGGGTCTCCCACATGGATGCCAGGGACTTAAGTGCTTGAACTCGGTGCCCAACAGCAGGAAGCTGGAATCAGGAGTGGAGCTGAGACTTGAACCAAGATATGGGATATGGGAGCCCCAAGCTTTGTGTGTCTTAACTGCTGTGCCAAACGCCAACCCGCAACATATATTTAATACGTATCTTCTAAGCGGCAGGTACTCTCCCAGCGTCTGAGGAAACAGAAATGAGCAAGACAGACAAGGGTCTGTTCTCTGTAGCGGAAGGAAGACAGATAACAAATTTAAAATAATTTATTTTTTAAAGATTTCTTTCTTTCTTTGAGAGGCAGAGTGACACAGAGAAAGTGGGAGAGACAGATCTTCCATCTGCTGGTTTACTTCCCCAGCGGCCTCAATGGCCAGGGCTGGACCAGGCTGAAGCCAGGAGCTCCCTTGGCATCTCTCATAAAGGTGGCAGGGGCCAAGCATTTGGGCATCCTCTGCTGCTTTCCTAGGTGCATTAGCAGGGAACCGGATTGGAAACAGAACAGCCAGGACTTGAATCTGGCACTCCAATATGGTATGTTGGCGTCACAGGCGGCAGCTTACGCAGCTATGCCCTGACATTGACCCTTAAAAGAATTTGTTTTTATGAAAATAAATTAGGGAACTATTACCATCTCCCTTCCTCCCCCAAGTAACACAAACCCAGTAACTACAGTGTGTGTGTGTGTTTGTGTGTGTGTGTGTGTCACACCCCTTCTCTCTGAGCAGGTCCTGGAAGCAGGAATGAAGGCGAAGCGTCTTCTTAGTGTTTTTTTTTTTTTTTTTAAGATTTATTTTATTCATTTGAAAGACAGAGACAGAGAGAGAGAGAGAGGTCTTCCATTCCACTGGTTCACTCCCCAAATGACTGCAACAGCCAAAGCTGAGCTGATCCGAAGCTAGGAACTTCTGGTCTCCCATGAGGATGCAGGGGCCCAAGGACTTGGGCCATCTTCTACTGCTTTCCCAGGCCATAGCAGAGAGCTGGATCAGAAGCGGAGCAGCCAAGACTCGAACCGGCGCCCATATGGGATGCTGGCACTGCAGGCTGGGGCTTTGCCCCCTGTGCCACAGCGCCAGCCCCGATGGTGAAGCTTCTTTAGTGTGGGCTTCTTGAGAACCCAGATGAGGCCTGGCCCCTGGGGATGAGCTCCCACGAGTGAGTGAGAAATGCACTGTGTTTTTTAGAGCTTCTGAGGTGCAGCCGTGTCTCTGCTCAGCATCTAGCCGTTCTTACAAAGCCTCCCTGCACGACCCCTTTCCTGGGTGGAGAGCTGGGGAAGCCCCAGCAAGGAGGGGTGGCTTTCATCACAGGGCCTTCTTGTGGGAAGGGCACTTGTCAGGGTGACAATGCTGGAGCAGAAATGGAAGATGGCTCAAGTCCTTGGGGCCCTGCACCTGTGTGGGAGACCTGGAAGAAGCTCCTGGCTCCTGGCTTCAGATTGGCCCAGCTCTGGCCATTGCAGTCATTTAAGGAGTGAACCGGTGGATGGAAGACCTCTCTCTCTCTCCCTCTCTCTGTAACTCTGCCTCTCAAGTAAATAAATAAATATTTTTTAAAAAAAGCAGGATCATCTAAAAAAATAAGTTCCTAAAAATTAAAAATTAAAGAAAACTGAATTTTTAAAAAGAAAAGTAAATGACAGATTTGAGTACCTAGAAACACAGCATGGGCCAGCGCTGTGGCTCAACAGGCTAATCCTCCGCCTTGCGGCGCCAGCACTCCGGGTTCTAGTCCCAGTCGGGGTCTGGATTCTGTCCCGGTTGCCCCTCTTCCAGGCCAGCTCTCTGCTGTGGCCAGGGAGTGCAGTGGAGGATGGCCCAAGTACTTGGGCCCTGCACCCCATGGGAGACCAGGAGAAGCACCTGGCTCCTGCCTTCAGATCAGCGCAGTGCGCTGGCCGCGGCAGCCAATGGAGGGTGAACCAATGGAAGGAAGACCTTTCTCTCTGTCTCTCTCACTGTTCACTCTGCTTTTAAAAATAAACAAATAAAAGGCAATCATGCATGAGAGACAGTTGAAAGACAAATGACAGGTAGAGATAAAATATTCCTAGTATGTGCATAACAGTCTTGATGGCTAGTGCACACATTGCTTCTGTAGAATAGTGAGCAAAGTCAGGCATTATTAGTTCAGAAAAGAGGAAACACAAGGACTAACAAATATGAACAGGTTCTTGAGCTCCCAGGGAATCAGAAATAGAAGACAGCAGTGAGACACCACTGCGTTGCCATACTTAATTATTCACCGATAAGCATTGTGCAGGAACAGGGGGTGGAATCGGGTTCTGCCATGCTCTCTGTTAATACCATCAAATGATACAGTACTGGGGGGGGCAATTTCATAATGCTTTGCTAAATTCAAATGCAGTCCATTGCCCCAGAGATTTCATAGTTTTCTACCCTAGAGAAATATTGTTTATACCTGATAAAAACACAGGTTTTTTTTTTTGCTTGTTTATGTTTGTAGCATAGTTTGTAAGAGGAGAAAAATAATAAGGAAATAGTTGAGTTTATCAAAAGGAAAACCGTCGATGCAATTACAGCATAGTCATGTGTGTGCCCACTGTGACCAGGAATGCTGCACGTCTCCACAGACTGGCCTGGAAGCATGTTCGTTATCGCTGCTAAGTGAACACAGCACTGTTTATGTGCATGTATACTTTTTCTGTATGTATGTGTCTGTATGTGCATGTGTGTCTGTGTGTGCTTGTGTCGGCACGTGACCACACAGGGACAAAGACAGGACAAAGATCTCGGTCTTCTGTTCTTTCTGGAGAGTGGACGCTGGTCAGGAGGGAAGATGTCTCCCATCTCACCTTGTGCATTTCCTTGTTATTTGGTTTGTTGCAAAGACTATGTAACAACAACAAAAAAAGTAACAAAACATCGTAGAGATGCATATGGGTGTGTTTAATCATATACTCATTTTTCTGCATCCACAGATTAAACCGACAGGGGACTGAAAATATTCAGTAAAATATACTTTTGTTCCCCCTTGTCATTAGCCACTGAATGATACAGTAGAAGAGGTCTGTAATAGCATTTACACTGCACTAGATATATGTAATGTAGAGATGATTTAAACGTCTAAGGGAGGCTGTGTGTAGGCTACACACAAATAGGACACCATGTTATGTAACGGATTTGAGTGTCTGTCCACTGCAGGTCCGGGAACCAGTTCCTTTATGGATGTAAGGAATGACTGTATGTGCCTGTGTGTGTGCGTACTTAAAATATTTTCAACTCTAGATGGAGCAGACATTTCTCATCAGGAACTAAAATCTAGAAACCAGAAGGAAATAACCGTATGATGTGATCACTTCAAATTTTAGTTAAAAAAAAAATCTTAGAATCTAAGGTTTTTAAACAAGCAAAAAACCTGGGAGATGTTTGCAACACATGTCACGGCAAAAAGGCTCCTTTCTTTAGTATGTAAATAGTGTTTACGACTGTCGGAAACCAATAAACAATCCGATTGAGAAACGGCTAAAAACACGCTAAAAACACGCATGAGGAATCCACAGGAGGGGAAATTAAAATGAAGACCAAACATGTGGGAACATGCTTACCTCACTAGCGATGAAAATGAGATTTTTTTTTTTCATTTGAAAAGGCATCACTTTAAAAAACGGCTCATATGCTGGCTCAGGGGTTCGTGGAGTAAGGACACGTTTAGCTGCAGTCGCCAGGAGGATGACCGAGCACACTTGGCCTCCGTATTGCGGGCTCCACATGCTGGGATTCAACCACCACTGATCAAAAATGCCCAAAAACCAAAACTGCATCTGTGCTGAACACGTACAGACTGCTTTTCTTGTCATTAGTCCTTGAATAACACAGTATAACCATTCTGTACATGGTACGTAAACTGTGTTAGGGATCATAAAATTCCAGGGTGACTCAAAGTCTACAGGAGACGGTACCCAGGTTGTATCTAAGTACGATACCATTTTATGTAAGGGACTGGAGCATCTGCAGACTTTTGCATCCATGAGGTGTCCTAGGACCAATCCTTCTTGGATACTGAGGGACAACTATAAATATTTTTGGCATAAAATTGGGAAATATTTGTCCTAACTTAAGTGTGTGCCTGGATTTAAAAAGTTAACTTCTAGGAATGTATCCTGTAGTTACACTCAGATGATATATCATGTATATGTGATGTGATCCTAATTATTTTAAGCACTTTATTATAACAAACTCCAAATATATGCAGAATTAGAAAAGACAGTATGATGAGCACTGATATATGCAGCCTGCAGCTCCAACTTTTACCAGCTCTGGAACGATCCCATTCTATACTGCCATAATTTTTTAAAGCAAATCATCTCATTTCACCTCTCTACCGAGTATTTCTATTACATTATGTATTACAAATAATTAGATGTTATAAATAAAATACACATTTTAATATACATCTCTAAGAAATGAGGACTCCTTTAAAAACTGAATTACATTACTATTATCACAACCCAAAAAATTAACATTCATTTATAATACAATAAAATACATCACTTTTTTTACATTTTCCAAGTTGTAAGGTCATAAATTAGACCTTTAAAAATCATTTGTTCAAAAAAAGATACAAAGATGTTTATCATAGCATTGCCTGTAATAGTGAAAGAAATTGTGTGATATCCACCAACAGGGAATTGGTTAAACAAATAAAGGAGATTTACGTGGTGGAGTGCAATGCAGTTATTATAAAGAATGAGCCAGTTCTAGATGGAAAGAGTTCCATAAATATTTATTTCAAAAAGCAATTCACAAAAAGTGCATTTTTGCAATATGTAACTGATACACTTATATTTTTCGACAACAGGGGAAATTTGAGAGATAAATCCTGGGACTGGAAGTGCATTACATGGGAGAAATGTAAATGGGACCTTCTACTTTTAAATGGCATAGTGAGACAGTATGAACTGTTTTATCATTTAAAAAGATATTTATGCTTCATAAAAGATATCATAAAATTAAAAGACAAATTATAAGCTCAAGAAGATGGCCCATGTGCTTGGATCCCTGCCACCCAGGTGTGAAACCAGAATGAAGCTCCTGGCTCCTGGTGTCAGTGCCAGGCTGTTGTGGCCATTTGGGGAGTAAATCAGTGGATGGAAGATCTCACTCTCTTTCTCTCCTTCTCTCTCCATGTAACTCTATCTTTCAAATAAATAAATAAATCTCTACTAAAAAAAAATATGAACTGCAAACCATACTGAAAGCAGTGGGACACCATCCATGAATCAAATCAATAAGGAGAGGGACATCTGAAAATTAAAACTAGCCAATGGAATGGACAACTAGATGGCCGCAGAAGAAACACAGCTGTCTAAGAAATAGAAAGACGCTCAGCTTCACTGGTGACTACACAGGGAAATCTTAAAATGTCAAGGAGGACTGTTTATTACCCCACAGAGTGACAAAGCGAAAGAGATGATGTCCTACGTAGGGAGAGGACAAAGGTGGGAGTGTATGTTAGCATACTTTCCCGGCACAGAATAACTTGACAATATCAAGAGGTACAGTGTACACAGTGTGAACAGTGGCAGCAAAGTGCTCTTGTAGGCACTCCTGGTGGAAGTGTAAATTGCTACTATCTTATGGAAGGCAATTTGGCATTATCTTCCAAATTACAAACACAAGATACCCTTTGACCCAGTAACCCACTTACAGGAGCTTCCCTCACGAGTGGAGAAATGACCAGGCAGCAAGTGTATTGTATTCTATACAATAGCAATGGATAAGAGGCCAGCTAAATGCCCCCCATGGATACCAGTTACATAACACACACCACACCCATCTGGTTCCTATACATGGAGTACTATGCATCTATAAACAAGCTAACAGAGCTGCGGGCATGAGCATAAACACCATTTGGAAGGGCGCATTGGAAGGCTGCAACATGGCTGCCTTCCAGGCGTATGCATGAGCTGGGCCACTGTGGGGAGAGGTCTACCCCTGGGTACTTTAAAAAAAAATGTTTTGGAATAAAAACGTTTTGGTGAACTATCTATTTTTACAATTTACTTGTGCAGATTTTACCATTGTGCGCAAACCTGAAGCAGCAATTACACTGCTGGGGACTCGTCCCAGGTATATGCTCCAAGAAGGGAGCAGAGACCTTTCTTTGCCTTGGGAATTCACTTCACAGCGCTTCTCTGAAGGACAAGTAACCCAAAGAATATCCTCAGGGAGGCTGGGAAATTTACACTCCGCCCCACCAAAGGGGTGCTTGCTCTATGCTGGAGGGACTACATCGACTGGCTGAGCTGAAAAGATCACTGCTGATTAAATTTTTAAAAGGTAAGTTGCAAAACTGCCTATGATACAATTTTGCTTTTATTTGTTTGTATAGAGCGTGGAAAAACTGCCTGGAAGGTCACACCAGGAACTATGGCTCTTTGGGAGGGCATTTGCCCCTTCTGTTGTTTTGTTTTTGTGGCGCACTAAATCCACCTGCCTTGCGGGAGGCCTCCTGGGTGCACCCCTTCCCCCGCCCCACAGGGGCTTCCGTGGCCCCCTAGGTGAATGCAGGAGGCGGGGCAGACTCTGGGGTGTGGGGGTTGGGAGGCGCTTGTTTTCAGTCAAACGCTACAGAAACCCTGGCTTCCACCGCCGGGGTGGCAGGCGAGAGCCAGGAGGGTGGGAGCGCAAGTTTCCCCGGTTGTTTCAGAAAGCCAAGAAACTCCCTGCCACCCTCGACCTATCCTGGCCACCCAGCCGCCAGCTGCAGCGGAAGTTGTGGCTTGCTAAACAATTCCAAAGACAATAGGGTTGTGCACCTTATAGGTTAGCAAGACTCTGGGCTCGGCTGTGCTTGCCCTGCAGTGTGGGGAGGGCTTTGCAACCCTAGAGGGTACCGTCCTTCCAGGCCGGCGCCACGCGTCCCAGCGCCACGGAAACCCTCCTCTCATTTGTCTGACGCGAATTTACCTGACTGCTCAGAACACATCTGCGGAGATCGCGCGGCGTGGGCGGACCACCTCCCACCGGATCCAGGACTCCGGTCCAGAGAGGGAAGCTGCGTGCGGGCAGCCCTAGCGCCCCAATGTGGCACACAGTAGGTGTACACGCACGTTTCTGACATCCGTCGATGAACCAACGAAGTCAAGGCCTTGGGACCTTGAGAGAGATGGTTCCACAAGCCCTAGGCCTTGGCAGGCCCCCACTGCGACATTACAGCCCTCCCCTTGCCCACGCAGCGCCCTTTCCTGGCTGCGCCACCGCTTGGCATCGTGGCCAGATCCTGGCCTGGAGCCGCCACCTCTTCCCGCAGTAGCCGATGCCACCCGAGCACCGTGGGCGGTGAGAAAGCCCGAGAAGCCGATCCCCATCCCGCCAACGTCCGCGTGGTGGGGATGTCCAGTCAGGCGCCCCTACTATCCCGGTCCCGGGGACTCCTGGGCAGGCTCCGTGCGTCTCAGGCCGGAGAGTAGGACCAGGCGGCACGCAGCCAGGTAACCCGCTACGGGCTCTCCAGGAAGGATTAGATTCGTCGCTATTTTATAAAAGCAAAATTTATTCGCTCTAACTGCCCCCTCCGGGTTAAAATAGAAATCAAAGAAATTGAGCGAACAAGATGGGGGCTTGGGGCCAGGGGGTAATAGAGGAAATGGCGTCCAGGCCAACATCAAGTGTAGATGCTCGCTCTCCCAGCGGCGGTGCGAACAGGGCGGGACCGCAATCCTGGGCGTAGCCGCGCCGGGCCCTCTGCTCCTAGGCCCCAGCCTTGGTATCCACTCACTGCCGGCTTCGGAGGGATCTGGCTTCCTCGCTGTGTAGGGCTCGCCGCTCACCCCGGGGCTTCTTGGGGGTCCGTTCTTGGGGTGTGTGTGGGCGGGTGGGAGAAGGTGATGGGGTGGAGGCCTCATGAGCGAGCGCGCTGGGCAGAAACAGCCTGAGAAGGGGAGGCACTGGGTAACCCACCCCGAATGGGTTCCTGAAAATGAAAACTGGGCACACAAGATGCACCACCAAGAGAGGAACTCGTCCTGTTCCGCGTGCCCGTGCGTGTAAAGGGAAAATAAAGATCTGATGAGAAGGCCAGGGATGGCCTGGTATAGAGAATGTGGGCCTCTAGCTAAACCAAAATGAGCAAGCGGAAAAAGATAGCAAACCAAAGCGACACCAGGGCAGGTGTTTGGCCTAGAGCTTAGGAAGCCTGTGTCCTACAGGGGAGTGCCTGGGTTTGGGTCCGCTGTGGATTCCAGTTTCCTGCCAATGCAGATCCTGGAAGGCGACAGGATGGCTCAAGGGTTTGGGTACCTTCCGCTGAGGAGTCGCCCAAGTCCAGTGGGGCCGGGCCGGCATTTGGGGAGTGGACCAGTAGATGATGATGGTGGGCTCTGTGTGTGTGTGAGGGAGACTGGAATTTTAAAAAAAGAATACCAAAGGAAATACGAAACCTATTAACCACCACAAACCCTAAAACTAAAAAAATTAAAATATAAAACCGAAAATAAATCCCCAAGTGCGGGCCCCCTGCAGGAGCCGTGCCTGGGGGAGCTGATTAAAATAAGGGTCCCAGCGCCACCGGGCGGGCGAAGTCCCGGACTCGTTCCAATGCAGCCCAGCCCCCAGCTGCGGCCACAACGGCGGCCCGCACCGCCAGGCCTGCGCCCGGGCCCAGACTCCCTAGGCCCAGCGACTGTTGGAAATGCAAGCAGAAAGCAAGCGGACGCCAGGAGGCTCTGAGCCCAGACATGGCTGCGGGAGGAGGCCTCTATGCCCACAGTCAGCTCCTAGCCAGAGCCCCCGACGCCGCGGGCCTTGGCGCGGCGTCTTCGACGCGTGCAGGAGAGCCAGGGCCTCGCCAGGCGCGCTCCGTAGAGCGGACTTCACTAAGAGCAGTCCGCCTTCCCCCATCCACTCCTGGCGAAAAGTGTCCAGCTGGAGCCAGAGGCCCAGCCCCCAGCCGCCGCGCTCCCAGGGTGACAGCGCTCTCGCTGGTGTGTGGGTGAGGGGCAGCGAGCCTCTCGGGCGAGGCATCCTGCAATTTAACCCGCCCTCCCGCTTCCGGGCGGAGGGGTACCGAGGGTGCGTCTCCAAGGGGGTCTGGGGACCCGCAGGGACAGAGCTCAGCCCCGTTGGGGACGCTTCAGCTCCACGGAAGGCATTCTCTTTCAAGGTCGCTGGGGGAATTCGCGTCTGGATTACTTTGGGAAGCAGGCAGGTGTGCCCCGAGTGTCCGCGGCGCGAGCACAGATTTTCGGATAGCAGGACGTTTGGGTTAGAAAGTACTCGCCTCTTCTGAATGCCCGGATCCCGGCTCCACCGAAAAGGCCAGAGCGCTACCCACCGCTGCACCGGGAAAGGCCTGTTCCTTGCAGTGGCTTCCTGCTGGCGGTTGGCATGTCCTTCCCAAATATGAAACAAAAGGATCCCCCCTTCCCCGCCCCTCCCCGGCCCCTTGGCGGTGCACACCGGCCTGTGCCGCCCTGCCTGGTGGTAGGCCTGGGCGGATGCCTCGCTGTGTGGGCCGCGTGGGGTGCGCGCGCCCGCGTATGCGCCCGCGCCTGGCGTCTGTGACTGAAGCAGCCTCCATTTTGACGTACGGCGTGCACTGTCGCGGGCCGCCCAGGCTCCCTACCCGGAATTCGAAGCCGCAGACAAGGCTTCAGTCCTTGACTAATGGGGTCCTGCCCACAGGGCTGGGGAGGGCCTCCCCTTGCGGTCTACAAGGTGGCACTGATTCTTCTTTACCATCAGCTAGTTCTTGACCCTCGGCTGCTCAGCCCCCAACACAGTCCAGCCCCTCGGCCCGGGGCCTAACGGAGACCAGGCGAAGGGTGGAGTGAGTTGGGAGAGGCCCTGCCCTCCCCACCAGAAGTGGTCTGTGGGTGGCCTCAGAGCTACCTTCCTTCGAGAAATATTTCTGGAGCTCCTGCTGGGTGTTTGTAACCTGCAGACAACACCTTGGGTCCTTAGCACCCCCTGCAAGGTTAAGGGCTGTGGGTCCCTAGGTGCAGATGAGGAACAGAGAGACAAAGGAACTGGCTCGGGCTGCAAGGGCTTTGAGTCCAGGATTCTAAACCAACTCTGCTTAGTGCTGCCACCCAAGTACTCCCTCAACAGACCTGCTACCTTGGGCGGGCCCTCAGGCCCTGAGTTTAGAAGGGAGGTGGACAGAAAAGACCCAAAGGAAGCGGGTGCCCTTGGAGGAGGGGGAGGGGGACTTACACAAACACAACCTGGGACCGAAATGGCAGCACCTCCCTTCCACCTTTCAAGGTACTTGGGAGAGCAGCGTGTATTCTTGGTGGTTAAGGATACCCAGGGCCTAAGGAAGGGACGTTCATTCTGGGCTGAGGCATCGTGGACTTCCCAGTTATCAGAGCCTCTGCCCTGAGCCACAGTGGGGCTGTGAGTGACACAGGTGACCCTGACTGGGAGGGATTAGTGGGGAAGGGCAGAGGGATTTATGAGGGACCCAGTTTGTTTTTCATTTTCATTAGGTACACAAATATATCTGCTGTGCTTTGTATCTAGTATCTCCATTGTATATTACAAATATAAGGGCATGGCTGTGTGCAAGGTATACCCCCTAAAGATGCACCCAGGTTGCTCCATCCCTGCCTGACTTGGGTGGCCCCACCCTGCAGGGTGCTGGGTTGATTCTGACTCTCACCGTATGTGAGTCTCTCTGCACCTAAAGACTGCTTCAGATCTGTACACAAAATTTATTTGTTCCACACACAGGGTTAGTGGTGTGGAGTGTGGGCAACAGATGGGCACAGAACTCACAGCAGTCATGGCGGAAAAAAAGATGCCCACATGTAGACAGGGTGTGGGGTGATGAGTGTCACAGGCACAGACTGTTGGTCTTGGCAGTGTGTAGGCTTGGGACACTGATTTCTTCATCTCTGGAAGCCCAGTAGATTTCCTTAATGCAGCCGCACTGGCTACTCACACCTCACACTCAGGACACCCTGCAATCTACAGAATGGAATCTCATTTAATCTTCGGTGCACAACAGGTCCCAGTACCTGCTAGAATTCCTGATGGTCTAACTTCCTTGCCCTAAGTGTGTTCCCAAAGCAGCATTGGACTGGCACCAGCAGTATTTCTGGAAGCCAGGGTCCCTGTACCTGGGTTCAAGACAGTCATCAGTCACCTTCTTGTGTGGTTGCCTCCGTGTTCCACCCTAGCCCTGGCCCCCTCTCAATGGCAACTCACACCCAGCGGCTGCAGGGAGGTTGTTGCCAAACAGGCCGAGGTATTCCAGAGATCAGTTCAGCTCAACTTGGGATCCTGGTGCTACTGTGACCAGGAGCCAAGTCCAAGCCGGTTCCCCTTCCCCGGTGGAGGGTGAGATTCAGCTGCAGTTGGGGGTCTCCAGAGGCCCTTAAGCTCCCAGGAGGGGCCGGCGAGAAAAAAGGGCTGGAAAGGGCAGCGAGGGGTAAGCGGGGAGAGGGAATGGAGGAAGGAGTCCCACTAACGCGGGCTCCAGGCTGGCCGGGTAGCAGTCTTCAGGCTTGGCTACGGCCTGGGGACAGGCTGAGCACAGAACTCTGGAGACCCCTTTTCTCTTCTCATCTAGCCGGGCAAGGCCCGGATGAGTGAAAGAGGACCCCGTACTTCCCACGCCTGAGGAGTCCCGGCTTCGCGGGGCGCTTGCGGGGAAAAGGGTACTGGGAAAGCGAGTTTCGTGCAAAGAAATGGCCGGGAAAGAAGAGAGGAGGGCCAGGAGCAAGGGAGGCTTGGAAAGGACGCGAAAGGCCGGGAAAAGGCGGTGCCGAGAGCCGGCCGGGCCCGGGATCCGCGAGGAAGTGGGAACCGAAAGAGCGAAGCCCTAGCCCGCGGGCGCCGCGCACGCCATTCTCCGCATCCCGAGCCCTTTGCGGCAAGCAACCGGTGCGGGTCCCCACTCCTGGGGATGGGCAACAGCAGGCGAGGAAGCTCCCCGGCCGCCGGCCGCCGAGCGGAGCCCGGGCCTTTTCCTCCCGGAGTGACCGATACTGGTCCCTCTACGTCCTGTCCCCGCAGAGCGCGCGTGACGCTTTTCTCTGCACCTGCCGTGAAGCACGCGGGGCGGGGATTCGGCACTCAGCATCCCGGGCCCCCATCTCTGCCCCCGCCGCAGCAACCCGCCCGGGTGGGCCTAGGGAGAGGAGACGGGCCCCAGAGGCTAAGAACTGCAAGGCAGAGGAACAGGGACCTCCTCGGTCCAGTCGCTGCTTTGTCCCCTGCACTCAGCCCGGTGTCCAACACACAATAGACGCTCAAAATATTACTTGCTGAAGGAATGACTGAACGGTGAATGAATGAATACAGGAACTAGAAAGAGGGGGCCGCCGAAGGTCAGAGACCCCGAGAGGCGTGAGGTGGGGGCCCCGGTGGCCTCAGACTACCGGCCGTGCCCTTACCTCGCACCAAGATGCGGCGGCAGTGGTCCGCCTCGCCCGACCCGGGCTGCCCGTCGCTGTCGGCGCCGCTCTCCCTGGAGCCCGCGGGGCTGGAGGCCGATGTTCCGGCAACCTCCCTTGGGCTTTGGCCGCCTGCAACGGCTCGAGAGTCCTCCGCTCCGCCAAGGTCCCCTTCGCGCCGACCGCCGACACCAGACTCCGCCCGGCGAGCGGGGCCGCGGTCGCGCTCGGCGCCCCCATCGCCCATGCCGGCCGCCACTGCAGCCCTCGCTGCCGCCTAGCCGGCCTGGGCTGGCCGAGCCCGCGGCTCCCCGCCCCTCGCGCCCCCCGCCCGGCTCCTCTTTCTCTGGCCCCGCCCCCGCCCTGCTGCTCCGCCCCTCCGCTCTGATTGGCCGCGAGTGCGGGTTCCCGGAGTCCCGGCGGCTCACCCGGACTCCGCTCCCGGGGCGAGTGGGCAGGGGGCGGTAGCTCCACTTCTCCACCCCTAGTCTAGCCCCGCTCGGAGCCGCGCAGAGGGAGGCTGGGGCGGCCCCAGAGTACAATCGACACCCTCTCCCAAAGTTGGTCAGCCTCTCCTCCCCTCGCCACCAGCCTGCTGGCTTCCGCACTCCCTGCGTCCCCAGGGACGCGCGGTCTCCGAGCTCCGGCCGCTCAGCAGGATCGATAACCAAAGTATTCGAGGAAGGACACCCCGGCGGGACAGAACAGAGAACAGGAGGTTGGCCTGGCTCGGGTTCTTGGCGGGGGTGGGGTGGGGCTGGAGACGGGGATGGGCGCAGACGGGGGTTCAGTGTGCCACCCCCAGCACATTCACACCCACACTCGTGAACTCCCTGTCCCTTCTGGAAGGGCAAGAACGAGAGTCAGGGCAACAAGCTTGAGCATGTGAGGCCGGGAAAATCCCCCGCACTCCGGGCGTGGGGCCAAGCGCGCACACTGACGCCGGGTCCGGGAACCTAGAGTCGCGACGGAGGCGGAAACGCCCGGCTCCCGCGCAGCTCCCGGGCCGTAGCACTCTGAGGGGCTGCACCCCGAGACGGGGATAGATAGGTGGGCAGTTCCTGGGACTCACCACCCCACACACCACGCGCGCGCCGGGAGCCGTCCCTTCGTTCTGCGCCGGGTCCACATCCCCGCCCTCGCGGGCAACAGAGAGACAGAGGGCGGTGGTGAGCGCGGCTGGCCGCGGGCGGGGTCGGGCGGTGAGGAGCTGGGAGTGGGGACTCCAGCAGCGGCCCTCGGAGGCCCCGCGTCCGGAGCGCTTTTTAGAGAGTCTCATTTCTCTCTCAGCGCCAGCTGGGGCCTGGCCCCCACTTCCTTTCCGTTGACTTAGAGACTTGAAAGGGTTGAGAACGAAATGTGTGTGCGCCCCAGAAGGCGCGCTGACCTCTCCCCTAAAGCGCCATCCATGCAGACTTTTTCCTCGCCGTTTCCGACCTGATGGGGGTGAGCCAGATGGCTTCGGGCTGTCTGAGGGGCTGGTGGAGGATGGCTGTGAGAACAGGCCGAGAGCAGGGTGTAAGTGGCCAGGTGTGTCGCAGGAGTAGAGCCCGTGACTCCTGTAAGGGGTGAACGGGTCTACGAGGGGACTTCGAAAAGTTTGTGACAGATGGAATTAGAAGGTAATATTTCTTTTTTATGTGTGTGGTACAAAAGAATTTTGAAGTCCATGCATTAAAAACTGCAAACGTTTGTGGAAAATAGGAATGGTGAAAACAACTATGCACCAAACAATTCTCTTTTATTTCATTTCCACGACCTTTTGGAAGTACGGCGTTTGAGATTGCACGGTGTTGATGTCTCGCGTGTGTGTGAACGGGTGAGTGTGTGCATCTGTCCAATCCCAGATGTCTCCAGCAGAAGACGGGCAGCAGCGCCCCAGTCACTTAATTGGGGAACCAAGGACGCCTCTACTTAGGGTTTGGAACCGGGGAAATTGGAAAGAGTAGAGAGCCCGCTGATATGTCCTAAGGGAGGGAAAGAGAGAGGGGAGGAGGCGCAGTTATTTGGGGAGGCGACTGGAGAAAGAGGGTCGCGCCCAGGGTGCAGGACCAGGGGTGCACCAACTGTGGTGCACCAACTGTGGGCGCTGAGTTCCTGCGAACAAAGCGTGGGGCTGTGGAAGTGTGCAGGGGAGGGGAGAAAGGTTTATGGAGTTTCAAGAGGGCCCTGGGGAAAGTGCGAGGGCCAGAGGAGCGCGGCTGCAGGGGTCCGTGCTCTCGGCTCTCTCTCTCTCTCTCTCTCTCTCTCTCTCTCTCTCTCTCTGACCCACCCCACCCCGCCCCAGCCCCCAACCCAGCCCAATGGGGTGCGTTCTCCACCCCGCCTGCCCCACCTCCCTTCCTCACGGACATTTCTTTTCTTTGGCTCTCTCGAATTTATTGTAAGCAGCAAACCAACCCTCAGCTGGACCCCCGCCCACCCCGTAGCCCACGAGGTTGTGCCCACCACACGTGAGGCCCGGGTTCTGGGTGAACAAAACTGGGACAACACCTGCTGGACCCAGCCGGGCTTTCTTTGTTTTCACCGTTTTAATTTTTCATCTCGCTAATGGCATCTTTGTGTGCCAGCAACTCGGGTCTCAGTTCCAGTCTCCTCTCCTGGGGTCGGTGGCCGGCTTTCCGGACCTGCGCCTCCCAGGGCTGAACCGTGGCCTCCTGCGGGGTCCCAGGAGGTTCGAGCGGCTTTTTCTTCCCCAGCTGCGGGAGAGCCCCGCAGGGAGGCCGCGCCAGACCAGACCCGTGTAGACTTTAGGAGTTCCCAGGTTCCTCCTTTCTCCTGCGACCTCGGTCCTTTCTCGCGTTCGGTCTAGAACGGTGCCCTAGCCGCACCGCTCCTACGCCGGGGATAGGGCGATGAAACCAGGATTTCGTGCCGGCAGCAGGGTGACGGGCGAGGAGCGGGGGTTGGGGGGGGGCACTTCACCAGGCCCAGGCCCTGACCCAGCCAAGGATCTTCTAGGCCCAGCTAGAGGCCCTCCGCTCGCACCCTGCCTGAGAGGCGAATTGTGCCGGGCCACGGGGCATCCTGTCGATGCCTTGTGCCCAGTCCAGGTGGGAAGGCTTTTTGTCGCACCTGCGTGCCCTGCTGGTACCTATACGTGGCGAGGGGGTGTGAGTCGGTCCCATCCGAGTGTGTGCATGCTGGGGCGCACGTTGAGACCCCGTCTGGTTCTGGTGGACTACCCCCCACTCCCCACCCCTGGAAGCCGGAGGCGCGGCAAGTCCGGCTGGTGCGAATTCACTGGGATCCCGGGGCTTCTCATGGCGCATTTGGGAGCGGAGCACAGTGTCCTACGCCTGCTGCCTCGCCATCACCCCAACTTGGCCAAGACCTCAGGGGCCCAGGGCAGTCCCTACCTGTCTCCACTTCCTTTTTTTGTGAAGCTATGGGAGAACCCAAACACAGAAGAGGTGGGAGGGAGATTCCCCGCCAGCAGGGGGCAGGGCGACAGCTTCGACCCTGCTCCACCACAGTGCAGGCGACCCACAGAAGCTGGCCCAGCCCTTTCCTGGTCGTGTGGGACCGCCGTAGGCCGCGGTCATCTCCCTTGGGACCTCCGCGGGTCTAGGGGCACCCGGGGGCTGGCGTTTCGCGGGATGAGCAGATTCTGGGCACAGCGAGACCTGGGCTGGAGGCCTGCGAGGCTCTGCCCGTGTGTGCTCCCCAGCCTCCGAGGCGCGGACCACCCCCCCCCCCCCGTAGCTGGAGGCAGGCAAGGTCGGCAGGGAGGGGCGCTCCTCACAGGCCCCTTAGAAATAGGGTGTTTTGGGGTGGTGGTGGTTCTCCAAGGATGGGCCTGGGTTGGGGACAGAGGCTGTCCTCTCTGGCCTTGCCTGGCTCAGTGGCACCCACCCCCACTCCAATCCTTGCCCCTTTGTAGGCTGTGGGCCTCTTCCAAACCCTCCCCATCCTCCCTTCCTGGAGCTCAGTGGGTGAGAGCCAGGCCCTGGCTCCAAGGGATACACAGCACCCTGCATGCCCCCCCCCTCCCACCCGTCACCTGCCCTCTCCAGGGTGGGCAATGTGAATGGTTTTCTGGGTGCTTTGGAGGGAAGATGTGTACATGGCTGAGTGCCGCGGTGTGGTGCGGCTCCCTGGGAAGCCACCAGCTTTTGCAGCAGGTGCTCACAACCATACCCCATGGCTCTTTCTTTCTTATCCCTCAGATGCTTTCTAGGCCTGGACCTCGGGACCCAGCTCAGCTCCGCACTAGAAGCTGCTTGGCTCTCACCAAGGCTGGGGCCCAGCCTCCCTCCCTCGTGCTCACCCGCCCCTGCTTCCTCCCTTCCTCCCCACTGTCAGCCCGCACTTCCGCCCAGTAGCTGCCAGGGCCTGGGTGCTCAGAAGTCGGGTTTCTCTGCCCTGCTGCACTGGCTTTGTGCCTAGGTCCCCTGCTTGACACTCTCCCTGCTGGTTTTGGGGACCCACTCAAAGGTCCCTTGGAAATCCTGGGTGGCACTTGCTCTGCCCCCAGAGAATCTAGTTCCCAGGGCTGCTGTTCTGCTCCGCCACCTTGCTGGGATTGGGGTTTGCCTCCCGCGAAAGAAGGCTAAGCTCAAGCATAGAAAGGGCAATGGGAGCCTGCTGGGAGCCGGGGAGGGACCCTACTGCAAGATGAGGCTCAGGGAGGCTCAGTTGGCAGAAGGGCTTTGCACCCCGCTGAGTTCCCAGTCCCACACCTGTGGCCCAGGGCTAGGTGCCTGGGGGCCACAGCTCTACACTGGCCTAGTAGAGAGGGATCCAGGGTCGGGCCTCTGGTGTTTATGTGCTGGTGGGCTTGGTGGTGATATTTTAAAGGGAGCTGAAAAACTATTGAAAAAAATTTTTTTACAATGACTTATTATTTTATAAAACAAACAGTATTCCTATTAGAGTAGCCATGCTGAAACTGGAGGAGGGCAGTTTCCTGGCCTGAACATGGTGAGACTCCTCCACCTCCAGTGTTTAGGTCCCTTCTGCATGGCTTGTCGCCTGCAGGCCCTCTGGCTGACCCATTTCAGGCTATGCCAAGATGATGGAGGCATGTCAGCTGGTGGTCCCGGGCAGCAGGACTCTAGGACTGGGAGGGGGGCACCACTGTGAGGATAGGCAGGGCCATGAGGTTACCACTGAGTCAGTGAGCAGAGACCGCCAGTTGGCTGGGCCTGCCTGCTCTAGGGTGAGATGCTGAAATCTCCAGCATTGCACCCCCTCTGAACCCACTGCCTGACTCACTGCCCGGCACTTACCCTTCCTGGTGGTGGCGCATGGGCCATCAGTGTGTCTGTTGAACTCTGGTCTACAGTTTAGGTAAGCCCAGCTACTGTGGCAGCCGAAGCCCTAAGCCATCTCCAGGCACAGCCTGGATCCCCCAAGGCAGCGTTCTCTTATTTTCTTCAACTCCCCAACTCCAGAGCCAGTGGGTCCATGGCAATGCACCAGGCCTGCTACAGTGCTGGCTATACCCCTGAGCTGCTGAGTGCTTGGGCCTGCCAGGAGGACCACCTGGAAAGGCTGAGGATCTGGGCAGGGTTCTACACAGGGCCACTTTGGAGCAGTCATCAGCCCTCACCTTGGCTCTGGCCTTGGGCTAGGGCCAGACGGGCTTAAGAAAAGAGGCAAGGGGCCTCTGTGGCTGTGACATAGCAGGTAAAGCCACAACTTGCAGTGCCAGCATCTCACGTGGGTGCCAGTTTGAGTCCCGGCTGCTCCACTTCTGATCCAGCTCTCTGCTATGTCCTGGGAAAGCAGTAGAAGATGGCCCAAGTCCTTGGGCACCTGCACCCATATGGGAGACCTGGAGGAAGCTCCTGGCTCCTGGATTCAGATCGATGCAGCTCCATCTTTTGCGGCCAGTTAGGGAGTGAAACAGTGGATGGAAGACCTGTCTCTCTGCCTCTCCTCTCTGTGTGTAACTCTGACTTTCAAATAAATAAATAAATCTTTAAGAAAAAAAAAGGAGGCAAACTAGAGATCTCAACACTGGCTGCACAGTAAATCACCGCTGCTCATTCTCAAACCAAATGGTCCCCTGGGGTTCTTGGTGAGCACTTAAACATTTAAGTCTTCTGGGTGGAAACTGCTTCGGCACCACTGAGCTGAAACAAGAGCAGGGGCCTTTGCTGGAGCAGAGACCTGGAGGTGCTCACCAAGTGCTGATTAAGGAAAGGAGAAATGGACACATCAGCTGGGGGTGAGGCAGGAGAGGAGGTGTTGCCAGGGGTGGAGGAGGAAGTTTGGGGGAGGAGGTGCAGTGGGCAACTGACAGGGTCAGCATCCCCAGGTTCTAGATCAGGGGGTTTGGGGCTCCTGATGTGAGGATTTTTGCTTTTTCTCCAGATTTCTCTACAGCACCCTCCCCTCTCCTCTCACCTGCCAACCTGGCCACCCTGTTCACCCTTTTGGGCATTCTCCCTCCTCTTGGCCCCTCCGTTCCCGGGCTTCTCCGGCAGTCTCACAGGCCTCTGGCTCCACTCCTCTCCCCCTCCTTCTCTCCCTCCTCTTTGGTCCTTGCTCCCCTTTTCAGCTGTTTCCCTGCTGGGACTTGAGTGTCCTCTTTACCTGTCCATTTCTGGAATTCAGATCCTCCTGCCGAAGAGTTAAAACAAAGACGTGCAGGAGAGGAGAGAATCTTCCCAGAATGCCCCTTCTTTCTCCACAAGCGGAATCCCTCCACTCCCAGCACTTTCTGATTCCTCCTGGATCATCCCCCACAACCGATGGACCCTGGATCTGTTTCTAGGAAGGGATGCACTGCCTGGTTGCCCAAAGCTGTACTAAGCTGATAATTTCATGAAATAGTCACATAACTAGTTAGTGTGGCTCCAGTTTGCTGAGGAGGAATTTGAGGCCAAGGTCACACAGCTGGTTGGTATTAATTCGAATTCAGGTGTGCTATGACCCTAGGGCCCTAACAAGGTGAACTCTCTTCTTCTAACTGCAACATTGGAGTGGGGCACCCTCCCAGGCTCTGTCCTCACAGGTTCGCAGTGGGATCCTGACTCCTGGTGCACAGCCCCTGGGGGCTTTCAGATTGAGGGGTGAGGTGCCGCCCTGGAAGCTGTTAGCTCTGTGGAGGCACAAGAACCTACAGATAACTTGCAACACAGAGCCTGGGTTCGTCCTGGCTGGGTGGCAGCTTCACATCCTGTAACTGTGGCTGTGCATTATTTTGTTTTTGTTATCTTTGGCAACAGTTTTATTGAGATCTAACCCACATACCATACAATTCAAAGGCTTTTAATATATTTACAGATGTGTGCAAGCACTAACGCCATCAATTTTAGAATATTCTCATCACATCAAAAGAAACCTGCACTCCTCACCTCAGTGCTAAGCAACTACTGATCTTTCTGTCTCTGTGGATTTGCCTGTCCTGGATGTTTGCTATACAAGGAATCATAGAGCATGTGGCTTCTGTGTCAGCCTTCTTCACTTAGCATAACATTTCAAGGTTTATTCTTGATGATGTCATAGCATCGTCAGGATGTCAGTCCTTTTTATGGCCAAGTAAGCTTCCATTGTATAGTAATAGCGCATTTTGTGTGATCATTCATTATTGATGGACATACACATTATTTCTGCCTTTCCTGTGAGAGTGTTGTGTCTCCCTGACTTGGTATCCAGCTGTCAGTTTGGCCAGAAGAAGCGGGGAGTGAGGGAAGTGCCATCCCATGCCTGTGGATCCCCAGTTGCCTTCCAGAAGCCTCCTTTTGGATTCTGTTCAATCAGGATGGTCCATCAGGACAGCCTGGCTTGTTGGAATTACAGGCTCTGGAGTGATGAGTCAGAGTCCCCTGCTCTCCGCTAGATTGGGTTTACATACTCACATACGGCTCTGCAGCGTCCTTATCCATTGAATGGCAATAATACTAGTCCCAACCTCCGGAATTATGATGAATAAGTTAATCTGTATAGAGCACTTTAATCTAGTTCCTGGCATCCACTCCTTGGGTGCTGGAGGAAAGAAAGTAAAAGCTTCAACCAATTTAGGCTTAAAGCCGGGTGGCACTAGTTGGACCCCTCCTCTTCTGGCCAGAGTGGATAAAAGCATGCGATCAGCCTCCCCTTTAGCCAAGTTCAAGGGAGGCAGGGGGAGGTTGTCCAGCTGGGAGGTTACCAGCTAATTCTGGGTCCTCAACCTCAGCCACCTCCTTGCCTGTCCTGGGTGAGGGTGTGGGAGAAATCAGATTGGCTGCCAATGGCGACCTCCTGCCTGTCTGGCCAAGCCTTCATTTTCTAAAAGTGGACACTGAGGTTAAGGAGGAAGCGAGCTGGGGGTCAGAACCCTGTACGTGGTCATCTAGCTGCAGGTCCTGGCACAGACACCATTCAACTTCCCATTTATCATTCTGATTCTGCCAGTTTGCTGGCTGGAGAACCCAGCTGCCCCATGGCCTTTCTTGAGGTCCAAGAACTACAACCCAGGGACATAGCTGGGAATCCAAGTCCCCCCCCCCCCCCCCCAGGAAGGGATGGTGAGGTCGCAATGTCTGGGCTCTCTGTTCCTTCCCACTTCCCACCCAGGCAGGGAGACCTGGACATACACTGGCCAGCTCCTGACTGCCGGGACTGCCTTTGGGGAGGGACACAGAGGCCAGCATGGGTCGCCTTTGTATGCAGGGTTTCACAGCTCAAACGAATCTAGTGGAACAAAATTTTCCATGTTATTAGAATGCATTTGAAGAGATGATTTCTTTGTTTCTTAAAAAATTAGTTATTTATCTGAAAGAGTTACATACACAGAGCCAAATGACCCCAAGGGCTGGAGTTGGACCAGACTCAAGCCAGGAGCTTCATCTGGGGGTCTCCCACATGGTTGGCAGGGGCCCAAGTACTCTTTTCCCAGGCCACTGGCAGGGAGCTGGATGGGAAGTGGAGCAGCCAATTCGAACCAGTGCCCATATGGGATGCCAGCGACCAGCCTGGTAGTTTCTTTTGATGTTTCCATTGAGGGCAGCATTTCCCCTTCCTTCCCTGATCCACCTCTGGGAGGGAGCTTGCCTGCAAAGATTTGTGTAGGCTCCTTTTTGTCTTTGCAGTGCAGCCACCTCCCTCCCTCATCCCCAGTGTTCAGGGATCCAGGCGTTTTGGACTCAGTTGCCCCAGAAGTGATCGTTTGCCATCCTTGATCCGTGCAGGTGGGTTGCAGGATACGCTTGGAGAGCAAAGGCTGAGGAACCGGGTGACAGCCTGTGGTGGGTGACAGGCCTGCAATGAGAGAATCCTGAGACAGTGCCTGCTACTGGGCCAGACCCTCCCAGGTTGCAGCCTGGGACGCTTGTCCCATTATCCTGAGATGCCTCCAGGAATTGTATCTGCTGGCAGCAGTCCTCTGCGGGCTGCCGCATATTCTTGGGAATATCCTTCATACAACATACTATTCAACTCCTACTATGTGCCTGGCACAGCACCAGGTGCTGGGGAACGGTGTGAACCCTAACTACGCAGATCCCCGAGGCGTGCACGCGAGTTGGCCAACCTTCCCTTGGGCAGACAGGTCCCAGGGGGGCTCAGGTGGGCACTGTGGGGCCACTCCACCCGCAGTTCACAGGCCGGGAAGCCGCTAAGGCCGAGTTGCTCTTCTGGCTAGAGATCAATCTCTAAAAATACCTCCCCTAAAGAGGCGCTTTCGCCAGCCTCAGGGGCCTAGAAGAGGACCCAAGTGCCACGCCCTGGCCCAGAACGCTTACAAAACACAATGAAACCCAGAAACCAAACCTCCCTAAGCAGCGGAACGGGAGGACCCACGCCTTGGGTGTTTGTTTGGAGTTGGGGGAGGGCGCCCGTGTTTGTAATGGGTGTGAAGCGGACCAATTTCATCAATTTCTTCCATTTTCCTTTGAAAAAATGAAAATACGCACTTGAGAAAAAAAATAACAGCAGGAAGTATTATAAAATGATTTAAACGGGGGTCTCTCCGGACCCCCAGTCTCTTCTCTGGACGCCCCAAGGTCCCGCCGCGTCTCCAGCATGTGTCCAATCCCTGCACGCGATGCGTGGTCCCCGGCCTCGTCCGCCCACGCCCGCGCCTGGCACTGTTTCCCGGAAGCCTGGTCAGCCCGCCCGTGTTCTCGCCGCCGGCCGGCCGGCCGTTGTGGAAGTGCCCGCGCCCCCAACGTGTCGCCAGTTTCGAGTGTTACCAAGGACTCACATTCTTGTGGGGCCGCTAGGTTTCTAGTTTTAAAAAGAAAAAAAAAAAGTATCAAATTGAGAGGAAACTAAAGAAAGAGAAGGACGGAAGATTGGAAACCAGGGACTTTGTGCGAGGGCCCGCGGGCATACGAGCGCGAGTCGGGGCGACGTGGGCCGGTCCCAGCCTGCGCACCCCAGAACGCCGCGCTCCGAGGCCGAAAGCCCCCGCCGCCCTCTCGAGACGCGCGAGCCGAGAGCCGGGCCGGGCGGCGGGGTCAGCGGGAATTAGCGCGCCGGGGCTGGGGCGAGGGATCGCCGTGGGGCGAGAGTTCGGGACCGGATTAGCGGGTTCAAAAGCAGGTCAGGGAGAGCTAAACGTGGCGACGAGGTCCGCGCGAGGTCAAGGTCCCCGGGAGAGGCGGGTTCCAGTCTACGCGGGAAAGGCAGCGGGCACTGCGGTGGACCGGGCGAACCGCGCCGGCAAGGCCGAGCGGCCAGCGCGTGGAGGGCCCGGCGGGCTTTTGGGTGGCGGCCGCGGGGACAGGAGCGCCGCCGCCCTTGGGCCCTGAGCCCGAGGAAGGCGCACGCGGCGAGCCGAACCCACGCGACCATTTCCAGGAATGCGACCAAGATTACGACTCACGCGCGCGCATCTGCAGAAAAGGGTTTACTTACTTTTCTTTTAGATTTTAATCCCGTTCCCTTTTCTTGTAACTCATTTTTCCCTTTCTGGCAAGGCAAAACATAAATAAAAACAAAGTCCAACAAACTCCACCGAACGCAGTCAAGGAATTTTCTCTGCCAGTGCACTGGCATCTGCGGGCTGCCCGAGGGACGAATCGCGGGGCGCGGCCCCACTTGTCTGAAGACATCGCATCCCTCCGCTCCATGCGCCCTGGAGGCTCGCGTGGATATGGAGCGAGAGCCGGCAGCGTTTCCTCTGCCCCCTCAGAAATGCATGCGGGACCCTGAGCCCCCGAAAGTTCCCTAGCAGGGGATATATTCGCGTTCTACTCCTGGGTTCTCACGGACAACAAACTCGGGAATGTGTGTGGATGCGATGTGGGCGCGGCCCTCCGAAATCTCTCAGATAGACCGGCGGCTGCTCGCGCGCTCTCGGGGCCGCCCGGCGCAGGTGGCTCCGCCCCGGTCGCCATCTCCGGCGTCCCCAGGCTCCGTCCTTCCTCCCCGGGACCGGTCTCCCCCACCCCGGCTCTTGTCGCAGCCTCAGCCACAGCCCCATCCCTAGCACTTTCGCTTTCCCCTCTCGGAGGTGCGGTCTGCAGAATGGGAGCCGGGACGCTCGGGCTCGCACGCTCCTGGGTCGCGCCCGATCCCGGCCCATCTAGACTGGTTCTGGCTGATTTTTTCCTCGGGTAACCGGAGTCCGCCCCACTGGGGCGAAGCTGAGCGGCCTCGAGAGGGGAGCGTGCAGGCGTGGGGGCCAGCCCCGGGCTAGCAGGAGGGGTCGTCGGGGCCGGGGGCAAGGGGCGGGGCCGGAAACGAGGAGGCCGCGCGGGACCCAAACAAAGCGCGGCCGGGTGCCCGCAGTCCTCCGGTTTCTCCCGCATCCTTCCGGTGGGTCAGCTCGCCGCGGTCTCGGAGGGCACGAGCGGGTTGTGTCCAGCGAGACAGAGCCCGGGGAAACCCCGCTCGCGCGGCCGCCAACGTTTGGCTTAACCCTGCTGCGCTCCGGTCGCGCCCGCGGACTCTCTGGTGGAGGGTGAGGGGCGAGGGGCCGCTACTCGTCCTCTAGTCCAGGTGGGCTCGTTGGTTGTGGCTTTGTTCTGAGAGATCCCGGGAATGCCACCCGCGACCCATTGCCCCCACGGGGCCGGTCAAGGTGCCAGGAAACCACCGTCCTTCCCCGGGAGAACTGCATTCCTCTGGCTGAAGATATTCTTTTTCTCAGTTTCTCTCTTTGGCCCTTTGCGTACTTCATCCCGCCACTTCATCCCGCCGGGCAACAAGAGTAGCATTGGGGAGAAGCCCCGAGGGGGGAAGCCCCAGTGCTCGCTAAAGAGAACCTGCCAGGCTTTCTTTTTTAAAACGTGTATTAAATTGTGCAATTTGTAGGCAAACCTGCAGCTTTGTAATCCGTCTATTTGAGGCCACACCTGCATGTCTGAGTACTTTCAATATTTTACGTTACAGTGTATCTTTTCCTTAGCTATTCCCTGGCCGGATAAACCAGAGTGTTCGGTTCTTCAACCTTTACAAAAGGCGCAAACCAAAACCTTTGCGCGGGTGGCGCGCTCCGTGGGGCATGGCGTCTTCAGGGTCCTCACAGGTTCAACAGGATAGGGGCGTTTTTATTGCGGTTGATACACTGTCAAACTCCTTTCCAAAGCAAAGCGCACGGGCATTTGTTTGCGGTTGTGTCGGGCAGAGTGTGGTGCTAGCGGTCAGGGGCGTGGGGACCCAGCCCCGCGGCTCCTTCCCCGCTCTTGCGCCCCGAGCCTTTGCAGAACGGGGGAGCTCCGAGGGCGAAGCCGAGGCCTGGGGCTTGGGGGGAGATGTAGGACGGGGTGGGGAAGGACAGCCAGGGAAACTTTCACAGCCCAGGTGAGGCCCTCAGACAGCTGCGGGCTGGCGGTTGTCAGGTGGAAACCGAGGCCGGCGGGGTCTGGCCAGACGAAGAGGGCAGGGGCGCCCACATTTCGGAGGGAGTTCTGAAAGGTGAGCGCTCACCTTTCTGATGAGGGCCATTGGAAACAGACAGCCTCATTACTGGGTGGCAGCTTTATTTTAAAAGATCGCTGTATTTAATAGAGGCATGATTGCATAATCATTGTTGTAATCGATTTTTTTTGAAAGGGAGTTTACAATTCTCTATTTTAAATACAAATTGTCCTCTAAGAAACAGTTCCTTCTCTCTAAGCTAGAGAAATGAGGGCACTTCAAAAAGTTCGTAAAAAATGGAATTAAGACGACTTAATTTTGCTCAAAAGGGTTGAAATCCAGTATATGAGGGGCTTACAAAAAGCTTATGAAAACTGCATATTATGGGAAAAGTACACATGGATTTTAGCCCAATTTTTTTGCATGAAAAGTAGACTTACATTTCATTCTGTTTTTCCATAAATTTTGGAGGTAGCCTCCTATGTATATTTTTTAAAGACTTGTTTATTTATTTGAAAGGCAGAGAGAGAGGGAGAGGTCTTCCATCTGCTGGCTCACTCCCCAAATGGCCACAACTAGCTGGAGCTGAACTGATCTGAAGCCAGGAGCCTCCCCTGGTCTCCCGCTCAGGTGCAGGGGCCCAACCACCTTTGCCATCATCTACTGCTTTCCCAGGCCATAACAGAGAGCTGGATCGGCAGAGGAGCAGCAGGGACCTGAACCAGTGCCTATGTGGGTTGCCGGCACTGCAGGCGGTGGCTTTGCCCGCTGCGCCACAGCGCTGGCCCAAACATTCTATGTATTTTTTTTAATAAAAGATTTATTTATTTGATTATTTTAAAGGCAGAGGTACAAAGAGGCAGAGGCAGAGAGAGAGGGAGAGAGGTCTTGGATCTGCTGGCTCACTCCCCAAATGGCCGCTACAGTCAGAGCCGGGCTGATCCGAAGTCAGGAGCCAGATGCTTCTTCCAGGTCTCCCATGCAGGTGCAGGGGCCCAAGGACTTGGGCCATCTTCTACTGCTTTCCCAGGCCATAGCAGAGAGCTGGATCGGCAATGGAGCAGCGGATCCAAACTGGCGCCCATATGGGATGCCGGCACTGCAGGCGGTGGCTTTACCCGCTTATACCACAGCACTGGTCCCGCCTGCTATGTGTTTTAAATCCTAAAAGCACTACATATATTATTTAAGCTTTCCTGTAGTGAGGCTATATTTATATATTACTTAATTAAAATAATAAATTAACATAAATTTGTAACATAATCAGAATGAAGTAAATACAATTCCATCTCCTGAATGTTTCCCCCAGAATTGCTTGGCTTATTTACAGTATTGCATGTGCAAATCATTTGTATATTTTCTCAACAATGATTTATACTATTCCAGCTACTCTGCAAATTGCCCTAAAAAATAGGTCATGATCTTACATGCTAGTGGACATAGCACTACATTTCTTTTAATAGCTGTCTAGATAACATTATATGAATTTGCTTCTATTTCCTTTGTAACAATTGTAACATTGTTTTGGAGTATTTGAGAATAAGTTGTCCACAGTATGTTCCCTTTTGCTGGCCTTATATTCCCTTGTGTGTATTTCCTAAGGAGAGCCTTTTCCTACATGATCATAGAATGGTTATCAAAGTCAGGAAATTTAACATTGATTCAATGCTGTTATATAGTCTTCAGGTTTTATTAGGATTTTTCCAAATTGTTCCAATAAAATCTCTTACACTATTTTTTTTCTGGTCCAGGATTTAATATAGTATTTTTAGGGTATTTCAAAAAGTTCATAGAAAGTGAAATTAAAAGATATTTATCGTGGTGCAAAATTTTTAAAAATCATGCATAGCTTTTAAATAATATTTATTTCCCATGAAAATTTTGAAGATCCCTTGAAAGCATAATTTCAAAATTTTTTTGCCCCAAAACAAACAAATCTTTTAATTTCATTTCCCACAAAAAATCCTGAGGTTCCTGTGGATTCATTACATTTAGTTTTCAAGTTCTTGCTAGTCTCCTTTAGCTGGAAACAGTCAACTTTTCATTGTCTTGTATCAAGATATTTTTGAAGAATATGGGTCAGTTATTTTGCATGCAACATGGTTTCTTGTTTTGTTTTAAACGGTCTGAAATGTACAGAAGAATTGTCAAGGGCAATGCAAAAACTGTCCTCTCTCACCAATCAACTGAGCATGCATGGTTTCTTCTGTGTTTCTAACAAACAAGGATATCTTGCCTCATAATTACAGCACAGTCATCAAAATCAGAAAAATTAACATTGTCTCATTGACTCCTTAAACATCACAAAGTTTCGCCACAGGTCCTGAAAATGTCCCTGGTTATCCAAGGATTCCAGCTGAGGCTTGTTCAGTTGTAATGCCTCTTTCGCCTCCTTCAAGCTGTGACAGTTCAGTCTTCACTTGACTTTCATGGGCTGTTATGTAGAGTGTCTCTCGGTGAGGATTTGTTTGATGTTTCCCAATGATTCACTTCAGGAGACGCATCTTTGGCAGGAATATCACAACAGTGATGCTGAATTATTCCCACTGTGGCCTGTGACCCATCAGGTGGGATGTGATTTTAATTTGTCACTGGTGATGTTAACTTTGATCATTCGAGTAAGGTGGTGCCTGCCGTTTCTCCCTGTGACATTATTGTTTCCCCCTTTGTAATTAGTAAGTCTTTTGTAGTGAGGATCTTTGAGACTATTGTGTGTATCCTGCTTCTCATCATAGTTTATATCAGTGTCAACAAATGGATTCCACTGTCTCTAGTGGGCTATAACTTGTTCTTATCGCTATTTAATTTACAAATTGTCCCAACTATGGGAGTCCCTTCAAAGTGTCTTCTTTGTCCTTCCTCACCCTGTAAGAGCTCCATTGAGCTATAATCTATATATCATAGACATCACCTAGCTAACTGCACTATTTCATTGTTTTCTAATGCATTCGCAGAATTGTGCAACCACCACCACAATCGGTTGTGGAGTATTTCCACTTCCCTCACAGGAAACCTCTTACTCTGAAGTTACCACCTTCTGACTCTTTGGTGCTATAGGCAACTATTAATCTACATTCTGCCTCCATAGCATTATCATTTCTAAACGTTTCATATAAATGATATTGTGCAATATGTAGCCTTTTGTGACATGTTGTTTTTAAGGTTCAACCATAATGCAGCATGTCTTACCAGCCCATCCTTTTTTGAGGTGGAATAATTTTCCAGTGTGTGGACATCCCCCATTTTGTATAACCATCCATCAGCTGATGGACATCTGGCTGGTATGAATCAGGTTGCTGTGAGCGCTCTTGTGAAAGTCATTGTGTGGCCGCATGTTCACAATGCTATTGGGTGTTTGAATATAACGGAGCAAGATTGTTGGGTCCATTAGTTCTGCATTGGAGAACTGCCACCCCTTTTCCCAAGTGGCTGCACCATTTTATGTCCCTTCACCTCCCAGCAGTGAATGAGCATTTCAGTCTCCACATTTTCACGAATGCTTGTTACTGGCTCTTTGATGGTAGCCATCCTAGTGGGCATGAAGCAGTACTTCATTATGATTTTCACCTTCATTTTCCTGGTGATTCGTGTGTTCACTGGCCATCTGTGTATCTTCTGTGAAGAAGTATGCATTTGGACTCTTTGCCTATTTTTATAGTGGGTTATTTGTCTTTATATCATTCACTTTTAAGTATTGTTTATCTATTCTAGGTGCACTTCTCATCACATATATGATTGGCCAATATTTTCTCTCATTCTGTGTTTTTTCACTTTCTTGATAATATCCTTTGACATACAAAAGTGTTTACTTTTGATGCAGTCTGATTTATGATTTTTTCCTTTGTTGCTTGTATGTTTGATATTATTTCTAAAAAGCCATTGCCAAATCCAAGATTTTTAAGATGTAGACTTATATTTTCTTCTAAAAGACAAAGTTTGGCTTTTACATTTAGAACTTTAATTTTGAGATAATTTTTGTATATTGTGTGATTAAGGACCCAATTTGATTATTATGCATATGAACATCCAGTTATTCCAGCACTATTCTTTGAAAAGACTACTCTTTCTTCACTGGACTGTCAACACCATTGTTTAAAGGTCTTGTTTTCTATGGGCATGTCTCTGGCACAGGACAGATCAATTTTACTTTGTACTTTTTCACACTCTAGATTTTGACCCTGCCATTTCCCCCCCAAGGCATCTTGGCTCTCTTAGTGGATAATGTCATTTAGAAGTCAAGGGCTGGATGCTAGCTTTGGTCCTTGCTCTTGGGGATTGCAGCTCCAAGACTGTCCCAGTGCTCCGAGCAGGGAGTGTGTGTGTGTCTGCTTCTATGCACATTTGCATGTATATTTATTGAGTCTTATGTGTTTGCACCAGTGACTCCAGTTCCATTCCAACCACAGGGCTCTTTCTAGTTTTTTCCTTTTCTGTATTAGTAACTCCCTCTCAGACACTGAGAGTCCTAATTCCTAGAATCCTTGATGTTTGTTTCATTAGCTCTCCAGGAGGCAACCAGTTTCTTGGTCCCCTACCCTCCCTTTATGGAAGTCTTTCTCACCCCACAGGGTCTGGAAACCCAGCTCCCCTACTGTGTTGATGTCTCCCTACTTGGATCCCAACACCCATGCTAGGCGTTCTCTCCTTTGTAGGGATGCTTGCCTTGCTTGGCGCCACCTGGTGGTCATGGAGTGGAATTACCAGGAAGGGAGGAGAAGGGAAGAGCAGCCTTAGGTTTGGAAAAATCCACACTCCTGTCGCTTCCCATTGATGTATGACTCCACGATGTGTGGCCACTTTATCTTCCTTCTCTGCTGTCCTAGGGGAAGATATCCAGGTGACTCCAACTCCCCTGCTACCCCAAATAATGCCACAACAAGCACCTTGTCCAGGCTTCCTTAAGCACGTATGGGAAAATGTCTTTGGGATCTGTACCCAGGATTGGTGTTTCTGGGTCTCATGTTATAAAAATGTCTACCTTGCCTGAATGTTGCCGGCTCACTGTCCATGCAGAGCGGCTGCTCCCACCACACTAACCAACAGCACACTCAGACTTCCGTGTCCACATCCCCTCCGCCCTCAACGTGATATTTCCCACTCTCGAGTTCTTGCCAATCAACAACAGGCATCAAGACATTTTGTTGTTGTTTTAATGTACATGCCTCTGATTAGCAATGCTCCTGAGCATCTCACGTGTGTTTATTGGCCGCTTGGCTTTCCCAGGTCTATGCATTTAGCTATGTGTGGCCCTCTATTTTCTTAGAACCTATATGGAATATGGAATATGGAATCTGTTCACATTCTTTTCTTTTCTTTTCTTTTCTTTTCTTTTCTTTTCTTTTCTTTCTTTCTTTCTTTCTTTCTTTCTTTCTTTCTTTCTTTCTTTCTTTCTTTCTTTCTTTTTGACAGGCAGAGTGGACAGTGTGAGAGAGAGACAGAGAGAAAGGTCTTCCTTTGCCATTGGTTCACCCTCCAATGGCCGCCATGGCCGGCGCACTGCGCTGATCCGATGGCAGGAGGCAGGTGCTTCTCCTGGTCTCCCATAGGGTGCAGGGCCCAAGCACTTGGGCCATCCTCCACTGCACTCCCGGGCCACAGCAGAGAGCTGGCCTGGAAGAGGGGCAACCGGGACAGAATCTGGTGCCCCGACCGGAACTAGAGCCCCGTGTGCCTGCGCTGCAAGGCAGAGGATTAGCCCACTGAGCCGTGGCGCCGGCCCACATTATTTTCTTTCTTTCTTTTTTTTTTTAAAGATTTATTTATTTATTTGAAAGAGTTACACAGAGAGAGGAGAGGGAGAGAGAGAGATTTTCCAGCCCCAAATGCTTACACCAGCCAGCCTGGGCCAGGTCAAAGCCTGGAGCCAGGAACTCCATCTGGGTCTCCTATGTGGGTGACAGGGACCCACCTACTTGGGCTGTTACCTGCTGACTTCTGGAGGGGTGCATTAGCAGGAATCTTGGTTAGAAGCAGGGGCGGGGCTGGTGCTGTGACTCAGTGGGTAAACGCCTTGGCCTGAAGCCATGGCATCCCATATGCTGGTTTGAGACCTGGCTGCTCCACTTTGATCCAGCTCTCTGCTATGGCCTGGGAAAGCAGTAGAAGATGGCCCAAGTCCTTGGGCCCCTGCACCCATGTGGGAGACCTGGAAGAAGCTCCTGGTTCCTGGCTTTGGATCGGCACAGCCCCGGCCATTGCAGCCATCTGGGGAGTGAACCAATGGATGGAAGACCTCTCTCTCTCTCTCTCTCTCTCTCTCTTTCTCTCCCCACTCTCTTTCTCTGCCTCTCCTCTCTCTGTGTAACAGTGACTTTCAAATAAAATAAATAAATCTTAAAAAAAAAAAAAAAAGAAGCAGAGGTAAGACTGAAACCCAGGCACTATGATATGGGATTCTGGCATCTCAAGAGGTGGCTTACCCCACTGCCCCACAGTGCCTGCCCTCCGGTGCTCTGAGGAGCACTATATCAGCTCCACAGATACCTATAGCTTGAGTGGTCCCTAAAGTATTAAAGCCTTAAAGGTTTTCATTAGCACAAACAGTTGTCCCCACAACCACTCTTCAAGGCGCATCTTTGCAGCTATGCCAGAATTTCCTTAGATGAGCTCTTAGAAGTGCTGTTTTCAGCTCAGGACACATATAACAGAGTCCTCAAGTGTGGGAAGAAGTGCTCCCAGCTTTAGAAATGGGAAGCGGCACTGAGGCTGGAGTTAGGTAGTGAGGAGGTAGTCAGCAGCGGCAGAGCTGAGCACAGAGGAGTGGACAGCCATCTTAGTCGCTATGTCAGTGGAGGGGTTGGGGGGACCAGCTTCCCAAAGCTGCCCTATGAATCCTGTGGACTCCCTCAGGTCCAGAGGCAAGGACAGGAGTTGTGAGGACACTGACAGGTCTAAGAAGTACTTTCTCATACACCCCCCCCCCCCAGCCCACGGTCCCGGAGTGGAGAGATGGACAGACATTTGCCTGGTCACAGACTTATTCACAGCCTGAAATTCTACTTCCCTGGGACTAACAGGATCAGAGTTCTATCATGTACAGCTGGGCAGGTTGTGCATTGCACAGAAGTTACATAGCTCAGAAGTTAAATTAGCCTGAGCTGATTTAAAAAAAAAAACATTTATTTTACTTATTTGAAAGAGTTACAGAGACAGGTAGATCCAGAGAGAGAGAGAGAAAGAGAGAGGGAGAGAGAGAGAGAGAGAGAGAGAGAGAGAGAGAGAAACATCTTTCACCCTCTGGTTCACTTCCCAAATGGCCGCAACAGCCTAAGCTTAGCTGATTGGAAGCCAGGAGCCAGGAGCCAGAAGCTTCTTCCAGGTCTTCCACGTGGTGCACAGACCCAAGGACTTGGGCCATCCTCTGCTGCTTTCCCAGATGCATTAGCAGGGAGCTGGATTGGAAGTGGAGCAGCCGGGACTCATATGGGATGCTGGTGTTTGGGCTGCATGGGTTAGATGTGCTCTGGGCCTAGGGGGAAGACCAGGCTCCCTGGTCTCAGGCCAGCCACACAAAACTGTCCAGGGGGAGGGTCCCCAGTATCTCTCTCACAGCCTCCTCTGAAGAGGACTTGGTTCTCTTCCAAGCAGTCCAGCAGCCTCCTGGGAGAAGCCCACGCCGAGCTCCTTTGGCCAGGTCTGAGTGGGGCTGGGCAGCCTGCAGAAGAGTAGAATCTCCATGGGTTGCAGCTTGGGGCACCCGGGCAAGCTTCCAGGGACTCGTGGGCTCTGGGCAGAGGTGAGGGGGCTAGTAACAGACACGTATTCTAGCAGCTGAAGAGGCCGTGTCCCCTTCCTGTTGTTGGCATCCCCAGACTCGGTGACAGACTCAGAGGCAGAGGGGTGGGACTTGAAGTGGGTGGAGATCCCCACGTGGGCCAGGCTAGGGGAGAGAGCAGCTCTTCCCTTCACACAACAAGGTGGGCGCACTGCCTGCCCCAGGGCTCCCTGGGCCGGGTCTGAGAGGATCCGGATAGGGTGCGAGGGGCTGATGTCTGAGCCAGGGGCGTTCTGAGTTCCTGGCGTGGAACCCAGACAATCTCCTTCAGCTCTTCGGCTTCGGGCCAGCCTGGCCTGGGATGGTGCGGGCCCAGGCAATGCGGGGTGACGGACAGGCGCGGATACTCGCGCTCGGGTTCCGAGGCACCTTTTCATAACTTGTGACCCAGGTACCCGAAGCCTGGGTACAGAGCTCAGACACCCACGGGTGATTAAGGAAGCCCGGGCCAGGAGAAAGGCGCCCAGATAGGCGCCTTGTGTCTGCTCATGATTCAATCAGAAAGGTGCATGTAGCAAGCACCTGTAGTGCGTGTGTCCTTCTAACGACCCTGCAAGGTGGACCCTGTCTCTCCACTCAGTACACGGGCGCCCTGAGGCTCAGACGGGTTAGGTTTTTCGCCCGAAGTCACACAGCGCACGGCGGGCAGGGCCCGTCCCCTTAACCGTAGCGGGCGGCCTGCGGTGTAAACCGAGCGCCTGCACGCGCGCCCAGCGCCCCGCCTATGCCGCAGCGGCCAGCAGCTGAGCCCCCTCCGCTCGCGCGCTCCCGGGCCGGGCCCGGCCGCGCCGCCTCGCCCGCGGGCTCCTGAGATGCAGCCTCGTGCTGCCCTCTGCCGGTGGCGCTCGCGTCCCTGCGCAGGCGCCCTGGGACGCGGGCCGACTCAGCTGCCCTGCTTGCTTCCCCCATTTCGCCCCCAGCAGGCGGAGGAGGGGGCGGGGAGGATCTCTAATCCTGGTGGGGACCGGGGAGCGGGTCCCGCGTCTAGCTTGTCTGGTCACGCCTGTGTCTGCCTGGCACTGGAGCCCACGCTCCCTAATCCCTGTCTATCTGGAGCCGGCAGGAAGGGAGCAGACACTAGGGCCTCCTCCCCGCCACCTCCCCTCTCCCCCCAGCCCCAGGTCGCGAGCCCCCGGCGCCTCCTTGCTTCGCTGCTGAAATCCCTCTGGCGCCCTGGGGGTATAGGATGCTGCGGTGAACAACGGTGTGACCCCACTGTCCCACTCCCAGGGGCTGGGAGCCGCTGTGAGTGTCCGCAGGGGAGACCGACGTGGGCACAAATGCCACGGGTGACGCACACACGAATAACTGTGGGCGCAGAGCCCCGCGCAAGGCTTGGGCGACTCTGGGGAGGCTGGGCAAGGGCATTCCAGGCTGCACCTGGGTCTCTCTCCAGCTTCCAGTCGCGCATCTCGGCAGCTGCTGGCGATGAGGCGCTTTGAGGCCACAGAGCGCTCGTTCTTCCTCACCGCGTTTGCCTGCTTCACAGGTCCACCATTGGCTTTAGCTGAGCGGATGCAAGGCGACGTTGTGGAAACTGGAAACGTCGCGGCCGGGGGTTGGGGGGCTCGCGCGTGCTCAGGAGGACGGCGGGCCATTCTAGCCCGGCTTGCTGTCCCTGGTAGGGTACCCCGGGCAGAGGGCTCTTGTGCAGGGAAACAGCCACAGACGGAGGTAAGAGGCCTGGGCTTATTACGTCACATCCCCCCCCCCCCATTCATACGTTGAAACCTGGTGACTAGTGTGATGGTTTTTGGAGATGGGGCTTGGGAGGTGATGAGGTCATAGGGCTGAGTCCTTTACGAAAGAGGCTCCTTCCACCTGCCAGCGCCATGTGTAGACGTTGGGAGGAGGTGGCCAGCTGCCTAGGAGGCAGGTCCTCACCTGACACAGAGTGCTGGCACTTCCCCCAGAACCGGGAGAAATAAATGTCTGTCGTTTGTAAGCCGCTCCACAGCAGCCTGGGTGGACTAGGATGTGACCCTAAACCTGGCCCCTTTGAGCTGTTGGTTTCTGTGGCTTTGTTTTTTGTGCGTGCAGAAATTGGAGGCACTGGCCCTGGCCACTGGTTTGTGAGTCTATCTGAACATGGGGTTATGGTCAAGTCCCTGGCCCAGGATGTGGTGGTCCTTTGACGAGGACTGTGGTGAGCAGGTGGCATTCCCGTGGGCCAGTGTGTGGTTGTTGGTGTGACAATAGTGGGGGGGATGCCCCAGTAACTCATATGGGATACGGGGGTCCCTTGTGGCACCATGTAGATGATTCCTCAAGGCCAGAGGAGTGCTTGAGTTGGGGAGACGTGGCAGATATGCAGAGAAGTAGACCATGTGGTAGGAGGTGACCAGGGCCTGGAGCTGGCACCCCCCAAACTGCTGAGAGTTCACAGGAGAGAGAGAGCCTCATCTTGCTATGGGGTCCAGAGAAGGCTTAATGAAAGAATTGGCATTCTGATGGGCTGTGAAAAATGGCTCAGGCGTATCGCAGCATTAGGATATTAATGAGTCTCAGGTTGGGACCTGATGATCTGAAACTTCTGTTAACTTTTTAAAAATCCCATCGTTTAAAAATTCAGAGATTAAAAAACAGCATAAGAGCTTAAATTCCCTATTGCAGTCTGCAGTCACCTAAGTGGCCTTGGGAGGCCCTCAGTGCTGTTAAGTCCCTTGTGGAGCTTTCCAGGGTGTCCCCTCCATGGGCAAACAGAGGCAGCACACCCACAGATGCCTCCCTCTTCCCACAAGTGGCTGCACCCTCCCCCCACCCCCACCCTGGTCTGGAGATGGTTCCATGCCTGTGTGAAGGCTGGAGGCCAGCTCACCCAGATGGAGAGCTGAGACCCTCACACTCCACCTCTGAACAGCCCTGATCCCAGAAAGCTGCAAAGAGGTAGCAGTGGCCTTCTCACTTTGGGAAGGCTATGATCTTCATTCTGATTTGTCCTGCCTCAGCCAGTTGCTCTGTGAGAATGGCCTGGAAGGACTGTGCAGGTATCCACCGAGCACTATCAGAACAGAACACAGTCCCCCTGGGGGTGAGTTAACAGGGGAAAATGATTGGGAACACACTGGCCTCATGTGTTACCCTGTTGCGACTCTCCCACACACCAGGGCTGATGGGTCACTCTCCAGAGAGGACTCTATAAGGCTTTGCCAGGGCCCTGAAGTTGAAAGCTTGACTTGAAGTTGAAGTTGCCTTGTGGGATGATGGAAAGCAGGTGTGATTGATTACCTGTGGTTCTGGCTCTAATCCCTTGAGTTCACCCCCTTCCTTCTCTTTGTGCTCACAGAGCTGAAAGGACTGGGGTTTGATTCTTGGTCCTTCCCCCACACTCACTATTGGATGGAGTGATGAGAATTCTTCAGTTAATGTAAGCTCACCTGAACAGCTGAGGCCAACTATCTCATCATGACAAACGAGACCATCTACGTCCCCTGATGTCTGAGTAGATGGACCAGTACTTCAGGATGAATTTGATAAATACGTGTAGGGAGACAAGGGAATAATGAATTGTAAAAAAGGAACCAAATAGAGGTTCTGAATATGGACAGCAGTTAAAATAGAGGCCACAACAGGTGTGAATGGGTAGCAGGTAGAATGGATGCAGTTGATAAAGAAATGGTGAGTTGGCAGATCCACAAGAAGTGCCCCAGAAGGAAGCAAAGATAACAAAGTAGGACATTTAGATAGGAGTATGGTGGATGGAAGTGCCAGTGCCAGGATGCAGATAACAGCAGTCACAGGAAAAGAGAAAATTCAATGTGCAGAAGAGTATATCTTCGGAGAGATTATAGACCTAAATGTCTTGAAATGTTAGAAGGGTGAACACCCTCAAATTGAAAAGGTTCACAGCATAGCAAACAGGACAGAAAGGGAAAACTCACTCCTACGTATGGAGTAATGTAAGAATATCCAGGAGAAGCAGAAAATTCTAAAAACTTCCAAAGAAACCATCTAGCATCTTAAGCAAATAGACGACTGCAGTGATCTTGCATGTACCCATTATCCAGACTGAACAATTGACTCTTCTTATTTTATCTGCATCCCTATAGTTCTCACTCCAGTTACTTTATTTTCTGTAAATACTTGAGTAAGGATCTCTGAGAAATAAGAACTCTTCTAAAAGACACATTAACCATAGCTGCAGTTGAGTATCAATTCTTTTTTTTTTTTTATTTTTTTGACAGGCAGAGTGGACAGTGAGAGAGAGACAGAGAGAAAGATCTTCCTTTTCCCTTGGTTCACCCTCCAATGGCCGCTGTGGCTGGCGCACCATGCTGATCCGATGGCAGGAGCCAGGTGCTTCTCCTGGTCTCCCATGGGGTGCAGGGCCCAAGCACTTGGGCCATCCTCCACTGCACTCCTGGGCCATAGCAGAGAGTTGGCCTGGAAGAGGGGCAACCGAGACAGAATCCGGTGCCTTGACTGGGACTAGAACCCGGTATGCCAGCGCCACAGGTGGAGGATTAGCCTTGTGAGCCCCGGCGCTGGCTGAATATCAATTCTTCATACCACCAAACAGATAGTAATTATTCACACCTTCTCTTTTGTCTCATATGTGTCTCTTTACAGGCAGCCTGTTTCAGTCAGCTTCCAACCAAATGTCATACATTGTATTTATTTGTCACAAGGTCAAATACATTGTATTTATTTGTCACAAGGTCAAAGCTTTGACAGTCTGGAATGGTGCACCTTCCTCTGTGTGAAAACCAGAGCCTCTGACCTAGAAATGCCCACACTCTGGGTTATCTACCATGTTACTCTGTACTTCCTTCATCTGGCTGCTAGATCCAGAAGTCTGATCAGATTGAGGTTTGAATCTCAATTTGGATTTCACAGAAAGTCATGCACAGTGCTGGGTGCTTCCCCTTGTGCCTCCCCTGCCTGGCTGTCTCTTGTGGTGGGGACTTCTGGACAGACCAGCAAGGGAGGAGAGCTCTCTTCTTCTCTGGCTCCCTCCTGGCACTACTGCACCTTTAGGGCCTGGTGGGTCTCCTGGCCCCATAACCTTTTCTGGGGTTCATAGCGACCCCAGGTCTACATTTCCTGGACAAACTCAGGAAATGTTAGCTAACTTGTCAGGCCTGTGGTGCCTCTAGTTTGCCTTTGCTAACCAAAACATCAATTACTTATTTCCACAAATGGTTGAGTGGAGCATTATGGGTCAGAGTGGACCCTGGAGCTAGGCTGCCTATGTTGTCATACCAGGTTTGCCCCTTAATTGCTTCACAACTTTGAACAAATTACCTTATTTCTTTGGGTCTCAGTTTCTACATCTGAAAAATGGGACTGCTGCTATCTGACCACCTCATGCTGCTGTTGAGGAGGGCCTACGTGTTCGTGCTGGTCATGTGCTGAGGCATCTCTGACCCACTCTGGTCGCCCTCGGCACTCACTGCTCTCAGATGCCAGGTGCTAAGTGCAGGGGCTGCGTGGTGCACATGACCCAGCGCCTGCTCTCAAGGAAGACACAGCTGCTACGGAAGACGTGGCCTGGGGAGCTGGGAGCACCCCAAGGGGAACCTAAGCTGGTTTGGGGGTCAGGGATATCTGACTAAAGTATCCGTATCTGACTTGACACTTGGAAGAGTTGCAGAGGGGGAGAAGGGTGGCAGTAAGGTGAGGGCTTGGGAGTATGCATTTTAGCTACCTTGTCGGGCCTGTGGTGCTTCTGGTTTATGTTAGTTATCCAAAACATCAATGAATTATTGCCGCAGATAGTTGAGTGGAGCATTATTGGTCAGAGTCCATGGGCACTGCAAGGTGAGTGCATTGGTCCGGGTGGGCTCAGAACATGAGAAAGGGGGTGGGGTCAGGCCCGGGAGGAGGGCAGGGCAATTTCCAGAGACCCTGGGGGTCCGTGGTGTACTGGTTGAGGAGCCAAGCCCTTCTCCCAAGGGTGCTGTGAGTGTGTGTGGGGAAGGTTGTGAGGTATGCTACAGGGTTTGGTCTGCTTTGGAAGGCACTGGGTAGAAGGCAAGACTGGGGGCCTGGAGACCTGGGGCCGTGGTCCTGGAGGTGGTGGCGTGACCATGTGGATTGAGAGGTATGGGTGGACTCAAAAGACATTGAAGAGGTAACATCTAGTGAGTTAGACTGCAGGGGAAGTGGAGTACTTACAGGGAGCCACATTCCCCTAAATCTCAGGATGCAACCTTACTTGGAACAGGGTCTTTGCTGATGCAGTTAAGGTGAAGCTGAAGACAAGATTCTGGGAGTGTGTGTGTGTTTGACAGACAGAGTGGACAGTGAGAGAGAGAGAGAAAGGTCTTCCTTTTGCCGTTGGTTCACCTTCCAATGTCTGCCGTGACTGGCACGCTGCGGCCGGCGTACTGCGCTGATCCAAAGCTGGGAGCTAGGTGCTTCTCCTGGTCTCCCATGCGGGTACAGGGCCCAAGAACTTGGGCCATCCTCTGGGAGTGTTCATATGTGACACCAGGACACAGAGACAGCGAAGGCCTGTGAAAATGGACGTGGAGGCTGGGGTCACGCAGCCCTAGGCCAGGAATCGCCAGGACTGGGAGGGGCAGGGAGTGTGGTTTTGCTTGCATCTTGCTTTCCAACTCAGACCTTCTGAACTACGCCAGGGGAAATTTCTGTTTCTCTAACCCCCGGTTTTAGTCATTTGTATCAGCACTTTGGAACACTAGCACAGGAATCACCGAGGACACTCAAGTCTGGGACACCAGCCCAGGTCAGACCCGGTGGCCTTGATGGGGATGGGAGCTGTGGTGGACAGACGGTGAGGTTTGCTTCCGGTTGTGATGTTTTATTCTTGAAGCATCTGTGTGACACTCAAGGGAAGATCACCAGAGTCACTGGATCCCAGACGTAGGTGTCTGTCGCTCCCCGTCTTCGTGGGGGAACGACACAGGACCCTGCGCTGTTCTTTTGTCTGCTCGGCCCTCCCCGGGTTTGCTGCTGGTTCTTCCCGGGTTGGCTACCGTCCCTTCCACCTCCGTGGAAGGGCGGTTCCCCCTGCCACCTTCCCCACTTCCGCGGGGGAGCGGCACACCACCGGCCGGCTCTCTCGGGGGCTGCACAGATGTTCCTTCAGATAGATGTTCCTCGTGCATGGTGTCTCTCTCTTCCTTTATAGTCCTCTTCCACCAATCCCAACTCTGCTACCCACACGCCGAGTACGCTGCTCTCCTCCAATCAGGAGTAGGTCCTACAGTTTATTGGTTGAACTGGAGGCAGCTGTGTAGAAGCTGTTTCTCCCTTCTCAGCGCCATATTGTGGGAGAGCAGATGCATAGAATAAGTCTTAATTCCAGTAACTTAGTCTAGTCCGAGTTGCTCCCCACAGGTGTCAGTGGACTTGGGGGGGGAGGGGAGGAAGGAGCCCACCCCCGGGAGAGCATAGAGGATGGTCAGAAGAGACCTCTGCAGAAGACTGGCATCTGGGGAGAGAAGGAGGGGAGGAAGTCAGGAAGGTTTCTGAGCAGCTGGGGAGATGGGGGGAGACTGGGAGCCTGTGGGGCCACCCACTTCCAGGGGCGCAGGGCGTTTCAAGGGGTGGAAGGTAAAATGTCAGAGATGGAGGGACTGGCACTATGGTGTAGTGGGTTAAAGCCCTGGCCTGAAGTGCCAGCATCCCATATGGGCGCTAGTTCTAGTCCCTGCTGCTCCTCTTCTGATCCAGCTCTCTGCTATGGCCTGGGAAAGCAGTAGAAGATGGCCCAAGTCCCAGAAGAATCTCCTGGCTCCTGGCTTCAGATCAGTGTAGCTCTGGCCATTGCGGCCATCTAGGGAGTGAACCAGCGGATGGAAGACCTCTCTCTCTGTCTCTACCTCTCTCTTTCAAATAAATAAAAAAATAAATCTTAAAGAAAAAAGGTCAGAGATGGAAAGTTCTGTTTGGATTTGGTTGTTTCACCGTGACCTTGGCAAAAACAGCCTTGGTTGGAGTAGGGGAAATGTGGAGCCCCTCCTCCTCCTGGCTCCGGTGCGCAGGAGTCACCTCGGAGCAGACAGCCCTGCGTTTTTAGAGGGTGCAGACTCCACTTCCGCAGCCTAACTCACTGGATGCTACCTCTTCAATGTCTTTTGAGTCCACCCATACCTCTCTAGAGGGTGCAGGGTCTTTAACTGTCAGCAGCCGGCGGGAGCAAGGCCACCTCCACTCCAGCTGCATCCTGAAGACCCAGACTCTCTCTGTCGGCTTTTTGGGGCCAAGGCTGGAAGTTGTCTGTCTCCCATGACACCATCGCCTGTCACTCTGTTCCAAGAACCAACAACTTCATCTCTTTCCTGGGGCTTCATGGGAGTGAAAGAGAGGAGAACTCATTTTCCTAGCAGCATTTGTGGGGGCCTAGGGTCTCTCTAAGGCCAGGATTCTGTTATAACTCATCTAGTCTTCAAAGATCCAAGGGGCAGTGGGCTCACCCTGGTGGGAAAACCAGGAACAGCGGGTCTTTCTGGGCCCTGGCAGAGGTAATGGCGTGTTTGCGTCACTGATGGAGAGAGCATGGTTTTTGTTGAAGCAGTGCAGCTGCAGGAATTTCAGGAACTGGATTCCTCGCTTCCTGTTGGTTGACGAGAAGTGAACCCTACAAAATCCTGATGAGCAGTCAGATGTTTCAAAGCACCATGAGAGAAAGATGACCTGACGTGAACTTGGCGTGAGCCAGGGAGGGGAAACAGCAAGCATCCGCCTGGGTGGTGCCAAGGCAGGGCTCACGGGTACGCTCTGTGCAGAGTGCTCCCCAGAAACCAACACAAGGGCAGGGGGCTGGGGGTGCACCTGTGTGGGGAGGGCCAGTGGGCCGCACACAGTCTGGGGACAAGGTTCGGACTGGACGCAGCCCACCTGCAGCCTGGTAGTCAAGCCTGTATACGGATCTTCTTGATGACACACTGTACTGTGTTAGCAGGACCAGCCATTCTCCCAGGCCTTTCAAGGCGTGATTTGTTATTATTTTTTTTTAAGATTTATTTATTTATTTGAAAGGTGAAATTAGAGAGAGAGAGAGAGAGAGATATCTTCCATTTGCTGGTCCATTCCCCAGATATCTGCCAAAGCTGGAGCTGTGCTGATCTGAAGCCAGGAGCCAGGAGATTCTTCTGGGTCTCCCGTGCAGGTGCAGGGGTCCAAGGACTTGGGCCATCTTCTATTGCTTTCCCAGGCCATAGCAGAGAACTGGATCAGAAGTGGAGCAACCAGGACTTGAATCAGTGCCCACATGGGATGCCAGCTCTGCAGGCAGAGGACTAACCTACTATGCCACAGTGCTGGCCCCAATAAATATAATTTTTAAAAGAAATAAATTAAAAAAAATGGATCCTGAGGAACATCAAATGTGCATTTGTTGATGGCTCTGATTAAAGTGCCAGTTGTCTTCAACTGCGCTGGTGCAGGGCTGGCTTCAGACGGGTGCCCTCAGCTGTCAGGTCATTCTGGGCATCTGAGGTCTCCTCTGTAGATGTTACCCTGCAGGGGAGGAAAGCGAAGGCAATGATTAAAGCAGGGGAGTGACATGGTCGGGTTTAGGTTACTGGAACTGGTTTTGGTATTCTCCAAGAGTAATGGACTAGAGACCTGGCAGTGACCTTGAAGCCAGAGCTCTTACATGTGTGACCTCCTGTCCTGGCCTCTGGAGACTGGTATAGGGGGAGGGTGTGGGAGTGAGGAGAGGGCAGTCTGGAGGAGTGAGGTGAGCTGGGGTGACATACCCTGTCTCCTGCTCTCTGCACCCAGTGCCCCACGTGACTGCGGCCTGACCTGGAGCTCCACCTGTCCAGATCACTTGTCTTGCCTGGACACTGGCCTCTGCCCCACTCCCTCCTGCTTTGCTGGGATGGGGGCCTCCAGAAATGTCCTAACATTCCTTAAATGCAGTTGTGGTTGATTGGCACTTGAATCAAAACCATGTTTATGTTATGGTCTTTTTTTTTTTTTTTTTTTTTGACAGAGTGGACAGTGAGAGAGAGAGACAGAGAGAAAGGTCTTCCTTTGCCATTGGTTCACCCTCCAATGGCCGCCGCAGCCGGCGCGCTGCGGCCGGCACACCACGCTGATCCGATGGCAGGAGCCAGGTACTTCTCCTGGTCTCCCATGGGTGCAGGGCCCAAGCACTTGGGCCATCCTCCACTGCACTCCCGGGCCACAGCAGAGAGCTGGCCTGGAAGAGGGGCAACCGGGACAGAATCTGGCGCCCCGACTGGGACTAGAACCCGGTGTGCCAGTGTTGCAAGGCGGAGGATTAGCCTATTGAGCTGCGGCGCCGGCCATGTTATGGTCTTTACCCTCCAATTTAAAGATTTATTTATTTGAGAGGCAGAGGAGAGAGAGAAAGAGAGGAAAAGGTGGGCCGGCGCTGCGGTTCACTTGGCTAATCCTCCGCCTGTGGCGCCGGCACCCAGGGTTCTAGTCCTGGTTGGGGTACCAGGTTCTGTCCTAATTGCTCCTCTTCCAGTCCAGCTCTCTGCTGTGGCCCGGGAAGGCAGTGGAGGATGGCCCACGTGCTTGGGTGCCTGCACCCGCATGGGAGACCAGGAGGAAGCACCTGGCTCCTGGCTTCGGAGCGGCGCAGGCGCTGGCTGCAGCGGCCATTTAGGGGGTGAACCAATGGAAAGGAAGACCTTTCTCTCTGTCTCTCTCTCTCTCTCACTGTCTAACTCTGCCTGTCAAAAAAAAAAAAAAAAAAGAGAGAGAGAGAGAGCTCTTCCATCCCATGATTCACTCCCCAAATGACCACAATGGCCAGGTTTGGGCCAGGCCAAAGCCAGGAGCAGGTACTCCCTCCAGGTCTCCCACATAGGAGGCAGGGGTCCAAACTTTGGGCCATCATTGGCTACCTTCTCAGGGAGCTGGATGGGAAGTAGAGCCATGGGGGCTTGAGCTGGCATGCCGATATGGGATGCTGGCATAAGTGGTGGCTTAATCTGCTGTTCCACAATGCAGCCCCAACTCACGCTTCATTTTAAAAGGCAGGTGACAGCGGTGGGCATTTGGTGCAGTGGTTAGGATGCTGTTTGGAGTGCTGCAACCCTATCAGAGTGCCTGGGTTCATGTCCTGGTGCTGTTGCCACCTCCTGCCTGTGGCACCTGCTTGTGGGGGCTCCCTGTTAGGATGGGCTGTGTCTGGGCCACAGGCTGGGTGAGGTGACCCATTGGTCCTTTCTGGAGTGGCCACCTTCTTTTTCCTTTCCCACTGGGTTGTGTGCTGCAGGAACACAGCAGGAACAGTGGGGTCTCCGAGCAGGAGGAGGAGGGATCTTGAGCAGGCAGAGACAGGTGGGTGAAGAGGAAGGAGTTGGAGGACCGGAGGCAGGAGACGAAGGAGGGAGCAGAGCTGTGCTTACAGGGAGGCTTCGAGAAGGCCCAGGGCAGCGCAATGGAGAGCAGTTCCAGCCACTTTCAGAGAGGCAGGTGCCTCGCACGGTTTCTGCAAGAGCCCTTCTGCCCACTTCCCGTCTTCAGCCTCCGCTCTTTGCACGTGTGGGACCTCCCCCTGCAGGGAGTGCACGGGCTGAAGTCCAGCTGCCGAGTCTGATGTCTGTCCCCTCCTTGGTGCTGAGGCCATGACAGAGCATGCTGGGGACGTTAAAGCAGGACACTAAGAGGACACCTGGGAGACACAAGGCTCCTGGAGTGGGCGGCTTTGACTCGAGGACTCCCTACTGGCCTGGCCTAGCCCTCCCTGTACCAATAGCAGCATAGCATTGCAGCTTCCGCCCCTTCTCCTTCAACTGGGGTCAGGCTCCCCCAGCCTCCTCCAGTTCCCTCTGGATTTCCCCTCAGAGGCGTCTCCCCCATCTGTCCGCTGTGTGCTTAACCCTGTCTTGGCATCTGCTTCATGGAGGACCTGAACTGACCTGGCTCAGTACAGAAGTCTCATTTGGGCTCTTCCTCCCTGGGGGCCAGCCCAGATCCCCCACCCTGGAGCAGAGGTGTGCCCCGCTTCCTCTCCAGACTCAGGAGCCCCGGAGCCGGGAGACCCTGTTTTCCTGTGAGGCAGCTGTTCTGGCTTGCGTGCATCACCGGGGATGATGGCAGCAGAGCACGGAGGACAGAGGTCCACCTGCACTCCTTGCCTGCCTCCTCACCTCCCTGCCCATGGCTTTTGAATTCAGCCATTCTCCCAAACTGTGTCATTTTGGATGGAGGTGCATGCTTTCTGCACCTCAAAAGCCCCCCTTTTTGGCAGCCTCACACATCCCTCATAAGGCCTGTGTAGCCTAATTTTAGGAAAGTAGAGAACTGTGAAGTACAAAAATTCTTCCAGAACAAAAGGCAAGACAGGTGGCCAGGACACCATAACTAGTTTCCTTCATTTTTAAAACATTTACTGGGTGTTTATTGTGATCCATGCTGCTTGTCAGTGTTATGGGTTCCAGAGTGAATCCTCATGACTCTATGGGGCAGTGACTGCTGATCACTAACCTTGCTTTGCAGGGGACTTACCCTGACGTCATAAAGCCAAGAAATAGGGGAGCCAAGGTCTGACCTCTTGTGGTCCGCCTTTAAGGCTGTGTACTCCTTCAGCAGATGTCTGTTTGAATGTTGGACATTGTTCTGGGCACTTGGGGAGTCAACAGAACTCCAAATAGGTAAGAATGTTTTTAAAAACTTCTTTTTTTAAAGCTTATTTGTTGGGACTGGTGTTGTGGCACTGGCATCCCACTTGGAGTGCCAGTTTGAGTCCTAGCTGCTCTGTTTCCTCTCCAGCTTCAGCTAATGCACCTGGGAAAGCAGCAGCAGATGGCCCAAGTGGTTGGGGCCCTGCCAATGGAGTTCCAGGATCCTGGCTTTGCCCCGGCCCAGCCCTGCCATTGCGGCCACATAGGGAGTGAGCCAGCAGACAGAAGGCTGTCACTCAGCCTTTCAGAAGTAAAGGTAAGACTTGATCCCAGGCACTGCCTCTGACAGTTCTGTGCCACTCCTAGTTGGTTTCAATGGATTGATTATTCTTCTCATGATGGATCTTTTTTCCTGCCTCTTTGCATGCCTGGCAATCTTTATTTAAATGCTAGACATGATGAAATTTTCCTTTCTGGGTGCTGGATGTTTTTGCATACTTAGAAATCTCCTTTACTTCATCCTGTGGTGCAGTGTAGCTGTTTGGTGGTAGTTTTGTGCCTTCAGATCGAGCTTTCTGTGAGTTGGGAGGCGTGTGCAGAGAACTGCTTACCTCTAGAACTGAGTGCTATGCCCGGTGCCTTGTGGGTTATGCATTTCCCAGTCCGGCTGATGGAAACAGGCTCTGCTGCAGGCTTCATGTGAGTGCCAGCTGCTGTTCCTCCTAATCCCTTTGCATGGTTCTCTCCCTGGCCTTGGTGGTCTTCCTCATGCATTCGTGCTCATCAGTGCTTTGCCGGACGCTTGAGGGGGCCCCTCGGCATCTCCCTCCTCTCTGATGCTCTGACCTACTCCCCTGGATGCCTTGGGCTCACTGGACTCAGCTCTTTTTTTTTTTTTTTTAAAGATTTATTTATTTATTTGAAAGTCAGAGTCACACACACACAGAGAAAGAGGGAGAGGCAGAGAGAGAGAGAGAGAGGTCTTCCATGTGCTGGTTCGCTCCCCAGATGGCCACAACAGCTGAAGCTGTGCAGATCCAAAGCCAGGAGCCAGGAGCCAGGAGCTTCTTCCAGGTCTCCCATGTGGGTGCAGGGCCCCAAGGACTTGGGCCATCTTCCACTGCTTTTCCAAGGCCAATAGCAGAGAGCTGGGTTGGAAGTGGAGCAGCCAGGACTCAAACTGGTGCCCATATGGGATGCTGGCACTATAGGCAGCGGCTTTACCCACTACGCCACAGTGCTGGCCCCTAGCTCTGTCTTAACTCAGGGAATATGCCTGGTTCTGCAGTTTCTTCCTTCCTGTGCTGAGACCTGGAGACTTCTCAGGCAATAATCCAGGCTGGTCACAGGGCTCACCTCACTGCTTCCTGTATCTCAGGGATCCCCACTCATCATTGCCCGATGTCCGCTGTCTTGAAAACCATTGTTTCCTATATGTCATGTGTTGTTGTCCCAGGTGGGTGAGAACACATGGTTTCCATTACTTAGTCTTGGCCAGAAGCAGAAATCTTCCTTTGGCCATTTTAGCTTTGAATTGGGCCCAGCCAAATTGCTGGGTGACTTGGAAGACAGCCCTGGGGTGTCTTGGGGCATCTCGGTGGATTTGCTTCAAGCCCCTGTTCTCAAGGCGCCCCAGGACACACATCGCTTCTCCCCATGGTCAGGGGCAGTTGGGTCACAGGTGAAGGTGAAACGTGGGGATCCCTCAGGGAGATAAACTTGATGGGTGATGCAGGCAGAAAACAGGCTCCCTGCCTTGTGAAGCTTCTTCTGGGTCTTGGTCAGGGTCTCTGGAGACAGGGACTTCTGCACAGAATGACTTCCCAGTTTTTGTGTTTTCCAATACCTGTCTCAGTGGTTCAGGCATTGCGATCTGAATTTAACAAACACTTAGTCCCAAGAGCTCTGGTGCACTTGTTGGTCTAGAAAATTCTCTACAAGTGTTCCAGCAGGGGAGGGCTCTGGACACAGCAGTATCAGGACTATGGAGGCCGGGGAGACACCTGGAGGCCGGGCTGGGCAGCAGTTGGTGCACACCTGCTGGGCTCCTTCCTTGAGAGTGTGTTCAGTATTGCTAGCCCAGAACAATTGGGAATTCTCTACAGAATAATGACATTTATTTGGGAATAGCTGAGCAGTGCAGTGGAACACGTATGCCATGTAAACTATGGGCTAATCAATTCAAAGAGGTTGAGGCCAGGGAAGTTTTTAAAGACACAAGGGAGGATTACATCAGTTGTTTTGAAACAATGATCTCTGTCTGCGATGATGAATGACTAAGGTGATGTTGGTCTGAGGTTCAACAGGTGTTTGCTGGGCAAAACTCCTACAGGAAGTACTTTTTGCATAACATCGTGCTGGCTTCTGTGTAAACTTGTGGTTTTGGCAGAGTCTTTTGTGATAGTTACTGGCAGGCAATCATGTTCTTAGATAAGAACCCTTCCTTCCTAACCTCCTGTATTTTTTTTTCTTATGTTTTGGTTAGAATTGACGTAAGTGACTCCATTTTGGTTCTGGCAGCTTTTACATTTCTCTCACCATACCCTGACCACAGGGGCTGTCAAGTCACACTAACAGCTTGTTTGAAAGGAAAACCACAACTTGGATATAATCATGAAGAAACCATCAGACAAATCCGGAATGGAGGGGACTGTGTGGAAATTGGCAGAACTCTCTGATATGTCAGGAGAGAGAAAAGAAGGGGGCGTGTGTGTGTGTGTGTGTGTGTGGTGATAGTGGTGATAGTGGTGATAGTGGTGGTGGTGAGAGTGTTCCAGGTTAAAGGAAACTAAACAACCCCAACAATCAGGGCCCAGTGTTGTGGTGCAGTGTTTCTGATACTGGCATCCCTTGGGTGCTAGTTGGTGTCTCCGCTGCCCCACTTCCCATCCAGCTCCCTGTTGATGCACCTGGGAAAGCAAAATGACTCAACTGCTTGGGCCCCTGCCACCCACGTGGGAGACCCGGATGAAGCTCCTGACTTCTGGCTTTAGCCTGGACCAGCCCTGGCTGATGCGACCATTTGTGGAATGAACCAACAGATGGAGGATCTCTCTCTCTCTGCATCTCCCTCTCTCTCTATCTCACTCTTTCTTTCTTTCTTTTTTTTTCAAAGATTTATTTATTTATTTGAAAGTCAGAGTTATACACAGAGAGAGGAAAGGCAGAGAGAGAGAGACAGAGAGAGAGAGAGAGAGATCTTCCATCCGCTGGTTCACTCCCTAGTTGGCCACAATGGCCGGAGCTTCGCTGATCCGAAGCCGGGAGCCAGGAGCTTCCTCCGGGTTTCCCATATGGATGCAGGGCCCAAGGACTTGGGCCATCTTCTACTGCTTTCCCAGGCCATGGCAGAGAGCTGGATCAGAAGTAGAGCAGCTGGGACTAGAACCAGCGCCCATACGGGATGCTGGCGCTTCAGGCCAGGGTGTTAACCTGCTGCACCACAGCACTGGCCCCTCTAATTCTTTCACATAAATACATCAATATTTTTAAAAAATTTAAAGAACCCCAACAACAAAATGCAAAGTATGACCTTTGATTGGATCCTGGAATCAGGAAATAAAGCCAGCTAGGAGGGATTTTTAGACTTTAGCAAGCAGTTTTGATATTCATGTTAAATCCCTTGGGTGTTATGATTATAGAGGAGGCTGTCGTTTTTAGGAGATAAATGATGAAATATCAAATAATGCTGAAATAGGGCAATTTACTTCCAAGTGGTTCAGCAAGAAAATGACGTATGTCTATGTGTATAGTTGCACACACACACTTCTGCAAGTGCCACAGACCTGAGGTAGAAACTGGCCTGGCATCTTTCTACATATAAAGAAAGTCAGTGAGAGGGAGAGTGAGAGAGAGGTCTTCCATCCACTGGTTCACTCCTCAAATGGCCGCAGTGGCCAGAGCTGCACCAATCTGAAGCCAGGAGCCAGGAGCTTCTTCTAGGTCTCCTACGTGGGTGCAGGAGCCGAAGGACTTGGGCCATCTTCTACTGCTTTCCCAGGCCACAGCAGAGAGCTGGATTGGATGTGGAACACCTGGGACTTGAACCAGTGGCCATATGGGATGCTGGCACTGCAGGCAGTAGCTTTACCTGCTATACTACAGCGCCAGCCCCAGATTTATGTTTTAAAAGTCCCATCACTCATCTCAAATCACCCAGGAAATGTCCTTGAGTTCTTGTCCTCGTAGACATGTAACTGTCCTCCCTCTGTCTCTGGTGGCCAAACCCAGGGCCCATGTGGTCCTGGTGGTTCTTGCTCCCAGGAAAGCACCCAGGAACCAGGGGATTTCTCTGCCAAGTCACCTGCTCCTGAGAAGATGACCACAGCCACAGTCAGGAAAAGGAGCCTTGGCCACATCAGGGAACTGTGGTGGTGATGACGGGGCAGGGAAGAGGAACAGTTCATTCTGAGGTGTAGGTGTACAGACAGAACGCACAGCAAGCAGTAGCACGTCACTAGTGGAAAGTGGCGGAAATGGAAAAGTTCTCAGAATGGAGATCCCCAAGAGCCTGGGGAGCTCGTTCCTTCATGTCGTGCGGGGCATTTGCCTCATCGCCCTTCTCTGGGTCTCCCTGGTGGCCGTTAAAAATTATTCTAAAGACAGACAAACACAACCCAGACCCACACACAGAGGGAGGGATGGAGGAAGAGTGAGTGACAGCGCCCATCTCCTGGTTCTCTCTCCAGTGGCTGCAACGGCCAGGACTGGGTCAGGCTGAGCCAGGAGCTGGGAACTCAATTCTGGTCTCCTACACGGTCACTGTACATGGGTGTTAGGAACTCAGCTACTTGAAGCATCACCTGCTCCTCCCAGGGTGCACATCAGCATGAAGCAGGAGTCAGGAGCCAGAGCTGAGTGCTGCACCCAGATACTCGGATGTGGGGATACAGGTGTCTTAATTGGCATCTTGATTACTAGGCTAAATGCTCGCCTCCATGATATCATTTTCATAGTGTCATACTCCTAGTACCTGTAACTTCTGTCTCAACCTATAGCCAGTTGTCTTCTCCTTCCTGGAGAGCCAGGCTGGGCAAGAACCACACAACTGTATAGATTGGAGCTGTAGGAGGAACAATTACTCGTCCCTCAGTGATGCAGTAGTGCTGGACCTTATAATTTCTCAAGAGCCTATTGTGTGCCTCTCTTCTCAATTCTGTGTTCAGTGAAATCGTGTTGACCTGAAATGGGCCATGTAGAGAATACTTACATGGTTGTAATTGGCAGGTACTACCAATCAGATTTGCCATCTACCGTGAGGGCCAGTGTGAAACATGGATGAGTGTGTCATTGCACATGCTATTTATTTCAAATTTTCTTCCACCATTGAATTTTCCATATTGAAAATTTTCTGGACTTTTCTCCTGGACTAATAGACGTAACCTTGAGAATAGGCTTAAGATGGAGAATGGTGCCCAGTAAAATGATCTTAGAAACATAAAGAGAAAAAAATCCTTCCCATAAAGCTATTGGAAAGCAGATTTATTTCAAGGAGTTCTGACAAAGAGGTATTTTGGGAATATTCACAAAGAATATCACTTTCAGGGCCAGTGTTGTGGCAAAGTGGGGCAAGCTGCTGCTTGCAACACTGGCATCCTCTGTTAGAGTGCTGGTTTGAGTCCTGGCTATTCCACTTCCAATCCAACTCCTTGCTAACACACCTAGAAGGCAGCAGAAGGTGGCCCAAGTACTTGGAGTCCTCCCACTCATGTGGGAGACCTGGATGGGGTTTCTGGCTCTCCCCTGATGCTCTGCTTTTCAAATACATACATACATACATACATATTGAAAATACCACTTTTGCTCTCCTGCCCCTTAGAGACTTGATGAAAGTGTTTAATCCTTTTCTATGTCATATGACAGAGGAGTCTTTTAAGATGTCTGGATTATGTTTTGTCTTTAACCCTGTAAAGTCTGTAATTCTGATCGGTTGTGGCTCAGTAATTGGTGCCCCTGACATTTTGAACGTCACAGGAGTGCTGTGAGTGGCTGCGCATGTCCTTGTCTTTGTGCAGCTCCCTCTTTTATTCTCCTTTACTATCCCTGTGAATCTTCACTCTCTCAGTTCCCCAGTGCAACTCTAGCAGATGATCTTTCCTCGGACTTTATCAAAACTGCCGGACAAGAGTGAGGGGAGATAGCCATAAAGAATGCTACAGACAGATTTCAGGAACTGATGGTGAGGTAGGAGCTGACGAGCCAGCTGAACCCACTTCCACCCAACCAAGCTGAGAAGAACAAAGTGGCCAAGACCATGGCAGCAGTGCTGAAACTGGGAATGCCGAGACCCTTGAGATGCGACGTCTGGAGGCAAACATTTGGCCCAGAATTGACATGGGGCTGTGTGATTCATCACGCCCCTCTCCCACAGAACGGCAGCTCATCGGTGCTCCCACCCAGCTTTGTCTGCACCAGACCACCACTGAGCCTTGTTAATTCTATTCCTAAATGTCACAATCCCCCAATTTCTCTGCATATCCATATTCTCTAATGAGTTATTGTTGGTATACAGCAAAGTTTTTGAGGTGGACTGTTTTTGTCTGTATGATCATTGAATTCATTGAATTCTCTCTTTTTTTTTTAGATTTATTTATTTGAAAGACAGAGTTACAGAGAGAGGTTGAGTCAGAGAGAGAGGTCTTCCATCCATTGGTTCACTCCCCAGATGGCTGCAGTGGCCAGAGCTGAGCTGATCTGAAGCCAGGAGCCAGGAGCTTCTTCCAGGTCTTCCATGGGGGCACAGTGGTCCACGGACTTGGGCCATCTTCTGTTGCTATCCCAGGCCATGGCAGAGAGCTGGATCAGAAGTGGAACAGCCGGGACTCGAACCGGTGCCCATATGGAATGCTGGCGCTTTAGGCTGCAGTTTTAACCCACTGCACCACAGCACTGGCCCCAATCATTGAATACTTACCAATTTAAGTAACTCTTCCAGATGATTTTGTATAAATTTCATAGGTAAAAATCACATCATCTATGAATAACTTAATCTTCTCTTAAAAAGGGGGCATGGGAGAGGTGGGCATTTGGCCTAGTGATTAGGTCACTGCTTGGGATGCAGATGCTCACATCCCAAATCAGAGTGCCTGGTCCAAGTCCCAGATACTATACATCTGAGCCAGGTTTTTGCTAGCGGGTGCCCTGGAAGGGAACAGATGATGGCTCTCATGCTTGGGTCCCTGTCACCCATGGTGGAGACCTGGATGGAGTTCTGGGCTCCTGGCTTTGCTGTTGCGAGCACTGGGGAGTGAGCCAGTAGATGGAAGATCTCTGTCTCTCGGTTCCTCTCTCTCTGCCTCTGTGCCTTTCAAATAAAAATGGAAATCACTAACAGACATAAAGGAAATAGAGAGCTGTTAGGTGCATGTAGATGTAGGCTATTTATTTTAAGGACAAGTCTGCTTGTATCACTTACACTTTTACTAAAATTTCAATTAACATCATGGTAGGACTTGCCAAAAGTTAATTTGAAAGAACATGTTAAGATTGCCTAAGAAATTTTTAAGTACAAAGGATTGAAGGGAGACATGCCACATTTATGATGTTTTATCAAGCAATAATTAATTTGGTAATAATAAGAGAATTTGAAGATCAATGAAACAGAATAGAGAGGCCCTAACAGACTCCAGACTGAATACTTTATGAGTGTCTAAGGAAGCTTCTGGAATGAATGGGGAAGGTGGTGACTACTCAAGAGAATGGTGCTGATACTCCATGGGTGGCATGACTTCCTTTGAAAGGGGTGATGGCTCTTGGTGTGACTCAGCTGGGGAAGTGGCAAGGTCTCGCAGAGCAGACTGGAACTTGGAAATCAGAGGGCACTACAGTCTCTCTTGGGTTCAAGCTATTGTAAGAAGAATCATCCATTAGATGAGTTTAAAGAGGAATGATAATTGAAATCCCAGTATGGAGCCATTAAACAGATGTCTTTTTAAAAAAAATATTTATTTCTTATTTGAAAGAGTCACACAGAGAGAACAGGAGAGGCAGAGAGAGAGTCCTCCATCCGTTAGTATACTCCCCAGTTGGCTGCAACGGCCAGAGCTGCACCGATCCGAAGCCAGGACCCAGGAGCTTCTTCTGGGTCTCCCACGCAGGTGCAGAGCCCCAAGGACTTGGGCCATCTTCTGCTGCTTTCCCAGGCCATAGCAGAGAGCTGGATCAGAAGTGGAACAGCCGGAACTCGAAGTGGTGCCCATATGGGATGCCAGCACTGCAGGTGGTGGCTTTATCTGCTACACCACAGCGCCGGCCCTAAAAGATTTTTTTTAACATGGGACTTCTCAGAAATGTTAAGACACTTGTGTCCCCATGAGTCTCCAAGAAAGGCATACAGCATGGAATGTTTCACAAACTTATTTAATCTTGGAAATCTAGGAAAGATCGTATTTCTGGACTAGTGTTCCTGTGAAACACGCTGTGAAGTACAGGTCATCTCTGTATCTGCTTTTGGAGGATCCAGTCTGAGACACTGTGAAATCTGTGATAATTTTTTAGAGACCTCTGTCTTCTCCATGGTATGAGGTGTTCACGATAGCCTGGAGGCAGTCTCAGCCCTCAATTCAGTGGCTCTCCTGAGGACTGTCATTACGTGTCACCATGAGACTGCTGCCTATCTGCACTCCCTGGTAACCAGGCCCAGTGATCTTTCAGGAGGGAACAGCCCTGTTTTTTTTTTTTTTTTTTTTTTTTTTTTTTTTTTTTTTTTTTTTTTTGACAGGCAGTTAGACAGTGAGAGAGAGAGAGAGAGGAGAGAGAGGAGAGAGAAAGGACTTCCTTCCGTTGGTTCACCCCCCATAGCGGCCATTTGGGGAGTGAACCAGTGGACAGAAGACTTCTCTTTCTGTCTCTGTAACTCTACTTCTCAAATAAATAAATAAATAAATAAAATCTTTTTAAAAAAGGGCTATGCTATATAGGATGCCATCACATTTAATAAGTGACTGTGGTTGGTGTTGCTGGCAGAAGCACATCAAACAATGAGGGCAAATCCAAATCCAAAATAAGTTTCTTTGTCATTGGGGCCAAGACACTGCCCTCTCTACGATGGCAGGGGCCCAGTGCAGTCAACCTGCCATCAGGGGGAGAGGGGAAGCACACGCTGCTGAGGCCGGGCGTAGGCGCCACACACGACACTGACCGCGGCCCCACTGCATAATCCTTGAAGAGGCTGGGCAGAGAGGCCAACTTTCATCCACAGAAGGGCCATCTGGGCCACTGATTACTGAGTGCTTCCTCTCCTGGGAGCTAGGGAGTATTGATGTGGGACAGAAATAGCTCCCATTCTGGGCCAATTCAGCATTGCACTCCTAATGGAACAGTTCAATACAGTAAATATGTTACTAGGTAGATGAGTGTTCCCACCCCCAAGGTTATCATTACTGTTAATAACAATCACAATAATAACACTTAATGAGTGCTAACTATATTCTTGTGCTTGTAATTAACCCACTGAATCCCTTTCAAAACAAATGAGGTAGATGTCATCAAATCCATTTAACAGATGAGGCAGAGTTGCTTTACAGAGATGTGAGGTGAGCTGCCCAGAGTTTTTCTTGAAAGGGCCAACCCAGATTTGAAGCCAGGTGGTCTGGCCTTAAAGCCTTTGCTGGGCCACCTTTCACCCCAGCCTCTCTGACCCGCTGCTTTCTTCCAATGGGCACATATCCCTAGGTCTGCACCTGCGGGAGTGCTTTTTCCTCTGCCGTGAGAATTTCCTCTCACTTCTCCCTCTGATTGCAGCTCGAGTGTCACTTTCCAGGGAAGCCTCTCCTAATCCCTGAGACAAAGCTGGCTTCTCTTTCACATGCTCTGATGGCTCCCAGTATTTGTCGTGCATGTCACCCAACACGGCATGGGGTGTGCTCACGTGTGTGATAGTTATTGTAAGCGCCTCACTGTTTGCTCACCACCTATGCAGGGCCTGGCGTGCAGAAGGCATACGATAAACAATGGTTGAATGTGTCTGGTGACGGGCCCTGGGTGTGTCCTTGAGAGCTGGGGATGGATTTTATGCTGTGTGTGTGACTGGCGGGTGGTGAATTGCTGTTTTTGAGCCCCCGTCGCCACATACTTGGTGCCTGAGAGCAGTTGAAGCTGTGGAGCCTGGGGGTTTATTTTTCTGTCCACAAGATAGCTTGCTTCTCTTTTTCCTTCCAGGCTCAAGATCATTCAGTCTGGGCAAGTGTGGCTGGGCACTTTTGTTGGGCCATCATCCAGACGGAGCCATTCTTGCCTTTTGGCTCTGAGCTGCAGGTTTCCACATGACATCATCTCACTTCACGTGCAGTGTCTTAGGGGACAGAGACTACCTCAAACCGTCTGGTGTGTGGCAGACACATGGTTTTCACCGGATCATGGTTTTCAACCCTGTCTGCATGAAGGACTCACCTGCAGAGTTACTGAAAATACTGATGGGGCTGGTGCTGTGGCGTGGTAGGTTAAGCCACTGCCTGCAATGCCGGGATCCCATATGGGCACAGGTTTGAGCGATCCCATCCTGGCTGCTCCATTTCCCATGCAGCTCCCTGCTAATGTGCTTGGGAAGGCAGCAGGGATGGCCCAAGTGCTTGGGCCCTTGAACCTGCATGGGAGACCTGGATGAAGCTCCTGGCTCCTGGCTTTGGACTGGCCCAGCTCTAGCCATTACAGCCGTTTGGAGAATGAGCCAGCAGATGGAAGACCTCTCTCTCTCTCTATGTCTCCTTCTGTCTCTCTGCAACTCTGCCTTTCAAATAAATAAATCTTTTTTGTTTTTAAAAAAAAGAAAGAAAATACTGATGCCCGAGGCCCAACTAACACTGATTAGGTCACAGTCCCTGGTGATGGATGCTGGCATTTCCACAGATGTGCTCTTAAGGCCGAGAACCACTAGAGCAGGGTCTAGACATGCAGCTCTCGTTCTCTCCTGCCTCCCTCAAAGAAGAGGGGCAGTGTACACATGCAGTTTGTGCAGGGTTGACTAGTTGTCCATCAGCTACCTTGTGAGAAACAGAAGTATTGGTAGGAAATGAAAGCATAGAACATGTGATCTCTGTATTGTGTTTTAAATAACAGTAGTTCAGACAGATGTCTTGTTTCATTCCAGTTTAAACTATAATTTTGTTGTTATTTTAGGATTATTGAGGCTGTGCTTTATTTTTCTTACCTGCAAGAAGGCCAAGAATTGTCCAGAGAGAATTAGACTCTGCTGCAGGGCAGGGCCCGTGGTGGTTTTGTTCCAAGCTGAAGCCTGAGCGTGTAGCGTAGAGCTTGGCATTCAGAGGGAATCTGAGAAGTTTTTCTGTGTTAATAGCCAAGTGCTGGAATGCATGAGTGGGTGAACGAGACAACACGGCACATGCACTTCTGTGGGGGTGTTCCTGATAGGATGTGAAGGAAGATGCACACGATAAGGGGCCTGGGTGCAAACAGCAGCTGCAGGGACATCTCTGGGGAGCAGTGGGAGGCAAGCAAAGGTTTAGGGTCCCAGTTAGGGAGACTGACCCAACCTCAGACGTTTGCAACCTTAAAGAGATGGGAAAGGAAACCAAAAACATAACACTGCAGCTGCGAGTTGTCTCACCTACTTTCTGAAAAAGAGCAGAGTGGAAATGTTTGGAGAAAGAAATCTTTTTAAACTGGGGGGAACCACACAGCCCTTTGGGTATGCATACCATATGGACATATGTCGCGATTGCATGATTTATGGTGTAATGATTTTAGTTTGTAGAGGACAGAATGTCCTGTTGTGATATTGGATGCGTCATTGTGGGATTTTGTCTTTGGAAGTCCTGTTCTTCTGTGTGGGTTGCATGGTTGGAGCACATGCAGCACAAAAAAGTGGACTGGACACTTGGTGGGTTTTGCCTACTCGGGGCACTGGGAACTTTACTCCAGTTACCATGCAAGATCCAAATGGTCACAGACCAAGCGTTTGTTGTGCAAGTTATCTCATATGCATGGGAGATCATATTATATACTACACATGTGCATAATGTGACACCTCCACATGGGAGAGCAGCTCACATCCCATTACCTCCCTGGGGTGGCGAGGGGACCCTGGTTGAGAGCTCTGTGGATGGATGACCCAGAAACCTGTGCCTCGGGCTATGCTGTCATCGTTTTCAGTTCCTCCTTGCTAAGGAACCAGTGCTGACTTCCATGTGGTCAAGGGGATGGTTTCGGTCCTGTGGATTCTCCTCTGGTCTTCGTCACCATGAAGGCAGAAGCAACACTCACTTTCACTCTCTTCCTTTTCTCTGTTCGAGGTAATAATTGCCAGTTCACCATAGTAGCTTGTTTTTTTTGTGGTTCTGAGAAGAATGCCTGGGGCTTGGGGTGATGAGAGAGGCTGGGACTCTCCTCCCCTGTTGGGTCTCGGGTCTTCACGCCTGGGGACTCAAGTTAGCTACTGAACAAGCCAGGCTGTTTAGAACACAACTGTGTTGCCTCTTTTTTTTTTTTTTTTTTTGACAGGCAGAGTGGACAGTGACAGTGAGAGAGAGAGAAAGGTCTTCCTTTTACCGTTGGTTCACCCCCCAGTGGCCGTTGCAGCTGGCGTGTTGCGGCCGGCACACTGTGCTGATCCGAAGCCAGGAGCCAGGTACTTCTCCTGGTCTCCCATGGGGTGCAGGGCCCAAGCACTTGGGCCATCCTCCACTGCCCTCCCGGGCCACAGTAGAGAGCTGGCCTGGAAGAGGGGCAACTGGGACAGAATCCGGCGCCCCGACCAGGACTAGAACTGAGTGTGCTGGCGCCGCAGGTGGAGGATTAGCCTAGTGAGCCGCGGCACCGGCCTGTGTTATCTCTTAGCACTTCCCCTTGAACTTGATTTCCTGACTCATTCCTCCTCACTGGATTTTGGGTGGCTATTATAGCCTTTCTTGTTACAATGACATAATACGCTGAAAGACTCAGTCAGATAATCAGAAAACTGCGAACTCCCATCGAGTTAGCTTTTCTCCCCTCGCCCAGCCCAGGCTCGGTCTTGGACAGCTGAGACGGTGCAGGTGGAGCTTGGTCAGCCTTTGTCTCCTCCGGACTCCCTTGTTTGGAATGACTGAGGCCAGGTATTTGCAACTGTAGGTGCCATTTTCTTGTCTTAGTTGTGCTTCCGGGGTATCTTCAGCATACCTGCACTGCTGGGATCGCTCCTGGCAGCTCTCGTGGGCACAGGTGGTGCCTCTTCTGGTTGCCGGCTACTGCCTCGCCACAGCCCTGCTTCCCTGAGCGGCAGCTCCTCCAGCTGCTCCTAATTGGCACAGCCCCTCTCAGCCCATCGAGAATCTTCCTGCTGGACAGAGTCCATGTCTGGTCCATCAACAGATGGCTTTTTCCTCACCGAACTCTAGACAAGCATACTATTCCCTATGTTACCTTTCTTCCCTTCTCTGCTGTTCGAAGGCAGGCTTCTTGCCTTATACTTTCATTTGTATGTAAAGCATCAAAGCCCTCATCTCACACATTCCAGGAATATATGCCAGGCTTTCTGAATGGCTCTAGTAAGGCTACCCTAACTTAATACGTTGAGGAAGTGTGGTAGGCAGAATAATGGTCCCAAAGACATCCAAGTCCTGGAGTCATGGGTTCTTACAGCCACTGTGACTAAATTAAATTATGTAGCAAAGTGGAATGAAGGCTGCTAATGTAGTTGACTTTAAGGCAGGGAAATTATCCTGAATTATCTTCATGGGCTCAGTGTGGGGCACATAGGAGCAGAAATGAAAGGCGGAAGCAGGTTCAGTGTCCAGGGACAGGATGTGAGAATTCAGCCTGCTGTTGCTCGCCGTGTGCCAGGCCTCGAGAAGCAAGTGCGTTTCCTCAGAGCCTCTAGAAAGAAAGGGAGCTCTGACATATCTGGATTTTACTCCACTGAGACCGTGTTTGACTTTTTTTTTTTTTTTTTTTGACAGGCAGAGTTAGACAGAGAGAAAGGTCTTCCTTCGTGTTTGACTTTTGACATCCAAAACTGTAAGTAAAACATAAGATGTTTTAAGCCCCTCAGTGTGTGGTGATTTGTTATAGCAGCAGTAGAAAAACAGTATAGGAGGCAAATCTGCCTGTCTTCCACGTGGAAGTGGGTGAGAGGCAGACAGGAAGTGCATGAGAGTAACCACTTCATTTTAGAAGTCTTCATTGGAAACGTTGAAAGCTTTTCCTTTCAGGTCAGGAATGAGACATGGATTCCCCAAACCTCCACTTCTGTTCAACAACCGGAGGTCCTTGCCAGTGTAATTAAGCAAGAAAACAAAAAAGTAGAATTGGAAAGAAAGAAAAGTGACTTTATTCACAGATGATATGATTGTATACACAGAAAACCCCACAGCAGCTCCAGGCAAGTTACTGGAATTAATAAGGGTGTTGTGTTAGGTTATTATTATGAAGCCAACATACATCAGTCAGTTGGGAGTAGGGAAGAATTAAGCTCCACCTGCTGGAGGGGGGAGTACCTATGTATATTACTTGGGATTGTTCTGAGGAAGATTTGTTTCTTTGGTTCCATTTATTTATTTATTAAGTTATTTACTTATATCTGTATGGACTCATGCACATATACTTTGTACTTTGGTTTCTAATCCTTTGTTTGTTTGTTTGTTTTTTGACAGGCAGAGTGGACAGTGAGAGAGAGAGACAGAGAGAAAGGTCTTCCTTTGCCGTTGGTTCACCCTCCAATGGCCGCCGCGGCTGGCATGCTGAGGCTGGCACACTGCGCTGATCCGATGGCAGGAGCCAGGTACTTCTCCTGGTCTCCCATGGGGTGCAGGGCCCAAGCACCTGGGCCATCCTCCACTGCACTCCCTGGCCACAGCAGAGAGCTGGCCTGGAAGAGGGGCAACTGGGACAGAATCCAGCACCCTGACCGGGACTAGAACCTGGTGTGCCGGCGCCGCAAGGCAGAGGATTAGCCTAGTGAGCCGTGGCACTGGCCTCTAATCCTTTTAATTTATTGCCCAAATTGCTCTAGCTTTGGCCATTGAGAGCTCTTTCAAGTTGGTTCCTGTGTCCTTTATATATGCCATCATTCTTCTGTTTTTTGAGAACTTTCTTCTCCTTTTTTTTTTTTTTTAAAGATTTTATTTATTTATTTGAGAGGTAGAGTTACAGACACAGAGAGGGAGAGACAGAGAAAGGTCTTCCATTTGCTGGTTCACTCCCCCAAATGGCCACAGAGGCTGGAGCTGAGCTGACCTGAAGCCAGGAGCAAGGAGCTTCTTTGGGGTTTTCCATGTGGGTGCAGGGGCCCGAGCACTTGGGCCATCTTCTGCTGCTTTCCCAGGCCATAGCAGAGAGCTAGATCGGAAGAGGAGCAGCCAGGACTTGAACCGGCACCCATATGGGATGCAGGCACCACAGGCGGAGGCTTAGCCCATTACTCCACAGCACTGGCCCCAGCTTTCTTTTCTTTTTTTTTTTTTTTTAAAGATTTATTTTACTGATTTGAAAGAGTAACAGAGAGAGGCAGAGAGAGAGAGAGAGAGAGAGAGAGAGAGAGGTCTTCCATCTGCTGGTTCACTCCCCAGATGGCTGCAACAGCCAGAGCTGAGCTGATCTGAAGCTGGGAGCCAGGAGCTTCCTCCAGGCCTCCCACGCAGGTGCAGGGGCCCAAGGACTTGGGCCATCTTCTACTGCTATCCAGGCCATAGCAGAGAGCTGGATCAGAAGAGAAGCAGCTGGGACTAGAACCAGCGCCCATATGGGATGCCGGTGCTTCAGGCCAGGGCGTTGACCCCTGCACCACAGTGCCCGCCCCTGACCCCAGCTTTCTTACTTTCTGACACTACAGGTACTGCAGGGTCATCTGTGTTTCTCCATCCCAGCCCTGTGTCATCTGTTTCTCCAAGGACCCCTGACTTCTGTTGGAGAATGGCGTTTAGGAACTAAGATCCACGTGTTGGATGTGCTTGTTGCTGCTGGAGTGTCATTGCTTCAAGCTCTCTCGGCCAACAAATCCAGATAATACACACACGTGTATGTATTTCTGCACTCATACATCTGTGATTATGTTAAGGAAACTGATTTCATGTTGATGTCCCAACGCTAATTCATTACATTAGTGCTAATTTTAGTGTTCGCATAACCAAACTAAGGAAGGAAATGGGATTCAGGTTCAACTGACCCAGCACTCAAAGGCATCAAGCTTTTAGTCCCATTATTTTTTTACTCTCATGCATTTTGGAATTGGCCATTTTCTGTTGGATTCTTCTGTATTTCTGGGGGACTGGTTACTAGCAGGCCTAGAGTCACATGTAGATAGCTCTCAGTTTAAGGAGAGAAGGGGGCTAACTTCCTACCCACCCCTTGTGCGCTCTTGCTGTGATGGGTTCTTTTGTGCTTAGGGCAGCAGTGGGAGTGCAGGGACTGAGTTTAGCAGCCCCATTTGAATACGTGATTGCCAGGAAGGAGTTTCCCAGTGGAAGGGGATTCTTGGTGTCAGCAATGAGGATGGAGCGGAGAAGGATGCTGGCGAATATAACCAGGAGCTGGTCTGTTCTGTATATCAGCTTAGTCACTGTCATGGTTCACAAGGCTGTGGATACAGATGCGGCTATATAAACATGTTCATGTTCCTAGGAAGAATGGACTCTGGATATGACTGCTCTTTCTTTCCTGTATGATAGGTATTCTTTTTTTTTTTTTTTTTTTTTTTTGCCAACCTGTTTTTTTTTTTTTTTTACCATTAATGTCATTTGTTATATAATGAAGAAATAGAATACTTAAAAGAAACTATGAATATTTTTTCTAGATTTTTGTTACTTTCCAAAAATGAATTTACCCTTCCCAATGAGAGTTCTTTTTATTTTTTTAGTTTTTAAATTTTATCTATTTGAAAGGCAGAGTGACAGGGAGAAAGAGAGAGAGAGGAGAGAGAGAGAGAGTGATTGATTGATTTTCCATCTGTTGGTTTGCTCCCCAAATGACCACAACAGCCGAAACTCCATCTAGGTCTCACATAGGGGTGGCAAGGGTCTAAGTAACTGGGCCATCTTCTTTCCCAGGTGCATTAGCTCCAATCCAGGAGCTGGATTGGAAGTGGAGCAGCTAGAACTTAAACCAGCACTCATATTTGATACTGGGGTCTTGGGTGGTGGTTTAACCCACAATGCCCCCCACTAAGAGTTTTTTTTTTTTTTGAGATTTATTTATTTATTTGAAAGGCAGAGTTACAGAGAGGTAGAGGCAGAGAGAGAGCGAGAGACAGAGAGGGAAGTCTTCCATCTACTGGTTCACTCCCCAAATGGCTGCAACAGCCGGTGCTAGGCCAATCCAAAGCCAGGAACCACAAGCCTCTTCCAGGTCCCATGTGGGTGCAGGGGCCCAAGGACTTGGGCCATCTTCTACTTCTTTCCCAGGCCACAGCAGAGAGCTAAATTGGAATTGGAGCAGCCGGAACTTGAACCGGTGCCCATATGGGATGCTGGTAGTGCAGGCGACAGCTTTACCTGCTACACCACAGCGCCGGCCCCTAAGAGTTCTTTGACCTGAACTTTCAGAGTGGTCTCCTCTGCCTGCTCTACAGCAGTGCTTCTGCCCACCTGTGTGCATGTCGCACTGTCTGTGGTGGCCCTGGGTGGAAGGGCCTGTTCCCCAGGCTCTGGCCCATTGTCAGTGTTCTAGAGAAACCTGGACCCACATAATGTCATCAAAAGGAGGAACTCATTCCCCGACTCAAGGCCCGGGAAGACTCCATGCAGCAGCCCCAGTCCTTTTTAGTGTAAGAGAGTCTCCCCAGGTTAAGGATGCTGTATTTGTCCAAGCAGGGGAGCACGACTTCTGAGGGCGGGGTCTGTGGCTGCCCCTTCCTTGTGCTCTCCTCCTGGTGCACAGCAGGCACTCAAGAGGAATGAGGGGTCCCACCCCTTGGTTTTCCTGCTGGGTTTCCTGTTCTCAGGGCACACAAACAGAGGACAGCACGGACTCCCTGGAGGGTCTGGGGTCTGCTGGCCAAGTCTCCCATCACATTCTGTGCAGGAGTCCCTGTGAGGCCTGTGGGCCAGTCTGAGCAGCTAAAATAGTCACTGTTCTGTGTGTGTGTGTGTGTGTTTTAAAGATTTATTTATTTGAAAGTCAGAGTTATACAGAGAGAAGGAGAGGCAGAGAGAGAGAGACAGAGAGAGAGAGAGAAAGAGGTCTTCCATTCGCTGGTTCACTCCTCAGTTGGCCTCAATGGCCAGAGCTGCATGGATCTGAAGCCAGGAGCCAGGAGCTTCTTCCGGGTCTCCCACATGAGTGCAGGGGCCCAAGCACTCAGGCCATCTTCTACTGCTTTCCCAGGCCATAGCAGAGAGCTGGATCAGAAGTGGAGCAGTGGGGACTCAAACCATTGCCCATATGGGATGCCAGCACTGCAGGCGGAAGCTCCTCCCACGATGCCACAGCACCGGCCCCAGCTGCTCTAATTTTTCAGCCATTCTTCTCCCTTCTCTCCACGCACCCCTCCTTTCCTGTCCCCGGCCTCCAGCTTGTTGCCCATGCTTGTTTCCCACGGGCTTTGACGGGAGGGACCCAGCCGCACCTCTTGGAGAAGTTGATGCATGTCAACCAACCTGGGTCTCTCCCGCTCTGCTCCACCTCCATCATAAGGCTGGTCCCCAGCCAAGAAGGGGAAATGTGGCCAAGCTATTTACTTCCCCCACCCCTATTCAGAGAAAGTCTTAGCACCCCAGGTACCCGGGGACGCAGGAACAGAAACATGAGCAGGACTTCCCTTTCTCTCACCACAGCAGTGATTATCTTTTTTTTGGCCACTTTAGGTTTGGCCAAGATTCCTCGTCTGTTTGGAAGAGTTGGGCAGCTCCTGAGTGTGCAGGGAGTGCACACTCTCCAGGCTGGCAAGTGTGGCTGGGACACCTGCCTCCCACTCCGCTTCCTGCAGTCAGGCCAGGATCCGGATGGAGCCCCTGAGGCCTTCCTGGCAGAGCTGCTCCGTCAGCACCTGCAGACGAGCATGGCCAGGGGGAGGTGGAGGTGACTCACTCCTCCCCCGTATATGGAAAATGACGTGGTTTGGGACTTTCACATCCACCTCTGCTGAAACCCCAGAGGGTGCACAACCAGGATTCCATGCTTCTTATGGTGGTTCCTCTTTCTCTCTCCCTCCCTCTTTCTCCCTCTTTCTCTCTCTCTCTCCCCCTTTCTGTCTTTCTTTGTTTTGAGCTTGAAGGAGGGAGGAAGTAGAGTTGGGGGCAGAGATCTCCCATCTACTTGTTCATTCCTGAAATCTCCAAATTCCCACCACAGTCAGGGGCTGGGCCAGGCTGAAGCCAGGAGCCAGGAACTCAACCCAGGTCTCCCTCAGGGGAGCCAAGTACTTGAGTTACCATCATCCTGCTGCCTCCTGTAGTGTGCACTAGCTGGAAGCTGGAATAGGGAGCAGAGCCAGAACTTGAACTCAGGAACTTCAGTACGGGATGCAGGCATCCCAAGCGGCATCTTCACAGCTGTGCCTGCTCCGGGATCAGCGGAATGTGCACTGGAGGCTTCCACTTCCATCACTTGGAGCCATCGCTCCCCAGCCTCAGCCTCTGCTTTTGAATAGGCCCTGGCCCATTGAAGCTGCCTGGCTTCCTGGGAGGGCATCTGGGAGCCACATCAATAACTCATGCTACAACCCAGCATGGTTGGGAAAAGCCAACACTTGGCCAAGGAGAAGGGACCAGGTATTCCTCAGCATGTTGTGGGGCAGCTTTTCTCCCACAAGGGCCCCAGGAGGAGACCAGAAACCCCAAAGGGCCCCTTGTACCAGAACCCTCATTTGGTTTGAAAGTCCATACCACATTCACGTTGAAATTTAATCCCAGTTGCGAAGTATGAAGACTACTGGGCAGGTGTTGTGGCATAGTGGGTCAGGCTGCAGCTTGCAAAGCTCAATCCCATATCAGAGCATTGGTTCAAGTTCCAGCAGTTCTGCTTCTGAGCCGGTTCCCCACTAATGTACCTGAAAGCAGTGGAAGATGGCCCAAGTGCTTGGGTCCCTGCTACCCAGGTGGGAGACCTGGATGGAGTTCCAAGCTCCTGACTTTGGCCTGCCTCAGCCCTGGCTATTGCAAGCATCTGGAGAGAGAACCAGAGATGGAAGATTCTCTCTCTCTCTCTCTCTCTCTCTCTCTCTCTCTCTCTCCCCCCTCCCTCCTTCTCTCCCTCTCTCTTACTCTGCCTTTCAGATAAATAAATAAATACATAAATCTTGAAAAACAGAGATGGGATCAGGTGGAACCTTCATGTGGTGATTAGTGGACTGACAGGCTAATGGGTTACCTGGAGAATGAGTGTGTTCTAAAAGGCACTCTGGCTCCGACTCTTGCACCTGTCACCATGGGGAGCACACAATGCTGTCCTGTGCTGCTGTGGGGCTTTGCAGAGTCCCCCTCACCAGATGTGACCCCTCGACCTTGGAGCTCCCAGCCTCGACCTGTGAGCTGAATGAAACTGTGTAAGTTCCCAGTCAGTGGTGATCAGAAAGACCAACAGAAAATGGACTTGCATGTTCTCCACCACCAGGCCCTGGCCCCTGACAGATTGTGGACATAGGCCAGGAGCTGGGAGCAGAGGAGTTGAGATGATGCTGGCGTAGGTCCCAGGCACCTGAGTCTGGAAGCAGGATATTCCAGCCTCTTCTACTCTCTGATAGAACCAAGACTCTCCAACTTGACAAGCATCCTGCAGGGGCTGGGTCTGTTCACAGAATCCCAGGAGCAGGCAGAGAGTTAGGCCCCTGCCTCACCAATCAGCTGATGTCCAAGGATAGAGCAGACAGCCAGGCTGGAGGCTACAGAGAGATGCTGGACAAATAAGACACCTTCCCAGGGATCTTCTCTGGGTTCCCTCATCTAGTCAGAGAAGTGGCTCTAGCCCGAGGCCAGGTCAGGTGGCGAGGGAGCGGCAAGGGCCTGTCCATGCAATCAGGTGCTGGACGGGGCCAGGGGAGCAAGGTGGCAGGGTGCTCGCAGACGCCACAGGCAGCAGAAGCCACCGCAAGCACAGGGTGCTTTTCCCCCAGCCCTGCTAATTTAGGCTGCGGCTCTGGCCCCTGACACCCCCGTCATCAGCTCCACTGGCTCTGACCCACTGGCTTTCTAGTCCCATGGCCACAGCTTATATTCATTTCCATGTAAGGTAAAAATCACACTCGCTCTTAGTCTTGGTGGTGGAAACAAATGAGAACTCCTGGAGGCAGTGGAAAGAAGCGGTAACCTCTGGAATGCAGATCCCAGTCCATGGGCTGTGTAGAGTTCAGAGTGGAACCATGATCAGCCATCAGATTTTCCGTTCATTTGTTACCCATCTGTCCATCCACCTGTCCATCCAGTAATCTGGATTGACTTCCTTTTCTCTGCCCCTCCTTCCCCTCTTCCTTACCTTCCCAGGCGTATTCATCTGGAGTCTGGCACGGAGCAGCCTTCTCACATTTGATGGATGTCTTTGAAGCCTGACAAGCTGTACAGGAGAAAGGCCAGTCCTTGCCCGAGTTCTGGGTCAACCCCTCGCTCCCAGAGGGAGGTGGGGACAGAGAGGAAGGGAGAGCAGCTTACAGGGAGCAGGGAGGAGGACCAGAGCCTTTTTTATTTTTTCATATTTGTTTATTTGTGAGGCACAGTTGGTTGTAGACAGAGACAGACAGAGAGAGGTCTTCCATCTGCTGGTTCATTCCCCATATGGCGGCAGTGGCCAGATGTGGGCAGATCCAATGCCAGGAGCTGCTTCTAGGGGTCTCCCATGTGGCTGCAGGGGCCCAAGCACTGGGGCCAAACTCCACTGCTTTCCCAGGCTCATTAGCAGGGAGCTGGTGGAAGTGGAGCAGCCAGGACATGAACTGGGGCCCATATGGGATGCACAGGCTTGACTGCTACAGTGCCGGCCCAGAACCCAAGCCTTACATTTACACTTTGAATCTCCAAGCTGCATTTTATAAAGGGCACTGTGTCAGCTGAGATGCCTTGGTAGCAAGATGTAGAACATTCTATTGTAGTGTGCTCCTACCTGGTCTCCCTGCTTCCAGCTTCCCACACCCTCATCTCTGCTCCTCATGATCAGAGTGACTTTCCCACCACGTCCCCGTCCTTGTCTCTCCTGCCTGAAGCCCTTCGAGGGCCCCGTTTCACTCACAAGCTAGCTCCTCAATGTGACCCAAAGGGACCCTCACCAGAGCCCTTCGACTTGCTGTCTGTGCCCCGTATAGGGGAATGTGCTCATCCACCTGCAGCTCTGTCCTCTGTGCCTCCCGTGAACTCTGCGTGTTAATCCAGTGTCCTCCTCGCAGCTTATAGTGTAATTTATTGCTCACCTCCGTCTCTCCCATCAGACTGAGCCACTCGAGTGTGAGGATTGTCAGTTTGTCTGTCTTTCTGGCCTTGTGCCTGATACGGTGCCTGTAACCTGGTCTGGAGGACTCAGGATGCATTTGTGTGGTGGGTGGGCGGGTGATGGGGGAGATGGTCTTGTAAGAGAAGTGGGATGGCCTTGGGACAGGTCAGGAGAGTGGCCACAGAATGGGCTCCCAGAGGGGAAGACGGATGACTTCCTTCTGAAAGTCTAGCCCTTTGAGGAGGGGATCAAGTTGTGGCCCAGGCCAGACAAACTGTCTCAGCCAGGAACGGGGAACTTCAGGATGACAGGGAGTCTGCCATGGGACCACTTCCTGTTTCCTCCAGATAAAAAGTCCGTGGGCAGACAGGCACAGACAGCACCTGAGGGCCAGGGCCAGGGCCGGCACGCAGGATGCAGGCCGCAGACCGGGAGGCCCTGGACGCGCACTTCACCGTGGACAAGCAGAACATCTCCCTCTGGCCCCGAGGCAAGTGCCCGCCCCTGCTGGAGACCAACGGAGGGCTCTGGGCCCACGTCCTCTGTCCTTTCCTGCTCCTTCAACCCACGTTTGCTGCTTCTCCCAACAGAGCCTTCTCCCAAGCCGGCGCCGTCTCCACTGCTGAGGGAGCCTGTCTCGGTCCGAGCTGCCTTAATCTGCCTGTCGCTGGTCCTGGCCGCCTCCGTAGTGCTGCAGGCCGTCCTCTGTAAGTCCCTGGGTGTCACTGGCAGCTGCGTCCTTATCCAGGGCCAGCCAGCTTCCCGAGATCCAGGCCCCACCTCCCCTGCCTGGGCTATGGCCATTTGCCTGCTTCCTCGTCCTCCTCGTCCTCCTCCTCGTCCTCCTCCTCCTCCTCTTCACACGCGCAGCAGCAGCAGGTGGGACCCCTCCCCTGCCACTTCCTCACCCAGTCCCCCCACGCCAGCTCCAGTCCCTGGGCTTCAGAGCCCTGTGGGAGCCCTGGCAGTGAGTGTGGTTTCCTGGGTCCCAAGTGTGTCCTCAGCCCCAGCGGACCTGATGGAGAACCTGGCCCTGAAGGCTCACCAGGGCCGTCGTGCCCTCTGTGTTCTCCTGTCCCAGTGAAGACCCCGTAAGGAAGCGTCCTGCTCACATGTGCCAATCTCCATGGCTCTGCGGCTGGCAGGGCCCTCCTCCCACCCCCAGGCCACCAGAGAGCAGAGCAGGGGGCTGTCTGCCTTCTCCTGTCATAGCCTTGTGACAGATAGGGTCTTCGACCACAGCCTCAGTGCACAGCCCCCCTGCCCTAGTCTCCTGCCTCATGCCGGGCCTCTGGTCTCTCCCATGGCCTGTTCCACTGGATTCTCCTTTGAGTCTTTGCATGTGGTCCTGTCCACGGCAACCGTGCCTGTGCCCCGAGCAGAGGGAAGGTAGGTGAGTGCGGCAAGGGACGTGGACATGGTTTCATGATCTCCCTTCCTGTGCTCTCTGGAGAAGAAGTCACTTCCAGGCTGGGAGTCTTGGTGGCTGGCTCTTCCTGTGGCCTTGGAGGGCCTGTGGGCAGTGTGGGAGGTATGGTGAGGCTCAGCAGAGGGCCGCTGTGGGGTCCCGGAAAGGCTGGGGATCAAGTGGTGGGGCTCAGAGGGAATAACGGGGAGGAACAAGGGGTTGATTGGGGGCAGCCCTTTACCAAATGTGTCCTGAACACTCCCAGGACATTCAGCAGGGGTGGGCATTTAGTGCAGCCAAGAAGATGCTGCTTGGGACGCCCTCACCCCATATCAGACTGCCTGGGTGCCAGTCCTGGCCCCTCTGCTTCTGAGTCCAGCTTCCTGCTGCGGTGCCTGTGGGAGGCAGCAGGTGATGGTCAAGGGCAAGGGTTCTGGCTATCCATGTGGGGGACCCAGACTGAGATCCAGGCTCCTGGCTTCAGCCTGGTGGCCCTAGGTGTTGCAGGCATCTGGGGAGTCTGTCTATGTCTCTCTGCCTTTCAAATAAAGTGAAAGTAAATAAATAAAAATTTAAAAGAAAAAGGAAATCCAGGACTGGGTTCTGTTCCCTGCTTCTGCTTGCTTGTGGGGCCTATCTCGTGTGTTAGATAAAAAGTCTCTGCACTCTCTGCCTCCGCCAGAGTTCAGGGCACGTGCAGGTGCCCGTGGCTGTACATTCATGATTTCAGGGTGGGTGGCAGCTCCTGGGGAAGCTCGAGCCTGCTCCTTCCTTTCCTTTTATCGCCCAAACGGCACCCCTACTCCTGCCCGGGTGATGCCCTCAGCCAACCTCTTGACTTTCTCAAACCCAGATCCCTGGTTTATGGGCAGAATTTCAGACGTGAAGACTGATGCCCAGTTGCTGAAAGACCGTGTGGGTAACATCAGCTCCTTGGGCTCTGAAGTGAGGAAGAATGGTGTCGGCGTGCAGGCGGCTGGTGCCCAGATTCACACGGTGAATGCCAGCCTGGACCGTGTGTACTCTCAGATCCTGACGCTGAAAACCAGCGTGGAGAGAGCCAGCGCGCAGATCCAGATCTTGACGGAAAGTTGGGAAGAAGTCCACAGTTTAAACGCCCGAATCCCAGAGTTAAAAAGTGACTTGGATAAAGCTAGCACGTTACATGCCAAGGTCCGGGGCCTGCAGAGCAGTTTGGAGAACATCAATGAGGTGCTCAGACAGCAAAGTAAGTGACGGAAAACAGCCCTGCAAGCTGACTGGGCACCTGCGGGACCTTCTGTGCCTCAGCTATGCTGCCCCTGGGCTGGTGGTGTGAGGGAGGGGAGAGGAGGCCAGCGGGCAGGTGCTAGAAAGTTTAGAAGAGACGGGTTGGGACTGATGCTGTGGCATAGCAGGTAAAGCCTCCACCTGCCATGCCAGCATCCCATATGGGTGCTGGCTCATGTCCTGGCTGCTCCACTTCCTGAAGATCAGCTCCCTGCTAATGGCCTGGGAAAAGTAGTGGAAGATGGCCCAAGTCCTTGGGTCTCTGCCACTCATGTGGGAGACCCAGATGAAGCTCCTGGCTTCAGGGTGGCCGGGAGTGAACTAGCAGATGGAAGATTCTCTCTCTCTCTCTCTCTCTCTCTCTCTCTCCCTCTCCCTCTCCCTCTCCCTCTCCCTCTCCCTCTCCCTCTCCCTCTCCCTCTCCCTCTCCCTCTCCCTCTCCCTCTCCCTCTCCCTCTCCCTCTCCCTCTCCCTCTCTCTCTGTGTATAACTCTGACTTTCAAATAAATATACATCTTAAAACAAAAAAACAAAGAGAGGGATTAGCACCAGGCTTGGGGAAGACTTAGGGCTGTTGGGAGAAGAGCCCACAAGGACCCAGTGTGGGTTCCCACAGCAAGTTGCAGAGCATGAAAACATTAGGTCTGCCCTGGCCCAGACCTCACCCTTTCCCATTCTGTTCCTGACCTGGACCCAGGGGCTGAGCCACTGCCGTGGCCAGAGGAGAACTGCTTCTCCTTCGTGGGAAAGACAGATCCATTGTCTGTCCTCTCTCACTCTGTCCTCTTCAGTGCCAGAGGCTCCATCAGTCTCAGACTTTCAGGGCCTAAGAGAGTGTCCCTGAGTCCCTACCAGGACTCCAGGGCTCCGGAGCCAGCCCCACCCACCGCTGTCTGTGGCACCCCCTCAAGTGCCACCCAGCCTGTGAGGACACAGGGAGACCAGTGCTCACTGTGGCCCTTCTCCCCAGATGACATCCTGCAGATGGTGTATCAGGGCTGGAAGTACTTCAAGGGGAACTTCTACTACTTTTCCCGCATCGCAAAGACCTGGTACAGTGCCCAGCAGTTCTGCATGTCCAGGGATTCACACTTGACCTCAGTGACGTCTGAGATCGAGCAGGTGAGTGCTGTGCCTTCTGGGAAGGGAAGATGTTGCCAGCTGCCTCAGGGAGATTGGGCAAGATTATGCTGTGGTATCAAAAATCTCCAAACATTGATAACCTAACAATGCAAGGAAAATTTTATATATATATAAATTTATATAAAATATATATACAATTTTCCTTGCATTATATGTATTAAATATATATATACATTACATATATATTAAAGATTTATTTATTTATTCAAAAGGCAGAGAGGCAGAGGCAGAGAGAGAGAAGTCTTCCATCTACTGGTTTACTTCCTAAATGGCTGAAACAGCCAGAGCTAGGCCGATCTGAAGCCAGGAGTCAGGAGATTCTTTCAGGTCTTCCACACAGGTGCAGAGGCCCAAGGAATTGGGCCATCTTCTACAGCTTTCCCAGGCCACAGCAAGGAGCTGGCTCAGAAGTGGAGCAGCCGGAACTCGAGACTGCGCCCTTATGGGATGCCAGTGCTGCAGGTGACGGCTTTACCCTCTATGCCACAGCGCCGTCCCATATATATACAAATATAAATATATATAAATAATATATCATATTATATAATATATTAATAATCATTAATAAATATTAATATATTCATAGTATTCGTATTATAAATATATTTATAATATTACTAAATATATCCCACATATAAAATATATGAATAATATATATTTAATATATAAGTATTAATAATTATTAATAAATATATATTTTATTTATTTGAAAGAGTTACAAAGAGAGAGGGAAAACAGAGAGAGAGAGAAAGAGAAAGAGAAATATCTTCCATCTGCTGGTTTTCTTCCCAGATGGCTGCAGTGGGCAGACCAAAGCCATGAGTCAGGAGCTTCTTCCAGGTCTCCCTCATGGGTACAGGGGCCCAAGCATTTGGGCCATCTTCTGCTGCTCTCTCAGGTGTATTAGCACAGAGCTGGATAGTAAGTGGAGCAGCCGGGACTCAAACCAATGCCTGTATGGGATGCCAGCATTGCAGGTGGCAGGTTAACCTACTGAGCTCAAGGCCAACCCCGAGTTATTCCTCACTGTTCCCATCTGGTGGAGGCTCTGCCTCTGTGGCTTCTCAAGGACCTAGGGGGCAGGAGGCTTCATTCACATGTTCCCACGGTTGCTGGGGCAGGGAACGCATGCAAGGCAAATTGTGTACTCAACGTTGCAATGCTTCTGCTAGAACACCTGGCCCGTTGGCTTCCATTTCACTGGCCAAGCAGATCGCACACTGTTCACAGCTTCATGAGGGTTGGGAGGAGCCCTCTCCAGGCATCTGGCAAAAGAAAGGTTTGTCAGGAGCAGTGATGATGTCAGGTGACTCAGGACAGTCACACTTGAGGAGGGAGAAAGTGACCAGGCCACATTCACCTGGGAGGTGGGAGAGCAGAGCAGGTGATTCTCGATTCTAGAGCCCTGACCTGCAGTCCCACTCGTCCTAGACCCTTGGGTAATCATTAGGCCTCAGGCCATTAACTGATGACACCCGCATGGCCGGAGAAGAAAGGAGGAGAGGGGTACCAGGGACTTAGCACAGGTCCTGGCCAAGCCTATGCCGAGAGCCTGAGGGCTCAGGGAATGTAGCTGTTGGCACCTGGGCTGTCTTCTGTGGTCCCTGCTCTGGGGTTCAGCTGGGTTTTCTTATGCTCCAGCACCTGATTCCTAAGGAGCAGAAAGGCCCAAGCCCTGAGTTTGTTGATGGGACGAAGACAAACCAGAACTTGGGAGATGGACTCTGGGCTCTGGTGGAGGGCAGGGGGAGGCTAGGCCAGGTGTGCAGCACGGTGTCCCTGAGGACAGGTGAAGGAAACCTAGAGTCAGGGCTCAGTGGTGCCCCCTTACAGGAGTTTCTGTACAAGACGGCGGGCGGCCTGGTGTACTGGATTGGCCTGAGCAAAGCAGGCAGCGAGGGACACTGGTACTGGGCGGACGGCACGTCTTTTAACGAGGCCCAGAGTGTGAGGTAAGTCCCCCTGCACCCTCCCTCCTAGCCTGACTTTCCAGGTGGGGCAGGGCATGCAGGTGGTGGGGGAGGGGGCCGGGGGGGGGGTGCTTCCCTTGAGTGCAGGATTGCTGAGTCTTCCCTACTGAGTGGCTGTGGGGTGTGGGGACTAATCTGTTGCCTTCCACTCAGCGTCATCAGGGACCCTAGCCCAAGTCTGGGGCTGGAGAGCAGTGGTCCGTGTAGGCCCTGGCTAGGGCCTGGTTGGAGATCTTACCAGCACCTTCCCTCTGAGGCTTGGGTGCAGAAATCCATGCCAGCAGTCAGCCAGGAGCAGAGCTGGTGCGGAGGGCGCACGTGCCTTTCCTAGGGAGAAGCTTTGCAGCTGTAAATCTGTCCTGCTGTGCTCTTTCGCTGGGTAGGTTCTGGATTCCAGGTGAGCCCAACAACATGGGGAACGGCGAACACTGTGTCAGCATCAAGGTGTCCTTGCTTCAGTCCTGGAACGATGCCTCCTGTGACGATAAGCTGCTCTTCGTCTGTAAGCGGCCCTACACCGCGGCAGGACCCTGACGAGCCCGCCGCCGGGCTCCCTCTGCGCTCCCAAGCTGTCCAACTCTTAACAAACGCCTCTGTCTTCCCCAGACTCCAGGATGCCTTTGCACCTCTGTTGTTCTTGCTTCACGATTGTTGCAAAGGCATCCTGGTGCCCGTCCACCCCGCCTGGGGAGCCTCTAAGCCCACAGGGGCAGTTGGAGTAGAGAGAATTTGGGTTGAGCGGGAGGGCAGGTGGAGAGAACATGCTAGTTCACACGGCCTCGGTGAGCTGAGTAGGACCTGCAGTCCGGGGCCGCGCTTGGCTCCCTCGTGCCTTCAGAGAAGCCTCAGTCTCATTGCATAAAATGAGGCCCAGGATCATTCCCCACGCTGCTACCCAGGGCTTTTCCTGGCAGGTCCCACACCTTCTTGTTTGTCTGCTTGGGAGTGCCGGTGGCTGCCGGACGGCGGTGTTTTTGACAGCTCTGGCCCTGCCGTGTTCCCATCGCCTTCTGCATCCACATCCTCCAAAGGCTGAACTCCTTCTTCCTGGGGAAGTGCTAACCTGGCTCAGGGCAGGTGCCGGGCCAGCCCTTCCACCTCTCCCCACCACTCACTGAACTCTGATGCAGGCCCCGCCTTCCACCATCCTCCTGGGCCCAGCCCCTCTCCCTCGCCAGTCTGGGCATCCCTTGTCCTCCTCTTGCCTTGTAGCTGTTGGCACCTGGCAATGGCAGGTGCACCTTCAGTGCCTTCCAGAGTTCACTTCAAGCTTTCTTTAGAATAAAATGCTGCCTGGGTGAAGGCCTCTCTCCACCTCTCTGCTTTCCCATTCCTGTTGCACACACAGGTGAATGCGTGGGGGAAGACAGTCCACTGTGTTAGACATAAAGTTCTGGGGTATCCGCAGGAAACAGGGGTGAGGTTGGAAATAACAAGGAGGAGAACAGGCCTGGCCTTGGGAATGCCACAGCATGTGAATAGCACCCGTCTCCAGCTTTTATTGAACTCAAGTAGAGCAAGATTGACAGCATCACGGCCTTGGGTGATCTTCCTTCCTGGGTGATCACTGGGTGGTGCTCTGGCTTTATTGCCACGATGGAACCTTATCTCACACCCTGCTCACAGGCATTGGTTCCAAACCCCAAGTTCAGGAGCTAAGGCAGGGACCAGGGAGGGGCTGCCCCAGACAGGAGGGGAGCAGAGAGAAGCAGGAAGCAGCACATGTGAGTGCAGGGTTGGGCTCAGCTGGGCACCCCTGGGAAAGGGCACTTTCCTTCCACGTCTGTGACCAGCAGTGAGGTGTCCTGGGTGTACAGGGGCCAGAGGTGAGGGCCCGGACAGGTGTTGGAAGTCTTGAAATATTGTGTGCTTCTGTGACATCTCTGAGCGTCACAGGCCACAAAGACCTATCTCAAGTTCCCTACTCTCCCCAGATATGCCTCACTCCGCCCCAGCACCTGGCTAGCTCCCTGCCACCTGCATGTTGGAGTTACAGAGAGGGAGGGAGAGATGGTGGGAGAGATCTTCCATCTGCTGGTTCACCCCTGAGATGGCTGCAATGGCCATGGCTGAGCCAGGCAGAATCCAGGAGCTTCTTCCAGTTCTCCCCATGTGGGTGGTAGGGGCTCAAACACTTGGGCCATCTTCTGCTGTTTTTCTCAGGCCACTTAGCAGGCAGATGGATCAGAAGTGGAGCAGCTGGGACTTGAACTGGTGTCCATACGGGATGTTGGCGTTGCAGGAGGTGGCTTAACCCACTGCACCACAGCGCCGGCCCTCTGAAAGGAGATGCTTTTTTCTTGTTCCATGGGAGTATAGTGTAAAAGGATTACCCGGACCTTTCTGAGGGAGTGACAGTAAAGTAAGCTGAGCCTTGAATGATGAGAAGACTTTAGACAGTGAGTTGGAGTGCAGGGCAGAGATGAAGAAGGGAAGAAGGAACAGAAAATGCAAAGAGCACAACACGTGGAATGAAGCAAGGGTAGGGCAGCTCGCGCGGGACTGCAAAGTCACATGAAGACTTTGGATTTTATTTAAAGCACAAAGGAAGCCGCTGAATGTGTTTTAAACGCAGGAGTGACTGCCGTGTGGGATGCCCCCAGCCTGTGTCTCTGTGCCCAGCAACAGGGACAGGAAAAAGCAGTGGGTGTGACCCAGCTGTGCAGTGGTTCTGTGCTCAAAGTAGAAAATGCCCACTTCTTCCTCTGTGGCCAGGGAACAGAGGCCACGCTGAGTTCTCTTTCCTGGGGGCAGATGTGTTCCTAGGGCTCCTGGGGGCTCGGGTCCGGGGAGGGGGCTGGGGGAAGCCAGGAGGGCTCTGCCCCTCTTCTGGCCCCGACTTCTCTATTCCAGCTGAGCAAGGGATCCCAAAGTTCTGCTTTCGAGCCTCGTCCAGTGTCTGGGCCCTGGGAGGAACTAGCTTCCGAGAGGTCCAATGCGGCCCTTCCTGTGTGTGGGGAAATGGAAACCAAGACAGGCTCCTCTTCTCCGCCAAACCCCTGGGTCTCTGATAAGGGCTTTGGGGAATGGGACGGCACCTCCTGCTGCCCCCATCCCAACTGGAAGAGAAGGGCTTGACCGCAGGTGCCAGTGAGATTTTAGCCAGAGCTGTTGACTGGCCCAGAAATGGCACCTTCAGACTCAGTGTGGGGAGCAACTGGGAGCAACTCGGACTAGACTAAGTTACTGGAATTAAGACTTATTCTATGCATCTGCTCTCCCACAATATGGCACTGGGAGAGGAGGAAACAACTTCTACCCAGCTGCCTCTTACCAACTTGACAAGCTGCAGGACCTGCTCCTGATTGGAGGAGAGCAGCGTACTCGGCGTGTGGGTAGCAGAGTTGGGATTGGTGGAAGAGGACTATAAAGGAGGAGAGAGACAACATGCACCAGGAACATCTAAGGGGAACATCTATCTGAAGGAACACCTGTGCAGCCCCCGAGAGAGCTGGCTGGCGGTGTGCTGCTCCCCCGCGGAAGTGGGGAAAGTGGCTGGGGGAACCGCCCTTCCATGGAGGTGGAAGGGTCGGTAGCCAACCCGGGAAGAACCAGCAGCAAACCCGGGGAGGGCCGAGCAGACAAAAGAACAGCACAGGGTCCTGTGTCGTTCCCCTACGAAGACGGGGAGCGACACTCAGTTTCCAGTAGATAGGAGGAAGGAGGCCAGATGATGGTTGCTTTGTGCCGTACACACTGTATGTCTCCTGTGCACCGCTCACACCCCCCCCCCCCCCATGCACAGTGGCACACACGGGCATGCACATCCACACAGCATCCTGAGCTGGGTGAGGACCCACACCTCCGCCCCTCTGCAGATCAGCTACTGGGAGAGCTGATTGCTCACTGGGCTCCCCCCGGCCACGGCTGCCCTCTTGGCCTGTCTCAGAGTGGGTCGCTCTGCCACTGGAAATGGTCAGCAGCCTTTGTAGTTAGCATCCAGGAGCCCATGGGAGGCTGACTCCAGCATTTGTGAAGATGTTGGAGGAGCTGATATCGTAGCATAACGGGTGAACCTGCCTCCTGCAAGGCTGGCATCCCATATGGGAGCACCAGTTTGTGTCCCAGCTGTATCAGTTCTGTTCCAGCTTCCTACTAATGCACCTGAGAAAGCAGCACAAGGTGGCCCAAGTGTCCTGACATCCATGTGGGAGACCCGGATGGAGTTCCTGGCTCCTGGCTTTGGCCTGGCTCAGCCCCAACCATCCTGGCCATTTGGGGAGTGAACCAAAAGATGGAGATCTGTTTCTCTCTCTCTCTTTCTCTCTCTTCCTCTCTCTTCCTCCCTCTTTCCCTCCCTCCTTCCCTCCCTCTCTGTCATTCTGCCTTTCAAATAAATCAACAACACCAATCTTTTTAAAAAAGAGGGAAAGATGATATAAAAGATGATATAAAAGAAAGATGATATAAAAGATGATATAAAAAGAAAGAAAAAGATATCGGAATGGAATTTAAAAACTGAGAGTGAAAATGGGGACTGAAACCCAAAAGCAGTGCAGCTGGTACAAGATGTTGCAAGGCTGACTGACAGCTTGTCAGAGCTGCTGGAGTGGGTGGCTAATACATAGGCTGTGTCCACTTCAACGAGATGGGGCTGTCTGAAGTGAGGGGGGAGGGGAGCCCCGGGGCAAGAGACTGCCCGGGGTGGGGGGGTCCCCAGAACTGACTGTGGGGACCTGGGCTCTGGTGGGGGCTCTGGTGGGCTCAAGACGTCAGGCTCCTGCTCGGCGCTGCCCTGGACCCAGCCTTCCTGCTCTGCTCATGCTGGGCCCTGGAGCAGAATGCTTCCACCTGGAAGTCTCTTGGTCCTCACAGGAGAGCAACACCTGGGCCCCAGTCTTGTCCCTCAGCTTCCTCTGAGTCCTGAGAACCTGGTAAGCCGGGAGGAGGGGGTGACATCTTGGATCAGCTGGGCCCTGCCTGGTGCATTCTGACTCCACTTCTGACCCCAAATGTGATTTCCCAGGCTACCTGCTGACTCTCCGACACCAGCGGGGCATCCAACAATCCAACTTTTTGTGTACAGTAACCCCCGAGGCAGATGGCCCTGATGAGCAGCTCTGTCGTCTAGGTGAACACTTCAACCTGGCAGACTACAAACCTGGGGGTTCCCATGACACCCCCTCAGTGTCCAGATTAACTGGAGCAATGCAGAGAACTCAAGAAAACACTAGACCTACCATTCAGGTTTGCCACAAGGGGTACGGGCAGGTGAAGAGGCTTCAGGGCAAGCTTCAGAGGGATTTCAAAAATTCTTGCACCGAAATAAACTGATCTTTTAATTCCGTTTTACATGAGCTTTTTGAAGTTCTTTTGCTTATTTTTATTTATATGATTCATTTATTTATTTGAAAGGTAGAGTAACAGAGACAGAGAGGCATAGAGAGAGAGAGAGAGAGAGAGAGAGAGCGAGCGAGCACAATCTTCCATTTGCTGGTCTACTCCCCAAATGCCCACAACAGCCAGGACTGGTCCAGGCTGAAGCCAGGAGCCAGGATCTTTATCCTGGTCTCCCATGTGGGTGCTAGAGGCCCAAGTACATGGGCCATCTTCTGCTTTCCCAGGTGCATTGGCAGGGAGCTGGATCAGAAGCAGAGTTTGAGCCTAGGCTCAAACTGCTGCTCCAATATGGGATGCCTGCATTGCAGGTGGTAGCTCACCCACTGTGCCACAATGCCAGCCCCTATTTTTCTAACACTACCTCAGTCCCTTTCCTGTAATCCACTTGAGAGGATCTGAGTGGCCAGTGAGTCACCATACCCTCTTCTCTGACTTGCAAACACCTGCTACACTGCCCCCCTCCTTTTTGAAAATATTTATTTATTTGGAAGGCAGAGTGAGAGAGAGAGAGAGAGAGAGAGAATCTTTCTGCTGGTTCACGCCCCAGATGACTGCAATGACTAATGCAGGGCTGGACAAGGCTGAAGACAGGAACCAGGAGCTTCTTCCAGGTCTCCCACATGGGTAACAGGGGCCCAGACACTTCGGTCATCTTTTGCTGCTTTTCCCAGGTCATTAGCAGGAAGCTGGATTAGAAGTGGAACAGCTGGGACCCAAACCGGTGCCCATATGGGATGCTGATGTCAGAGGTGGTGGCTTTATCTGCTATGCCACAGTGCCAGCCCCATCCCTTTTTAAATTTTTTATTTGAGAGGCAGAATTACAGAGAGAAGAGAGAGGGAGAGAGAGAGCATGTGTCAGGATTGGGCCAGGCTGAAGCCAAGAGCCAGGAGCTTCATCCAGATCTCCCGTTGTGGGTGCAGGGACCCAAGCACTTGGGGCATCCTCCACTGCTTTCCCAGGTGCATTAGCAGGGATCCGTATTAGAAGCGGAGCGGATAATTGCATTGCACGTGGTAGTTTAACCTGCTACACCACAGCGGTGGCCCTAACTGTCCTTTTTACTTCAGAGAGATGGGGGTAGGATTAAGGGTCAGCCACACTCACGCACTTGCTTTCTTTGCAAAGCAGAGGCCCACATGTGCCACGGTGGCCAGTCCCAGCACCCAGAGAGCAGGTGAGTGACCCTGGAGCACAGGCTGGTGGGAGCTCTGCTGGTCACGTCTAAGGTTGGGATGATGGCAGATAGGGAGGAGCTCATCGGAAGAGGAAGTGGAAGAGGATGGGGCTCTGGACAGATGTGAGCCTTGGAGCCCTGAGGGGAGGAGCCATACTGGGGTGTTTCTGCAGAATCAGCAGGGGGTGGGCAGAGCCTGGAGGGTGGGCAGGACCCCATCAGAAGCATATAAGGCCGGTGTCTCAGCTGTGTGCCCCCTGCTACTGGCCTGCAGGACAGCCCTTCTGGAGCCGGCGGCTGGGAGCAGCATTGGAGGATGAAGGACATGAAGATGAGCAGTGACACAGTCCGCTTCTGCACAGATGACCAGGGTGTCTTCCTGAACCCCCAAGGTGAGGACGCTGGGCCTGGCCCACCCCCAGTCAGGGACCACCAGCCTGCTTGTCCCCCAGCCCCCTGCCCTTTCTCTGAGCCCAGCAGGCTGGAGCTGGCCTCCTCACTGCCTCAGCCTGTGGAGCGAAGAGGTAAGGGCAGGAAAGGAGCCAGGCAGAGGAGGGGGGCCCAAGTGCAGCTCAGAGCCAGAGACGCCACCATGAGGGCTCCCCAGACCCTCTCCCTCTGGGACAGCCACCCGATAAGGGAAAGCAGGTGGACTCTGAATTCAGATGGACCTGGTTTTGGTTTATTTAATTTATTTGAAAGGCAGAGTTACAAAATAGGGAGAGACAAAGAAAGAGATCTTCCATCCTCTGGTTCACTCCCCAAATGGCTGCAAGGGCCTAAGCTAGGAGCCTGGAACTCCATTTGCACTCCCATGTGGGTGCAGGGGCCTAAGCACTTGAGCCATCTTCTGCCATTTTCCCAGGCCATTAGCAGGGAGCTGGATGGGAAGCAGAGCAGTTGGGTCTTAAATTGGTGCTCTGGTATGGAATGCCAGCTTTGCAAGTAGTGGCTTAATCTGCTGTCCTACGGAGCTGGCCCCAGGTGGACCTGGTTTTGAACCCCAGCTCTGCACCCTGGTGAGGCCCTAGGGGCTCTGAGCTGATCACTCCTTGAGTGGGTTTCTCTGAAGACCCTTTGTTTCTATCCACAGTTCCCAGCATGTTCAGGCACAGTCCTTGTCAGGTCATTCTGGATGGAGGCTCTAGGACTGACCTGTGCCAGCCTCGGGGAGGGGAGGTAGCAGTGCCACCCAAAGGGCTGTGACTTTCGCTCTGGTCAGGATTCGTGAGCAAGACTGGCCTTGAGTCTCCAGGGTCAGGGCTCCTGCTCTGCCCTCTCCTCTTTCTCTCTCCTACCTTCCTCTCATTTTTCTCCTCTCACTCAAGCCACATCTTTGTTGCCTTTCCCTCTGAGCCACATTCTGTGTCCCGTGTGCCTCTGAAAACTCCTGTAGATGCAGAGGGCCACGACAGCCCTGGGGAACGGTCAACATGGCTCCTTCTGTCTTCTCTATGAGCACCTGATGACAGGTGCAGCAGGAGACTGAGTCAGAGCCAGCCCACCCAGCACCCTCTCATCCTGGGCCCTGGCTTCTCCCTGCAGGAGTGGACTCCATGGCAGTGGCTCCTGCAGCCCTCAGGATTCCAAGGCACCTTCAGGCCACCTTGGCATTCGTGGCTGTGGCCGTGGTCTCTTCTCTCGTGGCCCTCTTTGTGGTGGGTAAGTCCCCAGATGACCCAAGCCCCGCCGACTCCCCTTGCACAGAGGCCCAAAGGGCCCCAGTGTACTTTCTCCAGGTCTCTCTGCTCCTGAAGGGTCTGTCTCCCTGTTCCCAGGCCCACACCACACAGAGAAGCCATGGAGCTCAGGGGAGTCCCCCAAGACCTGGGACTCATGAGGAACACTTTGAGAGGGTCCTCAGTGCCCACTCCCTCCTCCTGGAACCCCAGGTGGGCCTGGGGCAGCCTGTTCTCCCAGGCTTGGGGTTGGAGTTGCGCTGACCCAGGAATGGGGTGTCTCAGCCCTGTACTCCAAGGACCTGTGCCGGAGGCCCCAGGCTTCAAGCCACACTTCTGTGAGACAGCTACTGGGCAGTTACCTGTGGGGCCCCACAGTGAGCAGCCACGGGGTGGTGGAGGAGGTGGGAGGGAGCGAAGGTATTCAGATGCCCAGACCCTGGGACTAGCTTCTCCCCAACCCTCCTAGGCACCTAAATGGGTTCCACTGTCCTCACAGTAAGAAATATTTTGTTCAAAAATGATAACTGAATTGAAGTATAATGGGCACATAATTTAGTACACACATTTAAAGCATACAGTCTGGTCAGTTTTGAAGTATGTATATGCAGTGACTGTCACTACCATCAAGATAACAAACAGATTTGTTATCCTGTACCCCCAAATGCTTAAATGTAATGCTACCTCTCCCCTGTTCCCCTCCACCCATGCACCCACGGCTCTGCTACCATAACTGCAGATCAGTCTGCTTTTTCTAGCGTTTTATACAAAAGGGATCATGTACTACGTACCTTGTTTGCCTTTGCTGGTCATATGATTTGTACTTTCTTAGTCTCTGACTTCTTTTTTTAAAGATTTATTTATTTATTTGAAAGCAGAGATACCGAGACAAGAGGCAGAGAGAGAGAGAGAGAGAGAGAGAGAGGTCTTCCATCTGCTGGTTCACTCCTCAGAGGGCTGTAACGGCCAGAGCTGTGCCAATCTGAAGCCAGGAGCCAGGAGCTTCTTCCCAGTCTCCCACATGGGTGCAGGGGCCCAAGGACTTGGGCCATCTTCTACTGCTTTCCCAGGACATAGCAGAGAGCTGCGTCAGATGTGGAGCATCTGGGACTTGAACCAGTGCCCATGTGGGATACTGGCAATGCAGGCAGAGGCTTTACCTGCTACACCACAGTGCTGGCCCCAATCCCTGACTTTTTACACTTGATCTTAGCCAAAAGACTGAGAAATGATTGACTTTTTATTCTCTTCACCAGATCTCAGTTTTTATAATCTAATTTACCAAAATCTTTTCTCTCATAGATTGTGCTTTTGGTCTGGTATCTGAGAAGTCTTCACTTAATCCAAGTCCACAATGACATTCTGCTATGTTTTCATAGCAGAATGTCATATTTTACAGATTCTGGTTTTACCTTTAGGTCTGTGCTTCATTTGGAGCCCCCCCCCCTTTTAGAGATTGCCCCCTTTTTCATGAACTGCTTTTGTACCTCTGTTAAAAGTCATTGTGTGAGTCCACTTCCAGATTCTGCATTCTGTTGTCTTGATTCATTCACTATCTTGATAAAGCAAGATCTTTGGCTGGCCTTCGCACACTGTCAAGGGCCACTTGGCATTTGGCCTAGCCCACTAAGATGCCTGCACCCACACTGGGGTGCTCGGGTTCAAGGCCCGGTGTGGGGTGAGGAGCAGTGTGTTCGTGCTGGTGAGTCCTCCTCCCTGCTCTGAGGGGAGGCTGGGCTCAGCAGGGGACCAGGTCACAGTTCATGAGGATGCTCGCAGGTGGGGCCGGAGGACAGGCCTTGTGGCAGCGTGGTGCTGCAGTCTCCCTATCTGGCCACCGTGACCAAGGCCTTTCCTTCAGGTCCCCCACATCCTCAAACTGCTCTGCAGGGATGCTGGGGTGCTGCTGGCCCTTTAGAAGACCATTCCAGCTGCGGTCCAGTGTCACCTGCAGGGTGTGGCTTCCTCTACCCCAGCCCTGGGGATCACAGTGCTTCCACCCAGGGCACAGATTTTGCTTTATTTCCTTTTTTCTTTGTGTTTTTTTCACCCCTGAAGTTTGTGATGGGAAAATTCAGGTTTGTGGTCTGCACAGCTTTTAGAGGGTGACAGTGGTGACCCACAAGGTTTCATGCTTGTACAAATGTTCCCTAGGACTCAGTGTGTGCCTCATTGCTACCTGTTTGCTTCCTCATCATGATCCATGGATATTGAGACCTCAGTGGAATTAAGCTGCAACAGCTCCAAATGATAGAATCAGTTGCTTTTGGGTTGAGCAATTACCCAATCCCTACCAACATCCCCGTCAGGGGCAGCTGGTCTGCGGGAGGCCAGCATCTCAATCCTTCGACCCCTTTGTCCTTGTGTGATAGCTGTGCTTCGGCCACCACCTCAGCTGGCCTGTCCCTGGGTCTGCTGCCTGAGGGATTCTCAGAGCTGCACCTGCACGGTTCCCTGGAACGCTCTGGTTAGCACATTCACTGCTTCCCTGATTAATGGTCTCTTTGGCTGCCTTCTCCACTTCTTCCCTCCAGATCACTGCATCTTTGGAGAGATAGACGAAGTAAAAGAGGCTTTTCAGATGTTTAAAAGCCACATGGAGAATTGCAGCACCTCGCAAAGGGAGATCCAGATGCTGATGTGCCGAGTGAATGACGTCAGATCTCAGCTGCGGGTGCTCTGCGGCGACTACCCAGGAAACACCAGCACTGATGTGCAGACGAAGAAAGGCTCCCTGTGGGCCACCAGCGTGGACAACACCAGTGCTGAGATCCAGGTCCTGCGAGGCCACTGGGAAGGGGCTGCCAGTGACATCCACTTGTTGAAAGGAGAATTGGAAACTGTCACTGCCCAGACCCGGCTAGCAATTGGCCATCTAGGTCAGATAGATGGTCAGTTCCAAGTGCTAAAGGCACAACTGGAAGATGTCAACGGCTTAAATTCCCAGATTCAGGTGTTAGGTGGTCAACTGAACAATGCCAGCAGAGAGATAGAGACTTTAAGACAAGGGATGCAGGCTGCTGAGGCCCTGGGCTCCAAGACCCAAGCATTAGAGAGTGGCCTGAAGCAGGCCAGTGCCGAGATCCAGAGGTTAAGAGGGGACTTAGAGAGCACCAGAGCTCTCACTGGGGGCCTCGCGGAGCAGCAGAGTCGCCTGGAGACCCTCAGTGCCGCAGTTGCTTCCCAGGAACGGCTACAGAAGAACCAAAGTGAGTGTGTGTGCATGTGTGCATGCGTGTGCGCGCGCATGCGTGGGGTTGGTTTGGGACGGCTGGCTGAGGAGTGACAGCCTCACGGGAGGATGGAGTTTCCTGTCCCTTTAGTCTCTCTGCTCATGCAACATGCATGTCCCTGGGGAGGAGCGTGGGTGCAGGAGAGGGGACCACATCCAACAAAAATAGGCTCCAGGGCCCCAGGCAGCATTGAACACGGCAGAGGGCAGCATTCGTCCTGGCCAGGGCGACAGAATGAGCGCTTGGGAAAGCATCTGTACGTGGTGAAGGTGCATGATAACGATGGTGTGGGCTGGGGGCCACACAGCCCTGGTTCTGACTTCCCGCTGTCACAAAGGCTGTGTTTGTGAGTTGCTCACCATCTCTGAGCTTCACTTTTTTTGTTTTTAAGATTTATTTATTTATTTGAAAGGCAGAGTTACAGAGAGGAAGAGGCAGAGAGAGAGAGAGAGAGAGAGAGAGAGAGAAAGAGAAAGAGAGGAGAGATCTTCCATCTGCTTGTTCACTCCCCTGATGGTCGCAATGGCCGGACTGTGCCAATTCGAAGCCAGGAGCTTCTTCCAGGTCTCCCATGAGGGTGCAGGGACCTGAGGACCTGGGCCATCTTCCACTGCTTTCCCAGGCCATAGCAGAGAGCTGGATCAGAAGTGGAGCAGCCAGGACTCAAACCGGTGCCCATAAGGGATGCTGGCACTGCAGGCAGTGGCTTTGCCCGCTACGCCACAATGCCAGCCTCTGAGCTTCACTTTTCTCCTGCGCAAAGTGGGGATAGTAATATCTGCTTCACCGTGAGGAGCAAATGAGCTAACTCATGGGACGCATTTAGCGACATCCGGCGTTCATGGGCTCACTTGATGTTTCCTGAGAGGCTGCGTGCGATGTGTCAGGTGTAAAAGTGAGTGAGCCGTGCCATCCACCCCAGGGGCAGCTTTCAGGCTAGTGGGGCATAATGGCAGCAAAGCCACACAGATGCTGTAAGGGGCTAGGGACTGGGACAGGGAGCACGGAAAGACAGGAGAAGGAATCTGCAGGGGTGGGGAGAGATCTGTGGGGCAAGGATCCAAAGATGCTTGGCTGAGGGGATGAGCCCTGCGGGAAAGGTAGACATTCTCCACCAGACAGGGTTAGAGAGCAATACGTTTGCAGGCAGGGAGACACAAAAGCCTGAGGTTCTGGAAACTTCTGGCAGTGAACGTGGGCAAGAGGATTACTGGGTGATGTGCAGACTGGAAGCACAGCAGACAGGGGGCAGAGCAGTGGCTCTTGCCACTGTTTCCAACATACATATGGCACGGAATTCATGCAAAACAAAGCTTTCACACCTGCTAATGGGTTGGTGGGTGTACTGGGCCGGCAGGCCAGCCCGGGGAGACACAGGCTGGAGGTGGACAGTGGCTGGGCTTGGGCCTCATCCTCCAGGAGATGAGGAACTACCCATAGGCATCAGGGAGAAGGGCGACCGAGTGGAATGAGAGGAAGAGAGTGGCGCGATTCGGGCGTGTCTGAGATGCTCTGGGGAGACCCAAGGATGTGCGGCACTCAGGATAGAGGACAGAAAGGCGGGAAAACATTTGTGCTTCTATGGGAATTTCTGTCTTTTCCGCGGGAACCCACTGCTAACTAGGCCCGCTCTGGGGATGTGAGAAAGGAGCCAGGCGGGAGGGGGCTAAGGATGGGGGTGGGAGGAGAGTGAGAGGAATGAAACACAGCTGAGTGTTCAAAACAAGTAGAGAGCGCTGGGGCAGTGCTGCCCCTCAGAGGCTGCTGGGGAGTGGTGTGCCGGTCCATGCTCTCAGGTTTGCAGATGGAACAGGAGCAAGGAGTTCCTGTTTAGTGCTGGGTGTTTCTGGTGGGGCAGGAGGCTACTTGATAAGAGTGAGGGAGAATGTGGAGCTGGGAAAGAAGAGGGCGGTTGGAGCAATTGCCAAAGGGATCGACTTGGTGGGCAGCACCTGGGACCCACCCGGCCTCTTTGCTGTGTCCCTAGGCTGGTGATAGCGGCCTGGAGCCTCCCTTCCTTCCTCCTCTCCTGCGCCCCTGCCCTCCTCCTCCCTTGCTCCTGGGCCTTGCTGCTGCTTTGGTAGAGACCAGTGCTTCTCCAGCATGGGGACATGCTTTATTTATTTTATTTGAAAGGCAGAGCAACAGAAAGAGACGGAAAGACAGAGAAAGTGATCTTCCATATTTCCGTAATAGCCAGGGCTGGGCCAGGCAGAAGCCAGGAGCCTGGAGCTAGAACTCCATCTAGGTCTCCCACATGGGTGTCAGGGGCCCAGGCACTTGGGCCATCTTCTGTTGCTTTCCCAGGAGCATTAGTAGGGAGCTGGATAGGAAGCCACACAGCTGATGCTTAAATATGCGCTCAGGTGTAGGATGCTGGTGTTGCAGTCAGTGGCTTAATCCACTGTGCCACACCAGCCCCTCCAAGGGGCTGTAGAATACTGATACCTGGGACTCTTCTCTAGAACTCTGGTTTGGTTTTAGGTGGTTGGGGTGGGATACAGCTTGGGCATGAAGATTTTTTTAAAAATATTTATTTTTTTATTTGAAAGTCAGAGTTAGAAGGAGAGAGAGAGGTCTTCCATCTGCTGGTTCACTCCCCAGTTGGCTGCAACAGCCGGAGCTGCGCCAATCTGAAGCCAGGAGCCAGCAGCTTTTTATGGATCTCCCATGTGGGTACAGGGACCCAAGGACTTGGGCCATCTTCTACTGCTTTCTCAGGCCATAGCAGAGAGCTGGATCAAAGTGGAGCATCTGAGACTAGAACTGGCGTCCATATGGGATGCCGGCATTGGAGGCGGTGGCTTTACCTGCTACGCCACAGCACTGGCCCCATGAAGATATCTTTAAAAGGCTCCTTAGGTGGTCCTAAAGGCATCAGGGCTAAGAACCATCTGTCTAGCTTTTTCTTAAGGAGCCAAATTGTAGTAGCTATTTTAGGCTTTTGGCTGGATGGTCTCTGCTGTTGTAGAAGTACAACAGCCAAAAACAACATGCAAGTAAATAATAAATTTTTTATAAAAAGAAGCTGTTGGTGGGCTATATTTGCCAACCTTCAGTTTAGACTCCTGATTCTCAGACTTTGGAGTACATAGAATCACCTGAAGAGCTTGCCAACCTGCAGATTGTTAAAACAATTTCACATTCAGCAGGGCTGGCACGAGCCTAAGAGTTTGTGTTTCTATCACTTTCCCAGGTGCTGCTGATGCTGCCGGTCTGGGCCCAGGCTCTGAGAACCCCTGGTGTATACACTGCCCCTCTCTTCCTGAGCCTTTGCTACTGGGTTATACTTGGGTTCAGCAGGTTGAAACTTTCACAGTCCAATCTGTGCATGTCACAGTTCTTTAGACCTTTTCTCGCTCATAGGGAAAAACCCAAACTTCACATGGGAAGTGTGTTAATGCTGGTGAACCTCCCCAGGGCCTCTCCCACCTCTGATGCTTTGAGCATCCCAAGTCGCTGTGTTGTAACATTGCTCGCCTCTGTGCTTTGCTGCCTATGCTTTCCCCTGCCTGGGATGCTGGCCTCTTGGCAACCTCCACCTGCAGCTCTTCCTCATTCTTTTTTTTTTTTTTTAATTTTTTTTAGGATTTATTTTATTTATTTGAAAGAGTTACAGAGAGAGGTAGAAACAGAGAGAGAGATCTTCCATCTGCTGGTACACTCCCCAGATGGCCGCAACGGCTTTAGCTGCACTGATCCAAAGCCAGGAGCCAGGAGCTTCCTCCAGGTCTCCCACGTGGGTGCAGGGGCCCAAGGACTTGGGCTATCTTCTGCTATTCCAGGCCATAGCAGAGAGCTGGATTGGAAGAGGAGCAGCCGGGACTAGAACTGACACCCATTTGGGATGCCGGCACTTCAGGCCAGGGCTTTAACCTGCTGCACCACAGCGCCAGCCCCCTTCCTCATTCTTAAGATTCGGTTCAAGCGACATCTCTCGCAGGGTGTCCTTCCTGAGCCACTTCTCCTGCCCAGGGGAAGCAGACCGTTAGATCATCTTTTGTGCCTCTGTTCAAATGTGCACCAAGATTTTATTCACAGCATCTTCAACACATTTTCTCTCCTGTCTCATTTACAAGATCCTATGTTCCCCGAGGGCGTACATCATGTCTTAGTGTTCTTAATGTAACAGTCCCTGGGCCATAGAAGTTAAGGATTTTGCGCCCTGGATCTTGAGCAGAAGAACAAATGAATAAATAAGGAGCACCTGTGTCTCTAATGCAAACAGCTGTGGACAGAGAAAGTTGGGCGAACAGAGAGAATCAGGGTGTGTGCTCACAGGACGAGCTGTTAGAATTTGGTCAGGCAATACCTGCAGTTACTTGGTTTAGTTCTTCTAGAAGGGTCTGACTGTGTGACCCACAGTTTATAGCTCATGATGGAAAGAATGAAAACAACTCAAGTTCATAGCAGCCAGCCTGCTGCCATTTAGGTCTCCCTTGTTAAAACTGAGCCCAAGACTCCCATCAGCTGGTCTCACAATAGAACTGCACAGGACCCATACATTTAAAGTCTGTAAATATGAACACCAATGCCATTTAACCTAATTTAAGAACAGAGAGGAGGGACTGGTGCTGTGGCGTAGCTGGTAAAGCCATGGCCTGCAATGCTGGTATCCTATATGGGCACCGGTTCAAGTCCTGGCTGCTCCACTTCTGATCCAGTTCTCTGCTGATGTGCCTGGGAAAAGCAGCAGAAGATGGCCCGGGTGCCTTGGCCCCTGCTACCCATGTGGGAGACTTGGAAGAAGCTCTTGGCTCCAGCCTGGCCCAGCCCTGGCTGTTGCAACCATCTGGGAATAAACCAGCAGATGGAAGATCTATTTCTTTCTCTAACTCTTTCAAATAAATAAATAAACCTTAAAAAGAAACAAAACACAGAAGAATTGAACCTTCTATACTGAGGGCTGCAGGCAGCACTTAGAATATTGGCAGCAATCTGAATGGGCCCACATGTAATCTGCTATGAAGAACCATCTGTATAGTGTGTTTCATTTTCTAATGTGTGAAAATAAAAGAAAAAAATGGAATTTTGTCAGGCCGAGCAGTGATGACAAGGTCCTGGAGTGGCCATGGGTGCAGGCAGCTGATGTGGGTGGAGGTGGAGTCAGGAACTGCGTGAGGCCAGTGGGTGGCTGCACTGTCTCCAGGGAGGAGGCAGGAATAGGAGTGGAGAGCACTGGCAGGCCAGAACCATGAGCTGGGAGACAGGGCAGATGGGCAGAGAGCCAGGAAGTCTAGGAAGGAGTCTGGCAGCAGGGCTGAGTTTCCCAGGAGAGACCAAGTCAGTGTTGTCGGGCTGCTTCCTGGAGTACCAGGCAGTGGGATGGAGTGCGGCCTCTCAGGCCCTGCTCCTGGAGCTCTGGGCACCAAGAATGATCTGGGCTTGTGAATCTCAGTGGTCAGCCTCAGAGAAGGTGGGAAAGTCAGCTCCTGCTTCTCTCCTCCTCCATCTTCGCTGCAGCTCAACTTCTCCAGCTGTTCCTGCAAGGCTGGAAGTTGGACAGGGGCAACTTGTACTACTTCTCTCACGTCAAGAAGTCCTGGCACGAGGCTGAGCAGTTCTGTGCATCCCACGGAGCCCACCTGGCATCGGTGACCTCTGAGGAGGAGCAGGTCAGAGCTGCACGCGGCCTGGGTCTGGTAGACTTGGCATGTGATGTGGGACTTGGGTGCTTGGGCCTGCCTGCTCAGAGGGGGTGGCGAAAACCTCCATGTCTCCACTGTCAGTGAGCAAATACTGATTGAGTTCGGGCGAGCACCTTACACTGGAGGCAGAAGCACCAAAGCACCCACTTCCTCAGTGAGCAAGGGAGACTCCCGGAGACCTGTGGATGTCGGGGGTGGGGTGTGGTGGGGGAATCAGGCCCCAGGTGCCTGCCCTTACAGTGATTTCCCACGCCCCTGCTTTCTCTCTCAGGCTGCGTTTCCAATCAGCTTGATTCAAGGTCATTTACCCCAGTGGCCATAGAGGGTCCGGGAGCAGGAGTACCAGCTTCTCTGAAGGGCCAGATACACCCGTCTGAGCCTGGGGACCACCAAAGGCAGTGCTGCCCAGATGGCCCGTCTTCCGAGGTCCCCATCAGAACTTGCCAGAGTTGTGAAAGCACCGCAATGGGTTGGGTCAATTCAGCCTGCACAACCGCCCACCCCTGGGCTCTGCTTTGTGCTGTAGGCCTGACAAAGCCCAGGCCGCCTCAGAAAACACATTCTCCTTCTGAGCGATGGCCTGGTCATTGTCCTTCATCAAGGGCTGGGCTATCTTGGAGTAGTCAGCCTGGGAAAAGCTGGGCTTTCCTGGTGGGGCTGGGCTGCTGCCCTGGGCCCTGGGCAAGGCATGGAAGGTACAGAGAGGGGGCCAGCTCTGCAGAGAAGCGGCCTTCAGGCCCCTGGGACCACAGAGACAGCCCGGAGAACCAGCTCCTCCCGCCCAGGGTCAAAGCAGAACAAAGCCTCTCTCTGCAGGCATTCCTGAGGCAGTTCACAAGCAGCCTTTACCACTGGATCGGCCTCACCGACAGCGGCATGGAGGGCTCCTGGCGCTGGACAGATGGGACACCGTTCAGCAGTTCCCGGAGCACAACGTGAGTCCAGTGCTGGCCTTGTCCCACGCACTGTCTGCGGCAGGCTTGGCTAGCGACCTTGTGTGCCTCCGTCCTTCATGTATATCCCTGCTCAGTGGGCATTACTGTCATGGGTGTGGTGTGTGTAGACACACAGACACAGCTGTGGTCCTCACCTGGACCCCTCCACAGAGGGGCTGGCAGGCAGCCTGTGAAGGGGTCTTCCCATTGTTGTGTTTCCTGTTTTCCTTATCCTATAGCCTGCTCAGGCCTGGTCCCAAGGGATCCCTTCTCCCTTGGAAGGTATTTTGGCTTCATAGAACCCTGCCCCTGCCCCCATCCCTGGATCCTCAGTAACTGAGGCAGCCCCAGCAGAGCCACCTTCTGGGCCCCCCTGGCTCCGACCCTGTCCCTATCCTGGGGCCACCAGAGCATGAGGGACCCATGTCAGTGCAGCTCGTGTCCCACCTAGCGGGGGGAGAGACACTGCCTTTGTCTAATGGAATGAAGGCCTGTTGTTCCCAGGTTTTGGGACAAGAACCAGCCAGACAACTGGCGACACAGCAATGGGCAGGCTGAAGACTGTGTCCAAATGCTGCAGAAGTGGAATGACATGGACTGTGGTGCCTCCTTTCACTGGGTCTGCAAGAAGCCCAAGGGCGGGCAGAGCTGAGGGGCCACTCTCAGTCGCCAGCGTGGGAGCCTCCTCCTCTGTGACCTCTCCTGAGCTTCTGAACTCAGCCTGCCCTCTGGGGCCTTCCATTGGCCTTCTGCACTTCCTGCCTCTGCCTCCTGGGACCCCGTGGGATCGATGAACAGCTTTCCTGGGCCTCTATATCTCCTCAGTCCAGCACAGGCCTGCAGTCAGTGGGTCCTCAATAAAGACTCTCTGTGCCAACGGAAGCTCTGTGCTGCTTGTCCCTGGGCCGGCCACCACGCTCCCTCCTCCATGGATTGCTGCTCCTTCCCTCAATGTCCTTTCTCTCCGTTTTAAGATTTATTTGAAAGGGAGAGAGAGAAAGAGAGAGGAGAGAGAAAGAGAGAGAGAGAGTTAGTTTTTTTTTTTTTTAAAGATTATTTATTTGAAAGACAGTTATAGACAGAGATGGGGAGAGGTCTCTGCTGGTTCACTCCCCATAATGATGCAACAGCCAGATGGATGCCAGGAGCCTGGAACTCCATCCAGGTCCCTCATGTGAGTGACAGGGGCACAGGCATTTGAGCCATTTTCCACTGCTATCCCAGGTGCTTTAGCAGGGAGCTGGATCAGAAGTGGAGCAGCTGGGACATAAACCAGTACTCCAATTAAGGCATTGCAAGCTGTGGCTTAACCTGCTATGCCATGAAACAGATCACTCAATGTCCCTTCTGTCCTGAAACGCCTTTATTTAAGGGCTTTTGAGCTAGTTTGTTGCAAATGGTGAGGTTTAACAAACTGTAGGGATGTCCTAAGAGGTACAAATCCCAGGAAGTCCTAGCCAGTCTGGTTGTTCCTTAGGAATTTTTCCAGCCTTTAAACCTCTCCAAATCTCTCCTGAGGGCTGGCCTCGCCTGGTCTTCAGACTGTTGACTCTCAGAGCCATGTATCTGGCTTCAGCCTGTTCCTGTGACCTCCACTCATCCGTCTGGGGACTCAGTTTCCTGCCTGCTCAGCTTAGAGTCTCCTGAGCAGTTCTTTGCCAGGTTTGTAGATGCCATCCCATGCACATTCCCAGAATCCTGCATGGCTCCCTCCTCTTACCCTGTGCTTCCCATGCCCCCATTCTAGTGCTCTCAGTCACTCCAAACTCTTATTTTTTTCCTTAGCTAGCAAGACTGTGAAGCTCCATTTAGGACCCTCCTCCCCGTGCTATAGTCTGGAAAGAGCCTCCTTATCTGGTCTGCTATCTCAGAGCGCAGCTAACTTGATCACAACTTTGCCTGTTGTCCAACAACTGCTTCCCATGCTGCCCAGTCTCCTAGCTGCTTATGGTAAAGGGCTGGCTCAGTTACTCCATCGTGACCAGAAGTAGAAGTCTGTTCTCACCTATACGATACCTTTGGCTGAACAGGACTTTCACTCATTTGAATTCCTGTTTATCAGCCTTTTCCTTTATGGATTCTTAGCTTTGTGTCAATGTTAGAAATTCCTCCTCTGATCCACCAAAATTTGCTGTGTTTCTTCTACAACTTTAGTAAATTCATGTTTTACACTGACATTATTAATCCACCTAGAATTTATTTTTGAGAATATTGTGATAGGCATCTATTTTTATTTAAAAAATTACTAAATCATAACCTGTTCCTTTTCACTCATTTGAAAAGCAACTTCCTCCAATATGAAACTCATGGGCTCTTTCTAGACTCTTGATTGGATTCCAGTAAACTCTTTTTTCCTTAATTGGGACCACATTAACTGTAGTTTAATTTTTTTTTTCAAATAAACTTATTTTTATGTATTGGAAAGGCAGAGAGACACAAGATCTCCCATCCCTTGGTTCACTTCCCAAATGCCTGCAACAGCCAGGGCTGGGCCAGGCCAAAGCCAGGAGCCTCAAACTCAATCTGGGTCTCCCCTGAAAGTGGCAGAGACCCGAGTACTTGAGCCACTGCCTGCTGCTCCCCAGGGTGTGCATTGGCAGGAAGCAGGAACTGGAAGTGGAGCCAGGGCTCAAACCCAGGCACTCCAACATGGGATGTGGGAACCCAAGTGGCATCTTAACGGCTGCACCCAAGAGCTGCCCTGTGGTCACATTATAATGTTTTCTTACCTGGTAGGGCAAGTGCTCCTTTAACTTTTCAGAAATGTTGAAGTGTGTTTGTAGAACAGGCTCTGATGATTGGTGAATTTCACTGAAGGGTGTGAGTTGGTGACTCACCCAATTTTTCATCAGTGCATCCCTGAACTTTTAATCCCAGTTGATCCAGTGGCCATGGAGGGCCCTCCGAAAGGCATTCCCCAGCCTTTTGCCCAGGAAAAAGGAGCCGAGCAGGCAGCTTTCCGCAGTGTGCAGGGTAGGAGCAGAGGAAGGAGGGCTGGCATCTCACTGCTGGGTGGGGATGGCCCCTGTGTGCCCGTGCTGGGCACAGCCTCCTAGTGTAGGCAGCGGCAGGGGTGCGGCTTGGTGCTGCAGGCAGAGGGAGGAGCGGCGAGCTCCATGTGGGCCTCCTAGCAGTTCCAGCCATTTCTGGATTCAGCCTTCCCTGCGCTCTGCTTGAGGAGCGAGGCAGAGTTCTAAGCTGCGGGTCTGCCAGGCTTCTCCGTCACAGAAAGCTCTGCCTTGTGTTCAGTACTCCAGCTACTGCCTGTTAAAGATCCATTTTCTCAGTTCTGTTATATCAGTTATCACTCGGCTTCCACAGCCAGCTTCCAAATTTCGCTGAGGTTTCTTGTCTGTGGTTGATTCACACCCGATCTTTGCCTTGTGGATTTATTTCTGTTCCATGACTTACAGTAGGCTTGAGGAGGAAACGGAAATGTGCATCAAATCTCTCTCTGTCTCTCCTTCCTTCTCTCTGTCATTCTACCTTTCAAATAAACAAATCTTTAAAAAAATCCTGTATTCAGGGATAGACCCTGAGATAGGCATTTGATACAGCAGTTAAGATGCCACTTGGAGCCGGCACCGTGGCTCACTAGGCTAATCCTCCACCTGCGGTGCTGGTACCCTGGGTTCTAGTCCCGGTTAGGGTGCTGGATTCTGTCCTGGTTGCTCCTCTTCCAGTCCAGCTCTCTGCTGTGGCCTGGGAAGGCAGTGGAGGATGGCCCAAGTCCTTGGGTCCTGCACCTGCATAGGAGACCAGGAGGAAGCACCTGGCTCCTGGCTTCGGATCAGCGCAGCGCACCGGCCATAGCGGCCATTTGTGGGGTGAACCAACGGAAGTAAGACCTTTCTCTCTGTCTCTCTCTCTCACTGTCTAACTCCGCCTGTCAAAGAAAAAAAGATGCCACTTGGGACACTTGCATCCCATAGCAGGGTGCCTGGTTCAAGTCCCGGCTCCTCCACTTCTGCTCTAGCTGCGTACTGATGCATACCCTGGTCGGCAGCACATGATCACTCAAGTGCTTGGGTCCCCGCAACTCACATGGGAGACCTGAATGAAGTTCAAGGCTCCTGGCTTTAGCCCTGCCCAGCCCTGGGTATTTTGTGTGCAGAGAGGTCTGCGCTGCCTGATTGAAAGCAGGGGCACGGGCCGGTGCCGTGGCTCAATAGGCTAATCCTCCACCTTGCGGCGCCGGCACACAGGGTTCTAGTCCCGGTCGGGGCGCCGGATTCTGTCCCGGTTGCCCCTCTTCCAGGCCAGCTCTGTGCTATGGCCAGGGAGTGCAGTGGAGGATGGCCCAGGTGCTTGGGCCCTGCACCCCATGGGAGACCAGGAAAAGCACCTGGATCCTGGCTCCTGCCATCGGATCAGCGCGGTGCGCCGGCTGCAGCGGCGGCCATTGGAGGGTGAACCAACGGCAAAGGAAGACCTTTCTCTCTGTCTCTCTCTCTCACTGTCCACTCTGCCTGTTAAAAAAAAAAAGAAAAGAAAAGAAAAAAAAAAAAAAGCAGGGGCGCTCATCTCCACCAAGCACTGAGATGCCAACCCTCCTTCCCCTTTGCCCTTACCCTGCAGACTCTCCCTCCCCCTCTCTTCTCTCTCCCTCTTTCCCCCTTTCAAATAAGATGAAAATAAATACAGAAATGTTTTTAAAATGTATTTGTTGTCTCACTATGCTACAGCTGCTTTTCAGCTGCTCTTCCACGTTTCAGCCAGGGAGCGAAGGGGAGCTGTGTCTGATCCACAGCTGCTCAGTGTGGAGAGGGACCGCTGGTGCCCTGCAAGACCCAGGACAGGGGTGTTCCTCTCAGCTGAGACCTGGATAAGCAACGGGGGAAAGGCAGAAGAGGTGGCTTCGGGGCAAGGGAGGGAGCGTGGGCAGCTTCTCCATGCCCCTGTGTCTCCCGATGGAGGATCTTGGGATTGGCTGCCTCGCCCCCCTCTTTCCTCCCCTTCTCGGAGATGCCTTTCCGCACTGCAGAGGCTCCATGTTCCAGAACCCCCGTCCCCAGGGTTCCGGAAGGCAGTTAAGATGATTTCTTTATTGGCAACAGTTGTGTGACACCCGGCCAATCTTGGCTTCCCATCCTTTGGGCTATTTTCTGTGGGAGGTAAAGTGGTGGGAGTTGGCACTCGCCCAGCACCATGGCGTTGGGGGACAGCTGCAGCGGCAGGAGCGTCCCAGCCCCAGGACCGCAGCTTCGGCGGAGTGTTCTCCAACTCAGAGCTCCTCCTGCCCCTCCAGACCGCCCAACGATTGTGTAAGCACCTGAATGGAATCCCCTGGTACCTGCTTGGAGTAGCTAGAGGAGTTTCTGACCCTGCCTTGAACCTGGCCTGCAGCAAATGGCCTGGGGCCTTTGCTGCTGTGTGATGCCTGCCAGGTACCCGTGATGGCAGAAGCTACCAAAGAGACAGCTCCATCTTCAGAAATGACACCAACTCCCTCACCCTCAAGGCCTTTTCCTACCTAGGGCTGGGGAGGCCAGGAGGCAGGGGCGCAAGCTCCAGGGTGCAGGGAGGGATGTTTTGGTAAGGAGGCCACTTAAAGAAAGACAAGACACCTGGAGCCCTGGGGTTCTTTGCACTCTGCTCAACACAGCTGTTCCCTTCCTGACTTCAGGGATTTTTCTCTGTAGATCCCTTTGCACAGGTGAAAAAGGCTAGGATTTCAGAAAAGTCTAAGGATAAAACAAAAGGAACGCCAAAAGAGCCACAAACTTTTACATTCTCAAAATCCATGTTCTAACCCCAGCTTCTGCTCCCCTTGCCTTCCGCCTGTAGCCGCTGCCCAGATCCTGCAGCCTCCCAGCAGTCGAGGTTTGCCTCTTTCCTTCCTGTTCCTGCCCTGTTAGCGCAGGGATTCCGGAGGGGCACTGACATTTCTGCAGCTGCTTGGAGGGAAGCAGCTCAGCCAGCATGAGACATGCAGACAAGGATGGCCCTGCAGCACGTGCCAGCCCTGCATCATCATCTTGCCCAGCAGAGGTGAGATACTTTTACTACAAGTCTTCTAATTCTCCCCAAGAAATAGCTTTCTTAATTTTACATTTAAAAAATGTGCCATTTAGAGTCTGCATTAGGGGCAGTTTTACTTTGTTTTAAGAAAAGATTTATTTATTTGGAAGGCAGAATTATGGAGATGGAGGGAGAAATCTTCCACCTGCTGGTTCAGTCTCCAAATGGCCACAAGCCAGAACCCTAGAACTCCATCCGGGTGTTCCATGTGGGTGGCAGGGGCCCAAGTATCGCTTTCCTGTGTACATTAGCAAGGAGATGGATTGGAGGTGGAGTAATGGGCGATAATAATGGATCCCAGCATCATAGGAGTTGGCTTAATTCACCACACCATAGTGCTGGCTCCTGCAATTTTACTTTAAATGATATCTACCAGTCCCCTCATTTCCCTCTGAAATACCCAGTGAGAACCAGAAATAGACCAAACTGATGGTGGCAGCAGAGACAAAGACAGAAAGTGACTCAATTGCCCAGGACATTTTACCATCTGCAGTACCCATGAAGCCACATCTGGACAAGAGCTTACAGCAGACAGACCCAGGCTGAGGGACAGCCTGCAGAAGGAAAAGCCTCTGTACTCTTTCCAGCTGCCAAGGTCCTGAAGACAGGGACTGCTCCAGCATGACGGAGAATAAATGGACTAGATCCCAGCCCGATAGGGAGAGGGCATTGTTGGGACAGTGGGCAGGATCTGAGTACCACCTTCCTGTGTGGTCACTTGGCAGGGGTGGCCTTGTTTAGGGGAACTGCCCACGTGGTGCTGGGGCTGGTGAGACATCACCTCTGCAACTTCAACACTTGAGGGGAAAAAAAAAACAGCTTGAGTAATTTGGCAACAGAATAATGACAACAGGAATATTCATAGAAAACATTCACAAGGAGGGAACCGCCAAGCAGCCCTTTGCTATTCTTCTTGCAACTTTTCTGTCGCTTCTATTTGTTTTAAAATGAAATTCTAATAAGTTCTGTGTGTTGCCAGCACATTTTTCTGTTTAAATATATATTTACATACAACAGGTAGGTAGTTAAAAATGTTCACGGAGCATGCAATTGAAAAATGTCCATTTTGATGCAAAAAAATCTTTGAAATTCATCATTTTTTCACAATACCCATTTCCGTTAACTTTTTGAAGGCCTCTCCTAGACTTGAACTTTTTTTTTTAACCAAAAAGTTACCTTGCAATTCTGCTTTCCATGAACCATTTGAACACCTATCATACACGTGTATTTGTAGACGCTTGGGTTCCAACTTAGACTGCTTAAGTCAGAATTTGGGGGATTGGTATCCTGATGTGGGGATTAAACCAAACAAACCCTCCCCGGGGGGATTCCGGTTGCAGTTTAAAGTGAGACCCAGCGCGGTAAATGACCATGGGCGGGGCGGGACCAGTCCGCGGACAGCGGCTCTGAGAGCGCGCCAGGTGCGCCGGCCCCGCCTACCCGAGGGCCCCGCCCCGCCTCGGGCGCCCCGCCCCTTCCCGAGCGCCCCGCCCTCCCCGGGGCGCCGGTGAAAGGCCGGGGCGTGCCGGCCTTCGCTCACCACCATGGACGCCGTGCTGCCCGCGCCTCAGGCTGAGGTGCTGGAGGATGTGCTGCGTGAGCAGTTCGGACCGCTACCGCGGCTGGCCGCCATCTGCCGGCTCAAGCGGCGGCCCTCGGGCGGCTACTCGTCCACGGAGGACCTGCAGCTGGTGCTGGAGCGGCGGCGCGTGGCCAACGCCAAGGAGCGCGAGCGGGTGAGCGGCCCCAGCCAGCCTGGCCTTCGCACCCGGCGCGCGCCCACCCGCGGGCCCCTGGCCACCTCGCCCTCCCGAGGCCCCGCCCCGCCCCTGCCCGGCGCGTCCTGCGTTGGCGGCCTTGGGACCGCCGCCTCAGCGCTTCACCTCCTGGGCTCGTGAGAGACCCGGGCGTTGGAGGGGGCTCGAGGGGACCCATGGAGGCCCCCGACAGCCTCACAAACGTCTCGGTGGGCAAGTGCCCTGCACAGCTTGGCACGAGCGCGCTGAGCTTAACTCGCACCACTTAAGGGCGCCCCCGGCTCCTTTCCCCTGCCCACTGCATCTTGGCCTGGAGGTGGGGAGAGGGTGGGGGTCTGGCGGGATTACCTTTTTTTTTTTTTTAAGTGACGAAACACCACGCCCCAGGATACAACCCACACTCCTAACCAACTACTCGCGACTGTCGGCCGCCAGGCACGGGACGCTTAACTCCCGGGTTGCAGCGGCACCTGCTGACGGTTTTTGCTATCTGTATGCTTGGCCCCCGACGCCAAGGATCCGCTCTGCTCTCTGCTTTCGCCCATTCGGGGTTTGGTTGAAGCAAAGGCAATTCGCAGCGGGCAGGTGGAGGCTGGGGTTTGGAGGAGTCAGTTCTGCTCGGAGGCTGTTCTGGACACCCCAGCCAGGCCCTTTAGACATTAGCCTCAGTGGTTCCCCCAGGAACTTTGGGAAAGGGCATGAGCAGAATACCGAAAGGACGCTTGCAAGATTGCGAGGGGGAGAGGTTTGCTTTTGACAGGCACCAGGCACTTTGAGAGTAACCGTTGTTTTTTTTTTTTTTTTTTTTTTTTTTTTTTTTTTTTTTTTTTTTTTTTCCTGCTTCGGCGGTCCTTAAAGGAGATTTTGACCCCATGATTTAAGTGGCCCATCCCACCAGGAAGCTATTGCCTTCTTCTTCAGAGTTGGTCCAGGTTTTAGCCACTAAAAAACTAACGACTTTTGCTGTTCTTTGTACTGATAAAACTGACACACCTGACTTGCCTTAAAAGAATGGAGACAATTCGGATAACTACATGCAACATCTTTTTAAAATTGACTTACTTTTTTTTTGAGAGCGAGCGAGCGCGGGAGCGTGAGTGAGCTAGCTTTCATCCACTGGTTAATTCCCAAATGCCCCCAACAGTCAAGGCGGGGCCAGGTTGCAGCCAGGAGCCCAGAACCCCATTCAGGTGGGTGGCAGGGATGCCATTATCTGCTGCCTCCCGGGATGTTCCTGAGCAGGAATGGATTTGAAACAGAGGCCTGGGCTGGAACTCTGATACAGGACGTAGGTGTTCTAAGCAGTGACTTACTCTGCTATGCCAAACACCTGCCCCTACCTCAAATATCTATGTATCCTTCCAGTCTCTTTCTGTGTGTCATGTATGTAATCTTACAAAAATTGTGAGCTTCCAGTATATATCCTTGTAATTTTTGTCATCGAACATTATAAAAAACATTTCCTCACTTTCTTAAATCTTTCAAGCTCTGTGACTGCGTGGCCTGTCATATGAACGAGCCTTCTCTCCTTCCATCTCCCACTGTCAGTAATGATGTTTACAGCTTTTTTCTGGTCCCCAAAGCTATGTGCCTGTTTGATCATTGCCTTGGAATAAAATGCTGCAAGTGGAGTTCCTGGGATACAGGACATGCACAATCTCAGGACTTTTGATACAATTTGCCTAATTGCTTTCTATAAAGGGTTACTAAGTTTTTTTAGTAAAGGGTGCAATATTTTGTTTTTCATGCTATTCCTGTTGCTGGGTATGAATAACAAAGCAGAAATGTTACTTTTTACATGAAAACTGGTGTGTAATTTTTAAAATTGACATAGTTGTACTTTGGTTACAGTATTATAAATTAATACAGTTACACATGTGTTTCCGTATTCTCAAATGTATTTCTGTGTGGTTGGAACCTTTAACCTCTTCTAGTTATTTTGGAATATATAATTAATAGTAGTAGACTATAGATATCCTATGCATGGAGCATCAGAACCACTTCCCCTCCCCAAATGAATTTGGTATCCATTATCTGCCCTCCCTCCATCTGTCCTTCTACCCCCAGCTCCAGTGGTGTCTGTTCTACTTCAATGTAATTGGCGTTTTTAGTGATTATAAATGAGCAAGAATATACAGGGGTTTTTTATTCTGTGCCTGACGTGTTACACAACACAGCGTCCTCCAGTTCCATGTTGCTGCGGGTGGTGGGATTCCACCCTTTTTAGGACTGAACAATACTCCACTGTGTGTGTATGCCACGTTTGCCTTATCCAGGCATCCATCAGTGAACATCTTGGTAGCTTCTGTGTCTTGGTTACTGTGAATACTGCTGCAGTGAGCATGGGCTTGCAGATATCTCTGACACAACGATTTCATTTTCTTTGAATATGTCTCCAGCTGTGCGATTGCTGGATCATATGGTAGTTCTGTTTTCAACTTTGAGGAAGCTCCTTTGTGTTTTCCATGGTGGCTGTACTAATTTTATTCTAAACATCAGCATCTGAGTTTCCCCTTTCCACACCCTTACCAGCGATTTTTTGTCTTTTTGATGATAACCATTTTAATGAGGGTGAGATGATATCTTGTGAATTTGATTTGCATTTCCTTTGATTAGTGATGTTGAGCATTTTTTCTATACTTGGCTGCTTGTATATCCTATGTGCATTCAGATTATCTGCTCATTTTTCAACTGAATTACTTAGTTTTCATTTTGCTGTTTTTTTGAAATTTTTATATTTTCTGGGTATTAATCCCTTGTCCAGGGAATAACTTGTGAATCTTTTCTCTCATTCTGTAGGTTGTCTCTTAACTGTTGAGTGTTTTCTTTGCCATGAAGAAGCTGCTTGGCTTGATATCCCACTTGTTTTGCTTTTGTTGCCTGTGCTTCTGGGGTATTACTCAAAATATCCTTGTCTATACTAAAATATTTTTTTAAGATTTATTTTGAGGGAGAGAGAGGTCTCCCATCTGCTGGTCCGCAACAGCCAGAGCTGAGCCAGGAGCAAGAAGCTTCCTCTAGGTCTCCCATATTAGGTGCAGGGGCCTAAGCACATGGGCCATCTTCTACTGATTTCTCAGGCCATAGCCGAGAGCTGTATTGGAAGAGGAGCAGCGAGGACACTAATCGGCACCCATATGGGATGCCGATGCCTCAGGTGGAGGCTTAACCTACTATGCCACAGTGCTGGGCCCTATACTAAATTCTTGAAATATTTTCCCTGTTTTCTTCTGACAGTTTCATAGTTTCAAGTCTTAGATCTTTTATCCTTTTGTTTAAAATTTCATTAAAATATAGTATGCATATCAAGAAATGCATTTAAGTATACAGATCAGTGATTTTGTCATCTGACTGTTAGAGTCTGAAAAAGCCCACCGCCTGAGGAATGACTCCAAGAGACTTTTCTCTCATGCAACCAGCAAAGGGTTAAAGATTTATTGATTATCCAGCATGCTGGGGCTGTCTGATCATACATGAGCAAAGCAGCCCCGAATAACCAAAGGTTAGGGTTTATAAAGGAAAAAACCGCAAAACCGGGAAGGGGAGAATACATGGTTGCTATACACAGTTGCTAAAATCAAAAGAGTACATAAAATCAAAAGTATATGGTTACTGGGGTCAACATAACCTAAAACCTAAGTGAAATTATTCATCATAATCTTGACAATACCAGTTACAATATTACAATTAGCAATTAGGACTTGACATTAATGTAAGACACAGACAAATCACATCTTTATTAGTCCAGGTAACCCAGGTGCAACCTTTTTACTTTTAAGCTTGAGCAATCATGCTAGGGGGTTTTTGTGCTCTGCCAAGGGTGATGTAGTGCACTGCTATTGTCCGACTATTTGAGATCATAGTTTCAGACCAGAGTCTCAGAATGGAATCTCAAGTGCTCCAAAATGGAGTCCCTACTGTCAAGGTGCTACTTCACTCTGTCTTATTTTTACAGCTGTACCAGGAAGGTTTAAACCTGTAAGCTTAAGCTTAACTTTTTACACCCGCACATATACTATTTTAACTCTTCATGACCATACTCATAACCAACACCCAAATTAAGAACAAAGCATTACTAGAACCTCAAGGATTTTCACCATTCCCCCATCACATTTCCTTTTTTTAAGCATGTGAAACAGTACGTTGTCACTTGCATGGTACAGTTAACACAGCAACATTTATTTTTTATGGTATGTCTTTCCATTTATTTTTCCCAAAGAAACCTTTTGTTTAAGGAGTACAAATTTCATAAATACAACTTTAGGAATAAAGTGATTCTTCCTACCCCCATTCCCACCCCACCTCCTCCTCCCTCTCTCATTCTTAGTCCCATTCTCCATTAAGATTCATTTTCAGTTAAATTTATACACAGAAGACCAACTCTATACTAAGTAAAGATTTCAGCAATTTGTGTACATGCGCACACACACACACAAACTGAGAATAAGTTTTACAGTTAATTCTCATACAACTCATTGAGGACAGAAGTCCTGCATGGGAAGTAAGTGCACAGTGATTCCTATTGTTAATTTAATAATAAACACTTGTGTATGAATTGGTGATCACTCAAGGCTCTTGACGTGAGCTGTCAAGGTCATGGAAGCCTTTTGAATCCACAGTCTGTTAATATTTAGACAAGACCATAAGCAAAATAGAAATTCTCTCCTCCCTTCAGAGAAAAGTACATTTTTCTTTGGCCACTTCTTTCCACTGAGGTACCAGCCACAGAGATCCTTCATGTAAGACTTTTTTTTTTTTTTTTGCCACAGTGTCATAGCTTTCCATGCCTGAAATGCTCTCATGGGCTTTTCAGCCAGACTAGGATGCCTTAAGGGCTGTTTCTGAGGTCAGAGTGCTATTTGAAGTGATTGTAATTCTATGAGTCTGCTGTGTGGACTGCTTCCCATGTTAGAACATTCTCTCCTTTTTAATTATATCTATTATACTAGACACTTGATTTTATTTATATGATCCCTTTAACATTTAATCCTATCTATATGATCACTTTAACACTTAAGATAGCATTTTTACCACCCAGCTTAATGGGATTTGGGGTCCCATAGCAAGCTTTTAAACTGTACCCTTGGAAGTAAGTCCATAGGAATATATGCAGAACTATACAGCTTTATAGTTACAAACTTTTTCCTCCCTTTCTCCCACTCATTTTTTAAAAAGATTTATTTATTTGGAAGAGTTACACAGAGAAGGAGAGGCAGAGCGACAAAAAGGTCCTCCATCCACTGGTTCACTCCCCAATTAGCTGCAATGGCTGGAGCTGTGTCAATTTGAAGCCAGGAAACAGGAGCTTCTTCTAGGTCTCCCACATGGGTACAAGGGTCCAAGGATTTGGGTCATCTTCTACTGCTTTCCCAGGCCATAGCAGAATGCTAAATCAGAAGTGGAGCAGCCGGGACTTGAAACAGCACCCATATGAGATGCCAGCACTGTAGGTGATGGCTTTACTGCGATGCCACCGTGCAGCCCCCTCCACTTGTGTTTTTTACTGAGATCTATTTGCAATTGAATTTTTACACCTATGATTAATTCTCTGTTAAGTAAAGAGTTCAACAAATAGTATGAAGAAGAGAAAAAAAAATTGTTCCTCGATAGTCAAGACATGGGCTGTTCAAGTCATTGCTTCTCAAATTGTCAGTTTCACTTCTACAGATTTCCTTTTAGGTTCTCTGTTATCACAGATCAGGGAGAACATATGGTATTTGTCCCTTTGGGACTGGCTTATTTCACTAAGTGTGTATTTTCCAGATTCATCCATGTTGAGCAGCATTTATTAACTATATACCAAATGACTGGACATTCTCACAATTTTTATCTTCTCTATTAACTACTACAAAGAAGAGAAAACATGTGGTTTTTCTTTTTGAGTCTGGCTTATTTCATTTAGCAAAATGACCTCCAGTTGCAATCATTTTGTTTCAAATGTCAGAATTTCTTTGAGTAATATTCCATTACGTATATAATGCCATTTTTGTTGGACATCTAGGTTGATTCTATATCTTAGAACTTGTGAATTGAGCCACTATACACATGGGAGTGTAGGTAACTCTTTCCTATGTTGCTTTCATTTCCTTTGCATATATTCCCAGGAGTGGGAGAGCTGGGTCATATGGTAGATCTACTTTCAGATTTCTGAGAAATCTCCATCCTGTCTTCCACAATGGCTGTACTAGTTTACATTCCCACCAACAATGTATTAGAGTTCCTTTTTCTCTACATTCTCACCAGCACTTGTTATTTTTTTAATTTTTGGATGAGAGCCATTCTAACTGGGGAGAAGTGATACCTCATTATGGTTTGCATTTTCATTTCCCTGCTGACTAGTGATCCTGAGCAGTTTTTCATGTGTCTGTTGGTCATTTGTATTTCCTCCTTTGAAAAATGACTATTTGTATCCTTTGTCCATTTGTTTTCTTTTTTGTGGTAACTTTTTTAAAAATTTGTTAATTTGAAAGGCAGAGTTACAGGGGGAGAGAGCGATTGACCTTCCATCTGCTGATTTATTCCTGAAATTTCTGCAACTATCAGGACTGGGCCAGGCTGAAACCAGGAGCCTAGAACTTCATTAGGGTGTCTCACATGGGTGACAGGGGCCCGAGTACCTGGGCCAACTTCTGCCTTCCCAGGTGCATGAGCAAAGACCTGGATTGGAAGTGGAGCATCCAGGACTCAAATCAGTGCTCATATGGGATGTTGGCATCACAGATGGTGGCTTAATCTGCTCTGCCACAATGCTGGTCCCCTTGCCCATTTCTTAAACTGAATTATTTATTAAGTTTCTTGAGCTTGTTATATATTCTGGATATTGATCTTTTATCAGATGCCTAGTTTGCAAATATTTTCTCCCATTCTATTGATTGCCTCTTCACTTTGATGGTTGGTTTTGCTGTACAGAAGCTTCTTAGCTCGATGCAATCTCATTTGTCTATTCTTTTATTGCCTTTGCTTCTGGGGTCTTATCCCAGAAGTCCTTGTTTAGGCCAATGTCTTGCAGAGTTTCTCCTATGTTTCCCTCTAGTAATTTGATTTTAGATCCTTGATGCATTGTGAATTGGTTTTTGTATAGTATATAAGATAGGGGTCTTGTTTCAAACTCCTGCATGTGAAAATTCAATTTTCCCAACACCATTTGTTGAAGAGACTTTCTTTTCTCCAGGGAGTGACTTTGGGTCATTTGCCAAACATTAGCTGGTTTTAGATGCGTGGATTAATTTCTGGGATTTCTACTCTGATCCATTGGTCTACATCTCTCTTTTTGTGCCAGTACCAAGTTGTTTTGATTATAATAGCTTTGTAGTATTATGATATTTCCAGCTTTGTTTTCATTCTTTGATTGCTTTGGCTATTTGGAATCTTTTGTGTTTCCATAGGAAGTTTAGGGTTTTTTCTAGATCTGAGAAAAATGCCCTTGGTATTTTCTTTGGGATCACATTAAATCTATAAATGCTTTTTGTAGTATGGACATTTTAACGGTATTAATTCCTGCAATCCATGAACATGGCAGATTTTTCCATGTTTTTTGTGTCTTCTATTTCTTTTATTAATGTTTTGTAATTTTCACTAGAGATTTTTCACAACCTTGGTTAAATTTATCCCAAGGTTTTAAAAAATATTTTGTAGCTATTGTGAATGAAACTGATCCAACAAATTCTTCGTCAGCCAGAGCATTGTTGGTGTATAAGGATGCTATTAACGTGTATAAGGATGCGGCATTGTGGTACAGTGGGTTTAGCTACTACCTCTGATGCCAGATGACTACTGGTTCAAGTCTCAGCTGCTCCACTTGTAATCCAGCACACAGGAAATTGCGTTTCTGCAGTCACACTGCATGGATGCACAGGGTCCCAGCTACAACCCATGTCCCTCTCGGCTCCGTGGCCTATGTTGAGAACTCTCACGGTCACAGGATGCAGGGGCCCACTCTCCATCATGCGAGCTACCCCATCCCTGGCATGAGCTGCCCACCATTCCCTGAGTCAGGGCAGAGACTGACAGCTCCATCTCAGGAAATTGAGACTGGTGCTCTGGTGAGAGAAGGGACAGAAGCAATATGGTTTCCCTTCAAAGTATAGTTTCTCAGACCCCAGTCCGTTTTCCAGGCCAAACTCAAAGCCGGTGAGAACTGTGGCATTCCCTCTTAGTCTTAGGCTGTGGCAGCCTCCTCTCACCTTACCTGGGAAGATGGTGCCTCCCAGCTGGGCGCCAGCAGTATATATGTAGAGTCGCTGGTGGACACGCCTGGCTGCTGTGTCTGTCCTCTCTCCTCACTGCTCCATGGGATCTCTGATCTGTTTACCACTGAGAATTTCTCTCAGTCTGCTGGGAATGTGTTCCTTTTTTTTTTTTTTTCTTCCTGGTACTTGTGTGTGACTGAGGTCAGTGCGACTTCTCCATCCGAATCCATTTTGAGTTGATTTTGTATATGATGTCACTCTTCATAGGTACACCCAATTTCTGCAATACTATTTTTTTCAAAGTTGATTGATTTGAAAAGCAGAATGATAAAGAGGGAGAGAAAGACTTGCAGAGGGAGAGGGAGATGGAGAGAGATCTTCCATCTACTGATTCACTCCCCAAATAGCCACAACAGCCAGAGCTGAGCCAGACTGAAGCCAGGAGCCAGGAGCTTCATCGTGGTCTTCCCTGTGGGTGGCAGGGATTCAAGTACTTGAGCCGTCACCTGCTGCTTCCCAGATGCATTAGCAGGGACCTGGCTTTGAAGCCGAGTAGGCGAGGGTCTTTATAGCCACTCTTGAAATAGGATGTGCGCATCCCGCGCAGGGGCCTAACCTGCTGCACCACAAGTGAGCACCATTCCACCCCATACCATTTGTTGAAGAGACTGTTTTTTCTCTAATGTATGCTTTTGACAATTTGGTCAGAAGTCAGTTGGTTGTGAATACATGGGTTAAGTTTAATTTCTGGATTCTTGTATTCTGTTCCATTGGTTTATATGTCTGTTTTTGTGGAGGTGCTGTAATTTTTTAAGATTTATTTATTTGAAAGTCAGTTACAGAGAGAGAGAGAGAGAAGAGAGGTCTTCCATCTGCTTGTTCACTCCTCAAATGGCTGCAACAGCTGAAGTTGGGCCAGGCCAAAGTCAGGAGCCAGGAGTTTCATCCGTTTCTCCTGTGTGGGTGTAGGGGCCCAAGCATTTGAGCCATCTTCCACTGCTTCCCCAGGTCATCAGCAGAGAGTTAGATCCGAAGTGGAGCAGCCGGGGCTCAAACTGCCCATATATATGGGATGCTGGCGCTGCAGGTGGAGGCTTTACCTACTATGCCACAGCTCTAGCCCCAGCTTTGTAATATATTTTGAAGTCAGGTATTGTGATCCTCCAGTTTCATTCCTTTCTCTCAGAAAACTTTGACTATTCTGTATCTTTTGTGGTTCCAGATGAATTCTGTGATTGTTTGGTTCTGTGAAGAATATCATTGATATTTTCATGGCTTTTTGATTAAATCTGTAGATCACTTTTGGTAGTATGTACATTTAACACTATTCCAATCTGTGAGCATGGAGTATCTTTTGTTTTTGTGGCCTCTATAATTAGTGTTTTATAATTTTCACTGTAGAGATCTTTTACCTCCTTGATAAATTTATTCCTATTTTTTCTGGATATTTCTGATGGGATTGCTTTATTTTTTTTCAGTTGATTTGTTATTGGTATATAAAATTATTATTTTTTAAAAACTTTATTTGAAAGAGTTACAGTGAGAGGGAGAGACAGAAAGAAAAAAATTTTTACATTTCTTTTTTTTTTGATTTCTTCATTGACCCACTGGTAATCCAAGAACGCATTGTGTCCATGTATTTATACAATTTCTAAAGTTTCTCTTGTTGATTTCTAGTTTTATTTCATTGTGGTAACAGAAGATACATGATGTGATTTTTATTTTTTTTTTATTTGGGATTTATTTTGAGGCCTAGCATCTGGTCATTCCTAGAGAATCCTCCATATGCTGATGAGGTTTCCATTTGCATGGAGTATCTTTTGCTAACCTTTTACTTTTAATCTATGTCTTTTCTAGTGTAGCAGAGAGCTGGATCAGAAGTGGAGCAGCCAGGACTAGCACTGGCACCCATATGGGATGCTGGCACTGTAGGCAGTGGCTTTACCTGTTCTGCCATAGCACCAGCCCCACCCTTTACTTTTAGTCTGTCTTTACTGGTGTAGTGAGTTCAGACAGTAGGATCATCTCCTAGTTTTTAATCCATTCAGCTGCTCTGTATCTTGACTGGGAGATTTAATTCATTTACATTCAAGGTATTATTGATAAGAATTGATTGATGCCATTTTGTTTTGTTTTCTGATTGTTTTGCATATTCTTTGTCCTTTCCATTTCTCTTATTGGTGTATGTGTTGGGAGGGTTGGTTGTTTTGTATACTGAGATTTGGTTCTTTTTTTATTTGTGTATTTGTCAGTGAGTTTTATTTTTGCATGTGTTCTAATGCTGATTTTTTTTTTAATTTATTTTATTTGAAAGACAGAATTAGTGAGAGGCAGAGACAGAGAGAGGTCTTCCATCTACTGGTTCACTCCCCAGATGACCACAATGACCGGAGCTGCGCTGATCAGAAGCCAGGAGCCAGGAGCTTCTTCTGGGTCTCCCACACAGGTGCAAGGGCCCAAGGACTTGGGCCATATTCTACTGCTTTCCCAGACCACAGCAGAGAGCTATATCAGAAGAGGAGCAGCCAGGACTAGAACTGGCGCCCATATGTGATGTGGGCACTTCAGGCCAGGGCTTTAACCTGATGCGCCACAGCACTGGCCCAATTTTTTGTTTGCCTTTGAAATAAATTTTTTAAAAAAGGGAGGGATATAGAGAGTGTACATGAGAGAGCGCTTCCATAAGCTGGTTCAATTCACAAATGACTCCAACCTCTGAGGCTGAGCCAGGCTGAAGCCAGGAGCCTGAAACTCCGTCTGGTCTTCCATGTGGTTAGAATTCCTTGGGCCATCTTTTGCTGCCTTCTCAGGCACATTACCAGGGAACTGGATTGGAAGTGGAATAGCTGGGACTCAGATAAGCACTCCAAGAGACAAAGATTTGTTTACTGAAAGGCAGAGTGACCAGGAGAGACAGAGAGTGAAAGATCTTTGAAAATTTTATAATTTAAAGTAATTATTTGTTTTCATCTACCCGAAAGGCAGAACAACATGGAGAGAGGGAGGGAGAAAGGGAAGAGGCAATCAAGAGATTTTCTATCCATGGTTCACTCCCAAATACCCTCAATGGCCAGGGCTGGGCCAGGCCAGAACCAGGAGCCTGGAATGCTATCTGGGTCTCCCACATGGCTGGCGGGGGCCCAACCATTGAAGACTTTGAGACAACATCAGAAGCCTCCCAGGGTGCGTTAGTAGGGAGCTGGATTGGAAGCAGAGCAGTCAGGACTTGAACCAAGCACTACAACATGGGATCCAGGTCCCAAGGGGTGGCCTAAGCGCCTGCACCACAGCAGCAGCCCCTGACAGGGTTAGTTTAAAAGACTTGTTCCCAGGTTCAGAAATTGTTTCTTCTCCTCGATCTAGACTGTTGTTGAGGCTCCCAGCTGACTTTTTTATTTGATTTTCTGAGTTCAATTCCAAGATTTTTCTTTGGCTCTTTTTCATGATCTCGATCTCTTGAGTTATTTTCCTAATTTCAGTAAATTGTTTGCCTGTATTCTTTTGTGTTTCACTGAGTTTCCTGAAAATCATTCTTCTAAATTCCTTTTCAGGCAACCCATCAATTTCCTCCTCTTTGGAGTTTGCTGCTAGAGAATTGTTATGTTTCTTTGAAGGTGTCATGGTTCCTTGCCTTTTAGGCTTCTGTACCCCCTTGTTGGTGTCTGTGTGTCTAGTGTAAGAGGGTCTCTCCTGTCTATGGCCATACCACCCTGATCTCATCTGATCTCGGAAGAGTATCTCTCCTAATTGTATGGAGTGGCAGTCATAGAGAAAGACTTCTCCCTGTAGGTGAGTGGTAATGTGTCCATTGGATAGAGTGCTTGGGCTTTGATTCTGAGGGAGCATGGGTGTGGCTGCTGAATGATTCTTCAGCTGTAATCAACAGCGGCAGTGTCTCAGTGGTCTTTAGACTGTAGGTGTTTATGTAGGTGACAGCACAACTTTGCTGCTGATGTGGGCTTCCAGAGGTGGATGACCTCAGGACCTGGGGGCCCAGCATAGATCATGGCCAGGCCTTTAGTAGTGGCAAGGGCAGTGCCAAGGGGTATGGACCACAGGGGATGTGTCCTTCGGCCCTGTAGAGGTGGACACAGCCAGCAGTGGGGAAAGCTCTGGCAATGGGAGTGGTGGGACTGGGGGTATGCAGCATGGTGAATGTAGCCTCAGCCCTTCAAAGGCAAGCTCTGCCATCATAGGTAACCAGGGTCAAGGAACATGGGAGACGTGCCCCCAGGCTCTGTAGGAGTGAGCACCAGCAATGACAGTGGTGTCGTCGTGTCATTGTGTGATGTGTCCCTAGGCCCCATTTGAATGAGTGTCACAGCTACAGGATTAGTACCAGGGTGTGGACCTTCCCAGACTTGGGGGGCAGGGACAACAAGTACCACTAGCAGTGTTTGCCTGAAAGGGGAAGTGGCCTCTTCGGGACTCACAGTGATGGTGATAGCAGTGGCACTGTAGGGCTTGGACTTCAGAAGGTGCATCCTCAGGCTCTGCAGTGGCAAGTGTTGGTGGTGGCAGCAGGAGATGGGACTATTAGGAGACAACAGTGGGAGGAGACAGGCTCCATATCCCAGAGGGTATGCACCCTGGTTCCTCAGGTCTTGAGGGTGACACACCTGCAGTGCAGGATGCTGCATGACCTTGGGTGATAGGGTCCCCTGGCTGGGCTTATCCTGAGTTCTTACTCATGTGAAAGAATTCAAGGTGGAGGCACAAATGTGTACAGGGAAGTAAGATTTATGTAAAGCAAAGCAGAAGTGCATATTCAAGAACTAAGTGCAGGCAAGCTCAAGGGAAGGAATGAACAAAAAGTCACTACGTAAAAATATCAACTGAACAAGGTTCTGGTCACTTTTCTTATTTTTGCCCTCATAATAATTTTTAACTTTTAGTTAATGAATATAAATTTCTGAAGTACAGCTTATGGATTACAATGCTTCCCCCCCCCCCCATAACTTCCCTCCCACCCACAACCCTTCCCTCTCCCGCTCCCTCTCCCTTTTCTGGCCATTCTTATATACTACCCAGAGGCATAGGGAATGGTGTCTGGGTTGGGACTTCAATTAATATTCAAAAGGGGGCAGGGTTTGGGGCAGGACTTGGTACCACCCATTTCTGTGCCCCTTTTTGGAACCATCCAAAGTGTCTTTAAGGCAGGTGCATGATGGGTGTGGGAGTACCGACCATGGTAATTTTACCATAATGTCATTATAATGTCGTCATGGGGACACATTCTGCAGCCATGTTGGATATTTCCAAGCTGGCGCTAGTTCTAAGTTTGCAACATTGTGGAACTTGCAGCTTCCATGGCATGGAAAAGGTGGGGTGGGGCAACCTGATGGTGTGGATCAGGCTGTCCTGTGGGGGCTTCTGTGTGGCTGGCTCCAGCTGTCCCATGGTGGGTTGGGCCGCTGGAGTTGTGACGCTGCAGTCAGCTGGCGCTATCAAATAGCAGCCCCTGTGGTCAGCTCCTTTCATCCAGCTGACACCTCCTACCTGTCTGTCCCAGTGGGGACTCTCCCATCTACCCTCTCCCCAAGATGCTGGGTCCCAGCGGCGGGGTGGGGCTGGCGTTTGCTACTCTCTGCTGCCTAACAGGGTTCCCATTTCTCCCTTGTTCAATTCCTCGGCTCTCCCTCAGCCAATCACCTGGACATGCACTGGTCCATTTGTTGTCCTGGCTCTTCTCTGTGAGGACGATGAGCACTGGGCACCTCTGTTCAGCCATCTGAGAATCCCTAGTTTGTGTTGGTTTGTAGTTCTTTGTTGAGGAACACGAAACCTTTGCACATGTTCACTGGTCAATGTATCCTCCCATGAATTGGCTATGTCCCTTTTCTATTTGCTCCCGAGTGGGAGGAGCTGTCTTGACATAATTGGGTTTGTTGGCTTTATGGTGCAGTGGGTGCCAGTTCTTCCAGGGACTGTGTCCTCTGGGGCATGAACATGAGAGTTCATGGCCTTTAAAACTGTCGCTCCCCGTCTTCGTGGAGGAACGACACAGGACCCTGCGTTGTTCTTTCGTCTGCTTGGCCCTCCCCGGGTTTGCTGCTGGTTCTTCCCGGGTTGGCTACCGACCCTTCCACCTCTGTGGAAGGGCGGTTCCCCCTGCCACTTTCCCCACTTCCGCGGGGAGCGGCACACCGCCGGCCGGCTCTCTCGGGGGCTGCACAGGTGTTCCTTCAGATAGATGTTCCCTCAGATGTTCCTGGTGCATGTTGTCTCTCTCCTCCTTTATAGTCCTCTTCCATCAATCCCAACTCTGCTACCCACACGCCAAGTACGCTGCTCTCCTCCAATCAGGAGCAGGTCCTGCTGTTTATTGGTTGAACTGGAGGCAGCTGTGTAGAAGCTGTTTCCTCCTTTCTCAGCTCCATATTGTGGGAGAGCAGATGCATAGAATAAGTCTTAATTCCAGTAACTTAGTCTAGTCCGAGTTGCTCCCAGTTGCTCCCCACAAAAACCAAAGTGTGAGACCCTGAAGAGCGGAGGAAATTAAAAGTGAGGAGTCTCTGAAGCCACATCCACCTGCAGAGTCTCAGACGGGGCATCTGTCTCTCGCTCACGCGGTGGGAAGGAGCTTGAAGGGGCAGTGGAACAGCGCTCCAGTAGACAAGGCTTTGGGATGTTGGCTGCAGCAGCAGTACTGCCACTTAGGACTTTCTGGGTGGTGGTCCATGTGTGTATTGTGTCGCTTAAACCCCCAACAGGTACTGACCGAGTTGGTGTTTTCCACTTTGAGGCTGGACAAGCTGAGGCTTAGGGATGTAAACTAAGCCACACACTTTAGTAAAGTCAGTAGTAAGTGGGGGAGCTGGGTTTTAAATCCTGGCACAGTTGACTTGGCTTTGAGCCAGTACTGCTGTCGCCGTGTTGTCATGCAGTGAGAATGCTTTCCTGAGGCTGAGGAGTGGGGTCAGTGTGCACACAGCCACACCTGCCTGCCCGTCCACCTGCAGGGCTGAGTTTATGCCACTCCATCTCCCTCATTGTCTGGGCACTGCCAGGGGAGTGGTGACTTTTGACTGTGCCTGCTTTCCCACCACAGTCCCTCCCCGCCTCCTCCGCCCCCAACAGGAGGGCTGTGGAGATGACCCCTCACAAACCCCACAGTGGTTTGGGGGATGTCTGTACAAATAGCCTCTCTGTGAATCACTATGCCTTTTTGTTTTCTAGATAAAAAACCTCAACCGTGGTTTTGCCAAACTGAAGGCACTTGTGCCATTTCTCCCCCAGAGCAGGAAGCCTAGCAAAGTTGATATTCTGAAAGGTGCGACTGAATACATACAGATTCTCAGTGATGTTTTGGAAGGAGCCAACGACTTGGAGGTAAAGGTTTTGAGAATTTAGAATGATAATAGCCTCTCTGTTGAGCCCTCCTTGTGTCGCAGGCGCTGCACTAAGCAGTTTACATACACTTTCCAGTTAGCAGATAGAGCAGTCCTCTGAGCTACTTATGATCTCTTTTACAAGGAAGGAAACAAGGCCACACAGCCAAGGACTGGGATTTGAACCCAGATCTGCGTGAGCTTTGAAATCCCTGGACATCTGTCCACCTGCCTCGTAGGGAATTCCTGTAGGGACCCTAGGTCCTAACTGCTGGGATATGAGAAGAGGCCTCTGTATACTTGCTTCTTGGAGGCGGTTTCCCTTCAGCAGAGCACACATCAGAGAAGACTCGGAAAGCGGTTTTGCCATCACTCAGTGGGTGACATAAAATGGACTTGCTTGGTAAACTGTGGAGCCCTCTAGTGTCAGCACCATTAGCAGGGTGAGTGGCTCACAGGTGTCCGTCAGGCAGTGGCAGGCATGGGCTGCTTTTATGGACCTGTTCCATGGAGAGGCCAAGAGTAAAGGCCTGAAAAATAAATTGGGAGAGATAGGAAAAGAGGAAAGGCCTTAGCAATGAGCCATAAGTGATGCCAATGGCAGGAGGAACCATTAGGGAGGAGAAGGTGAAGGAACAAAGTTGAGGTGGAGAGAATCTTGAAAAACTGAGGGGGGAACAGAGAAGCCATGGACAAGGAAGGCAGTTGGGTACATCATTGGAGGGGGTAAAGAGGTCACCTGATGGAAGGTCGAGGCTGCACTTCTGGTCAATCCCTGCAGTCCAGACAGAGGGGCAAATTTCAAGACCACTCTACGTGGAGATCTGAGAGTAGAAAGCAGAATCAAGAGAATGGAAGCAGAATCGAGAGAGCTGTTAGATGACGTGATGGTCTTTTCCAAGTAGCACTGTGATTGAGTTTAGGGACAGAACAGGAGGAGAGATACTAGACAGAAGAGAGACATTTGAAAACTTAGGGCAGAAATAGCCAGCTGTACAGTCGTACTTTGGGTTTTTTCCTCTTGTTCTTGCCCACTTAGTCCTGCTTAGATGCCTGATGGGAAGATACATTTTGCAATGGGTTATCCTATTGGCCAAGTTGGATGGTCATAGTGTTTGCACATGTGCGGGTGGCTCCCTTAGTTTTTCCTTGCATGTTAATTGTATAACAGAAGTACTTTGTTGTATACTGCATTCATTATAAAATATAGGCTGTTTCATGCCATTGTATTTCTAGCACAGTTCCCCATCATACAACCGTTTTTAAGGTCAGAGAAGAGCAAACATACCATTAGTGCCCTGAGCAACATTTTTCCCTCCATGATAACTTCAGCATTGCCCTTATCACCTACATGAAAACTCATCAGTTAAAACTTTGAAATATATTGATTTCAGTCTTCAAAACTTGTCATATTATACCACTTGACAACTGAATATGGTTTCCAGAAGCAAGACTCAGATGAGCAGAACTATAGCAAAAATACTTCAGAACCACCCATATCCTTGGCTAGAGAGCTATCGAGAAATGTTACTCAGCATTCCAGCTGTGCCATCGTCAGCTTGAAGAGTGAGGAGGAAGGGCCCTGGGCAGAACACAGTGGTGAGCCAGTGTACGCCTGTCGCCACAGCATGACGTCCACAGCTGGAGCTACCTGCCCGGCCAGAAGTCTGGTAAAGTATTCCTTCGGAAATAGCTCACTGTGTGCTCTGAGGGGTGTGGCATTTTCCGTGCTATACGTGATTAAAGCAAAACTGATGGGTAAAAGCACCAGAATGGAGAGACGGAGCTCGGTAGTTTGGAAGATTGTTAACATACTTACATTGATTGACAGGCAGCTAGCTGCTCAGGGCTGGGGGCATTCCTCCAGAGAAACCCAATGCAGACCTAAGCTTATTTTTGTAATTTCTCCATTTAACACATTAAAAGGTTGCTAGACAGTGCAGTCTGCAGAAAAAGAAGTAGCTTGCCATACCATAGATTCATGGTGCTAGTGTTTTGTTTGTTATTTTGTTTTGGTGTGGAGACATTTTCTGTGCAATGGCCAAGAGTTTATCGTGACAGTTCTTATTACTTTGTCAAACTTAAAGAGGCAGCTGAAGTAGCAGCCTGCTCCAAGTCTAGAGGTGGATGCTTTGCCCTTGCTCTGGATCTGAGGAGCCCCTTGATCTGTCCCACCCCGTAACATGATTGTTCTTCAAATAAGTCTTGTGGGAAACACAACCAAGTATACTGTGATAAGCTAGTTTCTTGGCATGATAAAGAGACGTGGGGTAGGGGGTTGTGGATTCACAAATGATGGTTGATTTAGAATAGCAATTGAGTGTAGCAGAGAATAGCAAAAAGTGTACCACTTGCCAGCTGTGTGACCGTGAGTGAGTGCCTCAGTTTCCCCATCAGTAGAATGGACATGAGAATTTTAGCTTGTACATAAGATAGCTAGGAGATTCAAATAGCATCGCATCAGCAAAGTGCGTAACGCAGTAACTGGCGTGTCAGTGTTCACTTGGACACATTTTTATTGAGTTTGCTTGGCTCACCATGAGCAAGTCAGTATTGACTGGTGAGCGGTAGGAAGCCACAGACATCCCAGCTCTGTTGTGATAAGTGGTTTGGGTGTTCTCTCTAGACTATCACTGATACTATGTTCAGATTTGAGGTCTTACAGGCTTTCTGCTGGCTGACCAGTCTTGGCTTCTGTTTCTGACTTGGTGACTGTTCTCTAAGGATTCCATCTGTGTGTGTGTGTGTGCAGTCTAGGTTTTCATATTCTGGCCACCTGAGATACGAACCTTTCCCTACTGGCCAACCCTTTAGAAAGCAGAATTCCTGTTGCTCCAACATGAGCTGACATGGGGTGACTGTGAGTTTGGAAGGCAGGACAACAGAGACAGGGAAGGACACACACACACACAGTCCATCTGTTGGTTTACTCCCCAAACGGCCGCAACAGTTCTGGCTGGGCCAGGCTAAAGCCAGGAGCCAGGAACTCTGTCCTGTTCTACCACATGGTGACAGAGGTCCAAGTACCTGGGCCATCATCGTCTGCTTTCCCAGGCACATTAGAGACCTGAATCAGAAATAGAGCAGCTAGGACTCCAGCTGGATCTCTGATATGGGTTGCTGGCCTCCCATGCTGTGGCTTGACCTGTGGTACCACATTGCTGGCCCCTATCATGTCATTTTCTTTTATTTCTCATTGCCTTCCTTCCTCCCCTTCTTTCAAGGCAGAGTTAGAGAGATATCTTCCATCCATTGGTTCATTCCCCAAATGGCCACAACAGCCAGGGTTGGGCCAAGCTGAAGCCAGGAGCCAGGAGCTCCATTCTGGTCTCCCACATAGATGGCAGGGGCCAAGTACTTGGGCCATGCTCCACTGCTTTCCCAGAGCATTAGCAGGGATCTAGATCAGAAAGTGGAGCAGCTGGGACTTGAACTGATGCTTATATGGGATGGCTGCATCATAGGTGGCGGCTTTACCCACTTTGCTGTAACACTGGCCCCCATCATGTCTTTTTTCATGGTGCTTTAATGTAGGTGTACCTTCCTGCCAGTCCTGGTGGGCTTGGGACTGGACAGGTGTGTGTGCAGTAGCAGAGCAGGCTGGTGCTTACCCTCACCAGTGGCAGGTGTGTCCTGGAAGTCTTTGTTTTCCAAGGATGCTCTTCAGGGCGACAGACCACTTAACAGCACATCCATTAGAAGAGGGGGCTGATATTTCCTAGAAAAGAATAGCCATGTTGTGACTATAATTATTTTCAAAAAGAAATGGAACAAAACACTAGTTTTTTTTTTTTTTAACTAAGTTTGTTGTCCTTTGGAAGGAGAGTATGCTGATTTTAGAATGAACACAGAATGAATCAGCCATTTGAGATTTTTGCGTACATGTAACTCCTGTCAAGTGTGGCTGCTTTGCAGACACATGTACCTGTTTTGCAGACACATCCTGGGATTTCACCAGTGTTGACCAAGGTTCCTTAGCCTTTCACATTCAAATCCAGATCACTCATTTAAAAATAGTAAGGTTACTCTGCAACAGTGATCAGCTTGTAGAAAGGTTACAAGTGTAGCACCAAGAACTTCTGACCCATCTGAGAGTAAGTTTCCAGTCTGATGCCCCATCAGACTTCAGTGTGTTTTCTTACCAATGGGGGCGCTCTCCTGTGTGATCACAGTGCAGCTACAAAATCGGGAAGCTGATGTCGCATTGCTGCCATGCCATCCTTGGGTCCCATTCAGGTTTCAATGGTGTCTCAGTAATGTCCTGCCCAGCAAAAGGCCCCAACTGAGAATCACGAACTGCACTTGGTTTCCTTCAGTCTGGAACAGCTCCTGGGCCTTTCTGTGGCTTTGAAACCTGGGCACTTTTGAAGATGACAGGCCAGTTGTTTCCCAGAATGGTTCTCTCTCTGCATTTGCACGCTTCCTCCTGATTAGATTCAAATGTGCGTCTTTGACAGGAGTCACAGAAGTGAGCCATTTTCTACTCACTGCAGCCTCTTGAAGATGGGGCACATTTTGGTCTATTTCTAATGATACTCAGCTTTGATCACTTGCAAGCTTTCCCACTTTAGTCTTTTTCTTTTGTAATTAGTATGTGTTTTGTGAGGAGGTACTTTGAAGCTATCTAAATATCTTGTTACTCATCAAACATTCTATTTTTGTTAAACTTCTCACTTTGAAGTAATTACAGATTCACAGAAGTCGCAAAGATAGTACAGAGAAGTCCCTGGTACCCTTCACTCGGATACCCCCAATAGCTGCGTCTTATGTGACCTGCAGTACCCACACGTGTGGCTACCACGTGTATATTGTTCTGTGTCATTTGGTCACATGGGTGGAACCAGCACTGCAGACAAAGGGCTCCGTCACCGCAAAGGTCTCTGTGCTTCTGTCAGACTCACACCCTCCATCTGCCCCGCTCCTTCACTCTTCCTGATCCCTGACAACCGCTTGTCCTTTCTCTGTCTCTGCAGTTTACTTTGGGAATGTTACAACAATGGAATGTTAGCATATATAACTTCAGAGATTGGATTTTTTCCCCCAGTAATGCAAGTTTATATTAATCCTTTGTACTTGCTTTGTACTTGCTTTGTTTGCTGAGCAGTAGTCTATGGCATGTACCACAATTTTTATTTCTGTATTTAGTTTTTTGCATGGGTATAAATGTATGATTTTCTGTTTAATTTAGTAGTATTTATATATCTTCACAATATCATATTTCATTATTGATCTTATTACTCAAGTCATCCTCATTGTGGCCAGTGAAAGCCCCTTCAAGCATGCTACCTTTCTGTTTGGCATGTCTGATCATTCTTTGATCACTGGCCCTCCAGCACAAGTTGCTTCAAGTTTATCTTGCGTTTTCCACCCTGAGTCCTGGAATTGACCATTGATCCCAGGATACTCCTGTGTCTAACCCCTCTCTCACCTCTGCTGCCACCTCCTCCCTGCATGGCTATTCTCACCTGCCATGGGCTTTTTTTGACACACTCTGTATTCCCTGAAAACCCTCATGGCTCCAGTTCCACTCGGGCCACCCTCACTCCCGACATGGATGTCTCCTCTTGGGTGGATGTCGACTTGTCTTGGATCTTGATACCTCATTTCAGTCACCGTGTCTCCTCCTATCTTGCTGTCACTCAACTAATGGCTTTAGGACTGAATTGTTTAGGAAGGAAACGTGGAAATCATTTTTGTTTGGAGTGCTTGCTGTGCAGCCATCTTTTTGGCTAGTTTTTCCTGTTAGAGTTAACTCTGGATCTTTGTTTGCATTTGAGTTGAGCAGTTGTCCATTATCACTTTTACTGATTTTATTAAAAGTTTGCATTTATAGTTGGGTGAGGATGGTCCAAGAGAAAGGGGCCAAGGAAGTGATGCCCTGGCTGGCCTTTATTTGACAAGGGATTCTCAAGAGGGTTCAGACAAGCTTACCCAAAAGGTGACTACATAGGGTTTCAGGGTGCTGGCCAGATACCCTGCCTGCAGGCCCAGTGATGGGGGACAGGGCTCATGGGACTGAAATGCTCATGTTCAGAAGTACCTGGGAGCTGGGAGACATGGCCTCTCCAGCTTCAGTTTACAGGTGTGCTACCCTTCTCCCTGCTTCGGAGAGGGTCAGGAGTAGGATCCTGGTGCTGGCAGAGATGGGCATTTTTGGGGATTTGAAGATGAAGTCAGAACAGCTTGTGCAAGATCAACAACATTCCTGGGAGGCAAAATCCCGAATGAAGTACATAAGAATCCGCTGATGGCAGGGATGGAGATTAACCTCGGGGGCCAGGGCAGCTTCACTTGGGGATTGAATTGGCAACTGTGAGTGCAGACAGAGGACTGCGAGCCATGTGAAGCCACAGCGTCTGGTCTGGTGGGGACAAAGATTAACAAGAACGCTTATTGAAAATTGGAGCTTTGGAGCGAGACTTTCTTGTGTTTGGGATGCATATATTCCATATTGAGCATGTTCTAGTCTCGGCTCTTTTGATCCAGTTACCTGCTAATGCACAGACTGCCAGACTACAGGTGATGGCTCAAGTGCTTTGGTCCCTTCCACCTACGTGAGAGACCTAGATTGGTTCTGGGCTCCTGGCCCAGGTCCAAACGTTACAGGAATTTGAGAAGTGAACAAGTGGCTAGAAGAACTGCCTCTCTGCCTTTCAAACAAAATGAAAATAAATATTTGTAAATAAGTAAATTTAGAGTTCCAAAGGGTAGGTTTGTTGTATTGGAGTTGGGCATTGCTGGATGGCAATGCAGTCACTGCCCCACTATGTTTCTTCTTTGGATTTGTCACCTGTGGCTGTGGTTTGGGTCTTACATCATGCATGACTCTAGTTTTTTTTTTTTTTTTTAAAGATTTATTTATTTGAAAGGCAGATTTAGAGAGAGAGAATGAATGTAACTTTCCTTTCTGCCCCGAATTCCACCCATTCCTGAGACCTTGGTAAGGCTCTCAGGGCCTGGATGGTGGTAAGACTGATCGTCTGGCCACACTGAGGTGGGCCTTCTTGAGTGAATACTGTATCGGTTCACGTGCAGGCTCCTGCTGGGGTTCTTTGCCTCCTGAGTGACTCCTGCCCCCAGCCCAGGTATGAGGAATGTACTGTGCAGGCTAGAAAGACACCAGCTCGTTTCTAGCCGCCTCAGTCTTGGGTGGTGGCGAGCTGACGTCTCCTGTGAACGCCCGTGGCCCCGTTGTGCTTTTGCATCTCTAAGTAGATCTGCTGTGTCTTTTCTGTTCTGAACCCAGGCCTCTGTGGCTTCCTCACCCCTAGTCGGGCAGTGACACTCAGGTGCCTGGTGATGTCCCTCAGCTGAGTGTAGTCACTGGAGTCTCAGAGGTTGTCTTATAAGAAGTGGATGCAAGTTCTTGCTTTCCTTTGTTGGATTCTGTTATCTTCAGTAACTTTCCCCTGTCCCTGGGTTGAGGCCCTGGGTGGTAGGTAGAGCGTGGAGTCCTTCCTGCCATTTCAGGTCTTCAGGTTGGGTAGCAGGAAGACTTCCTCATGTCCTGCCTTGCCTCCTTCCTCTAGAACTACCTGATGGGTGCTCATCTAAGCTCTGGTCCACCAGAATAGTACATTTTTATTCCCCCTTTCAACAAAGTCCGCTTCTTCCAAATGAAAGCCTTACTTTTCAGGCTACTGTAAGTTTGGGGACTGAACTCTAAAGCTGAGTGAGCAAGGACTTCTATCTACTGCATCTTCTCTACCAAGCCTTAGTTCAGTGAGTACAGGAAAAGTGGACTGGATAACACTGGATAGCAAATTATCCAGCTGGGCAACCAAGTGAGGGAATGCACCTGCCTCCCTAAATAAGTGAAGCAAAGATGGGGTTTCCATTCCTCACATCACCCCCTTCATGCGCCTTAACCTCTTTGGGGTTAATGAAGCCAATAGCAATTTTTTTTTTTTAATGAACTGTGACATTAAAGGCAATATGGATAAGCTTCAGCAAGTGTTCTTACTTTGATGCTTAAATATTCCTGGAAATTTCCAGCCAATTCTTAAAAACAGACAGTGATGTAAAATGTACTTTATTATAAGCTGATAAGATTCAGTTATCCTTTAACCCTTCAGGTAAACACAGCAATATGTGAATTTGTCCCTGAAGTTTGAAACATTCTTTAAATATAAAAAAAGTTAGTTAAAAAACTTAAAGCTAAATATGAACCAAAAACCTTAATCTTGTGTGTAGTAGAAAGACTTGATCAAGAGTAGATAAAAATAGTTATTCATACTTATTTTGCACTCAATTACATGGTACCAGGCACTTTATACATATTAACCTATTTAATTTATACCCATTTTACATGTGAGAAAACTTAGGAGCTGCAAAAACTTGCCCAACATCGAGGATGTCTGCAAAGTGTCAGAGTTGGGATGTGGGTAACTGTGAAATCCCTTTTAATTCTGTCGCTCTAGCAAAACCCAACCTGGAAATGTAAAGGGGAATGGATAGAAAATAGGCAAATTTTTTAGAGTAAATGAAGGCAACTGATTGCAGTGCTTTATCACCCACCGTGATACACTTAATGGGTTCCAATACCTTAAATGGGTTCCAATATCTAAACCTGATTCAAGTGATTATTTCTTAGTCATGGGTTTTTCTTCAAGTTGAGCTTTCAGAAAATTAAAGTCACAGAATTATGTAACCATCCTAGCAGAACTGCTAAGAGATATACCAAAATGTGTCCAAATTTTTCCCTCTGCAACTAAAATCATCAGAGGGTACATGTTATTAATGCACTATTTTGGATTTTTCTGTCATTGACATGTTTAAATGATCCATTCAGTAAGACAGTTTCCTAATTGTTGGGTATATTCTGTTCTCATAAAGATGACAAAAAAACCTTCATTTGTTTAGCACTTTCTGTATTTTGTATTATTTTTTTTCAGGCTAGATTCCCAGAAGTAGAACTCCTGAGTCACAGGTAGGTATATTCTATGACTTGATGCATAGTGCCAATTCATAACACCACCAGCAATGTAAGAGTACTGCTGGCATCACTTTTTTTTTTTTTTTTTTAAGATTTTTTTTTTTTTATTGGACAGAGAGAGGGACACATACACACAGAACCTCCCATTACTGGGTCATTCCTTAAATGGCCAGAGCTGGGCCAACTTGAAGCTTAGAGCCTGTACCTCATTCAGGGTCTCCCCTATGAGCGGCATTGGGCCTAAGTCCTTGGATCATCTTTTGTTGATTTCTTAGGCGCTTCAGCAGGGACTTTAACCAGCACTTCTATGGGATGCCAGCATCACAAACAATGGCTTAACCTATTGTACTACATCACATTCTTGTCAACAATGAGATCTATTAAAACAATAGAATTTTAATGGCTAAAACATGTTATCTTTAAACATCTTTGATTATGAGTGAAATTAAGGTTTTTTTTTAACATGTGAGGACTTCAAAATGTTTATGGAAATTAGAATGAAAAGATAATTTTATTTGGTATAATTTTGAAATCCACGCATATGAGGGCCTTCAAAAAGTTTGTGGAAAATATGCATTATGAAAAAACAGCATGGATTTCAAAATTTTTTCCATTAAACATAAAATTTTATTCATGAACTTTTTGAAGCACCTGTTGGTCCTCCTCCTTTAGCCATTTGTAATGGACTTTCTTCTCTGTTTCAGACTCCAAGTGTGAGAAGTGGAAAGCCCAGGGTTACCTTCTAGAGACAATAAATGCAGAATTGAAAGCTTTGGAGTCCGTTTTTTTTTTGTTGTTTTTAATTTTGCAATAATTAACGTCTAATAACTACCCTTAACTTGCCTATCACAGATTATTTTTTAAGATTTATTTATTTGAAAGTTACAGTTAGAGAAGGAGAGGCAGAGAGAGAGGGAGGTCTTCCATCCGCTGGTTTACTCCCCAGTTGGCCTCAACAGCTGGAGCTGTGCCCATCCAAAGCTGGGAGCCAGGAGCTTCCCCTGGGTCTCCCACGGTGCAGGGCTCAAAGACTTAGGCAATCCTCCACTGCTTTCCCAGGCCATAGCAGAGAGATGAGTTGGAAGTGGAGTAGCCAGGACTGAAACCGGCACCCATATGGGATGCTGACACTGTAGATGGTGGCTTCACCTGCTACACCACAGTACCAGCCCCTGTCACAGATGTTTTTAACTCAACTTTTTCCTTATGTTCATGCTTTGAAGAAATAGGTGTCAGGGCCTTCAGTCTTGCTCCCAGCCCCTCCTGAGGCTGCTGTCCTCATCCTCTCAGGACCTTGCACCTAGTATCTCCATCCCCCTGTTTCTCATCACTTTGGGGAGAAGGTGATTGTTACCCTTCCCAGGGAAATGAATGCGTATCAGGAGTGCAGACTTAAACTAGAGGAATGTGGAGTCATAAGCAAAGGCCAAGGCAGGTTTATAAATACTCTGTCAAGGCCAAGTGCACCTTTGTGACATTAGACACCCAAGCACCTTGAACATAAAGAGGTAGAGCTTAACATCTGCTGGGGTCCGTTCTCCACAGTTTACATTGGCTAACTTTTACTGGCTGCTGTACTGTAGACTGGGTGAATTAGCAACACATTTATTACTATCAGTTCTTTTTTTTTATCTTTTATTTAATGAATATAAATTTCCAAAGTACGACTTACGGATTACAATGGCTTCCCCCCCATACCGTCCCTCCCACCCACAACCCTCCCCTTTCCCACTCCCTCTCCCCTTCCATTCACATCAAGATTCATTTTCGATTATCTTAATATACAGAAGATCAGCTTAGTATACATTAAGTAAGGATTTCAACAGTTTGCTCCCACACAGAAACATAAAGTGAAAAATAATAGATGATTTTTTTTTAAATGATGATGAAATCAGATCAGACCTTACTATCAGTTCTAAAAGCTGGGAAGTTCAAGATCAGAAATGCCATCCAGCAGCTTCAGTTTCCAATGAGGGCTCTTGTCCTGGCTTGCAGACTGCTGCCTTTCCCTGTGTCTACCTGGCTGGGAGCTGGCTACCTCTGACCTCTCCACCTTCGTTCATGAGGACACACCAATCCTATCAGATTAGGGTCCCACCCTTAGGACCTCATTTAACTTTATTTACCTCTTAAAGACTCTCTCCAAATATAGTCACGTTGAAGGTTAGGGCCACAATACAAATTTTGGGGGAACACAGTTCTTTTATTTATTTTTTTATTTGACAGGTAGAGTTATAGACAGAAAGGTCTTCCTTCCGTTGGTTCACTCCCCTAATGGTGCTGCGCTGATCTGAAGCCAGGAGCCAGGTGCTTCTCTCTGGTCTTCCATGGGGGTGCAGGGGCCCAAGCACTTGGGCCATCTTCCACTGCCCTCCCGGGCCACAGCAGAGAGCTGGACTAGAAGAGGAGCAACCAGGACTAGTACCCAGTGCCCCAACTGGGACTAGAACTCGGGGTGCTGGTGCTGCAGGCGGAGGATTAGCCAAGTGAGCCGTGGCGCCGGCGGGGGAACACAGTTCTGTCTGTAGCATTCTTTCTTTCTCCAAAATGTGTGTCCTCATTACACATAGAATATATCCATTCCAACCTGACAGCCTCAAAAGATTTAATTCATTGCAGCATCAACTCTGAAGGCCAAAGTCTCATCTAAATGTCTGAGCTGGGCATGGGGAAGACTTGTAGTGCAATTCCACTGTGTAGTAGGATTCCCATTGTGTAGCACGGTTCTCAGCTCAGAACCTGTGACACCAGATGAATTCCTTGTTTCCCAGGCCTAGGTTACTCATATTCTTCCCAGAGTACACATTATACTAACCTTTTTAACCGAGTCTGTTTACTTCTGCCAAGAATTCCTTCTCTAACTCCTCTCTGTCCTCTCATGTTGTACTATAATCGGTGAGGAGAACCCAAGCCACATCTTCAATACTTTGATCAATTCACAAAGAAGTCTAAGCAGTTTCATTGATTGTGAGTTGTACTGTCCACAAAACAGTAGAACACAGTTCATTCAGGCTCATTGCCATCTTGTAATAAAGATCCCCTTTCCTCCAGTTTCCAGTCACCTCTTCCTCATTTCTGAGACTTCACCAAAATGATCTGTAATGCCTATTAGCCTCATGTTCATGGTTATTTATTGTCTAAGAGTGTGGAAGCTTTCTCTCCAACTCTCCCTCTTTCTTGTTGAAGACTTACCAAAATCATCTCTAGCATATAAAAATATATAAGATTTTATTTACTTGAGAGGTAGAGCTATAAAGAGTGAGACACAGAGAAAGGTCTTCTGTCCTCTAGTTTACTCCCCAAATGGCCACAATGGCTGGAGCTGGGCCTATCTGAAGCCAGGAGCTTCTTCTGGGTCTCCTACATGGATGCAGGGGCCCAAGCACTGGGGCCATCTTCTACTGCTTTCCTAGGCCATAAGCAGAGAGCTGGATCAAAGAGGAGCAGCCGGAACACGAATTGGCACCATGTGGGATGTGGGCACTGTGGGCAAAGGCTTAGCCTACTATGTCACAGTGGCCCCAATATTCATATTTCTTCTAGCACTCCCTTTAATTCAGTTTTTTATGGCATGTATCTCAAAACCTCTACAGCCAGTACCTATCACCGTGCTAACAGTGCCTCCATGTTGCTATGGAATTTTGACTGCAGTGCCCCACTCTCAGTACCACCGTGTGTATTTGAGTTCTCGAGAGAAATAGGAGGTTACCTGAGCCTTTGTTGTAGGGGATTGGCTCAGGCCATTAGGAAGTCTCGCAGTCGGCAAGCCAGGGACTGAGGAGAGCTCATGGTGTACAGGTGCAGGCCGAGTCCAAGGGCCTGAAAACCAGGAGTGCCAATGCTTTATGTTCCAGTAAAATACCAGCAACTAGGGAAAAGACCTGAGAACTGAAGTTTGACTTGTTGGGAAAGACTGATGTCCCGGCTCAAGCTTGTGGGAGGAGCTCCCTCTTAATAGTGGGTGTCACAGCTTTTTTTTTTTTTCTTCAGGCCGTCAGCTGAATGAGTGAGGGGCACCCACGTGGGAGGGGAATGTGCCTGTCTACAGAGATACTCATTCAGACACAGCCTCCGGGGCACACCATGTTTGATCATGCCTGCCCTTTTCTTTGCAGGGAGAATTTTTATCTGCTTGTGTGCTGGGCTTTGGGGCCTTTGCTGTCCCCGTTGAAGCAATGGGTGGAAGCATATAAGAATGAAGGGCTGGGGGTGGCCAGCTTTATTACAGCAGAAAAACTCGAGGAGGAGAAGGGTTTAGGAGTTTCCAGGGACACTTCCACTGGTGTTGGACAAAGGATGAGGGGAAACCCCCACACCCTGTACCCCATCTCTTCAATGACTCAAACTTTTCAAGGATTGGCAGTGGGGTTTATTTTTTTAAAATATTTTTTACTTTTTTAAAAGATTTGAGAGGTAGGCTTACAGAGCAGGAGAGACCGAGAAAGGTCTTCCATCTGCTGGTTCTCTCCCCAAATGGTCGCAATGGTCAGAGCTGAGTCAATCAGGAGCCAGGAGCTTCTTCTGGGTCTCCCACATGGTTGCGGGGGCCCAAGGACTTGGGCCATCTTCTGCTTTCCCAGGCACATTAGCAGGGAGCTGGATCAGAAGTGGAGTAGTTGGGACTTGGATCCCAACTATGGATCATATGGGATGCAGGCATTCCAAGTGGAGAATCTTTTTTTAAGATTTATTTGAAAGAGTTACACAGAGAAGGAGAGGCAGAGAGAGAGGTTTTCTATCTCCCAATTGGCCACAGCAGGTGGAGCTGTACCAATCTGAATATGGATCAGATCCATACGGATGCCAGCACCACAGGTGGAGGCTTAGCCTACTAGGCCACAGTGCTGGCCCCTCTTTTTTTCTTTTTCTTGTGTTTTTAAGATTTTATTTGAAAGGCAGGATGAGAGAGAGATGCATCTGTTCATTGACTCCCCAAATGCCTGCAACAGCCAGGACTGGGCAAGGCCAAAGCCAGGAGTTGGGAACTCCATCTGGGTCTCCCGTGTGGGTGTCAGGAACCCAAGAACTTGCTCCATCACCTACTTCCTCCTAGGATGCATTAGCAGGAAGCTGATCAGAAGTAGACATGTCAGGGGCTGGCGTTGTGCTGTACCAGGTAGAACTGCCGCCTGTGACGCCAACATCCCACATGGGTGCCAGTTCATGTCCCAGCTGCTCCTTTTCAGATCCACCTCCTTGCTAATGACCTGGGCAAATCAGCAGAAGATGGTCCAAGTCCTTGGGCCCCTGCTACCCACTTGGGAGACCTAGAAGAAGCTCCTGGCTTCGGCCTGGACTAGCCCAGGCTCTTGCGGCCATCTGGGGAGTGAACCAGTGGGTGGAAGATCTCCTTCTGACTCTTTCAATAAATAAATCTTAGGAAGTAGAGATGCCAGGATCTGAACCAGACTCTCTGATGTGGGGTGCGGGCATTCCAAGTGGAGAATCTTTTTTTTTTTTTTTTTGAAAGAGTTACACAGAGAAGGAGAGGCAGAGAGAGAGGTCTTCTATCTCCCACAGCAGGTGGAGCTGCACCAATCTGAAGCCAGGAGCTTCTTCCGGGTCTCCCACATGGGTGCAGGGGTCATCTTCTGCTTCCCCAGGCCATAGCAGAGAGCTGGATTGGAAGTGGAGCAGCCAGGACTCGAATCGGCACCCATATAGGATGCCAGCACTGCAGGCGGCAGCTTTACCCACTATACCACAGTGCCAGCCCCCAAAGTGGTGACTTAACTACTTGGACCACACACAGTCATGGTTTCTTTCTTTTGAATGTGATGTTGTTTGGGACTGGGTCCCGGGGTGAGGCCCAGAAGGCCTTTACTGATGTAAGTTGCACATAGCCTAAGTGAGGTTCACTGGTAGTAGAATGAGCGCTGCCTCCTGGCTCCTGCTGCCTGGGGAGTGCTGGGTAGTGAGAATCGCGTTCCCGGGGACAGAATCCCTGCTTCTGTAGGAAGCATCACGTTTTAGACCAGTTTATAAAGCTTTAACACTTCCTAGGAATAGCAGCTCCTGGATAATAAATCCTGGTGAATAAGCAGTGATCGTGAAAAATGTTTTTATTCTGGAATCTTCTTGTGGATTTCAAAGGGCTGTGAAGAAGAACCAATGCATTTGATCTCTGGGTCAGCGGGGGCTTCCCCAAGCACTGGCGCTCAAAGTGGTTTTGCTCATGGCCCTTGAGGTCTGGACTAAAGGTGAGGGTGGGAACTGGAGACTGGGGCCTCTGTGCACCAGTTCTGCCATTAAAAGTCTGTTTTGTTCCCCCAAGAGGCCTTGCAGCACCGTGATGAGGGCCTACAAGCTCTGGAGGGTCACAGTGCTGGAGTGTAAATCCTGGCCTGACCACCTACTGCTGACCACCTGTGTAGCCATTGGCAATTTACCGAATCTCTGTGTTTCGTTTTTTTTTTTTTTTATCTGTAAAATGGGAATGATAATAGCACCACCCTCCTAGAGTTTTTGTGAAGATTGTGTAAAAATACATGTAAAGCCCTCAAAACAGCGCCAGGAGCCCACAAGGGTTTGCTGCTGTTACTTTGAGAAAGCACACACACAAGGAAGTAGAGTGATGGGATGATTGGGGCATTTATGAAATCCGCTTCTGGACTAATCAATTTGTTCCCTTTTTGGGGTTCTATTTAGTAACAGAGCCCACCTTACCTGTGACTTCTGTGCTCTGGAGAAGGGTTTCCTGATTCCCCAGGTCTCATCACCTGTTGGCACCAGTAGTCTCAAACACAGCACTTCTGTCTGCCCTGGCCAGACTCAGGTCCCTGTTGAGTGGGGTACTTCACTATGGATGGCTGAGTTTGTAATTCCAGCAGGTTCTCACAGAAGGGGGAGATAGCTTATGGACCTGGGTTCTGAAGGAGCAATGGGAATGCATAAGAAGCTATGAGTAGGGAAGGGGGGTGCAGGAAAGAGGGGGTGTTAGAGCTAAAGTAGACAAAGTTTAGCCTAGCATCTGTAACAGAATGCCTACCAGTTGTTCCAGTCTTGCTACGATGTACATTTTCTCTTTTCTGAATCAGTAGCTCACATATGAGCATACCCCAAAAAAATTTGTAGGAAAAAGGAATTAAAAGATAATTTAAAGAAATATTTATTTGAAAGGCAAAGTGACAGACAAGGAGGTCTTTCATCCATTGGTTCACTTCCTGAATGGCTGTGACAGTAAGGGCTGGTCCAGGCTGAAGTCAGGAGCCAGGTACTCCATCCAGGTTTCACACATGAGTGCAGGAGCCCAAGCTTGGACCATCTTCCTCTGCTTTCCCAGGCACATTAGCAAGGAGCTGGACCAAAAGTGGAGCAGCCAGGACTCCAGACTCTGATATGGGATCCAGCATCAGTGGTAGCTGCTGTACTGATGTAGCTGTACTACAACACTGGCTCCATAAATTAGTTTGCTGCAAAAATTTTAGAAATCCATGCATTTTTTTCATAAACTTTCATAACCTTTCCATGAACTTTTTTTTTTAATATTTATTTACTTGAAAGAATACACTGAAGGAGAGGCAGAGAAAGAGAAGTCTTCCATCCACTGGTTCACTCCCCAGCTGGCCACAATGGCTGGAGATGTGTTGATCCAAAGCCAGAAGCTTCTTCCAGGTCTCCTGCGTGGATGGAGGAGCCCAAGGACCTGGCCATCTTCCTGGGAAAGCACTGGGCCATAGCAGAGAGCTGGATTGGAAGTGGAACGGCTGGGACTCGAACCGGTGCCCATGTGGGATGCCGGCACTTCAGATGGTGACTTTATCCTCTTCACCACAGTGCTGGGCCCTCCATGAACTTCTAAAATTATTGGCCCTATGTTGTGGCATAACAAGCTGCCACCTCCAATGCTGAGATCCCATGTGGTTGTTGGTTGGAATTCAGGCTTTTCCTTCTGATCCAGCTTGCTGCTAGTGGCCTAGGAAAGCAGCGGAAGATGGCCCAGGTCCTTGGGCCCCTGTACCCATGTGGAAGACCCAGATGAAGCTCCTGGCTTCAGCCTGGCCCAGCCCTGGCTGTTGCAACTCTTTGGGGAAGACTTAACTTTCTTGGTCTCTAATTCTGCCTCTCAAATAAGTAAATTTGAGAGTAAGTAAGTAAATTTGAGAGTAAGTAAATTTGAGAGGCAGAGTTAGAGGGAAAGAGAAAGACTTTCCATTTGTTGGTTCATTACCCAGGTGGCTACAACTGCCAGGGCTGGGCCAGGCTGAAGCTAGGAGCCGGGAACTCCATCTCTCTCCCATGTGGGTAGGTGGCAGGGGCCCAAGCTCTTGGGCTATTTTTTTTTTTTTTTTTTTTTGCTGCCTTCCCAGGCACATTGGCAGGGAGCTGCATGGGAAGCAGAGCAGCAGGGACTGGGACAGGTGCTGTGATAAGGGATGCCATCTTGCAGGCAGCGGCTTAAGGTGCTGCACCACAGTGCCGGCCCCTCTGTGAGCTCTCTGAAGACTGCCTGCTGAGGGATGGCTCTTGAACATTAGTGTGCAGAGGGGCCCGTGGGGGCGCTTGTTACAACTGCTGACTTCTGGGCCCACCTCTGGAGACTGCTCCACACAGCACTCTGGAGTCCAGTGAGTTGCATGGGGGTGTCTGAGAGCTGTGGTGCCCCAGAACCAAGAAGCAGAAGGACCGAGATCTGGTTTGAGATCAGTGGGGAGAGGCTTTTTTGGAAGCTGTACTTTATGACCAACACACTTTTAAAAAAGATTTATTTATTTAAAAGAGTTAGAGCTTCCATATGCTGGCCCATTCCTGCACTGCCAGGCTGAAGCGAGGAGCTTCATCCAGGTCTCCCAGGTGGGTAGCAGGGGCCATCCTCTGCTTTTCCCAGACCACTCCCTAGGAGCTGGATCAGAAGTGGAGCAGCTGAGACACGAACTGGTGCCCATATGGGATGCTGGTGTTGCAGGTGGCAGGTTACTGACTATGCAACAATGCTGGGCCCCCAGCACACGTATTTTTTTTTTTTTTTTTTAAGATTTATTTTTTTGAAAGGCAGAGTTAGAGAGGCAGAGAGAGATCTTCCATCCGCTGGTTCACTCCCCAAATGGCCACAATGGCCAGAGCTGGGTGGATCCAAGCCAGGAACCTGGAGCTTCTTCCAAGTCTCTCATGTGGGTGCAGGGGCCCAAGGACTTGGGCCATCTTTCACTGCTTTCTCGGGCCATAGCAGAGAGCTGGATTGGAAGTGGAGCAGCCAGGTCTCAAACTGGTGCCCATATGGGATGCCTGCACTGCAAGCGGCGGCTTTAGCCACTATTCTACAACACCGGCTCCCAGCACATGTATTTAAAAAAAAAAAATTTAAGATTTATTTATTTGAAAGGCAGAGTTACAGAAAGGCAGAGGCAGAGAGAGATCTTCCATCCACTGATTCACTCTCTAGATGGCCCCAACAGATGGAACTGTGCCAATCTGAAGCCAGGAGCTTCCTCCAGGTCTCCCACGTGGGTGCAGGGACCCAAGGACTTGGACCATCTTCTGCTTTTCCAGGCCATAGCAGGGAGTTGGATTGGAAGTGGAACAGCCGGGACTCGAACTGGCACCCCATGGGATGCTGGCACTGTGGGCGATGGCTTTATGTGTCACACCACAGTACGGGCCTCAGCACATGTATTTTTTAAAAATGTTAGCGAGTGCCTCCTTGTGCTGGTTCATTCTTCAAATGGTGGCAAGAGCCTGGGCTGGGCCAGACTAAGCCAGGGGTCTCCATCGTGAGTGGCAGGGACACTAGTACTTGAGCCATGACCGCAGCCTCCCACTGCATTAGCCGAGAGCGGTACTGCGCCAGGGCTGAAGGCCTGGGGAGTGAAAGCTTAACCTGCCGAGTCACAGTGCCCCACCCTGGCCAGCACATTTAGAAATGCACTTGGAATGTTGATTTAGTGGGGCTTTAGGGAGCCGGTGGATATCGTGTCACGCTGCGTCTCCACAGCTCTGTCCCGTGAGATCCAGGCCCTGAGAAACACGCTCAGAAAGTCCCAGCAGTGGTGGGTGCCTGTGTGCGCTGTGCTTTCCCACAGGAGACGCAGAGACCCAGAGAGGTCACACAGCGCTTAGACGCAGGTCTGAGACTGCCACCGAGTGTCCTGTTCCCCAGCCATCTGCCCACTCGCCACACACCTGTGCTCTCTGGAGTAGGGGGAGACAGTGAGAGAGCTGGGCCCACAGCCCCCAGAGGGCGGGGCCGCAGCGGGTATCTTGTCCTAGTGGAAAATGGAGCCCGAGTTAGCATAGGGACACTTTTTGGTCTGGAATTCATACGTTTGCGATCAAAAGTCATTGATGGCTCTCTTCAAAGGCAACACCATGTCCTCCCCAGACAGAAAAAAAAGTGCAAGTGTTAAGACTTTGCTTTCTTCTTTTTAAATCCCGGGGAGGAAGAGACAGCCCCTAAGGGAGTCCCCGGTCTGCATTGCTTCCTGGTAACCGGTCCTGCAGCAGGCGCTGGGCTGGGCTGGGCTGGGCTGCCGGGGCGGTGCGCGGTGCGGGGTGGCGGGCGCGGGTCTGCGGCAGCGCGGGCGGGGGCACTGCAGCACCGCGGCCCTCGGGCGGCGGGCCGTGCGCGCTGGAGGGGGCGCTGTGGGCTCTGCGCGGCGGCCTTTTGTCAGCGCGCACCGCCGGGCCAGCCCTCATTTCCTCCCAGCCTCGTGCGGGAAATGGATTTGATTCTCCCGGCAGGGCTGTGAGGGACGAGCGGGAACAGCGCCTTTGTCAGCGAGCAGCGGCCTCCGCGCTCCGAGATTAGCTCCGCCGTGGAGGAGCCGCGCTGCCGGGAGGGATTCCTGGCGGGATGCGGGGGACACGCGGCGCTGCGGACTAGCGGGGCGCCTTGATGAGGCGCGCCCAGAAACCACAGCAGCCCGCGTCCCGCTCCGCAGTGGAAGAGCAGACCCGGAGGAGATGCCGCGCGGGAGGTAAGGCGGCCTCTGCTTTGTTGATTTTCACTGCATCGAGGAGCCTTGGTAGCCGCCGTGGGTCCGACAGGTTTCGGGGGATGATGTAACGCTGAGGGCTCTTTGAAAACCCGGGCCGCAAACGCTGGCCCCTGCGTGGGGACGGTGGGACCCTTGCCCGGAGCGTAGCGCCTCGCCCGCGGGGCCGCCCACCCTCTTCTTCCCTGCCTGCTCCGCCGCCGCCCTCCGGGGCGCTGGGCGCCCTCCCTGGGGTCTCGCTCTCCGCCGCAGGGCAGCTGGAGCAGGTGCAGCGGCCACTGCCTGCTGTGTTCGGGTCGAGGCAGCTGACACGTGAGTGGGGCCCTGGGGGTTTGGATTCTGATGCGACTGCACCACTTTGAAGAGGGAAAAGGCCACTGTCCCTGAGGAGATGTTGCCGGCCTGTGCCCCTTTAGCTACCATCTTCCCTCCCTTCTCTTTCCTTGTCACCTTCCTCCTGCACCGCGGAGGAGGACACCTGGGCCTGGAGGCGGGAGTCTGCGGCTGCTTGTTTTGAAATCGCCACCTCCGTCTACCTGGTATGGAGGGAGGGCGGGCGGGCAGGGCCGGGCCCCTTTGGGATGCTCATCAGGCGCGGGGCTGGCCTATTGTCTTGCTTTTCCTTTTCCAGTTTCTCGTCCCTCATCTCCATCCTCTGCCAAAAAAAAAAAAAAAAAAAAAAGTAATAAAATAATAAAACCTAAAAATTGAAGAGGCAACCCCCCCAGCCCACATCCTATCAAATTCTTAAAAATTGTCATTTTTCTGTGATATGCAAGTGTCACCCGTCTGTTGCTTTGCGCCCACGCCTCTCTTCTCTGGCAGTTCATCCTGTAGGATCCAGCTGACTCCCATAAGCCTCATAAAGAATAGAAACGGCTTCTGTTTCCTAAGCGGGCATTTCATGCCCACTCACCCCTGAAGAGGGCCAGGTTCCGCGTCCTGGCTGAAGCTGGGGAATTGCAGAGGGTGTCCCCACCTCTCCTCGCGTTTGTGATCTAGCTGGGATTCATGAGATGTTTAACCTGTGCCATGAGAGGTGTTCTCCTTGATGGGACTTGAAGACTATGTTTCATTTGAAGGAAAAAGCAATAGCTGGCCAACACTGGAGTGAATTTCAGCCTTGCAAGTGACACCTCCCACTAGCATATGAATAATATATGTCAGAGATTTTAAAGAGGGTGCTAGCCCATTTGAGGTTTTGACTTTCTGATGTTCTGCCTTCATTCTGTGAAGCAAGCAGACTTTCCCTGTGCCTGTAGACCAGGACCTTGCCCAGCCCCCTCACTTCCTCCCCAACAGGTACCAGTTGAAGCAAACTTTTTGTTATTAGGATGATATCAGCACATTTTGGAAAACCACTGAAGATAAATCACTCTTTGATCCAAAATGCATAACAGTTTTGTAGCCAGCCCTATTTTGCTGGCTGGTCCAGTCAGAGACGTGTTTGTCATAGGAACAGCACACAGCCATGCCTGCAATGGCACTTCACCTGTGATTTCCAGCTTGGGCTGAATTTGTTTTAAATATGACTCATAGTGTTGAAATGAGCAAACCTCAACTGTTCTTATAGTTTACAGATGATCAGGTGTATTTATTGGCAAAGGACTTAGTGTCAAGGTTTTTAAATATATTGATTTCCTACCTCGTTCCACAGGGGTTTTAAGATAGTTTACTATAGCAAGGCAGCCTACCTTGGAAGTATCTGGAAAAGGAAAAAACAAATCAAAGATAGAGACATAATATGTTTTAGACTGAGGCTCTTATGAAAACATAAGCATGCAACCCTCTGTGCTGGCTCTGAGCAGGAACAAACACAGCTTTAAACTTCCCAGCAGCTCATGCAAAAACGAAATGGACTTGTCCACGGCTCATACGTTCCATGTGTGTGTTCATTTATTCGCTCACTTGTTCACTCAACAGGCATTCAGTGAGGACTGGCCAGTGTCAGTGAGAGGTTCTGGGAACAAAGGGTTGAAGCAGTTGGGCGTGGCCCTCTGCCCTGACAGCGCTTAGAGACAAGTGTAAGAAACAGACAAATCTCTCAAATGAGCATGTAATTATAAGTTGTATTTAGGAAAAGCATGAAGCACCACATGCCAGAACACAAAATAACCACTTAATAAAAGCACAATGATTCTTGGCTCAAAGGAACTTTTCCCAAAGATGATCTAGTGGTTGGAATGATGTCTTCAATTACCCCCTCGGCAGACACAAGACAAGTCTCCTGGGTTGTCCCTGACAGTGGCCCCTGGTGTGAGCTCATGATTCCACGACACAGGTCCCTCAGACCCCCGGGGTTCTGAGGCTATGTGTATTTTGAGATATCCGGGCATTCTTTAAAACTAGTGGTTTCATTCCAGTGACAAAGTCATTAATATTGAAAGTGTGCTCTGGATCATTATGATGACAAGTCCCAAACTGAGGCTGAGGCCCATGTTGTCCTCTGTGCCTTCCCCTTCCTGGTGAGCCAAGGGCAGGCCTGATGGGCAGCATCATAGTGGGCCGGAGGGGAGGGGAGGATGCCCAGAGTGTGACTAGTGGAGAGTCTGCCCACGGTACCTGCTTGGCAGATGAAGAGAACAGCTGCTATACTGGCAAGGAGCGAAGATCTCTTGCAAACAGATGTGGTCCAAAAAGCAATGGGAAAGTTGCTGTTGGTGTTAGCAATACTTTGATTCGATCTCCACCTACACTGAGCTAGTAACACACATGAAGTACCCTGCATCTCAGGTAATGAGAAAGGTACTTTGTGAGTCATTAAGTGGAGTCAGATTGTCTGACTTCAAATCCCATTTTTCTCTATTTGCTGTAAGACTCTGGGCAAGTTATTTAACCTCTCTGTTCCTCAGTTACTTATGAGAACATAGCATTGTATGTGTGTGATATTAGTTTCATAGCAATATTACAGGAATTAGTGAATTATTATACATGAGACTTGGAACATATAGTAAAGTTCAATAAATTTTAATGATTATCACTATTTTTATTAGTCTTAGATGATGCCTCATTTATGTAGCCACTCCAGAGTAGATGGATGGCAGATTTTTTAAAGCTGCTATTTGATTGTCTTCAAGATGCAAACATGTTTTTGAGGTTATTAAGGCTGTTTTGCTTCACCTATATTAGTCTTGTCAAAGTTCTAAAAATGATAGCGTGTAGAAAGTAGACCTCGGGCTACAACTGCATGTTGTTAATTCCAAATGGTGTTTTCAGCAAGACAACATGACCTGTTGCAGTAAATCGACTTTTATTAATCTGACACTTTGAAGTTTGGTAGTTGTATTTGTACATTTGCTTTGGCATTTAGTAATAAAGCTGGGAAGCAGAGATGTTTAGACTTGGTCTTTATGAATGTACACATTTAGGTTACATTTTAATAAAAATCGCTTAGATCAACCCTGGGGTCAACAGATAATTTTTTTCCTTCAAAAGGGATTTTTGTGTGGTTTAGGCATTTTGAACTGTGTACAGGAACATGCCCAAGATTCCTAGAATAGCATTTTTGAATCTCTAGAGACCAGATTGCAGCCCCAGCTTTGGACCCCAACACGCACCTTGGCTACTGAAGTTTTAGCCAACTAAACTATGAAAGAATTTTTTTAAAGATTTATTTTATTGAAAAGATTTACAGACAGAGGAGAGGCAGAGAGAGAGAGGTCTTCCATCAGCTGGTTTACTCCTCAATTAAATGGCCACAACGGCTGATGCTGCGCCAATCCGAATCCAGGAGCCAGGAGCTTCTTCTGGGTCTCTCACGCGGGTGCAGGGGCCCAAGCGCTTGGGCCATCTTCCACTGCTTTCCCAGGCCACAGCAGAGAGCTGGATGGGAAGTGGAGCAGCTGGGACTTGAACTGGCGCCCATATGGGATGCTGGCACTGCAGGTGGTGGCTTTACCCGCTACACCATAGCGCCGGCCTCTATGAAAGAATTTTAAAGCAGTGATTCTCCACATTGCCTGTCCTCTACCACTGAATCCCAAACTGAAAGAGCACTGATGGAGAGAGAAGCTTCTAGCAAAGACTCATCCAAACCTATCTTCCAAAGCAGACTACTTTGCTGATATTATTGAATAAAGTGGAAAGGAAGTCTAGTCTTTGAGGGTACAAAGTCTGACTGTTTTAATTAAAGCAAGTTTATTGATTGCATTATTCAGATCTATTTTTAAGTTTTCTTTATGCTCAGTGATCTGTTAAAGATTGCAAGAGGGCCAGCATTGTGGCACAATGTGTTAAGCTGCTGCCTGCAATACCAAATCCCATATTGGAGCACTGGTTTGAGTCCTGCCTGCTTGCTTCCAGTCCAGCTCCCTGCTAATGTGCCTGGGAAGGCAGTGAAAAATGGCCCAAGTACTTAGACCCCTGCCCCTATGCAGGCCACTCAGAGTTCCTGGATCCTGGCTTTGCGTGACCCAACCCCAACTGTCACGACCATTTGGAGAGTAAACCAGCAGATGGGAGATACTTACCTCTTTCCCTCCCTCCCTCTCTGCCACTCTGCCTTTCAAATAAATAAAGTGTTAAAAAAGATTACTGGGCTGGCGTGTGGTGTAGAGGGTTAAGCTGCTGCCTGCAGTGTCTGCATCCCATGTGGGCACCAGCTCGAGTCCCAGCTGCTCCACTTCCAATCCAGCTCTCTGCTGTGGCCTGGGAAAGCAGTGGAAGATGGCCCAAGTCCTTGGGCCCCTGTACCCACATGGGAGACACAGAGGCAGCTCCAGCCATTGTGGCCATTTGGGGATGAGCCAGCAGATAGAAGATCTCTTTTTCTCTCTGCCTCTGCCTCTCTGTAACTCTGCCTTTCAAATAAATAAATAAATCTTAAAAAAAAACAGGGGCCGGCACTGTGGCGTAACAGGTAAAGCCGCTGCCTCCAGTGCTGGCATCCCATGTGGGCGCCAGTTCGAGTCTTGGCTGCTCCACTTCCAATCCAGCGCTCTGCTGTGGCCTGGGAAAGCAGTGGAAGATGGCCCAAGTCCTTGGGCCCATGCACCCACGTGGGAGACCTGGAAGAAGCTCTTGGCTTTGGATCGGCACAGCTCTGGCCATTGTGGCCATCTGGGGAGTGAACAGAAGACTCTCCCCACTTTCTCTGCCTCTGCCTCTCCTTCTCTCTCTGTATAACTCTGACTTTCAAATATTTTAAGCAGCAACTTAACTCTTGCACCAAATATCAATCCCTATTTTAATCATTTACTCGCTTCCTTTTATAGTTTCATAATCTAAATTTGTATCTTCAAACAAAATAGATCAGACTTGTTTTCCTTAAACTTTATGAAGTTGGAATTGTCTCATTTGTCTTGCTGAGTGTTGTGACTGTACCACTCCTCTCCACGAGCACTATTTAGATGCTTTAAAAAGTATATTTATCCTAGGAGTGTTTGGAGCCCTTCGCTTGGCTGATGGTCAGAACTATCTTTGGTGGGTTGTTGGGTAACCCAGCATATCCAAGGCAGAGGTGGTTTGTGGAAGACAATGGTCACTTTGAGATGAGTTTGATGTATGGGTGGTCAGTAGAGAGGCAGGTGTGTGGCTCTGGGCTAAGATCCAGGAGGGAGATCTCAGCTGGGGGCATAGGGTTCTGGCACACAGATAGCAATGGTTTCAAGATGGCAGCATGGGCCTGCCTTTTCTTTCTCCAAAATGACCAAAGACAAGAGGGAAAACAGATCTGTCATCATTGTGGACAACAGAGAGATAACAAACAATGGGCCCAGATTCTTGAAGAACTCTGTAGAGCATATGGTACCAGCCAGTCCCTGATTCAATAAGGGACCTTCCTGGAAGAAGTGGCAATATCCTAACATCTGATTCTTAGGATAATCCCAAGGCTCAGTGCAAAAGGACTGATTGGGTATTGTATGGTCCGTGGAGTGAGGGGTGGGGTGTAAATCCAAGGGCTCTAGGAAGTCTACCAGAATTTCCACCCTGGGTTGTGGACTCCCAGTTTTATGGGCGGGGGCTTCTAGTGAAGGCAGGCTTTAACCAGCTTGCAAGATCAACTCTAAGCATCCTGACAGATGCAGGTGAAAATAGACGTAGATACACAAGTGTGGTCTGAGCCGGCAGTAGCTAACCTTAGCGTACTTTTTCTGATTTGAGGCCTCTGACTCCATGAGCTTCACAAGTGGGACCTGGAAGCCAGGGAGCCTAGGATGTGGCTGCCCAAAAACCTGTATTTCATTTGTGACCTGCAATGGACTCCCCTGTGCTTAGCCTTGAGCCCGCTGCAAAATCTTACCAGGTGGAGCAGCAAATCCCTCGACTTCATCAGTCACAGCTCCAAGGATCATTTGTCACCCTTTGCCCCAGCCCCCTATAGACAGTTGGCTTGACCAGGCATGGACTTGTGAGAACTTGGACTCTCAGGGCTGGCAGTCATACTAGGCCACTGCAAACAGGGGCCGGGGCCAGGATGAGAAGACAGAATCCTCCAAAACAGGAGAGAAATCATGGGTCTTCCCTTTGCTCTCCTTGTTGGTTGGTTAATGACTCCTTGAACTGATTCCAGTTCTAATAGCTTCCATGAGACCCAGTTTGACTTTGGTTCTAGGTCCACGTGGTTGCCCCTTCATTCTGCTGGGGCTGGTTGGCATGGGTTTCTGCTTCCTGAAGCCGTGCCGACCCTGATCAGTGTCTACACATTTCTACACATTTCATGAGTTCTTTCTGCCTCCCTAGATGTCCTCCATCCACCATTTATTTATTTATTTTTTTGACAGGCAGAGTGGAGAGTGAGAGACAGAGAAAGGTCTTTACCGTTGGTTCACCCTCCAATGGCCGCTGTAGCCAGCGCACCGCACTGATCTGAAGCCAGGAGCCAGGTGCTTCTCTTGGTCTCCCATGGGGTGCAGGGCCCAAGCACTTGGGCCATCCTCCACTGCCCTCCAGGGTCACAGCAGAGAGCTGGCCTGGAAGAGGGGCAACCGGGACAGAATCTGGTACCCCGACTAGGACTAGAACCTGGGGTGCCGGTGCCACTAGGCGGAGGATTAGCTTATTGAGCCCTGGCATTGGCCCCACCTTTTATTTAACAAGTTGATTGTTTTAGAAAGCCAATGAGATAGATAAACTTTCAGCAAGCCCAATTAAGACAAAAAAGAAATCCACAAGACTGGAATGCCATTTGGGACAAAGGGGAGAACAGAGCTGCAACCGTAAGAACACTGCATTGTTGTGTCCTTACATATGAAATTGGCTGAACTGAACCGTTTTCTCACCAAATAAGAACTACTGTATGGACTCGGGAGATGGGACGTCGTGTTCCTGGATGGGAAGAGCCAACGTTGCAAAGACGCTGGTGCTCACAGTTCCTGCTGCGTGGATGGCAGCCTTCCTGGGCACCAGAAACGATGCAGATTTGTTCCTATTTTTACAGTCCTTTGGCAGTTTTCTGCAGAATTTTGAAAGGGTAGTGAAATTCTTGTGCTCAGTTGTGAACCATGTTATTGAAGGGAAAATCCATATAAGTGCCTTGGAATGTGACTGACAAATTCTTTTTCTTGAAGAACAAATGAAGTTACTAAACTTTGAAGTGCATGAGGACTTTAGAAGACAGAATCTCATTTAACAGTGAATATGATTTTCTGCCTGTGTTATTTTATTCAGCATGCATTTCATTATGTTTGCTTTCTTCCCTTGGTATGGAACCCCCATGAGAATCTCTGGGCTTTTGCTTTTAAAAAAAAATTTCAGTGAACATTTGAGACCAGTAAAGAGTTCTTGGCTTCTGGCTTGAGTCATGCCCAGTTCTTGCTATTGTGGACGTTTGGGGAGTGAATCAGTGGATGGAAGATCTTGCTCACTGTCTGTCTTTCTCTGTGTCATTCTTATTTTCAAATTAATACATAAATAGATTTTTTTTTTTTTACAGGCAGAGTGGACAGTGATAGAGAGACAGAGAGAAAGGTCTTCCTTTGCCGTTGGTTCACCCTCCAATGGCCGCCCTGGCCGGCGCGCTGCGGCCAGCGCACCATGCTGATCTGAAGGCAGGAGCCAGGTGCTTCTCCTGGTCTCCCATGGGGTGCAGGGCCCAAGCACTTGGGCCATCCTCCACTGCGCTCCCTGGCCACAGCAGAGAGCTGGCCTGGAAGAGGGGCAACTGGGACAGAATCCCGCGCCCCAACCGGGACTACAACCCAGTGTGCCGGCGCTGCTAGGCAGAGGATTAGCCTATTGAGCCGCGGCGCCGGCCAGACCTTTTAAAAAATCTGTGAAGAGACCCAGTAAAGAGTGAGGGCTGGAGCAGCTCTCTCCTCTTCTACTTGTGTCAGATGGCAAAGTATGCATACCGATTATCCCAGCATCCTTTTATTTAGAATTTATTCCTCTTCCCATTAACACCACGTTTTCCTTGGATCTTTCCAACACCCTCGCTTGTGTCCTAAATTAGCTGCATCTGTTACCATAGCTATGCAGTATCCAGCTTAACCATTCCATGCTTGTTCTTGCCATACTATTTTCAAGACATCCTTTCTCTTACTTCATAAAATGCACTATTATTTTTCCTTCTCCTCTCTGCAGATTTTTAGCTTTTTGAAGGCAATGCATGAGTGTGTTAATAAATCAAACAGGACTGCAGGGGTTCTATCAAAAAGCACAGCTCCTGCCCCTCTCAGACCCCAAACCTACAGGCTAACTAGTTTTAGCCATGCTTTTTTTTTTTTTTTAAAAGATTTATTTTATTTATCTGAAAGAGTTACAGAGAGGTAGAGACAGAGATGTCTTCCATCCACTGGTTCACCACCCCCATTGGCTGCAATGGCTGGAGTTGCGCTGATCCGAAGCCAGGAGCTTCTTCCAGGTCTCCCACATGGGTGCAGGGGCCCAAGGACTTGGGACATCTCCTACTGCTTTCTCAGGCCATAGCAGAGAGTTAGATTGGAAGTGGAGCAGCCAGGACTAGAACTGGCGCCATATGGGATGCTGGTGCTTCAGGCCAGGGCGTTAACCCACTGTGCCACAGTGCCGGCCCCCTAGCTGTGTTTTTTTGTTCTGCTGTGGTTGTGTCTTGCTTCAGTATGCACGTCCTACTGTTTCTAGATTTATCCACCTCAGCTGTCATCTAGGGACATTTTGCCATGAAATCATACTACATCTCCTTCTCACTGCCTTTCTCTTGGTCAATCTTTTTTTTTTTTTTTTTTTTTTGACAGAGTGGACAGTGAGAGAGAGAGAGAGAAAGGTCTTCCTTTGCCACTGGTTCACCCTCCAATGGCCGCCGTGGCCGGCGCGCTGCGGCCGGCGCACCGCGCTGATCCGAAGGCAGGAGCCAGGTACTTATCCTGGTCTCCCATAGGGTGCAGGGCCCAAGGACTTGGGCCATCCTCCACTGCACTCCCTGGCCACAGCAGAGAGCTGGCCTGGAAGAGGGGCAACTGGGACAGAATCCAGCACCCCGACCGGGACTAGAACCTGGTGTGCTGGCGCTGCAAGGCAGAGGATTAGCCTAGTGAGCCGCGGTGCCGGCCGGTCAATCTGACAACTCCAGACATTGTGCTTATTAAAAACCAGATTTCTCATTCCATGGGCCGTTGATTCTGTCACTTGATGCTCTATTCTGTAAGATAATACTGTCACCACTCCTCCTTGCTGGTTTCTACCTCATGCCCTGTAGTTTGGTGTTTACTTGCACCTTACCAAAGTTACTGAAATATTTTGTTCCATGGCCACAGTTAGTTTCCATGATTTGTCTGTAAGGTAATTCTGAAAGCTGAAAACTGTTCATTATCTGACGGCATTGACATTGTTCACTGCACGATAAATAGCGCACTATAGATCCATATCCTCCTCAGGGGCTCCAGTATCTCAACCCTTGGGCCACTGAGTACCAGGGTGAAGTGCAAATGGATTCCATTGTCAGGGTCCCGGAACGCTCTCCTGAGAAGTTCTCAGAGGGCACCCGCACCGTCATAGCTGCTCCGGCTCTCCCCGCAGTGCCGTCATAGCTGCTCCAGCTCTCCCCTGCGAGCATGCGGTTTCCCTGAGAGATCCATCCCGGGATGAGAGCTGACAGGGCAGTACAAGCATGGTGCTTTGACATAAAGAGGGAGACGGCAGCTGAGTGCCTGACTGCTGACATGTGAGGGGTGGGTGCAGTGTGCCGCTCTGTACAGAGACCTGAACTTTGTGCCCCCGGGTTCAGCCTTTTTAGCCCCTCGAGCTCCCTGCAGCCCTGCCGTCTCGGAGTCAGGGACATCTTTAGGGCTCCAGCCTCCTCTTTCCTCTCAAATGTTAGTCTCCTGCCCTCTGCCATTTGCTCTCCAGAAAACTGTTGAAACCTCTCCTTTCCCTGTGAGTCTCTGTGGGTCTGTTTAATGGGGTCTTTGGAGACAGCTTAGAATTGAGCAGGCCTACCATCTGGAGTAAGAAGCCAGGAGCGTTAACTTCAGTTAGGCAACACCTAGTGGTGAAATAACCTACCACCAAGACCATGATTTAAATTCAAACCATGGCGAAGTTTGCTTTTCTTTGTTGTACAAATGCCTCCAAACAGCTGCAGCACCCCTCTGGGATCCTCCAGAAACAGTGTCACTTTCTCCCACCCTGCTTAGGGTTACTGACCTTCAGTTACATAACTCACCGGCAGAGTTATTCAGACTGCAGAGAAGTAGAAGTGGCAAACGAGAGAGTTTGGCTAATAGTCTAATGGGGATTAAGGATGAAAATGAGGATTACGAGGTGGGTGCTTGGCCTTGTGGGTGAGATGCTGACTGGGATACCTGCGTCCCTTATTGCAATGCTTGGGTTCCAGCCCCAACTCCAGCTCCTGACTTGAGCTTCCTGCCAACGCAGACCCCAGCAGTGATGGCTCAAGAAGCTGGGTTCCTGCAGTTCCTGTGAGAGACCTGGGTGTGTTCCTGAGTCTTAGCTTTGGCCTTGACTGTGGTGGGCACTGGGGAGTGAACTAGAGGATGGATGCTCTCTTTGTGTCTATTTCTGTTGACTGAATAAATTTAAAACAAAACAATTTAAAAACTAAACAGTTTTTGGGATTGTGCAATGTATCTTAACTGTTAAAATTACAGGCTATGAAACTTGTGAGTTTTGAAGCCTGTACTTACTATACTTAGTTCTGAATTGAAGATATATCAATATTTTGCATATCAAAGAATTAAAATCCACCCTTAAGACATCAGATATGTTTATGGATGAAATGATGTAATAGCTAGAATTTGTCACAAAATAACTTTTTAAAAAATTTATTTACTTGAAAGGCAGAATGACAGAGGGAGAGAGAGATCTTCTGTCTGTTGGTTTATTCCCCAACCGGCTGCAACAGCTGGGTCTGGGCCAGGCCAAAACCAGGAGCCAGGAACTCCATGCTGGTCTCCCAAGTGTGTGGTAGGATCCCAAGTGCATAGACCATCATTTGCTGCTCTCCCAAACACATTAGCAGAGAGCTGGATCAGAAGTCGGGCAGCTGGGACTCCAACCAGCATTCTAATATGGGATAGTTTCATTGCAGGCAGCAGCTTAACCCTATGAGCCACATGCTGGCCCCTCCAAATAATTTGTTGCATGTAGGGCTAGTGAGGTTAGAGGTGAGCTAAGATAGACTGTGAGTTGACAGTTGTAGATGTTGAGTGGAGTCTGTTACGTAAACTGGTGTACTTCTCAGAGTGAAAGAAATGCTACTACTAAGCACACTGGAACAAGAGTCATAAAAGGGATCTCCTTAGCAAGCAGCAGTCCAGCTCAGGCTAGCAAATGATGGGCCCTTGGAGTTCACTGTAGTATGCTCTCTCGTTCTGTATTTTTTCAAAATTTACCTCATTTACAAAAAGGCTACTGTTTGTACTATTTGCTGTTCTATTAAAATTGGAGCTTTTCATGGCAAACCATGACATTAAACATTAGCTTCAAACACAAAATGAAAATCAGACTCTTGTGAAAGAATAAATCTATTAAGTTGATTTATAGTAATGGAACAATAATCTATAGATTTCTTCAACTTGGACACCCAGGAAGCAACACTTAATTGAGTCTCCGGTGTTATAAAGCAGATCTGTAGCTTCGAGTTATACAAAGGAGCCTGGTTTTTACTGCAGTGCATCGGGTCCATAGGGATGCTATGGATGTGTGGATGCATCCTGAGACAGAACAGGCCTGTTGGGAAGGGAGGGCCAGGGCCAAGAAATTGGTGATGGGGGGGGGGATGGGGGGGGCTCCTACTTGCAGAGCAGATCTGCAGGTGCGTGGGTAGCCATCTTGGTGTGTCTCCTATCTGAGTCCTGCTGAGATAACCTCTTTAAAGTCAACCAGATTTTGAGAAAGAGGGTTTCCACTCCCACTTTGTAATTTTCATGATCCAGTCATTGGGCTTAGAGATGTTTTGTGCTGCTGCCCATGGAAGGCAGTGTGGATGAGGCACTTGGACAAGGCTGCAAGGTGGTGTCTGCCTTTAGGATGCCAGTCATTTTGATTCAGCCAGTCAGAGGGTCCAGGTGGCTGTGGGTTTGGAGGTCCTTTTGTGCCCTGTTCAAGATGGGGCTGAGATGGATCACTGCCCTGCACTCAGATGGCAGGCAGCAAGATGACACTTAGGTATTGCGTCATTATGTCAGTTCTTCAAGGCTAGAGTATAGCCACTGTAGGTCAGACACACGTTCTTTAAAGATGATTTGTCTTCAGTCTGTGTTGCTGTGTTATTTATTATTGTGTTCCTCCCAAAGTCATAAATACAGGAGGCTGCAGTCACACATCTGGTTTTGCATTTAGTATTGTCTTTTCCAGGATGTCATATAAATGACATTACAAATATAAATAGTTCATTCCTTTTGATCACTGAGTAATACAACTTTTAGATATATGTCCCACAGTTTGTTTATTCACCCACTAAAGGACATTTGTGTGGTTTCCAGTGTTTGGTGATCATGAATAAAACCATTGTATATGTTGGTGTACAGGTTTTTGTGTAGTTTGGGTAGATGGTTGGGAGTGGGATTGCAGTGTGGTAAGGTATATGTTGAACTTTATAAGAAACTGCCAAACTGTTTCCTAAAGGACTGCACCATTTGGCATTCCCGTTAGCAATGTGTGAGAATTCTAGTTGCTCGTGCTTGATATTGCCAGGGTTGATTGGTTTGTTGAGTTTTAGCTATCACAAAAGGTGCAGAGAGATATCTTACTCTGGTTTTCATTTGCATTTCCCTAATGATCAGTGACAATGAGAATCTTTTCGTGTACTGAAATGCCACAGTATCTCTTTTCTGGATATTTGCTTGTCTTGTAAATGTCAGTACGGCTTTGCCATTCTTGGGCAAACAGGAAGAGTGTGTCTGCAGACTCAAGAGGGGAGCGGAGGCTCATCAGTGTGTGTGTGTGTGGGGGGGAATCGCCCAAGAGGAGGGTGATTTCAGGAGGATGGAGTCAGGAGCCAGGGGTCTGATCCCTCTCTCCTGAGCAGGCTGCTTCTGGGGTTCTGCTTTGCAGGATTTGGGGGTACTATGAGGGATGCTTCTTTGGGAGAAGAGGGAGGGAAGGAAGGAATACAAATTGTAATATTGATTTCTTTTCTAAATATGCTGCAAGTTCTGGTCTTTAGTTCAGTATACATTTCTCTCTCTCTCTCTCTCTCTGTCTCATGATTTATTTATTTATTTATTTGAGATGTAGAGTTACAGACAGAGGGAGAGACAGAGAAAGATCTTCCATCTGCTGGTTCACTCCCCAAATAGAAGCATGGCAGGAGCTGGGCCAATCAGGAGCGAGGAGCTTCTTCCGGGTCTCTCATATGGGTGCAGGGGTCCAAGCACTTAGGCCACCTTCTACTGCTTTCCCAGGCCAAAGCAGAGCTGGAGTGGAAGAGGAGGTGTCAGGACTCAAACCGGCATCCATATGGGATGCTGGCACCACAGATGGAGGCTTAGCCCAGTACGCCACAGCACCAGCCTCAGTATGCCTCTCTTTAAAATACTTAAGTGTGGCCCCGCTAAATAGTCCCGCTGCTAATTTTCACTGGGAGGCAAAGGGAGGGATAAGTGAAAGATGCTCAGGAAGTTGTGTATTTAAAATTGCTGGAGGTGTGCTGGCAACAGCAGGTCGTTGTTCACAGTGGTAGGGAAGCTGGTGTGGCTTCACCGAGTGAGTCAGCCGGTCAACTGACTTTTCCTGAGCACCTGCTCTATGCAGCTACTCTTCCAGGGGCTGGGGATGACTTGGTAAGCCAGGAGTTCACACTCTAGTAAGGAGAGATGGAAGCTAAATGTGCAAACAGGAGGAGGCTGCTTTAGCCAGAGTGGCCCTGGGAAGCCTCTGTGGGGAGGTGGCATTGAGTGGGTTCACGGAGGGTGAGATGATGGTGGCTGGCTGCAGGCATTTGCGTTACACTGATTGAAGTGACATCACTGGCTGAGCGTGGAGGTGAGGAGGGTGTGGGGAGATTCAAGGAGAGAGAAGGTGAGAAATGATCCTCTGGAAGAGGGCACACCAGGGAAGAGCAGTTTGCCTGGCGATGTGATGAAACCACATGGAAGGTGTGGAGTGAGTCCAGTCTGCGTGGTTGTCTGCAAGTTTCAGCTGCACAGATGCAGGCCAGGAACAAGGTTTGTAGGGTTTAACCAAGGGTGGGGCTTGGTGAGGTGAGGACAGGGGAGTGGAGAGCATGGTAGAGGGGTGAGAGGTGTTTTACGAGAGTGGTTATGCAGATGGGCTTTTTAATTTAAGCCACATAAGGAGGGGTGTAAAGAGTGGGATAGACAGTGAAGAAGTGAGTAAAGGCCTCAGAGGTATAAGGGGTGTGAGAGGGGGATACACAGCAAGGTAGGGGACTGGACGAGGGTGGCTTCCAGACGCAGAGGCAGTGAGCTTCTGAGTGATGGCAAGCCCCCTAGGGTGTGACTATGGGGGTGGTGGTGGCTGGGCCTGGGGTGAAAGAGCTGGTTTGGAGGTCACACAAATGTGAGGCGAGGAGTTGGGCGGATTGCAGTGTGGACGTTGAAGTCATCAGGAAGAAGTGAAGAGAGGATGGCCAGCCCAGAGTTGAAGTCGTCATCAGAGGAGGAGAGTCACAGGAGGGGTGACAGAAGTCAGGGTAGAGTCTGGGTGCCTCCTGGGTGACATTTTAAAAAAATTATTTTCATTTTTTAATTTTGAAAGGCAGCAAGACAGAGAGATAGGGACAGAGGTCTGCCATCTGCTGATTCACTCTCTAAATGTCTGCGATGGCTGGGACTGGGCCAGACTGAGCCAAGAGTCGGGGACACAATCCAAGTCTTTCCAAATGAGTGCCAGGGATCCAAGTACTTGAGCCTTCACCTGTGCATAAACTGGAAGTTGGAACTGGAAGCAGAGCCCTGACATGAACCTAGGCACTGGATGTGGGGTGCAGTTGTTTCAAACAACGCTTTAACTATGCCAAACGCCCACCCTGGCAATGGGGTTTTTGAAGGAGAAGACATCAGCGGAGGTGGCCACATGACACAAGGAGGAGGCTGTGCACCCTGCTGGCATGTGCAGGATGTGGGAGGGAGCACCAAGGGGTAGCAGTGTGCTCAGACAAGAGCCAGGCGTGAGCTTCTAGGTTTGTGGATCACAGAAATGGACTTTATGTAGCTGGATTAGAAAGAGCTCAAAGAATTGTGTGATTGTTCAGTTTGATTGGTTTCCCAGCAGGAAGAAGAGTAAGCAGGAGGAGTTATTGACTTTGGACTCTTTTAAAACTCTGTTAAAGGCAATTAGCAGTTTCTGGTGTTGTTTAGCAAGATACTTTTCTCACAAGGGATCTCCTAGCAGATCTCATAGACTGTAAGAATGCAAGAAAAAACTTCCCGCCTCGAGACGTCCTGTTTTCGTGTCATTAATTCCGGCATCACCCCCTCAGCTATAAATCTCATCGAGAGGACAGAAGGCCTCTGTCCTTTCCTATCACCGTCTTGCTGTGTGATGTCTCCCCCGTCTAGCCTGGCTGGGCGGATGGTGACATTTAACGTAATGAAGTGCTTACGGAAAAACGAGGATTGATGGAGAAGATGGGCTTTCTGTGGTTCATGCTTCTGTGCATTCGAAAAGGACATCTTTGGAGGAATAAAGCATGGTACGGGAGACAGTGGAATTTTTTAAATGCATGGTCATAAGTCTCAAAAGAGCATTCCGTGCTACCTGGTGGTTTGGAGGCATTTACTTCCCTATTTTCCGTGGTGTGGGGTGTGGGGTATGGGGGAAGTGCTGTGGGGTGGCAGTGTGCTCAGGACAGAGCCAGGCTCTCACACACTGGATGCCTCCGACTTCATTGAGAAACAATGAACTGGGAGCTCCTGCATCTTCCGACCTGACCATTGGACCCTTTCTTCAAACACATACCTCTCTGCATTTTCCTGACATGAACCTCCCAGGTGCTCAAACCAAAACTCTTGGAGTTATCCTTTCCTTCACTTTCTCATCTAATCCATTAGCCAATTCTGTTGGCTCAATCCTCTTTCTACTTGTGTCCACAGTAATAGCAGTAACTGATATTTATTTAGTACTCCCTTAATGTTAGGCTATAGATATACATTTATATTTCTTTGTTTTTAAATTCTAACCATCACAACAACCCTATGATATTATTAATCTCATTTTTGAGTGAATGAGAACATATATAATAAGCAAGAAACAATTCTTTGTGGATTGAGTCAACTTTATGATAGTAAACTCTATATAGACCTACAGTTTATGACTTAAGGAACTCAATCCATTCTTGTGGTTTATTTTTCTCCTTTACTGTAAGCATAATAGTCAATAGTGTTATTGATAGAGAATTAGGGACAGTATCTTATTTTAAGGTTTCTGTGTCCTTGCTAGGCATAGGTCACCTTGCCTGTGTTTGTGGGTAAATGTCCAAACGGAGTGTGCTGCAGAACTTCTAGCCTCTTTGGCATCCTCAAACCATTCCTGACAAGAATTATATGCATCTCAAGCACTAAAAATGTTTATGTCTGATCATTATAATACTGTGATGCAGTTTACTAAGTGTATCTTTGTGAAAAGCAAGGATTCTTTTCTTTCCCATGACTTCAGTGCGTTTTCTGTAACCTGTGGAATATTTTGAGAAGATGATATTCAAACTCCAAGAGGTGTTCCTTTCCTAAGTTTCGGATGTATTGATTGATTTTGAGACCGCTATACTCTAGCATTCTTACAAAGTATGATGAGAGGTGGTTGGAGTTCAGTAGAAAGCAACCAACATGATCAAGGAATTAGAATTTGGTGCATTTGATGAAAAAATCTGAAGGAACTTGGGCTGTTTAGATGGGGGAGGAGCTGGTTAAGCAGTTACTTTGTTATGCTTTTTTTTTTTTTTTTTTTTTACAGGCAGAGTGGACAGTGAGAGAGAGACAAAGAGAAAGGTATTCCTTTGGCCGTTGGTTCACCCTCCAATGGCCGCCCCGGCCGGCGCACTGCGACCGGCACACCACGCTGATCCAATGGCAGGAGCCAGGTGCTTCTCCTGGTCTCCCATGGGGTACAGGGCCCAAGCACTTGGGCCATCCTCCACTGCACTCCCTGGCCACAGCAGAGAGCTGGCCTGGAAGAGGGGCAACCGGGACAGAATCCGGTGCCCTGACTGGGACTAGAACCCGGTGTGCCGGCGCCGCAAGGCAGAGGATTAGCCTACTGAGCCGCGGTGCCGGCCATGTTATGCTGTTTAAGAGAAATTTTTGTTCATAAAATAAAGATATCTCTTATAATACGAATAATTTATCTAGCTTTGTAAGTGCAAGTTTTTCTTAAGAGTGGGAAAGGGAGGGCCCAGCGTTGTGGCAGAGTGGGTTAAGCCATTGGTTGCAATGCTTCAATCCCATACTGGGAAACCAATTTGAGTCCTAGCTGTTCTACTTCTGATCCAGTTTCCTGATAACATGCCTGAGAAAGCAGTGGAGGATGGCCCAAGTTCTTGGCCTCAGCTACCTGTGTGGGAGACCAGGATGGATCTCCTGGCTCTTGGCTTTAGTCTGGCCAAGTCTAACCTTGGCTGTTATGGCCAGTTGTGAAGTGAAATGGAATATCTGTCTCATCTAGGAGATGGAATATCTCTGTCTCCTGTCACTTCCTCTCTCTGTTGTTCTCCCTTTCAAATAGATAGATAAAACTTAAAAAAAAAAAAAGAATGGGAAGGGGAGACATGAATTTAGTTCTAGCAATTTCTCTTAGAGTCCTCTTAAGAATCAGTCCAGTAGGGTGAAGCAAACATAAAATCAAATATGATATTGCAGTTCTAAGAGCTGTCCTGGGAATGAGATTCTTATGTATAGGTGGTCTCCAACTTAGGATAGTTCAACTTAGGAGTTTTTGACCTTATCGTGGTACAGAAATGATTCACATTTGATAGAAACTCTACTTAGAATCTTGAGTTTGATTTAGGATCTTCTCCCTGGCTGGTGATGTGTGGTGGGGTCGTTTCTTGAAATCCTGGGCAGTGGTAGCAGCTACAGCTTCTGCTCAGCCTGGCCATGCCGCTGAGTGCTGATTGTTGGTTAGGTGTATCACATTGGTTTGGACTTAGGATTTTCCAGTTTAAGATGGCTGATTGGGACCCAATCCCATTATAAGCTGAGGTGTACTTGTATCATTGAACTCCACAAAACTCAACAGGAGCCCTAAGCAGGAGTCGGGGCCTGCTGTCTGATTTTTCATCCCAACCAGGCCCGCATGTCCCTATGTGTCTGAGTACCATGTGTCAGACGTTATCCATGTGAAGCATGCCCACTGGAATTCCAGGATGTCAGAGCAGAAGGCACCGCGGAGCTCTTCCAGTCAAACCCTTCAATTAACGGAGATAGACAAATGAAGCTGAGAAAAGAGGAGGCACTGACCCAAGGCGAGAAATAATTAATGGCAAATCCAGGGTTCCTGAAAAGCTCTTCTCAGGGGCGTTTCTACTTAAAAGTCATCTTCTCCCTTTTCTGATGTCAGACTTTTCAAGATGCTGTTTGATTTCAAGGGAAAGTGACCGGAGGGATAGAAATTCTGTGGAATGATTTAAAATATGGTGGAAGGGCTGGAGCAGGAACCTGTCTTGTTGGCCAGGTTTCAATGTTGATCTCTAATGGTCATTCCTGGACCCTGGGCGGAGCGGGGGGAATGGAACAATTTTAGACTTGGTGACAATGTCGTTTAGGGTTTTGATTCCTAGGGCTGCCTTACCAAAGTACGGCAAAATGGATGTCTTAGGACAACAGAAGTCACTTCTCTCCTGGTTCTGAAGACCAGAGCTCTACAACCACGGGGTCAGCAGGGCCATGCTCGCTGTGAAGGCTCTAGGGAAAAGTCCTCCCTGTCACTGCCTGCCTTTGGTCACTGCCAGTGGTTCTTGACATTCTTTGGCTTTGCTGCCATGGCCCCTTGTGCCTCCATCATCACACGTCCTCCATGTATGTGTCTCCCCCTCTTCATAAGGATGCTGTCTGATCCACTGTAATCTTGATTATGTCTGCAAAGACCCTGTTTCCAAATAGGCATGCATTTGCAGATTTCAGGTGGACGTGAATTTCTGGAGACAGTGTTCAACTCAAAGTTATGATGGTTTTATGTTTCTTTTTTCCCCAAGAATTTATGTTTGTATGCCCTGAAAGGTGTGTTGTTTTGATGAGGAAAAGCGAAAGGGAAGGAGAATGAGCGAGTGAGCCAGGGAAGAAGGGAAAGGAGAGAGCGAGCCTGGAGCCCTGCTTTTGAGAGTGGATTTGGTGGGACACCGTCCCCAAGGGAAGGAACATGAGCTGGAAGCCGCCACGGTCCTTTAGATTTGGGAGACCCTCTTCTCTGCCTTCCTCACTGCACCACCAGGCGTCCAGGGCCTAGAAGTCCTGAAACGAGGAGCTGAGTTTACCCTGGTAGCCCCAAACCTTACAGAACATGGAAATCTTGTGTCCGTGTAACACTCTATGTTGGCAAAGAACGGCCCCTGGCTGCATGAAATAGAAACTCAGTCACAATGGCTCAGCCAAACAGGGCTTTATTCCCCTCACCTACGAAGTCCAGAGGTTGGCCACCCAGGGCTGGTGCAGCCCCTCAAGATGGCACTAGCGTCCCAGGAAACTTCTGTCTCTCTGCTCTGCCATGCTTAGCCCATGGCATTTCTTTCTCTCAAAGATTTGTAGATCAGCCTCCTTACTACCTTCTAGACAGGGAGGAGGACTAGTATTCCCATTAGGAAATTAGACTTTCTCAGCCATTCCCAGTGGATTTCTGCATGCACACGATTGATCGGGACTGAATTGAATGGCGCCTTCTGGCTTCAGGGAAGGCTGGGCAAAGCAGTTTTTCAGTTGGGCAAAGCCGAGTGTCTGTTAGGGAGGATGACAGGGAGGTGAGCATTGCCTCAGTAGCCAGAGGTCATTGCCACACATAGAATTTCCCGTGTTTAGTGACAGGAGGTTGCCCCTGCTAAGCCTTTGTGCCAGCTGATCTTCACCAGATAGTACTTCCTCTGGAATTGTAGGTTTTTCACATTAGCCTCCCAGTGTTTTTGCTTTTTAAAGAGTAGGTGGTGTTCTATTATTATTGCTTTTTAAAGATTTATTTGAGGCCAGCGCCATGGCTCACTAGGCTAATCCTCCACCTGTGGCGCCGGCACACCGGGCTCTAGTCCCGGTTGGGGTGCTAGATTCTGTCCCGGTTGCTCCTCTTCCAGTCCAGCTCTCTGCTGTGGCCCGGGAGTGCAGTGGAGGATGGCCCAAGTGCTTGGGCCCTGCACCCCATGGGAGACCAGGAGAGGCACTTGGCTCCTGGCTTCGGATCAGCGCGGTGTGCCGGCCACGGCAGCCATTGGAGGATGAACCAACGGCAAAAGGAAGACCTTTCTCTCTGTCTGTCTCTCTCTCACTGTCCACTCTGCCTGTCAAAAATAATAATAAAATAAAAAAAAAATAAAGATTTATTTGAAAGGCAGAGTTTCAGAAGAGGAGAGACAGAGAGAGAGGGAGAGAATCTTCCATGCGCTGGTCTACTCTCCAAATGGCTGCAGTCGCCAGCCTTGGGCCAGGCGGAAGCTTCTTCTGGGTCTCCCACATTGGTGCAGGGTCCTAGCGCTTAGGCCATCCTCTGCTGCTTTCCCAAGTGCATTAGCAGGGGCCGGATTGGAAGTGGAGCAGCCAGGTGTTGATCTGGTGCCCATATGGGACACTGGTGTTGCAGGTGGAGGCTTAACCTACTGTGCCACAGGGCTGGCCCCTAGCCTCCCAGTTTAACCCTGCTGTGTTAGTTCAGTACGACACCAGCAGCGTAGGACTGCCCATACACGTAGGGCTTCATGCTTCACCCAGAGCCTTCCCCCTGTTTGATGGCTTGATATGTCTTTGCACTCCTATGCTAATTTCATTTTCTTTAATGTGCTCTAATGGAATTTGGAACGTACTTCTCTATAGCTCCCAAATCCCTTTCCATACAGCTGCCATGTTTAATGCAATATACTCGGAGTGCATTATAAAAGCAGTAGTGTGTCTTTTGGCCAGGATTTAAAGCAGTGAAAAGACAGAGCCTCTACCTTCTCTGAAACAGTAGATGCTGCAGGTGGCTCAGCTGACTTTGTCAGTGGTGGGATCTCCTGTGATCACCTCTGTGGCCACACAGTCTAATCGCCAGGGAGCCCAAGTGCAGGCCTCCATCCCTAGATGCAAAGTGCTCTGTTTGGATCCAAGTAAAATAGACCTGCAAGGAGGAGCCCGGTGGTAGGAGAAGAAGCTGTGAAGACCTCCTTTCCTTTTTGATTCTCCTCATTTTTGGCTTGTGTGAGGTCAGGGGAGGAGCTGGGTACTGCAGTGTAAATTAACTGACACTGGGGCATGCCTATGTCAAAGGTAATCACACAGAGACATGGAACAGATGCCAGAAAAGGATTCCTTTGATCAGTCTTTGAATAGGTGACTTTTCTCTGAGCTCTGGGGACTTGTGGTGAGAGGGCGGGGGCAGGAGTGATAAGACAGCCGTGCTGTGAGGCAGGAACCTCTTCACAAGTGTGGGCGCGATGTCCAGGGAGAACACTGGCCATCACGCCGTTCGCCATGCTTTCCTGTGAATATGGGCTCTCTCCTCAGTTCTGGGGGGAGGTGACCAGCGACAAAGCTCCTGCTATCTCATCAGCAATACTGTCAAGATTTTCTAAAAGGCATTAAGATTTTATGCTGCTATAAATTTCCAGGAAAGTGCAGGTTGTAGGCTCACACCCAAGGGCAGCAGTGGAAAGGAGCAAATGCCCTTGTTCCATTTTGATAGTTGACCTACAAAAAAATTGATTTCAAATGGTAATCCCACCAAATACAAAGGGAACAGTGTGGTTATCACTGAGTAATGTTTCAGAAGGGTCAGTCTGAAATTGTAAGTGGTTTTGAAGCCACTGACCCATAAAGAGATACAGTGTCTGGAATGATGTGTGTAGATGATATAAAGAGATGGGTGATGGGGCAGAAGACAGGATGTGTTTCTCTTGCCTGAATGCCAGTGCTGTGGCATGATGGGAATGGATGAGGCATTGTAAGCATGGCGGGAGAGCACATGGCATTGTGGGGGAGCTCATGATGTGCTGGGAGAGCTCGTGGCATGATGGGAGAGCACTTACCACACGGCTCTGGATTGTAATCTTCAAGTTCAGTGTCCTGAAGTTCAAGAATCTGTTATTGGACTGTTAGCTCCAGGAGTTCAGGGGCCACTTCTGAATCTCTGCTGTCTCCCTGCACTTAGCCCAGTGCCCCATCTGACCTTCAAAAACTGTGAGAGGAGTAAAGACATCAGGAGAGCAATGATGCCCCTGTAGTTCCATCCAAAAACCTTTGTCTCAGCAAAAGCATTGGGCACAGACACTAATGTGGCAGCTCCAGGCTGTGGGTCAGTGATGGGAAGCCAGCACGGGGTTCTTGGTGTCTTGCCAGGGAATACGGATGAGACATGGAACTCTGGGGAGGTGTGGAAGCCTCAGAGGCTGGGCTTGGAGGGTGTGCATATTCTGGGGTTCCATAGTGAAAAAACTACCAAATCAAAACTTGACTCCAGGTGTTTTGCCTCCTAGGCCAGTGTTTTCCCAACCTGCCCTATCTGGGAGGTGGCGGAGTCAGGCTGCCTGAGTTACAATCCCGACTGTCCTCACCTACTAGCGGTGTGACCTTGGACATGTCTCCTCACCTTCTCACCTCATTTCTTCATTAAGGTTTACTGCAAGGACTGAAGGGGTTAATGCATGGAGCTGGTGCTTGGTCCTGTGAACTGTTTCCTTATTGCTGGCAGCTGCAAGCTCTACTGCTATTGATGCTTTTAGTATCTGCCTCTTTACAGCTCCAGAAATGAAAATGAAAGAGTGGTGTGCTATGCATTGTAACCAAAGGGAACCATCCGAGAGAGACTTACCATGATAAATAATCCTGCTACCCACTGATGGATACCCCAAGGGCTCAGAGGAGCTGCCTATTAATTGTATTCCAAAGATCAGAGGAAACTTCACTAAGGGGCTGACATTTGAGCTGGGCCTTGCAAAGCAAGTTGGAATGCTGCGTGGTTCAATTCCTTCTTGGAAGAATCCTTTTGAAGCTCAGAAGCTGTTTTACTATTGGGTGCTCTTTTAGAAGTGGTCATCACAACTGCAGCCTCACCAACTCATTATTATTTGACTTCTGAAAAGGAAACGTCTATTATTTATAACTCTTCTCCATAATTTACATAACCTGCAGGTTTTAAAAATAGGTGAGTTTCATGGCAAACTTCGGTAAAAATTGTGCTTATTTTTGGCAATAAGCTACATTGAGAGATTTGTGTAATGTATCCGGTTAATCCATTTCTCTAATTATTGGCCGTGGAGATTGGATCAATTTATCTCCTCTCTGCAGGGTCTTTTGTTGTCCTTGGATGCCCACCTCCCCTGTATCCCTGAGCATATGCTTCTGATGAATCACGAAAGTGGTGACAGTCCCTGGAATAATTGGGCGTTATATAAAAAGCTCTTGCTGTGCGTTCTCAAGAAAGAAGGGCAGGCAGTCTACCAGTTAGCACGGACAGCTGCTCTCCTGGGACTCGGGGCGAGGTTCTCGTCTGGCTTTGGATGGGGTCTGCCCCTCACTCTCCTCAGTGGCATTTTCCTGCTTTGTGCTGGGATATTATAGAAACTGTGCCAACCTCAGGGCTGTGCCTTGTGCCTCAGCAGGAGGCCAGCGCCTTTGCAGCCAAGCTCTGCTTCCCCACTGTGAAGGTCTCTTCCACCTGCTCTGTCTCTGCTTCCATGCTCTGTGGCACTGTCTGGAAAGGAGTGGGAATGGATATAAAGATACGGGCCCATGTTGGGGTGCAGAGGGTTAAGCAGCTGCCTGTGTTGCTGGCATCCCATGTGAGCACGGGTTCGAGTCCCGGCTGCTCACCGAGTCCTTCCTGTTGTCCCCATGTGGACATCTGCTGCTGCCCTCTAACTGGCCTCCCCATGCGCATGTGTGCCTCACCCTGTGGGGAGCAACTCAGACTAGACTGTTACTGGAATTAAGACTTATTCTATGCATCTGCTCTCCCACAATATAGCGCTGAGAAGGGAGTAACAACTTCTACACAGCTGCCTCTCGCCAACTTGAGTGATGACCTGCAGGAGCTGATCCTGCTCCTGATTGGAGGAGAGCAGCGTACTCGGCGTGTGGGTAGCAGAGTTGGGATTGGTGGAAGAGGACTATAAAGGAGGAGAGAGACAACATGCACTGGGAACATCTATCTGAAGGAACATCTGAGCAGCCCCCGAGAGAGCCGGCCGGCGGTGTGCCGCTCCCCCGCGGAAGTGGGGAAAGTGGCAGGGGGAACCGCCCTTCCACGGAGGTGGAAGGGTCGGTAGCCAACCCGGGAAGAACCAGCAGCAAACCCGGGGAGGGCCGAGCAGACAAAAGAACAGCGCAGGGTCCTGTGTCGTTCCTCCACGAAGAGGGGGAGCGACATCACCCCTGCTCAGTTTTCCTGCTGCAGCCAGTGTGGTTTCAGTATGCCAACGGGACCTTGCTGTCCTCTGGTGTGAAGCCCGTGAGTGCTTCCTACGGGCAGGGAAAAGGTAAAAGTCCCCTGTGCTGGAATCTCATAGCGCTCGCCCCACTGCCTGCTCAGCTCTGGCTGCACTGGGCTTCTTCAGCTCACCATGGCTTCCCCGCCTCAGGGCCTTTGCTGTTCTGCCTGAAATGCCCTGAACTGCCTCGGCTAGCTCCCTCTTGTTATTTGTCTCAAACTATGTTCTACTCCCATCTATGTATAGTATATGAGAGTACATGTACACACACACACACATACACATATGTGCACACACATGCACACGTTTCCACACATACAGAATCTTTTTCTGAGTAAAGTGCAGATGTAATGCCCATTGACCCCTAAAAGACTTCAGTGTGTATTTCTTAAAAACAAAGACCTTAACTTATAAACCCAAATATAATTTTTGATCTCTGTAAACTAGACAGTTAACTTTGATAAACCAGGTAATTAGAATGAATATAATCTTGTTATCTACACTGTATTTAAATTGTGCCAATCCCACTAGTATTCTGTAATAAGAAAATCAAGCAGTGAAACATTTATTTCAGAGGCACAGTGAGAGAGCGAGTAAGCATGAGAGGGAGAGAGAACGAGTAGGCATAAGATAGATAGAGAGAGCATCAGTCTACTAGCTCCCACCTGTTGAATCGCTTACTCCCCAAATGCCTGAGACTGGGCTGAAGCTGAGGTGAGGTCAGGAGCTATGAACTCAGCCTTTCATGTGGGTGGCAGGAACTCAAATCCTTGAGGTATCACCACTACTTCCCAGGGTGTGCGTTAGCAGGAAGCTGGACTCAGGAGCTGGAACTGGGCAGTGAACTGTGCGCTCTGCTATGGATACCCTAACCATCACCTTAATCATAGACCAGATGTCCACCCCTGAATGAACCAATTTTTTTTCTGATCTGGATTTGATCCCAGGTCATGCCTGTCTGGGCTATTTCAGCCTGGAACAGTTTCTCTTCTTGATGGGTCTTCTTTTCTTTTTAAAGGGTCTCGTCTTTCACTTTGGGCTTGTTTGGTAGCCTGTCACGGTCAGGTTCGGCTCATGCCAGCTTGACAGGAGTACCAGCGAAGGCACACACTGGCCTTATTTGGTTAAGGTGGCATTTGCCAGGCTGCTCTGCTGGAAGGGTCCTGTTTCTCTCTTTGGTTTGGAGAGGCTTTGAGAGGTGGAATCATTGTTTGTCGTCATACTTTTGCCTGATAGCTTTTGCATCCAATGGTGTTTCTTGCTTGGAACACTTACTACCACTGTGGTCACCATGAGAGTGAGTGCTATTCTCCTTGTATAGCTCTCATCACTTTGAGTTTTAGTATCCCTCAAGCATGTAAACTCTGGAAATAGGCTCCTTATCTGTCTGTGTCTCCCCTGGTACGTGAAACAGTGCCTGACAGAAGGCTGCCAGTAAATACTTGATTGATGGGTGAGTTTGCTCAAATGGCTGAGTATATGAATATGACTTAGCATGGGTTGTGTCCCCTCTTTTGACCTCTGCAGTCTCCTTGGCTCTGTGCTGGCCACATTAGCCTTCCTTTGACTGAATGGCTGCTTGCCATCTCTGATCACCACAGGGCCTTTGTACATGCTAGTGTCCTGGCCTGGGCACCCTTTATTTCCTGTTTCATCCTGACTCTATTCTTCCCTATTATGTCACCTCAGATGCTACTTCCCCTGGAAATGTGTCTGATCTCCTTTCCCATGAGGCAAGTTCTCTAGCTGCAGGTGTTCTAGTCACTGTGTGTGTCTCCTTCCCAGCACCTGTCATGGCACAAGTACAGTTACTTCTGCGATAAATAGTCAATGGCTTCTGCCCAAACCAAACAAGCTCCTCTGTTCACTGGGGTGTTGCCTTGTTTTGCTCACTACCCATCCTTCTTAAAAAAAAAAAAAACTTTTTTTTTTAAATATTTGAGAAGTAGAGTTAAAGACAGACAGAGGGAGAGACACTGGGTCACTCCCTAGATGGCTGCTTCGGCCAGAGCTGAACCGATCCGAAGCTAGGAGCCTCTTCTGGGTCTCCCACGCAGGTGCAGGGGCCCAAGCACTTGGACCATCTCCTACTGCTTTCCCAGGGCATAGCAGAGAGCTGGATCGGAAGAGGAGCAGCTGGGACACGAACCGGTGCTCATATGGGATGCCGACGCCGCAGAGTGAGGCTTAGCCCATTACACTACAGTGCTGGCCCCCAACCACCCGACTTCTACATAGCATTTGCTGAATGTTTCTTTCCTGCAGCTAAATAACTGACAGCTGATAATAGAATTAATTTCTTTTCTGCAGTTTTTCAGTTTGGAGGGAGTTGATTGAATGAGTTGCTTAGCTAATTAAATCTTCACTGTTTGGTTAAAAATTCTCAGTGTGCTTTTAATACTATGAAACATTCTACAAAGCTATTAAAATTTTCTTTAGCCTTCTGTCAGATATTTACCAAGGGTCTTAACATAATCGAGCGTGTTCTGTTTGGAATGCTCCGTCTGAGTGTTTTCATTGTCGAAGCTGAATGAGCTTGGAAGCAGGTAACGTTGTGACCCCAAATTACCAAATTAAGCTAATTTGGTTTTTTCAAGATATGCAGGCTAGAGCACCTTGGTAATAAGTTTGCTATCAAAAATGCAAACTCAGAATAATTTCTTGTCTCATTTAAACACATATGCTGACACCTTGTCTGGGAACAGCCAATAAACTTTATAATGAAAAAGGAATATTCTGGAAACCACTGCCCAAAGTCTTAACAGGGACTAATTATAAGAAGAAGATCATTTTAAGACAGTATTTTAATTTGCTTGGTGAATTAGAACTTTGGTTTGAGAGGCAGTGCCCCTCCCAACCACCTGCCTCTCTTTGCCATGAGCGGTAAATACCAGGCATCCACAGCTTCTGCAAAGCCTTGACTCTTAGGGTTTTATTTAGAAATAAACGTGGCACGTCTTTCAGAATGTTGCAAACTTACTGAGAAGAAACTAACCTTTTCTTCTTGTGCCAATGCTAAGAATATCCTTTTTTTTTTTTTTAAGATTTATTTATTTGAAAGGCAGAGTGAACACAGAGATACAAAGAGATCTTCCACCTGCTGGTTCATTCGCCAAGTGACCTCAATGGGCAGGGCTGGGCCAGGCCTAAGCCAGAAGCCAGGAACTTCATCTGGGTCTCCCACCCAAGCACTTAGGCCATCTTCTCTGCTTTCCTAGCCACAGGAGCAGGGAGCAGGATTGGAAGCGGAGTAGCTGGGACTCAAAATAGCGTTCATATAGGATGCCGGCATCGCTTAACCCCCTGCAACCACAGTTCCAGCCCTCAGTGCTAAGTATTTGGAAGCAGGCATTCTCCCTCGTATATTACCTGGCTGATGGTAATGTATGCAAGAGCAGCATAGGGAGGACAGCAAGATCCCACCTCCTCCTCAGGGAAATGGATGAGTATTCCCAGTAGAACAGAGGTGCTGCCTCTCACATTTATTTCATGGTAACCCAGCTCCTAGAGAAATGGAGTAAAAATATGACCAACTTGTATTTTGTGCAAGTCCTGTTATATGTCATATATTATAAGACTTATAAATTTCTTTTCAAAACATTTTGTTTGCAAGCACACACGAGAGAGAGAGAGTGTGTATTTTCCCATTTGCTGGTTCACTCCCCAAATGTTCTCAATGGCTGGAGCTGGACTGGGGCCAAAATTTGGAGCTGGGAACTCAATTCAGGTCTCCCACGTGGGTGGCAAGGAGCCAAGTACTTGAACCATCACTGCTTCCTCCAAGGATCCACATTAGCGGGGAGCTGGAGTCAGGAACTAGAGCCAGGGCTCCAACTCAGGTACTCTGATATGAGATGTGAGCATCTACACTGGATGCCTGCCCTGGGCTTCTCATCTAACCCCTGTGTAACAAAATCCATGGGATGGGATTTCATATACTTTTCTCAGAGATCATGTGTTTTGCTCTCTCAAGCATGCATTGTCAAACTTAAATACTTTTAGGTAACCTTTTAAAAATAATAATGGGGGCTGGTGCTGTGGTACAGTAGGTTAATCCTCTGCCTGAGGTGCTGGCATCCCATATGGGCGCTGGTTCTAGTCCTGGCTGCTCCTCTTCCAATCTAGCTCTCTTCTGTGGCCTGGGAAAGCAGTAGAAGATGGCCCAAGTCCTTGTGCCCCTGCACCCACATGGGAGACCAGGAAGAGGCACCTGGCTCCTGGCTTCAAATCAATGCAGCTCCAGCTGTTGCGGCCATTTGGGGAGTGAACAAACGGAAGACTTTTCTGTCTGTCTCTCCCTCTCACTGTCTGTAACTCTACCTCTCAAATAAATAAATAAAATCTTGAAAAATAACAGGCTGTTGGCTGTGTTCTGAGTGTAGCCAGGGACCTCATTTTTGGCTCTTGGAGGGTCGTTTGAGCAATGTTCTGCATCAGGGAATGCAGAACTATCTTGCCTGATGTCCAGAGAATATCAAAGACCTGAGTGGATTGCATTACCCTAAAAGCTGGGCCCCGAGGGTAAGTAATGGCCACTGTGTTTTCTCCTCTTTGAGTTTTTGTGGCATTCTGCTTATTTCATTCACTATTGTTTTGTAGCCAGCAAGAATTGAAGAATACGTCTGGCTTGACTTAATGTTTGACCTTGAACTCTATTGCTTTGATCACAGGCATTATTGTGTTTTTTTTTTTTTTCTAAAAAAAAAATATATATATTTCTTTATTTGACAGGCAGGGAGAGAGAGAGAGGAGAGAGAGACCCAGAGATCTTCCTTCTGCTCATTCACTCCCTAAATGCTCACAATAGCTGAAGCTGGGCCAAGCTCAGGCCAGCAGCCGGGAACTTAGTCTGAGTTTTACATGTGGGTGGCAAGGATGCTGTACTTGAGCCATCCCCTGCTGCCTCCCAGGGTGCACATTAGCAGGAAGCTGGAATTGGAAGCAAGGCTGGGACTTGAACCCAAGCACTCTAAAATGAGATGCACACATTCAAATGGTGGCTTAATCACTGTACCAAACACCTGCCTCCCACCCCCATATTTTCTTTTAAAACTCCCTCTCTTCAACCAGCAGTTGATTTCTCTAAGGGTAACTATGTCACTTCACATGAAAAATTATATGTACAAATATCAATATTTAAAGTTAATTGAGAGGAAGACCCAGAGCTTAGTCCTGCCATGCCCAGAACTGGCTCCCAGGAGATGTAGCTGAGCTGTTTACCTTCCTGGAGCCCAGCCCATGTGTTCTCGGCTGAGGGCCTTGGTGATACATTTTCATGTGAGCAGAAAGGAACAGCTTTACTCTCCAAAAAATAACCAGCTCAGAAATAGAACGTCCACAACCAAGGGTGTGTTTTAGGCAGTTCTCAAATCTGCAAAGGGAGGCAGGGACGTTTTATTCTGAAGTCCAGGAAAATTTAGCGCAAGATATGGGTAGTCTCAGATTTAATTAGGAATATGAGAGGTTGGCTTTAAGAGATTGAATCAAATGTTTGTGTAAACCCCTGATTCACCTCTTGGGAATCATCAGGGTTCTTGGAACACAGTTTGAAAACTTCCAGTCAAAAGCAGTAGAAGATGGCCCAAAATGCTTGGGCCCCTGCACCCACGTGGGAGACCCAGAGGAGGCTCCTGGCTTCGGATTGGCACAACTCTGGCCATTGTGGCCAAGTGGGGAGTGAATCATTGGATGGAAGATCTCTCTCTCTCTCACTCTCTCTCTCTGCCTCTCCTCTCTGTGTAACTCTGACTTTCAAACAAATAAATAAATCTTAAAAAAAAAAAAAGAAAACTTCCAGTCCAACATCCCTTGTTTCCTTGCTGATTAGAAAGATGGTAGAATTGGTTAATGGGTTTGCCTGGGAACCCAAGCTTGGGTGGTGTGTGTGGGAGGAGCTGGAATCATTTTGATCCCAACTTCCTGTCTCCAGATTGGATGGAACTGGTCTGAAGGATGAGGGAGGTGAGGGGCAGAGGGGGAAGAGAAAGAAGAAAGAAGAGGGAGAGGGAGAGACACGGAGTGACTGCTTAGAGCTGCAAGTGAGGACCTAGATCCTGCCCACTCACAGCAGGTTAGTGCACACCTGTTGTATTCCTCCCATTTTAGGGGCAGGTTGGTGTCAGGGTGGCCTGGGGCTCCCTCCTTCTTCTGCAAGGACTAGCGACACTTGTAAGCCAGTGCTAGTATAAGAAGACCATGCTGACAAGAGAGTGTGATGCTTGATGAGCCTGTTGTAGAAATGCTGCTTTTCTCCCCCTCCTCAACACCTGCAAAGCCAGAACTGAGTTTTCTCTAAGTTTAGAATTGTGCTCCCACAGTCTCAGTGGCTGAACACAACAGAGGCATAGCTCTTGCCCCTGCTGCACGGCCACCGAGTCGGGCACTGATGGATCCTGTCCCCTCGTTGAGGAGTCCTGTGCCCTTTCTAACACTGAGCGGATGGCCAGGTGGCCATCTGGAAGCTGCAGGCAGCTGCAGCGGGAGGGAGGGCTCTGCGGTGCCTCTTCCCAGAAAGACTCGTGCTCGGATTTCACTGACCACAAAAAGCCCAGTGGCGGGGCCTGACTGGAAGAGGGTGAGGAAACACCACCGTCTCCTCCCAGAGAGTGGAGAGGAAGCAGATCGCAGCGAACAAAAGCGTCCGGCACACTTGCGAGCTCGCCTCCCAGGGGAGCTGCCCTCGGTGTCAATCCATTTGCCCTCACTAAACACTGTCCTCCCTCCCTAAGTGTCCCAAAGCTCCACTCACACGAGGCTGTGCTTCATATCAGACTTTTAATCACAGGCGTGGGCTTAGCAGGAAGTAGTGATAGTACAGTAGTGATAGAACAGCTTTAACCCACGTCCACAGGGATGGTTCTCAGGATGGGCTGACCATTCTCGGTCACCGGGCATTCCTCACGGGCTGCTCTGTGCTCTCATCCTGGTGCTCCCGAATGTCCTCACAACCCCCGTCTCTTCCCATGTGCTGTTGGTACACCCTTCTGATTCTCTCGTTTCTTCTGCAGGGCAGTTTTCCTCTGTTTCACAGTTCCCTTCCACAACAAGGCTGGGGACAGTTGGCAAGGGAAGGCAGGAACTCACTTTTCATATTTTAAGGAGCTAATCAAAACATCTCTTAGACAAAAATGCCTTCCAGCAAAACCCCACTATTGGTGCAGGTATTCGGTCTCTGTCTGGTCTCGTAGTTAAGACACTCGCATGCCAGGGTGGAGTGCCTGGCTTCCGTTCCCAGCTCCAGCTCCTGATTCCAGATTCCTGCTAATGTGCTCCCTGGGAGGCAGCACGGGGATCATTGCTCCAGTAATTGGCTTTCTACTTCCCGTGTCAGAGATCTGGATTGAGTTCCTGGGTTCCAGCTCCAGCCAGCCCCAGCTGTTGTGGGCATCTGGGGAGTGAACTAGCAGCTGTCTCTGTCCCTTGAACAGTAATTTAAAAACCCCATTATCTCCATCTGGATAAAAGGTGCTTCTCTCAAAATGGAGAAATGTTTTGCTGACTGGCATTTTATTCTTCTGTAGACGCTTGCAATGAATTAAGTTTCTACGATGCAGATGTTCAACACACCTGGCTGCCTGAATCTGTTCGGTTCCTGCCTCCCTGAGCCGGGAGGCAGCAGCAGGGGAGGAAGAAGGCGTCCCCTTCCAGCTGATGAGTGCTGTCCTCTAAGTGGCAAAGACAAGTGCCTGTTCCAGTCACTTTATGCCTGTGCTGTCCGTCTCACAGGTCTGGTGATGAGCCAATGTGCATCAGCTGGTTGTAGGCTAATTGTTAGCCATTTTTGAATTATGATCTTACTTTGCGTGTGAGTGGATGTTGGTTTTTATTGAAAAGTTAGGGGAGGGCAGCTTATGAATTGCTAGGCGGACACCATTCTAAACTGAAATTTCTTATAATATTTGGGCTCATTTTAAACATTCTGGCCTTTCCTTACTGCATTCTTGTTTTTTTGTGGATAAATCTCCCAAGCAGTGTTTAATCTGTCCTAAACTGTAAATAAGCCATGCAAACAACTGAATTCTACCTGGGTTATGGAATCAGAATGAAAACCTGTCTGGTGTCCACCTCTGCCACTTACTAGCTTTGTGCTCCTGAGTAATTTGCAGTAACTTGCTTGAGCCTCAGTTTCCCTTTCTGTATAATGGGGATAATGATTTCCACTCTACAGAGATCAGAGGCAATCTGTGGAGTGTCAGCCAGGTCTCACTCTCTTTTGGTCTCATGTAGATATGAGAAGCTGATCCAGTCTTAGGGAGATGGAGCCAAAAAGGAGAACTTGAAGAATGGAACGTTTCAAAAGCAGCATCAATCCTTTGTGTAATATGCCAGGTCCCTCCCTCCCTCCCTCCCTCTTCCTTTCCCTCTCCCTCTCTCTCTCCCTCTCCCTCTCTCTCTCCCTCTTTCCTTTACTCCCTCTCTCTCTCTCTGCCCCTCTCTCTCCCCCTCCCCTCTTCTCTCTCCCCCTACCTTTTTCCCCCCTCCCTTCTTTCTCCCTCTCTCCCTCTCCCTCTCCCTCTCCCTCTCCCTCTTCCCTCTCCCTCTTCCCTCTCCCTCTTCCCTCTCCCTCTTCCCTCTCCCTCTCCCCTCTCCCTCTCCCTCTCTCCCTCTCCCTCTCCCTCTCTCCTTCTCTCCCTCCCTCTCCCTCTCCCTCTCTATCCCCCTCTCTCTCCCTCTCCCCCCTCCCTTCTTCTCTCCCCCTCCCTCTCTCCCTCTTGATTGTGCTTTTAGTAGCATCCTGAATGAACTAATGATTCTGTCCACCTCCAAGCTGATGTCATTTTAAGTATTCACCTGGATCTGGCGCTGTGGCCTAGTGGGTAAAGCCACTGCCTGCAGTGCTGGCATTCCATGTGGGTGCTGGTTCGAGTCCTGGCTGCTCCACTTCCAATCCAGCTCTCTGCTATGGCCTGGGAAAGCAGTAGAAGATGGCCCAAGTGCTTGGGCCCCTGCACCCACATGGGAGACCCAGAAGAAGCTCCTAACTCCTGGCTTCACATGGGCTCAGCTCCAGCCGTTGCGGCCAACTGGGGAGTGAACCAGTGGATGGAAGATTGATCGATCGATCTCTCTCTCTCTCTTTGCCTCTCCTTCTCTCTCTAACTCTGACTTTCAAATAAAAATAAATAAATCTTTAAAAAATGTATTCACTTTTTTTTAAAAGCAGGAGTGAGGAGAACTAGATTCTCTGCATGTATAACATAAAGAAAGCATTAATAAGGATTTCTGAAGTGGAAAGTTTCTTGACAGGCATCTGAAGAGCTGCACAAGTTATACAACAAGCTAAAGAACTTATCTCAGTACAGAGACCTGTGTCAAGTCATATTTGGTTTAGAAATTTCAACTGGATGTGGTGGCCGACTTCAGGGGACTGTCACACTTATACCATGAAACCTGGAGGGGCATTTTGCAGGAGTACTTTAAAATTCTAGGTCAGCACAGGCAGGGGGCTAGCATAAGCTTTCTGTCTGCCTGATGGGCACAGAGCCTATTTAAACGTCATCACAGGAGGAGCTGTGTACGGAAACTTGAGTTAACTGGAGCCATGCTTCCACCTGGGTCAGTGGTGGTTTCCCGGTGGCTGATGGCTGGTCAGCTCCCAACCAGCTGGTGTCTGCATGTCTGGTGTCTGTTTCTGCATTCAGGCCTGTCTGATTCTCCTTCCTCCTCACGTACTTGTTCGTTATGTACCTGATGGTTCTCTGCCCTTGTGCGCCCCTGAATGCTGAAGTCTGCTGGCTTTTCCCCTTGCCCCGTTGCACCCTTCTGAGGGGGAAAAGGCATGGCTGCCTTGTCTGGCAGGTGCAATGGGGAGTGGGAGAAGAGAGACTTGGAAGCTTAGTGGTGGGCATGGTTGGGGTTAAGGAAGGATAAATTGAATGAGCTTTTAAATTTGCATGAGAACAGTGAGGTTGTCAGGAAAGCCTGAGAGGAAGGGAAATAAGAACAAGGCGGAGTCAGCTGGGGCAGAGGAGTTCTGGGGGTGGGGAGGCTGAGGCATGTGGGCAGCTGCGTATGTGAATGCAGTGAGTCAGAGAAAGGGGGGTTTAAGGAGCTCTGTTGGGGACTCGCCATTCTTCGTGGCGTTTGAGAAATTCTAGCAAAAATTTGAGATGTTTTAGAATTGGGGTTGCATGAATTGCGTCTCCATGACTGTGAAGTGAGCTAGGTGTGTCATTTTCTCTGCCCTTTGTCATCACGCAGCTCTCGGCCCCAAGCAGCCAGCGTGCGCGCACAGACGTGTGTGTGTGCGTGTGTGCGCGTGTGCAGGGTCCACTTGCAGGATCTCCCTCATTTCTCTGTTGCACACGCTCCTCACCATCGTTGTTAGTAATAACGAAGCCATCGCAGTCACGGGAGCGGTTGGATGAATAAAAACCCGACTGAGGTGTGGAAATTCTGGAGATGGAAGGCTCATCGTCCTCACCACGGCAGGACTCTCGAACACCGTCAGCGATCGCATGGGGTTTGTTGTCAGAATTCATTCACTCGTGAAAACCCAGCAAGCCCTCCCCAGCCCCGAGCACAGGCAGCTGCTCTTGCAGGGCGGCGGGGGTAGACGTGGGTCAGAACTGGGCCCCTCAGGTCTTGGTTTGCAAGGACAGGGCAGGGCAGGGGTGTAGCCCAGTGGTTAAGAAGCAGGTAAAGATTCTCTTATCCTACATTGAGGTACTTGGGTCCAGGTCTCAGCTCTGGCTCCTCATTCCAGCCTCTTGCTAATGCAAACCCTCGGAGGCCGTGGTGATGGCCCAAGAATTTGAGTCCCTGCTGCTCATGTGGGAGACCTGGGCTGAGTTCCTGGCTCCTGGCTTTGGCCTGGCCCAGTCTAGGCCACCATGGTTATTCGTAGAATGAACCAGCAGATGGAGGCGCTCTCTCTGTCTCTCTTTCTCTCTCTCTCTCTCTCTCTCTCCATCTCTCCATCTCTCCATCTGTGTCTCCGACTCTTTAGAAGAAAGAAAAGAGGACAGCTAAAACACCCATTGGGATAGGTATCATGCAAGGTGTAGGCACTACATTCTGAGAGTGGTACAGACACACTGGCTCTTGGAGTTCAGGGGTCAGGCCCATGCACTGCTTTTCCATCAAGCCTGTCCTCGACAAGTGTCATCCCTGAGCCTTCTTTAATTGTTCCCGCCCTTGGTTTCCACTGAGCATTGCCCAAGGATGCTGTCACCTCCTGCCCTCTCCAGTCAGCAGCGGCTCACTCCTCTCTCTCTTCCTGTTTCCTTTCCCCTTCCTTGGTAGAAATGACATTGGGGTCCTCTCGCCCCCTCCCTCCAGACCCTTGTGCCACTCCTGATTCTGTACTGCACCCCCACCCCCAGGGAGGTTTCCCCAGGCTCTTTACTCCAAAGGCTTCCCCCGGACTGCCTTCCCTGCCTCAGGATGGGAAGATGGAGATGCATAGTTAGAGTAGCTCAGGCTGGGACCACGGTCAGGTAGGTCCCTCCTGCTTCCATCCCTTGGTGGATGGCCAGTGCGCTCAGTTGCATTTGGAGAATCACGGGGGTGGATGCTGTGGGGGGAGAGAGTGCTGGCCTGCACTGGTGCTCCGTCCTGCTGCCTTTAGCCGTTCCTGGTAACGTGGGTCACTGGCTTGTCCCGACACTTGCCAATCATCCTTTCACTTTCTGTGTAGATGAACTCAATCTTCCCCCATGCCCTGCGCTCCCTCATGCCTACTGGCTGGCTTGAACATTGATGGAGCCCCACTGCAGTGATGTGCGACGGATTTTGCTAAAGAAGGATTTTCAGCATCCCGGGGGAGGGGGGCAGGAGGCCCCGTTGGGAGAAGCAGGCAGAAGGCACTGCTGAGGCCCGCCCCGGCTTTCTAACTCTAGAGCTAAGAACAGACTGGTTTCCTTGACGACGTAGATGCAGTCTGCTCCCCCGCTGCTGGGGGTGGGCTTTGTGTGTCTGTGGAGAGCTCTGGGACTTGGGGACAAGAACGGCAATCCTTTATCAGTGCAGCGAGCATTTCTGATACCGTGCCAGCTCTCACTGTATGATTGACAACGTGAAAACCTTCCCAGGAGGCAGTGACATCGGTTATGGCATCTGCAAATTGGGAGTCCAGACACAGAGCCCTGCTCTCCTTGCCACTGCAGTGCCTCTGGTCCCTGCTTTGTTTTACCAGATGCACAACACCTTCCTGATGACGTGTTTTAAAATGTCAGACACGTACCCACCCCTGCTGGGCTCAGAGGCTAACTCAAAAGCACTTCTTCCTCCCTCAGCGAGCAGTGAGCTGTGTGGCTGGGCTACTGCGAGGGACTTAAAACCAGCACTTGACAAGCTGACGATGGCTCAGACCTGCGCTTGTCAGATGGCACCGAAGAGCCTTTCCCGTCCAAATCCTCATTCTTGATGCAAGCCAGAAGATTCCAGCTAAAAGCCAGTCCATTTGCTTTACCCACCAGGCCTGATTGCAAGACGGCATATCCTGGCAGTGGCTCGGTGTTTTATTCATGCACTGCCCTCCCTTCCGATGCATTATTAAAGTCCCCTTAAAAAGCAGCCCGGGCACCACTGGGGAGAAGGGGAGCCAGTGGTGCCTTCACGGCTCCCTGCAAGCAGCAGCATCGGGGAAAGGTGCTGCAGGGTCTTGCCTGTGGCGAACTCGGTGGAGCTGACCCTCAGACCTGAGCTTATGAAAGCAGCTCGTTTGTTCAGATGCGTCTTACTTTTCATGTCAATGTCAGTGCACAGAATTCTTTAATGCTAAGTGATATAGATGGGAAACTGTGCATGGGCTGTATGTGGCAAGAGCGACTTTGAAGAGCTGGGATTTAATTAGCAGCGGAAAGCAGATTTAGACAGATGTATGAACAGACAGATGGAGGCCAAACCCAGTGCTTTCTACATCAGATGTTTCCTCTTGTGAAGCTCACGGCACTGGAGGTCACTTAGTTCCTGCCCTTCCCCTCTCCCCGTCGCCAGCGGGTGAGCTGCGCCATCCTGAAACCCTCAGAGCGGTTCCTTTGTTTTATTCCTCTCCCCAAAGGAAAGACAAACTCCGGCAAGCTGGCAAGCTGTGGGCTCAGTCTGGGAGGAGACTGCTGCAGTCAGCTGCGCCCTTTGTCTGAAGGAGCCTCCCTGTCCCCGGGGGCTCTGCTCTCTGTCCCACCTCCCACATGCCCGAGAGCCATAAGGGGATGGCTTGGGGAGATCCAGAACCAGACCCCTGGTCTCCTGAGCCTGCCATGTGCTTTTCCTTCACAGAACAGCCCTCACAAGGCCAGCCCAGTGCCCCAGCTTCTCGGTATGGCGGGTGGCTCGTGTGTACACCCAGGAATGGGGAAAAGCTTTGTTTCGGACATAAATATGAGCTCCGCGAGTCCAGAGAATTAATGTAGTCAGGTTTCTCTACTGGGCAGGGTTAACCACTGGTCGCTGTAAGGCCAGTGCTGAGCAAGCATCTTGGCCGAAGGGCTGCAGGCAGGAGTGTCGCTGGCTAAACCCAGGGCTGGTTTTGGTTGGTTGACAGATTGGCTTTGCAAACTGTAGAGATCTAGAGGTCTCACACTATATTTTTGTAAGGTTCCACATCGCCACCTTTGTTCTGCCTCCCTACAGAATCATGGCTGGGTTCCCAGCTGCTGCCTGTGCCACTGTGTCCTCTGGACCCAGTGAGAGGGGTGAGGGAAGGCTGAAAATAGAGCCTACATGTCACCAGGGGGCACTAGGGCCGACAGAATGTCAGCAGTTTCATTTTCCCCTGCGGTGGCTCAGGTACATACCTGGGAGAATTTCCCTTTCGTGTCTCCCGGTGCTGAGGCTGCTGCTGTGTGACAAGAGGAATGTCTGGTTACTTGGTGCAGCCTCTGCCTCCTGCTGTACGTGTCAGGGAGGGCGCCCTGGATAACATAATGATGGCAGTGAGCCAGGGGAGCGGCAGACACCCAGGGGGGCTCTGCAGGGGCTTCTGTGCAGGGGTCTGCGGGGGATTTGCGTTTTCCCCGGAGGCCCATCCGTAACCCAGCAGCCTGCCATGGTCAGCACGTTTGAAGAATGGTGTGATTAGCTGGCCTTGAGCAGTCGGCTGTACCCTCTCCTTCATCGAATCGGTTCTTTCTGAGCACCATTCTAGGTGCCAGGGAGACAGAGACAAGCAAGACCAAGTAAGTCCCTGCCCTCTCAGAACTTCCAGGGTGGTGACAGGAAAAAGCCTGCCTCCAGTGCTTTGCTATTTCCAGTAAAGAAGTGGATTCACAATGGAGTCACACGCAGCCTTCTGGCATTTTTGTCCCTTGTCTTGGTCCGCCTTTTGCTCACATTCCCTTTCCCTGCACAGAGGAAGCACTTGCCAGGCAGCGTAGCTGTGGATGGTGGCCGCCTGTCCAGGCAGGTGGTCCTGGGCAGACCAGGGGAAGCAGGTGTTCTCTCCCCTCCTTTGGTGTGCCATCACCCTCTAGGACCTGTTTTCCCCAGCTTCCCGGGTGTCCAGGGCCCCTGTTACTATCAGGCAAGGCAGCCTGTACCCCCACCCCAGAGCGTCGTCTTCAGTTCCCTTTGACTCCCTGACCTGCCAGCCCCCAACATCTGGAGCACCAAGAATGCTGTCTTCTCAGACTGCACCGATGTGGGAAAGATTGATGAGTGTCTGACCAACACTCTCAGGAGCTCCAGCTTTAAAAATTGTGATTATTTTATTTGCCAAATCTCCAAATGCTGAAATGCCAGGCAGAGAGTGGGGGAGAATGATTAGGAGGCCTGGTGTGATGTGGGGCAGAGCATCCCAGCTGCCATTCTGCACCTGTGGATCAGGTGGCCTTGGCTCTCAGGCTCACCCAGACTGCAGCCATTTGGCACTGCAGGTGCGGCACATGTATACACGTGGGCATGTGTCTGTGTCTTCTTGTTAGGTCACTGACTTCCGTGTAGCTGTGTACCTGTCTGGTCCCAAATCTGCCGTTGAAGAACACTGGTATCCAAGGTGTGGTGCTCCCAGGTCCCTGTCATCCAGCCACTGGCTGGCATGCATCTCTTCTCTCCGGCTCCATTCCCCTCATGGGGGAGATGAGACATTTCACAGATACCATCCCAGGGCTGCGATTTGGGAAAGAAATAGGATTCATTTTCTTGACACTGTCTTTCACCAGTTACAAGTGGCAACAATTGCCCGTGGGACTCTTGAGAAATTATGAAGTGTTAATTAGCAGAAGCACTGTATTTAAAGGATATGGCATATTTTAAATAACTATGAAATTAGACCTACTTTGCAGCATCAAGAAGCCATCTGGCCCCAAACTATGAGGACTTGAATTTTGCTGCATATGTTATGAGAAGTTTTTAAAATTTTATTTACTTTTATTTATTTGAGAGGTAGAGAAGGCACGTTTCCATCCACTGGTTCACTCCCAGATTCTCCCAACAGCTGTAGCTGGATGTGGCTGAATCCAGGACCTCAGAACTCAATCCAGGTTTCCCACATGGGTGGCAGGGTCCTAAGTACATGAGTCATCACCTGCTGCCTCCCAGGCTGCACATTAGCAGGAAGCTGGACTCAGAGCAGAACACAGGCTTGAACCCAGGCAGTCTAATATGGGATGTAGATGTCCCAAGTGGTCTCTAACCTAACCACTGTGCCAAATGCCCAGCCCTAGAGAAATTTTTAAGGACTCCGGGAAATGGTCCTGGGGCATTGCTTTTGCATCCTTAGATGCAGAAATGGAGGCCTGGAAGCAGGAGGGACCTACCTGACTGTGGTCACAGCCTGAGCTACTCTAATTATGCATCTCCATCTCCCAGAAGGAATTAGTTTGGCTTAACATCCAGAGGGCATACTTAGTAAAAGGACTAGAATGAATGACTGCTGGATTTCAAGTAAAAAGGCAGCACTTCCAAAATTTGCAAACAGGTGGGAGAGAGAAACCAAGAAACCCATCTGAGTCCCTGACAAAGTGTCTGAATGTTTCTTTGGAGGAGTCACATCCCTCTTGGCTTGGTTTTCTTGACAGGTTTAATGAAGGGGCAGGGGAGGGTGGGGCTATGTATCTGGGTCTAACATGGAAAATAGAAACTTCAAGTTTCTCAGCAGAAGGAATTTAATACAGAAAATCTGTGGATAATACAAGTGCTGAAACCCGACGAATGCTGGCCCAGAGATTGGCCTCAGCCAGAAGCCATCTCCACTCCAGGGCTGGAGGGGGAAAGGGAGGAGGTGTGGTCAGCTCAACCCAAGGCCTGTGGTCACTCTGGAGGCTGGAAACATGGCAGGCCTCTGGCAGGAGCTGGGGCCGGGGCAGAGATACCACTTGAGTTAGCTGAGGGAGGAGATGTCCTGTTCCCTCCTGCCTTCTAGGGTGGTATCTCCCATTGCTAGCAGCAAGCCACAGCTGACATGGGGGCCTGCAAGGGTCAGCCAGGAAGACTGAGTGGTTAGGCTGGTAAAGGCCCAGACCTGGTTGCCTTTGAAGTCCCCATAGCTCTGACATTCAGGGAGAGCTACAAGCTCAACGTAGCCTTCAGGGTTCGCCCGTGGGAAAAATCATGCCACCATGCCCGAGCGGTCTTTAACGAGACTCCTTACTCTCACCACCAAAAATGAACATCGCCAAGGTGCACCTGCCTTTTCCTGCACTGCTGGGGAGGAAGTGAATCCGTCTGTGTGACCAAGGAGGAGATGAGAATGAGGGATCGTGCCTGTGGGTAGAGAGGGACAACTGAGGCCAAACCCAAAGGCGCAGGGATCACAGGGCTGCAGCCATGACGCGGGGTGATACTGAGCATGCAGAAGCGTGCTTCCCCTCTAAACTCACTCACATGGGGGCAGTGTCCTCAGCACAGGTGTCAAGAATCTGTAATATTTTCACCCAGGTGCCTTTTCTGCAGAGTGTATCCCGTTAATGCCTGCCCAACGGGTTGATTTGATATCTGCTCACCGAATGCCCCTCCCCTGGGAAAACAGTGCTGTTGTCAGCCACACCCTTGACACCAGCCCAGGATAAGTGCCTCTCCCGGGCGGCTCAGCCTCAGTGGACTCTGGGATGCTAACGGACCCGCTTCTCTGGGCTTGGGGCTCCTAATCTGTAGAGTAGGGGGTAGGGGGGCAGGCTGTGCTTGGAGGGCTTTCTCTGTCACTCTGAGACCCACGTGGGACCCTGGTGCTCAGGTCTAGGAGGTGATGGATTAGACCATGCCAGGAAGAGAGCACATGAAGGCTGGCCAGGGCCACCTCCCAGGAGATTGGCACCCAGAACGTGGCTGTGGCCTCAGGATGGCTACATGATAAGAAGGGCTTCCTTGCTTTTGTCCAGTGTGGGATGGGGCGTATGTAGACCACAGTGGCATTTCTTCCTTTCTTTTTTAAAAATTATTTATTTGAAAGGCAGAGTTACAGAGGGGCAGAGGCAGAGGGAGTGAAAGTGAGAGTGAGAGTGAGAGAGAGAGAGATCTTCCATCTGCTGGTTCATGCCCCAGATGGCCTCAATGGCTGGAGTGCACCCATCTGAAGCCAGGAGCTTCTTCTGGGTCTCCCACATGGATGTAGGGGCCCAAGGACTTGGGCCATTCTCTACTGCTTTCCCAAAACCATAGCAGAGAGCTGGATCGGAAGTGGAGCAGCTGGGTCTCAAACCTGTGCCCGTAAGGGATGCTGGCACTGCAGGTGGTGTTTTTACCCGCTACGCCGTGGTGGTGGCCCCTACAGTGGCATTTCTTATAAATCCACTCTCTCCGCCTCCTGGAGCCCTGCAGCCTCAAAAAGCCTGTTCTCCTTCAACACAAAGCCCAGCCAACCCACACACTGCCTTGAAGTTCTCATCCTCTGGTTCTCTCCCTCCCTCTCCCTCTCCTGACAAGTCTGCATTAGCAAGACCAGAAGAGCCCACAGGACCTAGCTTTCAAGGCCCTGCCTCTTCCTAGTGTTAGGAAAGCAGTCACATTTCAGCATGAGCTTCGGAGTAGACAGTTGAGCAGGGAGCAGAAAGCTGGGGAGACTCCGGCGTCCCCATCGCCGCCCTGACTCTCATGCAGACGTGAGCCGTCGCAGGAAAGGAAGCGCTTGGGCAGTGATGAGAGGCCCAGAGCTGAGGACAGGGAGGGAGACTCGGCCGTGAGAATGGAAGGCCTGGCCTGAGCTGAGCCACAGAGGCAGAGTCGTGTGCTGGGGAGCACTGGGGGCTGGTACAGGGGAGAAGGTGGTCCTGGTGACTGGGGAAGAGCGGGAGAGGGTGTCTTAGGACAGCTTGAGGAGCTTGAAAGCCAAGATGCTTTATTCTGTCATCTAGACGGAAACGGCACAGAACTGCTCGCCTGCCCTGAGCCCCTGGCAGGCACGGGAAGGCCAGCCTGCTGTGCCTCCTGCCCGAGTGCCCACGACTCAACTTCCTTTAGGCAGCTGCTACTGATGGAGTGCCGTCGGCACAGGACGGAAAGCCTGGGGACCGAGTTGCCATGGACAACAAGACGTCACTGGTTTTCATGAAGCCTCTTAGAGTCGTGTGTGGGATGGGTTGGGCCGTGGTGGGGGGTGGTGCTGGAGAGTCCTGTGGCAGAATGCAGGAGAATTCAGGCTGAAGGTCACCTGTGTCTGTGCCCATTCCTGCACTGGACCTGGGATTTGGGGAACCTGTTTCCTTGCCTTCCCCTTTTCCTTTTATCACAGGCCCTGTTAGCAGGCAAAGCTCCCCACACTCAGCCGCATGCTGGGCGTGTGTGCCAGTGAGCAAGCTGAGCCTCTCAGAACCCAGTCGGTGGGAGCCCAGGCTACGTTAGAGGCAAATTCTCATCCCCATTTTGTTTCAAGTGTTCTTCACCCACTGGAAGCATGAGGACAGAAGTATTGATTAATAAGTTCAAGATCCCATCAAGATCGTAGATATTAGGGAACAAAGTCATCAAAGTTCCCATTCCCCCATTCTGCCCTCTCTGTGAGCCGTGGGTGAGGAAGTCTGTCTTTGTTGCTGCCTGCCCCTCTCCCACGCCCCACCCCTCCAAATCAAAAATCATGAGAGCGCTTCTTGGTTGACCCTGTTAGGGAGTGATGAACTGGAGCAGTCAGAATCCATTAGCAGTGCCTGGGTGAGCTGCCGTTCAATGCAGAAGCTTCGATTGAGCACAGGGACAAGTGCCACCAAAGGTCAATGACTTCGTCCCCTCTTTATCCTCTTCAGCTGGGCTCCCGCATTGTGGCTGAGTGGCTCTACGACCTCAGCCCCTTTGTTCCAGTGATGCCCTCCTCGTCACACTGAGGCTGCCGCCAACATGCTCTAAACCTGGCTACCCCGCACCTCATGCGGCTGGCAGCGTTGCAGAAATGTGCTGCCTCAGTTCTCACCTCCACCTGCTGACTTAGAACCTGCGGGCTAGCAAGATCCTCAGGTGATTGCAGTGCACGTCCAGGTTGGAGAGGCGCCCAAGGTGCTGGAGGCCAGGAGTCTGGCCCGGTGGTGTGGGCACTGCTTCCTCCAAGGCCCTCGGGGACAGTCCTCCATTGCCTTAGAAGAGGCTTCTGGTGGCTCCCGGTGTTCCCTCGTTTGTGGCATCACTGTCGTCTCTGCCACCGTCTCCACCTGGCCGTCTCAGTGTGGCTTTATGACAACACCTGTGATGGATAGGGCTCACCCTGATAATTCAGACGATTCCATCTTGAGGATCTTAACCTAGTATCAAATGTAAAGTCTCATTGGCCAAATAAAGTCACAGTCACAGGTTCTGGGAGTTAGGACATTTTGGGGGGCAGGAGTCTGCGTTCCCAATGCCAGTCCTTGCTCACCCTCCCCAGCTAGTGTAGCTGTTTTCTGAATTATCAGCATTGACTGCAAGCTGCCACGTAAGACCAGTCTCATCAAATGCTTCCAGGACAGGCATCGCCCTGAGGGTGTTATGTGGATGAGCCCATTTTATTGCTCAACTCCTTGGGATGGCACCTTAAGTGCCAACCTGCTTGACAGCTGAGGAATTTGAGGCACAGAGTGGCAGTCTCTTGGCTTCTGGGGGCCTCTGGGATACCACCCAGGCTCTGTATGGGATCGTCTTCACTGTTATGAATAACACTCTGAAACAGTGAAGGGCTCCAGAGGTTTTCTCCCAGGCAGGGAGGAGAGGAAGAGGTGGACAGAGGTGGCATCAGGGCTCTTAGTCCCTCTACCCAGGTGAGCTTGGGCAAGAAGAAGGCCAAGACGTAGTGTGGGCAGCTGTCCTGCCTTCAGCCCACACTGCCCAGAGGTGGGAGGATCCCTCCCAGGATGTGGGGTGCATCTCTCTCACTAGGAAGTGGTCAGCACCCAGCACAGAGCCCAGCATCCATGTCAAAGGAGCACATGCGTCCCCTGGCCAGAGGCATTGCCCTTCACACCTCCTCCAGGGTGCATGCTTGCGTCTAGAAGATTAGGAGCTGAGTCCAGCAACACGCGAGGGGTCCAAGTCGAGATGTAAAAGCAGAAGCGGAGAGCCCAGCAGTGGGATCAGGAGTAATGGGGTGAGGCCACCAGGCCACCTCATTGTGTGCTCATGTGAGCAGTCTAGTGAGCCACACACCCCAAATTGAACTCTGGAAGGTCCACATGTCAATGCAGGGATGAGAGGCAGAGACATACATGCGCTGGCCTGGTGCCTGTACAAAGCGGGGACTTGAAGGTATACATATTTATTTGTACAAAGCAGGGACTTGAAGGTATACATATTTATTGCACCCCAACACCTTTTTCATTTAACACCATGAAGGTACACATTTCCATGAGATGCATTTTCGTGGCTAAATGCCAGGTGGGTGTTCATAACTGAAGAGGTTATGCAATGGATGTGTAATGTGGCTCCAGCACTTGGCATTTTTGGTCTGCAACATGCCTTGTTTTAACATACTCCATTTGGTACTAACCAGTAGGTGAAGCCTCATTGAATTTGCTTTCAATGCCTTTTTTTTTTTTTTTTTGAGGCTGTTTCCTTTTGCATTTACTCTCTTTACACCTTTCCTGATTTCCAGCCTTGGTTTATAGTCCTTTGCCACCTTTATTTTCCCCAGAATGGAAATCTTACCCCTTGCTCTTGACTTCCAAGCTTCCCTTCCCAAGGCCAAGTGTGTCAGAAGTGGCTGGGCACAGCTTTCTGTGCCTGTTACGAATGGCGAGGCCGAAGGGTCAGAGGATTAGCTGGGAAAACCCGCAGCCCAGTGCAGGCCTTCTTACCAGTGCTGCAGCCAGCATCTGCACTGACGGAAACCTGGTACTCACCACTAAAATCCATGTCAGCCAGAACTCTACCCATGTCTTTTTTTTTTTTTTTAATCTATCTATCTAAGAGAGAATTACAGAGAGAGAGGTCTTCCATCTGCTGGTTCACCCCCCAAATGGCTGCAACGGCTGGAGTGGAACCAATCTGAAGCCAGGAGCCTCTCCCACATGGGTGCAGGGGCCCAAGCACTTGGGCCATCTTCCACTGCTTTCTCAGGCTAGATTGGAAGAAGAGCAGCTGAGACACGAATCAGGTGCCCATATGGATGCCAGTGCTGCAGGTGGAAGGTTAGCCTACCACGCCACAGCACTGGCCCCTATATCATGCCTTTAGCACAGAAATTCAGTGGTTAGACATAACCTGCCTAATTCTATTGGGCTCAGTTTCACTGATTTGTTGACATTCCCTTGAGGACATTTGATGGGGCAATTAGCTCAGAGTCATGGTTCCTGGCAAGATGGAATCCAGACTTGTGATTTAAAAACAAAACAAAAAATTATTACAAGGCCAATAGGCCATAGGAGGAATGATTTAATAGTACGTAATGTTTATGAGTCTTTAAGCTTGTCAGGGCCTGTGCAGTCTGTGCTTTGATGCATTAGCTCATGTAATACTCTGTTCCCCTCCACAATGTACAGATAAAGACTGAGGTGTAGAAAAATTAAGTACATTGCCCAAGGTCAGTGCAGAGCTGGGATTCAATCCTGGGCCCTTGATGGGACCCAGCGTCTGGGTTCTTGGTCGTGATGCTGGATGGTGGAGGCAATTCCTGAGCCCGTCACGTAGCGAGATAGCTCTGGACGCCCATTAAGCTGTTCATCACTCCCCCCGAAATTCTCAGTTTTCTATGCTATCTCTACTCTGTCACTGGGGAAACACAGGGCAGAATCGAATGGCTTCTTGGTGGGATGATACAGGGGATGGGGGTTACCACCCGTTGAACACCTACTATGTGTTAGTCTTTCTGAAGAATACTTTGTGTAGCCTTTGTGCTTTTTATTGGCTCAGCAAATTAGAAACTCGGGTAGTGGATTGTTCTGGTTTGAACTTGATGTGGCTCCGGATCTCATGCAGACATTTAGACCTCAGAGTAATGAGTTAATATACTAAGAGAGTGGAAACTTAACCCAGTTATGGTGATGAGAGGTGGGCCTCCTGGGAGGTGCTCTGGGCACCGAGGGCCTGCCCTTGGAAGGCAGTTCCCAGACGGGGGGTTTTATAAAAGCGCTCTCTGCTTTCAGGCTGGCCATGTGATCCTTCGGCCACAAGTGCCATCTGCCACCCTCATCAGAGGCCAACCCAATGGGGCTGCCTGAACTTGGACTGGAATCTCCAAAATGGAGTTAATTAAAACTTTTCTCTTGTAGCTATGAAAAGCTGACCAATACATGGAAAATCTCCTTTATTAATCTCATTTTGTTGTCTTTTAAGATTTGGCTTTTTAATTTTTTTTAATTAATTTTTTTATTTTGAAGGCAGAGAGTTATCTCCTGTCCCTTGGTTTACTTCCCAAATGCTCCAACAGCAGGAGCTGGGCAAGTCTGAAACCAGAAGCCTGTAGCTCAAGCCAGGTCTCCCACATGGGTGCAGAGGCCTCAGATACTTGAGCTGTCACCTGCTGCTTCCCACTGTGTGCGTTAGCAGGAAGCTGGAATTGGGAGCCAGGTCAGGACATAAACCCGGGAACTCGGATATACGATGCAGGCATCCCGAGACCCATGTTAACCACTGTGCCAAATGCCTGTCTCCTAGAAGCCTTTGCCTTCTCATCCTGGTCTGGGCTCACCTTGGGATGTGATGCCGCCTCATCAAGACACGACGCACACTGAGTGAAGGTGTGTTTGGGGGCTGTGCCTTGTTTGGAGCACAGGACACCACGCTGGGCAGAGCAGGGATTGGCAGTGGGCACTCCTGTGTCAGGCTGTCCAGGGGCTGCTGCTGAAGCCCCCAGCACCTGCTTCCTCGGTGTCATCCCTTGACTCCCTGCTCTGCCAGAGGTGAGCTGCCCACTGGAGATGGGTAGTCCCAGGGTTATGCCACCAACTCGGATTTGAGTTCTTGTACTTCATCAGTTTTTTTTTTTTTATAATTTTATGTATTTGAAAGTCAGAGTTACATAGAGAAGGAGAGGCAGAGAGAGAGAGAGAGAGAGAGAGAGAGAGAGAGGGGTCTTCCATTCCGCTGGTTCACTCCCCAAATGACTGCAATGGCCAGAGCTGAGCTGATCTGAAGCCAGGAGCCAGGAGCTTTTTCCAGATCTCCCATGTGGGTGCACTGCTTTCCCAGGCCACAGCAGAGAGCTGGATTGGAAGAGGAACAGTCGGGACTCAAACTGGCGCCCATATGAGATGCTGGTGCTGCAGGCTGGGGCTTTAACCCACTGTGCTATAGCGCCGGCCCCCTTCAGCAGTTTTTGCCCACGTTTCAAAGTTTCTAGAGTTCACATGTGTCCTCAATGAATGATGATGTAATTAAAATTGTGTTTTGCCTTTCCTAGTAAATAAATGAAATGATGAATATTAATTGATGGTATCATAAGTCTGAAGAAATACAGTGGTGCCCTCACTGATAAATCGGTTCCTGCTTTGATACCTTTGTTTGCTTTTGCGACCAGCATCAGAGGTACTCCTTGTGCTCCCCTGGGCGACTGGCCTCCTGGGTCATTCTTTGGAGCAGAAGATGTCCTGGGATGAGGCTGATCTGGGTCAGCAGGAGCTGAATGCTCTCTTGTTATTACGAGGTTAATCTTCCGTCCCTTCCTCACTGTATCTTATCCAAAGTGTCATGGCAACTCAGGAAGTTGTGAAGCAAAAGATCCTATTTTAAGCTTTGTGGTTCACCCTTGGGTGCTTTCAGTCTGATATTAATAGCATGACCACACTGCCACCTAAAAGAAATGGAGTTTGAACTCTAAGTTTTCTATAAAAGAGCATCCATTTTATAACCTGGATGTGGAATTAGATTGGTTTCCTTGATAATTCTGTTTTTGTATCTGATGTTAAGGGGATTGGATCACTGAAGCAGTTGCAAAGGTCAGGTTGTGTAGAAATTGAAAATCACCATCAATTGTGGGCTCACTACTCTCCAGTTCCAGAAGACATGTGACTTTGCTGATTACCATTTGTGAGAAGCTATTTCCCCTAAAGGGACTTGATATCACCTTATTTGAGAATAAAGGAAAAGAAAAACAACTAGAAGTGTCTTGAGGAAAGACAGGGAGAAATAAGTGACCTAGAAGACCCAAAAGAATCACTTGGCTCTGATAATAATCTGCTGTAGGACCCGAAAGTAAAATATCAGAAACTGACTTGGTGTAATTAGGATAGTTAAAGAAGATGTGATTTCTAAGAAGTAGCAGAGGCGGTTCATGCAGAGAGAAGAGACTGAGATAAGATCTAAGGCTAAATGAAGATAAAGGAAGGAAAGTATATAAAAGACAAAATGCTCTATCAGAATTAAAGTGCACATTAATTTCATGGAATTAAAATCAGTGAAGTAGGTGATGGATACTTAACCTAGCAGCTAAGACACCCACGTCCCATATCAGAGTACTTGGATTCTGTTCCCTGACTCCAGCTTCTTGCTGCCCCAGATCCTAGGAGGCAGTAATTGGGTTCCTGCCACCCACGTGGGAGATCTGGATTGAGTTCCTGGCTCCTGACTCAGGGCTGGCCCAGGGCTGGCCCAGGCCTGGCCATTGTGGGCATTTGGTGGACCAGTGAATATGAGTCCTTTGTATGTTTCTCTCTCTCTCTCTCTCTCTCTCTCTGCCTCTCAAATAAATTTTTAAAAAATAAAATGTGAAATAACTAATGGAATGAAAACAAAATGTCAGGGTAGCATTTGGCACCACAGTTAAAGATACCAGCACCCCATCCCATATTGAAGTTCTTGGGTTTGACTCCTGGTTCCTGGCTTTGCCTCTGACTCCAGCTTCTTGCTAATACATTTGGAGAATGAACTGGTGGATAGAAAGTCTATCTATTTATCTTTCTTTCTATATGCTTTTTAAATAAAGGGAAAATGTCAACAATAAAGCTAGTGGGCGGAAAAATGGTAAATCTGGAGAAAAGAGATCCAACATATGGCTAATTGTGATCCTGGAGGAGACATAGAGTAAGTGGGGTGGGAGCAGGAACACAGCGTTAGCAGAAGACCATCTTGAGCCAAGGAATGATGTTAGTGTGTGTTCTGGGTAGGCTGTCTGCCGTTGCAGCAACTCAGAAGCTTGGTGAGGTGCTCGATGGGTATCACTGCAGGCTGCGGGGCATTGGAGAAGACTGAGTCATATCGTCAGGCCTAGGAGTTTCCACTGTGCACCTGCGTCCAGCAGAGAGGAGGGAAGGAGAAAGAGTGTGGAGAGGCACCTCTGCCCTTCACTGCCTCAGCTACAGGAGATGCTGATCCCTCTGCTTTTATTCCACATGGCCCTATCCAGATTGGGGGGGGGGATGGGTGTGAGGAGGAGGAGAAAGTGGGTGTGGGGAGCACACAGCATTGTCTGACACATGAACATGCAAACACACACTCAGAAATAATCAGAAGCTGGAGTAGCTCTTTGCTGAGTATCTTGGTGATGAAAATCCAAGCCATAATCATCCCATACATATTCGCTGGGAGAGGAGTGGAAAGTCAGACAACATGCCTCCTATTTTTGCCATCTGGTTCCTGACACCCTGTGATGGTGCAGCCTCACTGCTCAGGCTCTGGGATGTCTGCACATGGCTGTTTCCCATGTGAGCCCCAGACCTGCACACCCTGAACGTTCTCCCTCCGGGTCCTCCTCCTGGGCTTACCAACTCCCTCCTCTTCCTACCCAAACAAGACAGTCTCCGATCTCACTTCAGCTTTGAGTTTTCACAGCATCCACAGTCTGAAGAGGGGGAGGGATGTGTCAGACCCCTCTCCAGGCCTAGAGGTACAGTGTTCTTATAATTTTCTCTTGTGCCCAATTAATGAAAAACAAACCCCAAAACCCCCAAACCCAATTAAAAGCAACAAAGCAACTTAATGTACTAAAAGGATGTTCATTTCCCCTCCTTATGGGCCAGAAGAGAGTCTACTCTGCTAGACACAGGAGGGCTCGTGGCCGCATGGCTGGCTGGCTGCTGGCTCTCTTGGCTGGGAGTGGGTTTGAGGATGAGGAGCAAGGGTAGCTGTGTGTTGTGACTCCTCCCTTTCCTATAGGACAAATGCTGTCAGACTGGCCAAAAGTCAAGAATCAACTCTTTTATATTTGACCTTGATCAAGGCGAATCTTTTTGAACAGCTCTACTGCTGTTAAGTTCAATCTAGCCTGAAGGCAAAAGGTAGACCAGGAGACCACTGAAAAGTCCCTGCAACTGGGTTCCCTGACGGCCTGAGGCGTGGAACAGTGCATCAGAGGATGAGCCAGCTTGGTTAGCCTGTTTGATGAGTCTTATCTGCACAGTCTGAGTTTGGACCAGGTAATTGAAGGCTGAGCCCAGACATCCCTACTATTCTGTGTTGTCTCTGCATCATCAGGGCTTCCCAAATGCCTTTCACCCCTGTGTGAAGCCTTGAGGTCCAGGTGGCTTTGTGACCAGTGGCGGAGGATCTGGGTAGATTAGAGCCCATTGCTGACATCAGGGTTGGGAACCAACTGGCCACTGTCATGAGCCCTCACAGGAGAACTGTCTCCTCAGTATTGTGGTAAAAAGTCAAAGTCCAGCACATGTGGTTAAAGGTTTTCATTAACTTTATTTCTGATTCTAGAATTCAGCATCACTTCAGTCCATAAAATAGAATAAGTGTTCCAGTGAGCCAAGAGAGGGGGATGGCTTTACAGACAGAAAAGGGCTGACGAGAGCAGAAGCCAAGAACAAGAGGCAGATTGGTCGTTTCAGTCACTTTCTACGGTGGGTGTTGGGTGCAGTAGTTAAGATGCTGCTTGGGACACCTACATTCCATATTGGTGCACCTGGTAGAATCCCAGCTCCTCTGCTTCCAATCCAGCTTCCTGCTAATGTGTACCCTGGGAGGCAGCCAGTGATTGCTCAAGGAATGGGTCTCTACCACCCGTGTGGGAGATCCTGATTGAATTCCTGGCTTTGCTCTGGTCCAGCTCTGTGTGTTGCAGTCATTTGGGGAGAGGAGGGGAGACATTTTCTCCCTCTCCCTCTCCCTCTCCCTCTCCCTCTCCCTCTCCCTCTCCCTCTCCCTCTCCCTCTCCCTCTCCCTCTTTCTCTCTCTCTCTCTCTCATAAAAATGAAAAAGTCACATTCCTTGTAAGGTGAGGACAGGAAAGAGGATAATAGAGAAATGACTGCCTGGTTAACATCAGGTTACTTCTAGTTACTTTCCTGTAACTGCATTAAAGCAGAGAGAACTTCATTATTATGCTAGAAACTGGCCTGCTTAGGAAACTTGGCTGTTATGTTTTATTATCCTGATTTCTTGGGAAGTCAGATAACTTCATTTCAGTTTGGGGATGTGGAACTTTAGCATGAGAGACTGAATTTTGATTTTTTTCATATGCAATTCCATTTATCTGCTGTTTTAAGATTTTGACTACTAAAGGTTTGACGTGTCCTATTTCCTGTGTGTCAGCATACGAGAGTTTTGTTTGTTTGAAGGAAGGACAAGCTTTCCCATCATGACAGATGCAATGGAAAACTCTTCCTTGTAGGTGGAACCAGCCTGTGTGTCTACTAGTATTTTTTAAGCTTCCCCAGCATCTTGGTTGAATCTCTGCATATTGGTTAGCTTGCAAGGCACCTTATTCTCTGATCACCGAGGGCCAATGACATGGACAACACTGACTCATTTCTGAAAGCTGCCCTAGAAACATAGGAGTGTGGGCATGGTTCTGGTACCATGGGCCAGGGAAAGCCTGCTGGGCCATGGCCTGTATATAAATGGGTCTGGTGTTGCGGCCCACACACTGAGCATTGGTTTCTGAAAAGGGCTCATTTTCTAAGCCGAAAGTGTCTCAGGGCTATTCAACCCTCTAAACTGCTACCCACACACAACTTTGGAGAGCTGGATCTTTGCATTTTCATTTTCAGTCTGCTCTGTTGAGGCCCAGATCAAGAGCTTGGTCCAAAACAGTGGCATCCTGGGGCCAATGTTGCGGTGGTGTGGGTTAACCTGCTGCTTGCAGCAGATTGTTCATTCAGATCCTGGTTTCTCTGCTTCCAATCCAGTTTCCTGCCAATGTGCCTGAGAAGAAGATGGCCTGCGTACCTGGGGACCCGTCACCCATATAAGAGACTCAAATGGTGTTTCTGGTTCCTAGGGTTGAACTGTCCCAGACCTTGCTGTTGCAGCCATTTGGGGATTGAACCAGTGGATAGAAAATCCCCCTTTCTCTGTCTCACTCCCTCTCTCTGTTGTGCTGTCCTTCAAATGAATGAATAAATGAATGGGTAAATAAATAAATATATACATCTTTAAAGAATAGGCCGGCGCCGCGGCTCACTAGGCTAATCCTCCGCCTAGCGGCGCCGGCACACCGGGTTCTAGTCCTGGTTGGGGCGCCGGATTCTGTCCCGGTTGCCCCTCTTCCAGGCCAGCCCTCTGCTGTGGCCAGGGAGTGCAGTGGAGGATGGCCCAGGTGCTTGGGCCCTGCACCCCATGGGAGACCAGGAAAAGCACCTGGCTCCTGGCTCCTGCCATCGGATCAGCGCGGTGCGCCGGCCGCAGCGCGCCGGCCGTGGCGGCCATTGGAGGGTGAACCAACGGCAAAGGAAGACCTTTCTCTCTGTCTCTCTCTCTCACTGTCCACTCTGCCTGTCAAAAAAAAAAAAAAAAAAAAAAAAAAAGAATAAAACAGGGGCTGGCACTGTGGTGTAGCAGGTAAAACCACTGCCCGCAGTGCCAGCATCCCATATGGTATACTGGTTTGAGTCCTGACTGCTCCACTTCTGATCCAGCTCTCTGCTATGGCCTGGGAAAGCAATATAGGATGGGCCAAGTCCTTGCACCCACATGGGAGACCTGGAAGAGGCTTCTGGCTTCAAATCAGCATAGCTCTGGCTATTGCAGCCATCTGGGGAGTGAACCACCGGATGGAAGACCCCCCCCCTCTCCCTCCGTCCCTCCCTCCCTCCATCCCCCCCTCTGTCCCTCCCTCCCTCCCTCCCTCTCCCTCTGTCCCTCTGTCCCTCTGTCTCTCTCCCTCTCTCCCTCCCTCCCCTTCCCTCTCTCTTTCTAGCTCTCTGTAACTCTGCTGTCAAATAAATAAATAAATCTTTTTAAAAAATAAAATAAAAATGATACCTTATAATTTATTTTATTTTACTTGAGAAATAGAATATGAATGCTCTCATCTGCTGAGTCATTCCCTAAATGCCTTCAGTGGCTAGGGCTGGGCTAGGACAAAGCTAGGAGCCAAAGACTCTATCCTGATCTCCCGTGTAGGTGACCCAGCCATTTCAGCTGTCATCACAGGCTGCTTCCCAGAGTACACATTAGCAGGAACCTGGAAACAGGAGTAGAACGGGGACTCGAATCCATGGCACTCCAATATGGTAGGTATATAGGCATCCCAATCAGTGTCTTAACTACTGTGCCGAGCACTCACCCCATATGTTTTTAATGTAACAATAAGGCTCTCTCTGAGCTCCTACCCTGCCATGAGCCTTTTGAGAGCAGGGGTTGTGATTACATCACTTGGCATCATCCGTGGTGATCCAGGTCCTGGCTCCTGGTGGGTGAGCATTTTAGTGAAAGGATTATCTTTTTTTTTGTTTGTTTTTGTTTTTTTTTGTTTTTGTTTCTCGTTAAAAATTCTCATTTTAATATCCAGCAGCCCAGAAAATATTGACATGGGATTAAAATGACAGCATTCATTAAGTTACATTCCTGATTTCTTACATCTTTTCCTACCCTATGACCTAATCTTGGTTAGCAATAAAAGATGGGAGAAAAAAGCTGATGTTGAAAGGATTATCTTTAAGATCACGCAGGTCTCAGGGATGAGCTGTACCCACGGGTGCGAGCCAGCACCCGTGCAGTGTGCGTTTGCCATCCCCTGCCACCATCCCCGGCACAGTCACCATCCTCCTGAGGAGGCCACCCGCTTCCTTGTTATCCAAAGTGTAGCGCACCTTGTCAGAGTGAGGGCCTCGGGGGCGTGTCCTCTCCCTGGCCTCCTGAGCCCTCCTCCTGTGTTGGGAAGAGCTCAGCTCGGAATCTCCCTTTCAGGTCCTGGTGGAACCTCCATGGCTTGAGTTGGGGAAATGGAGCCTGAGCTTTGGCCATTTGCTGACTTCTGTCCACCCTCTGCTTCCTACAGGCCACTGGCATCTGCTCACCTGCACCCAAACAGGTGGAAGAAAGTCTGACGTAAAAGAACCTCTGAAACCAGATGGGTTCAAACCCAGGTCCTGCCCATTGCCAGCTCTGTGGCCTGCAAGAGGTCACTCAAGTTTCCCACAGCCTCATTGTCCCCGAAAACTCTGGTGTCAGCCCCTCCACTGCAGGGCCAGGAAGAGGGATTCACACAGCATGAGATGCCTGTTTGTTTTTCCCAGCTTTGATTTGATTGAATAATGTCTTCAAGATCTGACTCAGGACCTTGGCCCCATAAATGTGGTCCCAAAGTTTCCAGTGTGCCACACCATTCATTTCAGGTCACCCCTGGCATTCGGGCTCAGTGTCCTGTGTCTTGGTGATCCTAACAGTTGATTTCCTTTCTAGCCGTATGTGTCTGTATCTGTGTATATTGCATCTGTAGTCATGGCTTTACTGCGTCTCTCACAGGCACGGGCCATGTCTCCGTAGTTCTTGCTTGCTCCTGGGCAATGGATAACTACGCTTGACCCATGAGAAGGAATGGAGCAGCTTTCGGGCCTGTGAGAAGCAGTGTTGGGGGCATTCCTTAGCAGGAGAGTGGAAGAAGTCGCCTACCAACCGCTGGGTCTGAGACCCTTTGCTGGAAGGCGTTTCCCATTCACTGGCCTCTCCAGGAAGGCACGCATCACGGATGCTGGCAAAGAGGCACATGTGGAGCTGTGGCAGGCGGTTGTGAAAGGATCCGTCCAGCCCAGGGGGTTTGCAGAGGAATGTGGAGGTTTTCCCGCCTCTCTCCTTCCCCTCTTCTCTTTCTTCTTTTAAACTGTTTTTATCCTAAATGATCACAGTGGTTCATGCCTCGTGTAGAACTGTGGAAAACTAAGAAGCATGTGAGGAGGTGATGATAAGTGCCCCCCGTGGTCCCACCACCCAGAGGCACCGGCTTCTGCTTTATCTGAAGGCAGCAGGCAGGGTGTGGTCCAGCCCCTTTATTCCCCTGCCTCCATTTCCTCTGCACTCTGGCAGCTGCACAGCCTGACCGCGTCCTCTCTTAACTCCGGGATCGGTGAGTTTAGGTTCTGACCTCAAACCCGAGGCTGGGGGCAAAGCTTGTGCTGGCCTGTGGGGTCAGGGCCTGGGGCTTTCATGGGGTGCCCCTGCTTTGAAAGGCAGCTGGGAAATGACGGCTTGTGGCATCTTCTTATGTTGGTCTTTGGGTGCTGAGCGATCCAGACTGGTTCCCTCCCACTGAAGTGGCCGTAGACGGGCAGTGCCTCTCCCCCAGGTGCATGGAGCTGAGGCAGATTTAGAAGCATATCTGGGCCTCTGCTACTCCCCTGCTACCCCTCCTGCTCCTTTCATAGCCACAAGGAGTGATGCACAGAAATATCATTTCATCCTCCAGGGCTTACTCGTATTTGCCTTTAGTGGCCCAGGGAAGGGAATGCCGTGTCAGGGAGTGGGGTTTCATGATTTCATGATTTTGTTATCCTATGGGGCGAGTCCAAACTGGGGTCTCTGTTGGGGGCTGGGGTCAGTGGTATGAGGGTGCAGACTGATGATGGTAAATGGAGGCCCCAGAGCTCCCCTGAGCAGAGTGGGGGTCCTGGGTGAGTGAGAGAATCAGAGAAGGGGCTGAGGCTGAATTTCAGGAAGCCAGGAGGGCTGCCTAGCATTCCATGTGGTGTATGACAGACACGACCTCTCTCTGCTCATGACCGACACTGCCCTGCACAGCTGGGCTCACTGATGGACAGCTGCGATTGGTTGCTGGGATCCTGCATCAAAACAGGCAATCTGAGAGGCTGGAGGGGGCCAGCCATTGGGCTGGGAGACCAAAAGGATGCTTTGTTTAGGAGAAGGCAATATGGGCACCAGGGCACCTGCCGTGCCTGTCTCGCCTGTCTCCATTGACACCTGGCACCTCACCTGGCTGCTCTCCCCCAGTACGGTGAGCTCCCCCAGGCCCTGCTGCCTCTGGGGCCTGGACAGTGCTGCCCTGCAAACTTGGCCCAGCCCCCAATGTACTGCTAGCTGTGTTGTAGTTCAACTAACATTTATTCAACACGTGCATGACATGAGTCCCTATGGCAACGCCAGGGATAGAGAAATGCCTGCCTCACCTGCCAGGAGCTCACAGTATTAGATCGTGGCCATCGGGTTGTGAGTGGAATGAAAGAGCGGAGTAAAAGTGAAGTGAGAGTCAGAGGGAGGAGGTGTAGGGACAGCTCCGAGGGTGGGGGAGAGGACACACGAGCTGCAGGAGGAGTTATAGAGGCAGGGTGTCCCTGCAGATACCAGTGCCACAAAGGACAAAGAGCCTGCCTCTCCCCAGTCCTGCAAATGACCCCCAGAGCACCAATGGGAGGGAGGGAGGGAGGGCAGGGCAGGTACTGAGAGGTACCCCACAGGGCTGTGAGTGTCATTCAGGATTGGGACCTCATTCCACCTGGTGGCCATCCTCCTCCTGGGGGGTAGGGTGGGCAGAGAGAGTGGCACAGCTCCATGGCTGACCAAGGGGTTTGAATTTTTATTTTTTTTAAGGATTTATTTATTTATTTGGAAGTCAGAGTTATGCAGAGAGAGAGAGAGAGAGAGAGAGAGAGAGATATTCCATCCAATGGTTCAGTCCCCAGTTGGCCACAATGGCCGGAGCTGCACCGATCCGGAGCCAGGAGCTTCCTCCAGGTCTCCCACATGGGTGCAGGGGCCCAAGGACCTGGGCCATCTTCTACTGCCTTTACAGGCCATATCAGAGAGCAAGATCAGAAGTGGAGCAGCCGGGGCTCGAACCAGTGCCCATATGGGATGCCGGTGCTCCAGGCCAGGGCGTTAACCCCCTGTGGCACAGTGCAGGCCCCTGAATTTTTAAAATTGCATATGCATTGGCAAATTCTGGGAGCCAGTGTTGTGGCATAGTGGACTAAGTGGCCCCTGTGGTGCCGACATCCCATATGAGCCCCAGTTTCTGCCCTGACTGCTCCACTTCTAATCCAGCTCCTTGCTAATGGCCCAGGAAGGCAGTGAAAGATGGCCCAAGTGGTTTGGCACCTGCCACTGCATGGGAAAACCAGAAGAAGCTCCTGGCTTCAGGCTGGCCCAACCCTGGCCGTGGCAAGCATTTGGGGGGTGAATCAGCAGGTAGAAGATCTCTCTTTTTTACTTTCAAATAAGTAAATAATTAAATAGCATTTTTTTAAAAAAAGTAACTCTGGTAACTGATTGGATGGTGGTCCTAAGAGAGGAGGGGCCATGGGCCAGTGACCATCTAAGGGGTGAAGAGATGGGGGTAATATTTAGGACATAAAAAAGCAGAGAGCCTAATGACTGATTAGATGTGTAGGACCATAAGGAGGAGGAGTCAAGGCTGCCTCATTCAAGGAGGGAGGGGAGGGGCTCTTGAGTTAGGGGAAGCTGTGGTGTGAGGTTAGCACGAGTGATGGTCTGTTTGGCAGGTTGACTTTTTAAAAAGTTTTATTTTAAAAATTTATTCGAAAGGCTGAGTGACAGCGAGAGCGGGAGAAAGGGGAAAGAGAGGCAGATACCTCTTCCTTTGCTAGTTCACTCCCTAAATGCCTGTAACAGCCAGGGCTGGGCCAGACAGAAGCCAGGAGCCCAGAACTCAATCTGGGTCTCCCATGTGGATGGCAGGGACCTAAGTACTTGAACCATCACTGCTACCTCCCAGGATGCACATCAGCAGGAAGCAGGAAGCAGGACTGGAAGCAGAGCCAGGACTCAAATCCAGGCAGTCTGATATGGGATACTGATGTCCCAAATGGAATCTTAGCCGCTGTGCCACATGCTCACCTCTGGCAGGTTGATTTTAAGGTATCTTCAGGACAGGCAAGGGAACAAGACCCCCGAATGCTTTAATATACAGATTCATCTGAACAGCAAGCAAGGACTGGAACCCACTTCCTAACTCTTCCTCCTCCCAGCTCAGCCTGACTGTGCCTTGACAGTGGGCAGCATGTGGCCCCGATGTGTTGTGTGGCTGGTGTTTTTTGACCTACCCTGTGCTAGGGTGTGTGTATCAGGCTCACATTCTCACTCCATGGGGCACCGTGGCTCACACTGCCCCTGTGTCTCAGCTCTGCTGAGGGCCCCCAGCACCTGGGGACCGGGTGAGCCAGCTCTCAGGGCACGTGCTGTGAAGCACAGGGAGCTGCGTGGTGCTGGGCTTGAGACCACAGTGAGTGTCAGCTCTAGGACGTTGGCTAGGTCATGGTCATTCCCCTGGGCCGCAGCCCCGCCCCAGGTGCAGGGGGCCCTCTCAGGTGGCCCTGGCATCAAGCACCTGTTGCTTTCCTTTCCTAAAACTTGCTGGCCCTGCTCAGCCTGAGATTTCAGTTTCCTTGCCACTGGGTAGTGGCTTACAGATCACCCATTTGCCTCCAACACCTTTCAGGGCTGTTTTTCTTGGAACCAGGGAGTGATGTTGTAACCCAAGGAATGGAGCTGCAGCAATGGAATTTCAGGACCATGGGGACTGGGATGGAGGTGATTTGGCTCAGTATGCACTTATCTGGGGGACAGATGTCTGCCTTCCTGCATGGATGGCACCGGTCACTTCTGGAGCAAAAGTCTATCAGTGGACCCAAGAAGTAAGGTTGTGGCCTCCGAGTCTGGGACTGCTGGAGAGGGGGAAGATGACAGTACTTGAGGGACGGCAACTTACCTGGTGGCCACAGGGCCTTCGGGAAGGCAGCGCAGGTGATTTGGCAAACCCCAGCCTGGCTCAGCCCTGGAGGGAAGGCACCCATGTTGGTGGGTGGTGGACAGAAGCAGCACCAAGTACCAGCTGCGACCCTGTTCCAGCTAACGTAAAACCACAGCACAAGGGCCTAACTGAGCTGGTGCTGGAGATGCCAAGCACAGGGCCTTGCTCTTGGGAGCAGCTTCCTGGCCCCCAGCTGGACAGCGAGCCCTGGCCCTGGGCTGGGTTGAGGAGGAGACGGTGCTCCATGGGTGTACAGGTACCTGGACTCTCCCAGGGGCCCACCAGGATGGACTCTTCTTGCCCCTCATGGGTTGGTGGGGCTGCCTGAATGGCTCCGCTGTGCACAGTCCTGGGTCAGGGAAGAAGCTGGGCTGCCCAGTGAGTGAGCCCAGAGCCACAGGCTGGGAGGGGGTGCCCAGGGATGCCACCAGCTCTGGGTGACATAGGCGCTGGCACCTCTGGGTATGGACAACAGGTGCCCAGCTGGAAATGGACAGCTATCATTTGCCTTCTTATTTGTTTAAAACAAAAATGTTGATGATTCACCCTTTGAAGCCCCTGCTCCCAGGATTCTGGGAGCGGTGGCTCATCCTTGTTTGTAGGATGTTAACAACTTAGCATTAGTACCTATGTCCTGTTCCCCAGATTAGTTGAGAGCCTCTCCACTTGAACTCTGAGTTCACAGCTCATGGCCTGGGCAGATCTCACTCCCCACTCTCCTGGGCTATGATGTTCTTCAAGCTGCTTCTGTCTCTTGGCCTGCATCCAAAAGTCACTCACACCAGCATCTGTGGCACAGAGTTTTCTTGATACGTATTGGGGGGGGGGCTCCTAACCTAGCAACTTACCCCCCAGCCCCCAGCATCTCCCAGGCTGCAGCAAGAGTTGCACACCCTGCTCCCTCCTGGTAGACAGCCCCTTTCTCTGAGCCTTACCAGCCAGCACTTGGCAAAGGCCTGTTCCATCTCTCCTTTTTCAAGAGAAATTTGATCCTAATTGTAAAGGTCACGAAGCCTTTCCACTCCCCCTCCCACGCCTTTAAATAGTTTGCTTTGAAGATACAAACTCAAAATTGAAATTCATTGTTAGGAATTTCCAGCAGTCCCTCAAGTAATGGGGCTGAGGGCCCGGTGGTACAGACAAGGCCCTAATGTCTGCTGTGTTTATATTTTACAGGTTCTGCCTGATGTCTGAGGCTGTGTAGATGTGGCTGGCATCCCTGAGAGTGGAGAAGGGGTTGCAGACCGAGGACTGAGAGAGGGGCCTTGGACAGGACTGGCCAGCCTCCTGCTAAGTAAGTAGTTGATGGCTTTGGATGGTGATGGGTGTGATGCATTCTTTCTGACTGGGTCCACCGATGAGGATGAGCTTGGAGCCACTCAGGTCGTTGCCAGGAACATCCCCTATCCTGCCGATCGGGATTAGCAGGGGGTTAAGTGGTACACTCCCTAACGTTCCCTATCCTGCTGATTGGGAGCTATTGTAGAATCTGCAGGGCCTTAGCGGTCACTTGTCTCCGCCACCTCTCTCCTCAGCAAGGGGACGCCCCTCTTCAGCCTCCTGTAGGCACTCTGACTCCTAGGAGAAGGGCCCCGCCTGACAAGGCAGCCTCTTCTGCATCCCAGAGCCGAGCAGCTCCCATCTGGTGGAAAATTCTCCCTCACGCCCTCAGCTAGAATCTCCCTGTCTACTACAACCGCCCCTGAGGCTCTGGGGACTCGGTCTAATCCCTCTCCGCATGACAGCCCAGCAGATGTTTGGGGATGATATGATGGAGCGGAGAAGTGCAGGATTTGAGGCCACAGACTGGCCTGGCTGAAAGGCTGACTCTGCTGTTAGCCCTGTGACCTTGGACAAGTTAGCATGTTCGTGATTCAGTTTCTTTACCTGTAGAACTGGGGCAATACCATCTACCTCATAAAGTGGTGCTGGGAATGAAAACGGACGAGCCAGAGAAGTTGCCTGGTGCTCTTATGTTCCCAGTCCTCTGTCACCAGCTGGCTGTGCTACAGTTCATCTCTGTCAGGAGCGTCCCCTGGGGCACATAAGTTAACTGCCACAAGTCACCAGCAAGACTGTCCTCACTGCAGACACCAGCCATGAGTGGAGGCCCCGGGCCACCTGCACTCCTGACCAACTTGGCTATAAATATAGGGGGTTCCCACGACCTCTCTTCCGGTTCAATAATTTATTAGCATGACTCATAGAACTCAATGGAAGTGCTGTACTTGCACTGATCTTTTCTTGATAAAGAATCCACCCCAGGAACTGCCGAGTGCAGGGGACACATGGGGCAGGGGCTGGGATGAGGTGCACAGAACTTCCTCCATGCCCTTGGCTTGCGGAATCCAGGCGACAATTTCGGGCCACATCAACGTGTCCACCAGCCAGGACGCTGCCCCAAGGCTCTGTCCAGAGGTTGGTTTTGTTTGTTTATTTTGTAAGTCAGAGGGCATTTAATACTCATTGTGTCTCGATGCATATAAGGACCAGGGGTCTTCACAAAGTTCCTAAAGAATATATCTTAGGGGCTGGCGCCATGGCTCAATAGGCTAATCCTCTGCCTGCAGCGCTGGCACATTGGGTTCTAGTCCCAGTCGGGGCGCCGGATTTTGTCCCGGCTGCTCCTCTTCCTGTCCAGCTCTCTGCTGTGGCCCGGGAGTGCAGTGGAGGATGGCCCAAGTGCTTGGGCCCTGCACCTGCATGGGAGACCAGGAGAAACACCTGACTCCTGGCTTCGGATCAGCATGGTGCGCCGGCCGCAGCGGCCATTGGGGGATAAACCAACGGTAAAGGAAGACCTTTCTCTTTGTCTCTCTCTCTCACTGTCCACTCTGCCTGTCAAAATATATATATATATATATATATATATATATATATATATACACACACACACACACACACCTTAGGAAAAAATTTAGACATAGATTTCAAAATTTGTTTTTGCATCAAAATATTTCATTCCATTTTCCACGAACTTTTTTGAAGTACCCTCATTTGTCCAAAAATTAATTTTTGTTCAATCAAGGCTCATGCTTTTTTTGCTTAGTAGAGACCCACCCAGCAAGGACAGAGTTACAGCTATGCCATGGCCACTCTGGATGTTGAAGGAATGGAACACAAACTTGGGGGTCTGGCAGTGTTGCTCCACAAAGGGAGACTGGCTTGGGAAGGCACCCCAGCCAGGAAAGCGCCTCGGCTCATGGGCAGAAAGGCTCAGGGTATAGGCTAGCAGACACCCCTTGTTCAGTAGTTACGTTTGCCATGGAGTGCAGCTACAGAGAACAGATGTGGCTTTTCCCCAGCCTGGTCCTCACTGCAGGGAGCAGGTCCAGATTCGGGGTCGCGGGGCACCGGGCCTCTTGGCACCCTCCAAACAGTATCTATTCTTTGTTTCTCAGCATGGATTTAGTGGTGTTTTAGAGAAAATAATTTTCCATTAATAAACATGGCGTTGCTCTTTATGAAGCTTGGAATAAGAATCCAATTCTGCGTGAAGACACTTTCTACAGAAACAAAATCATCGCCGGTTCCTCTCCAGGGGCCAGAGCAAAGCCCAAGTTCTGAAGCAAAACATGGAGCAAAGCGACTCCTACCCTGCGCAGCAGCATGCTGGCGAGAATTTCCCACTGTCCTTTCCGAGGAGGCTTGGGGCTACGTTTCAGACCAAGTCCTAATTCCCAGTGAATAGCCTTCCGCTAGGTAGGCGTGCATCCCAGAAGTGCTCAGAAAGGTCTGCAGGTCTTGTTTGCGCTAGGAAACCAACTGCCTTGACCCCAGTGTTGCGGGTGGCGGGTTGGAGGGTGGTGTGACGACGACGCACTCGCGCCCCCTGTAGGTTGGCATACCGGGCGGCTGCCCTGCCGCCCCCATGCTCTGCCAACCCCTGTGCATGCAACCCAACCCAGGCCGCCCCTCTGAGGGCACCCACCTGCCCGCTGCCGCCCTCTGCAGGTTCCTGGAGCAGACTGCAGCTCCACCCGGAAAATGAGTGACGAGCCGGTCCCCGAGGCGACCTCCCCGCCGCCAGCCCAGGGCCAGCAGTACTTCGACCGCTTCTCTGAGGAGGAGCCTGAGTACCTGCGCCTCCGCGGCCGGGCGGCGGACCTGCGGCAGGACTTCAACCTGATGGAGCAGAAGAAGCGCGTCACCATGATCCTGCAGAGCCCCGTGAGTGCCCGGCTGAGCCTTCCCTCCCTTCCTTCCTCACCTGACACAGGAACGGCAGACACATTCATGTGCACCGGGTCCAGCAGGGGACGCCACGGGGGAGAATTGGGGCACCCTTTACTGAACACCGCAGAGTGAGGCCTTGCCGGGAAGCCCCAGGCGGTGGGGAGAGCGAAGAGTTCAGTGGGGCACCGGGCTCCGGCAAAGGGGCCGCGGGAGGAAGGGCAGGTCCCCCAGGCTTGCGGACAGCTGGTGCCTACCTGGCGTGGACACAGAGATCATGCCAGCAGGACGCAGGAGGAGGACAGAGAGTAGGCCTCGGGGCCCTGGGATAGAAGGTGCTGCAGGTCTGTGGCGGGGGTGGGGGTGGGGGTGGGGGTTCCAGGGGGCCATGAGGACCAGGCTTGGGGGTCCTCAGGAAGCCCAGGGATGGAGATGGTTGGTTCCCAGGGTGGGCTTCAGGGTGGGCAAGCTCCCAGGCTTTGGGGTGTCCTGGGCTGAGGAGCTCCCAGGGGGTAGGCTTCCTGTTTGAAGAGCCTGAAAGCACTGGGGGAGGGGCCCTGGGCAGCCCCCAACTCAGCAGGTGACAAAGGGGATTGGCAGGAGAGGTGGCAGAGGGTGCATCAGCTTGGGTTTCAGGGCCCTCAGCAAAGAGATGAGGAGAGGGGAGACCCCGCTTCTTCCTGCCCTTTGATGGCTTTGCCGGCTGGGAATGGCTCCTTACCTGCCCCTGGGGTGGGGTGGGGGTGCCTGGCTTATGGCCTGGTGGTCTGAAACGCTAGGCTTAGGGCAGGACCTCAGAGGCGGAAGGGGCCTTGGAGGCCGCTGGAGCCTTCTGCTGTTCTGGCATTTCATTAAGCGCATATGGAAACTGAGGCCCGAAAAGGCCGCTTCCTCTGAAGTCTGTCCTTACTCCGGGGAAGCCCTGTGCTGGCTGCTCTGGGGAGGGGCGGCCTTGGCAAAGGACTCACTGCTAGTGTGGCCTTGTGGCTTTCCACACAGCTATCTGGGGAGGCCCCTGTGGTTGTCATGGCATGGCCCAAGGATCCTGAGCATGGCCCTGGCCTGTGGGCCCCTACATTTTAGAGCTCATGGTTTGGCAGCTGGGCCAAGGAGTCCCCAGTCTGCCCCGGGGGAGGCCTTGGGGGACCAGCTCGCGTGCCTTCTTCAGTCTTTCAGGGAGGAGCTGGAAGGCCTCATCCAGGAGCAAATGAAGAAAGGGAACAACTCCTCCAACGTCTGGGCTCTGCGGCAGATCGCCGACTTCATGGCCAGCACCTCCCACGCAGTCTTCCCGGCGTCTTCCATGAGTACGTGGGTGTCTGGGTGTCGGGGAGCGGCCAGGAGCAGAGGTTGGGGAGGGGGAGGGAGGAGCACCAACAGCTTGGTTGCCGGGCGACAGCACAAGCTGCGGTTGCATTGACAGGTCTGGGGGCGCTCCACAGTAGCCAGACAGGTGCCTGACTCTGTGATGTTGCTGTGAATTAAAGACCTACGGGGGAATTACCCATGATGGGCAGGGTGGAGGTGACTTCAGGGCTGGGAAGAGGCCACGGAACCCCAAGTCTCCGTGCCCCACTACACAGGCCAGCTTGTCTCCGTCACTGAGGGAGACAAGAGACACACGAGAGGAGGCAGGGCTGTGCTGAGACCCAGCTTCCTAGGCTGTGACACCCTCCCCACAACCCGTGAAAGCAGGTTTTGATAAGTGCTGCCCTTCAGTAAGACTAATAGACTGTGATTGGAAATAAGTAAGTTGTTAAAAAAAAAAAAAAGCAAATTGTTATCACTGTACTGTGTTCTGAAAATGTGGACATCGCTGTTCTCAACACTTTGGTCTGCGTTCTTCCCGCCTTTGTCTTATTGTTGGGGACATAAATTAGTTCTTTCTTTCTCCAGGATGCAGAAATTAGGGTGGGATTTGCCATCATGAATTAAAGACTTTAAATCATTTGTGTTCTTTGATCTAGCAATCCTAGGTTATATGAACAAAAATGTACTCCCTTTGTAGGTATAATTTTAATAACTTACCCTATCTTGACTAATCTCGCACAGCATGAAATACAGTTCTGTGATATTTCCCATGAGCACATGCACTCAGATCAGTGTGCCGCTATGGGACATTTAGGATGATTCCAATTTTTTGCTATTATGCACAGTAATGCAATTGAACAACCTTGTAAATAAATCTCAAATTCTATCCATGACTGCTTTCTTAAGGTACATTATGAGGCGCAGAATTGCTAGATCAAAGAACATGAATGTTATAAAGACTCAAATGCATAATAGCAAATTACATCCTTTCTCTATCCTGGAGAAAAAGATGGAAGCAATTTTACATTCCCAACAGTGCAGCGAGTGCCCGTTTCCTATACCCTGGTGTGCAGTGCGCTCATAGTGCAGCTTGCTTCGTCTGCCTGAGGGGGTCCATGACAGCAGTGCTCTGTGTTTTAATGTGTATCTGTTTGACTAGGAATGAGATTGGATATTTTACATAGCTTCATATACATAGGAGGCATGGCTTTCTTTTTGTTGTAGATTGCTTATTCACATCCTCTGCCAGTTTTTCTTCCTGTGTATTCTTTTAGATTTTTAAGTCTTTATAAGATAAGGCTATATCCCCAGTATCTATCAAATATATTGCAGTGGTTTCTAGTTTCTCCGTTGCCTTTTAATTTTTGCTTCTGGAGTTTTTTTGTCTGGTCGAATTCTTTGATTTCCATTTAGGTTAATCCATTGCTGTTTTCCTCGGTGTATTCTGGTTTTGATTGCATGTTTAGACGCACTTTCTCTGTGTTTATCATCAGGTGGGGCAAATACCCATACCCTTTCTTCAGTTTTCTCAACTCTTTATATATATTTATCCTTATTTTTTATTTTTTTAAAAGATTTATCCATTTATTTGGAAGGCAGAGTTACAGAGAGGCAGAAGCAGAGATGGGGGGGGGGGGGCTTCTATCCCCTGGTCCACTCCCCAAATAGCTACAACAGCCTGAGCTCGGCAGATCCAAAGCCAGGAGCCAGGAGCTTCTTCTGGGTCTCCCTCATGGGTGCAGGGGCATTGCTTCCTTAGGCCATAGCAGAGAGCTGGATTGGAAGTGGAGCAGCTGGGACTCAAGCCGGCACCCATATGAGATGCCAGCACTGCAGGCGACAGCTTAACCAGCTACGCCACAGCTCCAGCCCCATAAGTTTATTTTTAAAAATAACAAAATTATTTTGTCAAATCTCCTCCCCTCATCAACCTTAAAAATCCCTTTTGGGATTATGATTGAGATTTTATCAAATGAGTAGATTGCTTTGGCGTGGAATTTATACATTTATAATTGTGTATTAAAATGTAAGTTCCACAGGGGAAATCTGTGCCTTTGCTGTATTCTAGAACAGGCTCTTGGATTTGGAATAGTGTCTGGCACATATGAATTAATTAAAAATACTTGTATGAATAAAGCGATTTTAAATCTTTTCAGAAATGAGACATGTCTTTATTTAAGTCTTCCTTGCTGTCCATCAGAAAAACTTAGCAGTTGTTTTTGTTTAGTCCCATTAATTTCTTAAGAAGTTCATTCTGGGAATTTTGTGTAGTGTCTCCTTAAATGAGTCTTTGTCCATTCAATTTTCTTTCTGGTTATAACTCTCATTTAGGAAAATTGTTGGATATAAATATTTAAATAAATGTAAATAAATAAATGTTTATTGATCTTTCATTTCAATTTTAATATTATCCCAACTAATTTTCTTGGGGTTAATGTGTAGTAAATCGATCCATAATTAATGGTCATTTTGCCTCCCTCATTCCATATTTTCACTTTGGCTTATTTTCCAGTTTTCTTGTTGCGTATGTGGGAACTTCCAGAGCAGTGTCTAATAAGAGATCAGGAAGCAATCACCCTTGTTTCATTTCTGACTTTAATGGGAATTTTTTTACCTCAGAGTTTGAGAGAATTATTCTTTCTCGTGTTGAGGAAATGTCTTTTCATTCTAGTTCATTATGGGTTTTTCTCAGAAATGGGTGTTGAATTTTATAAAATGCATTTTGGGCATTTATTGATTTTTCTTTTCTTGAGCAATTGATGTGATGAGTTATAGTCATAGATTTCTGAATACTATTGAACTATTTTTTTTTTCATTCCTGAAATAAATCACTCCTGCTCTTGATGCATTCTTTTAAAAACTCTTTTCTGGATTTGATTTGTCAGAATTTTATTAGCAATTTTTGCATCTATAGTCACACATGAGATTGGTTAACAGTTCATCTTTTGAATAATCTTCCTCTAGTATTAATATTAAAGCTAAATTTCATACAATGACTCAGGGTGAACTCTCCTCACCCCCACTCCCCGCGGTGGAGTTTAAATGTGATTGGAAGGCTCGGCTGATTCACTTGCAGCCATCTAGACCTGGAACATTTTTAGGGGATTTTAACATTTTTTCCCTTTATTTCATCTAGAGTTTTTAACTGATTTTGTTACTTTTTTGTTTTAAAAGATTTTGTTTTATTTATTTGAAAGACAGAGTTACAGAGAGAGGTAAAGAGAGAGAGAGAGGTCTTCATCTGCTGGTTCATTCCCCAAATGGCTGCAACGGCCGGAGCTGCGCAGATCAGAAGCCAGGAGCTCCAGGTCTCCCATGTGGGTGCAGGGGCCCAAGGACTTGGGCCATCCTCCACTGCTTTCCCAGGCCACAGCAAGAGCTGGATCGGAAGAGGAGCAGCCAGGACTCAAACCGGCGCCCATATGGGATGCTGGCGCTTCAGGCCAGGGTTTTAACCCGCTGTGCCACAGAGCCAGCTTGTTGCTTCTTGAGTAAATGTTTATCACGTGATTGTATAAGATAAGCCATTTCATGGAGCTTTTCAAAATCGTTAGAGTGATTTGTAATGCCACTTTTAGCGTTTCCGTCTTCTGCTACATGTACATTGATTGTTTGTTCTCGTTCCTGGTGCTATGTGGTTGAACTTTATTGACCAGTCTAGATACTTTTATCCATAGATGATTATTTATTCATAGATATCCCATGAGTCAGTCCTTATACTAATTGGTTCTAAATTTCCTGTTTCCCAATTCCTTCATTTTGTTTTTATATTCATTAACTATTTTCCATAATTTTCTTTATGTTTTTCTTTTATATGACTAGAATCGAATGGATTTGATTTATTTTCATGCTTAGTTCAATAATAAATATATTTGAAGCTATAATTTTTTTTCAGAATGTAGGTTTGTATTTATCTCATAGATTATTTTTTTTAAGATTTATTTATTTATTTGAGAAAGAGAGAGATCGATTTTCCATACACTGGTTCAAATGGCCACAATGGCTGGAGCTGGGCCTATCTGAAGCCAGGACCCAGGAGCTTCTTCCCAGTCTCCTACATGGGTGCAGGGGCCTGAGGACGTGAACCATCTTCCACTGCTCTCCTAGGCATATTAGCAGGGAGTGGGATTGGAAGTGGAGCAGCCGGGACTTGAACCAGCCCTCATATGGGATACCAGCACTGCAGGTGGTGGCTTAACCCGCTATGTCACAGTGCTGGCCATTTATCCCATTGAATTTTTGAACAATGTTTCCTTTATTGTTAATTTCTAGACTGCAGTCACTATTTTGACTTTGTCTTTCTTCTAAGAGCTATCTGGGAGTGTGTTTTCTCATTTTCGAATGGTTGCATGTATATTATTTTAAAGATCCGTTAACAACATTGTATTTTACTGCACTACATTTAGGAACTGTGGCTTATTTAATTTCTGTGCTGGGGATTTATTGAGATTTTCTTGGTGACCTCATAAGATCATTTAAAAATGATGTATGGGTATAGATTATGACTAGGTCAGAGTATGTAATTCGTATTTCCATTTCTATTTGATTTTGTCAAAAATGACCATTGTGTTGTCTCTGCTGAATTTGATTTCTGCTCATTTCTCCTTGTATTTATGATAGTTTTGCTCTCTTTGTCTTGGTGAAATATTATTCAGAGCATAACATAAGGGTATATTATAGCTGTAACTTCATTATGGACTGTATCTTAATAACTCATATAAAATGACTTACAAAATGTTTGTTTTGATTCAAGAGATTATTATTTTGCCTGACTTCTGCTTGGATAATAATATCACGACTGCTTATTTTTTCTTTATGTTTGCCGAGTCAGCCTTTGATCTTCTTTTCCCTCTTACCTGTTTGGTGTCATTTTGCCTCAATGTGTCTTCATTTTTCTAAGACTCCTGTAACATTGTCTTCTGGCATTTGGTGGCTGTAACAGAGAAGCCTATTTTTTGTTACTTGGAAGGTAACCACAGCTTTTCGTTGATGTTTTTGGATTTTTCCCCCCTTTTCCTTGTATTTCAAAAATGCTGCCAAGAAGCATGTCATTGTAGGCTTTTTTCTTTTTTACGGACTTTCCCTGTTCTCTAACACTAAGTCCTTACAACCTGTGTACTCACACCTTCAGTTCAGAAAATTTTTTTTCTGCCCTATCCATATTGTTAGCTCTATGCTGGCTCTCTGGCCTTTGTCACACTCTCTTTCATGGCTTTCATGTTTCTGTCCTTATGCTTGTCCTGTTGCCGGAGCAACCAGCATCTGCCTGGGAGATGGACGCGTGCCTCAAAACCTGCTCAGTACACGTCCAGAGCGGCAGAGGCAGCAGATGTGCAGAGGGAGGTGCCAAGTGTCAGGGGTTCAGCCCAGACAGGTTGTTCTCTGTGTAGCTCTGTTTTTCCTTAGAGTTTGGGAGTTTGGCAAAGTCTTAGTCTTAGCTGTCAGGGGCTTTGGTGCAGTTTCATCTCCTGCAGTGTTTTCTTAGGCCCTCGGAGTAAATGCCTCCAGTAGATCTGGGTCCCACGCGTGGCAGGCAGCCACCCTGACTTTCATGAGGCTTCCGGAGTAGGCGTTCTTTAGACGGAGACTCCGAGAGAAGATGAGGGGGAACCCCCATGGGAGCCCCCTGTTCTCTTGACTCCCAGTGCTGTGGGTGGGGTACCCCTCATGGCCACAGTTCCACAGGGTGGGAGGGAGGGACCCTGCTGGGACAGGCTGCAGAGGACTGATGGGGTGTGAGTGTCTGCGGACCCGTTCTGGCTTCCTGGCCATCCCGGGGTGCCTCAGTTGTTTGTTAGGGGATTCTAAGGACTCTGAAGACCCTCCCAACAGCAGCCCTGCCTGCCAGTGTTGCCTGGGCTCTTAGGATTTTGATGTACTTCCGGGGACGAAGCAAAGAGCAGTTTCTTGTTTGGGGACCCCACTGAGAGGAAGGAGGGATTCCAGACTGGCCAGTTTGAATTGGCAGTCCATGGCTTTGGAATTGTGCTGCTGTTGTTGCCTGTCTCACTGGGTCTCTGGAGCCCTGCTGTCCCTGTCCACTTGTGCCCTGGCTGGCCAGGGCCCTCTGTGACGTGATTCAGGGTGTGCTGTGGTTGCTGGGTGCTGGGTGACAGCATGCACTCTGTGCTCATGTTTGCTGACTGGTCCTCCTCGTCCCCACCAATGACAGGGCTGCTGTGGGACACCCGTCACACTGTGTAGCAGTGAGCTTTACAGAGACAGTGAACACTTCCCGAGAGCATTGTCACCCACCACAGTTTGTAGTGGGGAGCTGGGCGAGGCAGCACCAGGAGGCCCCAGCCAGATGTCTTTTTGAGCTGGAATCGCTTCCTGTTGATTGCCTTGTTGATTCACAGACACTGACTAATCCAGGTGCTGGGGCTCGGAGGCCCCTTTCTGTGCCTGAGTATAGGCGGTGGTCATTGTGGTTAGTGGCAAAGACTGGACACCACCTCCTGGGCCCTTTGGGCACGCGGAGGATCAGACTGTCAAACCCTCCATGTCCATCTCGAAAGCTCTGCCACATAGCCCTGGGGACTGCAGTCCAGAGAGGCGGGCATGCTCGCTGGGGCCTCGCACCCTTCAGCCAACCACAGGACCCACTGCCGGGAGCTCATGAGCTGTTGAGAAGTTGAGTTTATTTCCTGGCTGACTTGGCCTTCAGTCTGCCCTGGCTCCACATCACAGGCAAAGCTCTGTTGCATGGTAGAGTTCAAACAGCACGGTAATAGCAGGTCAACTTCATTGAAACAATGCACCCTGACTTCCATTCAGTGTCCATCTTGGAGTTTTTATGGTCAGCTTGGCATTAGGGAAGCTTTCATCCTGTGGCCTTGAGTCTTGTTTCTAATTTTTAAATTTTAATTTTAATTTTTATAAAAGCAATGCCATGCTCATCCAAATGAGCAGAACTTGGGCACAAATGCCAGCTCTGTGGACCTTCTGCCCCCTGGGCGGAGGCTCAGCGACGCTTGCGTCCCTGCCTGGCTGTCTCCTGTGCGGTCGCAGTGGCAGGGAGGTTGTGGGGAACACTGGAGCGAGGAAGGGAGGGTGGGTGGGAGCCCCGACCCTGTGAGCACTGCCCTGTCTCTGCCCTGTGCCCTGCAGACTTCTCCATGATGACGCCCATCAATGACCTCCACACGGCCGAACCCCTGAACCTGGCCAAGGGGGAGCGGCTCATGCGGTGCAAGATTAGCAGCGTCTACCGGCTCCTGGACCTCTACGGCTGGGCCCAGCTGAGCGACACCTACGTCACGGTGAGGAGGCACCTCGGAGTGGGCTGGGCACTGCGTGTGGCCCCCACAAAATCCAAAGGGAGAAGCTCTGACTCTTGGCATGGCTGTGGCACTGCTGGTGACCTCTGGCCAAAATGCATGGAGCGCTTCCTGGGGTCATTGAAATAGACAACCAGCCCGGTAGGCAGTCCTTTGGATGGAGACCAGGAACTCCTTGATCCTGGGTTTACAGCTACCCTTGGCCATGTGAGAGCCCCCTGGAGCCCCCTTTCCCTGGCTCTGAGGAAAGCCTGGGTCCTTTTCATCTCCCGTGGGCTGGGGGAGAGGTAAGGATTCGCAGGAGGATGACACAGATACAGTGGACTCATGTTGCCAGCATCCTTGGCGATGTCCTTATCCCTGCGTGCATGTGTCTCTCCTCCAGTTGAGAGTCAGCAAGGAGCAGGACCACTTCCTGATCAGCCCTAAGGGAGTTTCTTGCAGTGAAGTCACAGCATCCAGCCTGGTGAGTACAGTCTGGCGTCCCCCTGCACCCTCCTTGTTGAAATAATAGTGGCCCCTCTGCTCTTCCAGTGACAGGCCATCTCCATATTACCTGCTGTCCTCCTGTCCTGGTGGAGCTCGCAGTCTGGGGTTCTGTTTGTGTGGGAAGCAACCGGAGTACCTGGCATATGATGTGACCAAGACAGCAAACGCAAGGTGCAGGAGTGAGCTTAACAGGAGGGTGGGGTGGGAGGAGATGGGTCTGGAGGCCTTCAACTCTTGGGATGGTGCAGCCTGGGATGGGACCACAGAAGTTGGGTAGGGGAGCCGAGTGATGTGGCCCTGAAGTGCGTGTGATTAGAGGTCATTTGTGGGTTCCCTTTTAGCGCTGCTCCTGTTAGCTGGAGTAGGGAGAGATTTCCAGATGGTTTGGATCCTGAAAGCTTTCTGGAGCAGAAAGGACTGTCCTAGGAGCAGAAAAGGCCCCAAACTTCTCAGATGTGTGGGCTGCAGCTGCTGTGCCCTGCACCGGGGAGAGGAAGACACTGCCTTGGGGACTCTGCCAGGCCATGTGGCCCAGCCCCTTAGCTGAAAATCTGGGTTGACAAAGCCACAGGACACATGGGCAGGGCAGGACCTCAAGGATGGCCGAGGCTACTCTAGATGGGAGAGGACACTGCTGCCCAGCGAGGGTAACCCAGGCTCTCTTGTACAGTGTGCAAGCGCACAAACACACATGATGGCCTTGCAGTGTGCAAGCTGCACACCCACCCTGAGAATCTCATGCTCTAGACCCCAGAACCTGTATCTCTGACCAGACCTCCCTGACCCAAGGACAACCAAATGTCCACTGACTTCTGCTGAACATCCGCCCAGCTCTTCAAACACACTAAGTATGTCCCAGCACAATGGCGACATCCGTACCACAAGCCCTGCTTTCTCATCTGCCCAGAGGCAGCGTGTGGGAGAGCGGCTCTCCTGTTAGGCTGGGGTGGTTCTTGAGTGACACTAGATCACTCTGACAATGAGATGGGCAGTACAGCCTTCCCTGTGTTTCTGTAAATTCTGTATCCATAGCTGCAACCAACTGCTGACTGGACATTCTTGGAAAATAAATTGTGTCTGTATTAAACATGTACAACTTCATTGCCAATGCCGCATAACCACTATGTGTATAGCCTGGGTTAGGTATGAGTAGTCTAGAGATGATGTGAAGTATGCAGTGGGGGGTGTGTAGGTGATAGGCAGATGCTATACCGTCTTACAGGAGAGACGTGCGCGTCTGTGGGTTTTGGTATCTGCAGCCGGGGGCAGCAGGGAAGGTCCTGGGATCAAGCCCCTGTTTGTTCTGAGGAATAACCATACATGAGACCAGAGAGGGACCATCCAGGCAGGGCGTTCCACTCAGGCCGCATGTCAAGGGGAGTGGGGGAGCTGGGCTGAAGGGAAGCCAGACGTCATCACTAGACACGGAGGCTCAAGGTCCGTGTGGTGGGAGAGTTGCTGCTGCTGCCAGAGGTCAGGCCGCTGGGAACTCACGCTCTTCTGTGCAGCTGCAGGAGGTGGCGCCCGGGAACCAGGGCCGAGTTCAGTGAGAGCAAGTTAGGCGACACTGGCATCAGGGCTGGGGGCAGGTGGTTTGCAGGCTGTGGCCTTGGGTCACGTGCTGTCAGGCCACAGGGGTTATTCCGTGACTGGGCATTTTTCAGTTTTCAGCCAGGAGACGGGCAGTGTTCTGTGACGCTTTAACTGCCAGTGGGAAAGAAGCTGCAGTGCTGGCGTTCGCCAGGAGAGGGAGGTGTTGGTCATGCTCGGGCTTGCACAGTGTTTCTGTTGTGTGAGTGATCAATGGGTGTTTGCTTGTCTTGCTGTTTCACAGCCACAAAGTGACCTTCTGTAATGCTGGTGGTCTGTGACATTGTTGACGTTCAGTGTGGAACCCCGTAGCCAGCCAACAGCTGTCTCGAGTGTGTTCAGACATGCACATGTGCACACACACACAAGTATGTGATTTTTCAAGAGCCATGCCAGCACCTAGCCCCTTGGAGGCAAAAGCAGATTGCCACTGTGCTTCAGACAGGTTGCAGGTGATGGATAAGTGGGTCTTCATTACACTCTCCTCTTTACCTCTGTGCATGATTTTAAGAATCTTTTTCTTTTAGGATTTATTTGTTTATATGAAAGGCAGAGTAACAGAGAGAAGGAGGGGAAACAGAGATCCTCCACCTGCTGGTTTACTCCTCAAATGGCCACAAAGGCCAGTATAGGGCCAGCATGAGGCCAGCAGCCAGGAGCTCCATTCAGATCTCCCATGTAGGTGGCAGGGGTCCAAGCACTCAGGCCATCTTCTGCTTTCCCAGGCACATTAGCAAGGAGCTGGATCAGAAGTACAGCAGCCAGGACTTGAACCAGGGCTCTGATGGGAGACAATAGCATCGCAGATGGTGGCTTAACCCACTGAACCACAGTGCTGGCCCCATTAAGAATCTTAAAATGAACAGAAAGGGGCCGGCACCGCGGCTCACTAGGCTAATCCTCCGCCTTGCAGCGCCGACACACTCGGTTCTAGTCCCGGTTGGGGCGCCAGATTCTGTCCCGGTTGCCCCTCTTCCAGGCCAGCTCTCTGCTGTGGCCAGGGAGTGCAGTGCAGGATGGCTCAAGTACTTGGGCCCTGCACCCCATGGGAGACCAGGATAAGTACCTGGCTCCTGCCATCGGATCAGTGCAGTGCGCCAGCCGTGGCGGCCATTGGAGGGTGAACCAACGGCAAAGGAAGAGCTTTCTCTCTGTCTCTCTCTCTCACTGTCCACTCTGCCTGTCCGAAAAAAAAAAAAAAAAAAGAAAGGGTTCAGCTTAGACACTGCTTCCTCTCGGAAGGCCTCTCTGATCCCTGCTGTGCTGGGACCGGGGACACCACCCACCTACTCCTAGAGAAGCCTGCGAATGACTTCTGGCCTCTTCCTCTCCGAGTGCATGGTGGGGACCACAGCACTGATATCCCTTGGGAACCTGCTAGAAATGCACACTCTAGGGAAACTCCATGCTTGCATTTTTTTTTATTTTTAAGATTTATTTATTTATTTGAAAGTCAGAGTTACAGAGAGGGGAGAGGGAGAGAGGGAGAGAAGGAAAGAGAGGTCTTCCATCCGATGGTTCACTCCCCAATTGGCTACAATGGCCGGAACTGCGCTGATCTGAATCCAGGAGCCAGGAGCTTCTTCTGGGTCTCCCACATGGGTGCAGGACTTGGGTCATCTTCTGCTTTTCCCAGAGCTGTATTGGAAGTGGAGCAGCCGGGTCTTGAACCGGAGCCCATATGGGATACTGGCACTGCAGGCCTGGGCATTAACCTGCTGTGCCACTGTGCTGGCGCCTGTGCTTGCATTTTCCCTGTGGAACTCGACCCCCATAAGCCTGGGGCCAGCTCATGTTCCCCCAACACCAAGCCCAGCCCTGCTCCTGGAATCTGGAATGAATGAACGGCACCTGCTGGGAGAGGAATGAGGGGTCCCCACCGCCCTGTTGCTCGAGGTCTCTCTTCTTCCCCGGCCCAGATCAAGGTGAACATCCTGGGAGAGGTGGTGGAGAAGGGCAGCAGCTGCTTCCCGGTGGACACGGCGGGCTTCTGTCTGCACTCAGCCATCTACGCGGCCAGGCCCGACGTGCGGTGCATCATCCACCTGCACACACCGGCCACGGCAGCGGTGAGTGGATGTCTCCCAGCACCTCACTCCCGGCAGCCAGCAGCCACACCCAGGCAGCCATTTCTCTGAGATTTTCCCCAAGGAAAGACATAATCCACTCGAGGTGGAGCGGCCTCATCATGTGATGTAACACTGCTCTGGAAAGGCCTTCTGGAATCAGGCCAAGAAGGCGAGGCGAGAGAACTCCCCGCACGCCAGGCCCCATCCCCTCTGTCTCTCTAACACCAAAGCCTTGGAATAAGGTAACAATGTGGAAAGTGTGCGTTACTGTGGCCCCCAGCCTGCTACACACTCAAGCTGGGACCTTTCACCCAGGCCTGAGCTGGCATTGCCCCCACACAGCCATCCAGGCTCTAGAGGAGAAATCTTGACAGAAGGAAACCAGCAGGTGGGCCCTGGGCTGCGCCCGTTTTACCATAGCTCAAGGGAGGCTGAGAGCTGGAGACAGCAGCAGGCGAAACTGGGAGAGCGCAGAAGGAGTAACCTCGAGGTTCAGGCTGTGCCCTGGACATCTCTGGTCATGTCTCCAGGTGTACCCAAGGCACAGCCGTGGACTTGGAAAGACAGCAGGCCACCAGCTCCAGGCGTTCCCCAGCGCTTGCCCAGGCCCACACCTGCAGCAGGGAGCAGAGCAGACTCGTCTCAGCCTGTTGTTTTCTGAGCAGAGCTCCCAGTTGTGAGCACTGAAGCCTCCCAGAATTTGAACCCAGCCTCAATGATGCATTTTTGCCTCATGTGCCCTCTGCAGAGCACTGGGCTGATGTGTGGGCCAGAGCGAGGCAGGGAGGGCAGGCCTCCTCTGGCCTCTCCCTGCTCCTTGCTTTCAACAAGAAGTGTGTGTGTGTTTGGGGTGGGGGGGTTGCACCTGTGTTTTACCCCTGGGCCCTGGCTGCAGCCTGAGGCTTCTTGGTGGGCCTCCCTATTAGTGAGGGGGTGTGGCCGTATCCCAGGGGAGCAGGCCCTGCGTCACCCAGCCTAGTGCTAATTCTGCCACACCTGCCTCTTGCTGGAGTCTAAGAGAAGAACAGAGCTGGGAGCAGGGGCAGCAATAGCTTGCTCACATACATTCTTTGCAGCAGTTAGAACAGGTGCTATGTTGGCATGGCTGCCGTGAAACATGAAGGGAAAGGCGTTAGAGCTAGCGCATGAAGGCAGCCAGGAGCTGGGTGCAGGAGGACCCAAGGGCCTTTCTCACGGGCCTGCCCAACCCCTATCATGGGTCCCCAGCACAGAACTGGACAGCCCATGGAGGAAAGGGTAGATGTGACAGCGCCCGGCTGACCATTCCTGTTGTCTCCGTTCAGGTGTCAGCCATGAAGTGGGGCCTCCTGCCTGTCTCCCACAACGCCCTGCTGGTGGGCGACATGGCCTATTACGACTTCAATGGGGAAATGGAGCAAGAAGCCGATCGCATCAACCTGCAGAAGTGCCTTGGACCCACCTGCAAGGTCAGCTCTGCCGTCCCGGGCTGGCACCTGCGCTGGCCCTGCCGAGAGCCCAAGTCACAAAAGTGATGTGCGTTCGGTGCGAGTCTATAAAAGTTGCAGGCAAATCAAAAGAAAAAAGAGAAAGTCTACCCTGCTACTCTGAGATTTGGTGCATAAGTATACTCAGGGTATTTGCAAAGCTAGGACCAAGAAGTAAGTTCTCCTTTTTTCTCTTTAGTAATAGACAGCAAATGCCATATATATATAAATATATTATATATATATATAATATTTATATATTTATATTTATTTGAAAGGCAGAGTTACAGAGAGAGAGAGAGAGGGAAAGACAGAGCGATCTTCCACCCACTGTTTCATTACCCAAATGGCTACAACAGCCAAAGCTGGGCCGGTCCAAAGCCAGGAGCTAGCAGCTTCTTCTGGGTCTCCCACGTGGGTGCAGGACCCAAGGACTTGGGCCATCTTCCACTGCTTTCCCAGGCACATTTGTAGGGAGCTGGATCAGGAGTGGAGCAGCTAGGATTCGAACTGGCACTTATATGGGATGCCAGTGCCACAGGCGGTGACTTTACCCATTATGCCACAGCACCAGCCCTGCAAATGCCTTTATGTGTCACTAGGAATTTTTTCTACCACTCTTTTAAATAAAACGTCACTGTGTGAATTGCTAAAATTAGGAGGATGTTTTCCCTGAATATTCTCTTAATATAAAAACACCGGGATGCAGATCCTTCCAGTTGCATCTTAGGTTGGATTCCTAGGCAGTGCCATTGTGGGACAACCTCTGGCCCCTGCCCACCTGGCTGCCTCCTCCCCATGTCTAATAGATGAGACTCTCTCCAAATGTAGTGCTCTCACACTCACTCATTAGTTTTGCCAACTCACCTAAGGATTGATATCCCAGCTTCCAGGGGGACATCGCCTCATTTCAAAGAGTTCTTGAATGTAAAACCAACCAAGAAAAGCTTCTGGCACAGAAGGTGCCCTTGGATCTTAGCAAGTCGTGCTCCTGGTATAAATTTGCATCTGGTTTTTGTCCTGTTTTATCCCATGGCCCTTGGCAGAGTCATAAGCATTGCACCAGTAGTGCAAACTGCTGGGCTCTCGTTCCGATTCTTCCCCTGATAATCTGGGAGGCTTTTGTTTTCTCTACGCGTCTTTTCCCTCCTCCGCAATACAAGTGACTTGGATTAGAAGGCCACGATGGCGTCATTCATGGACCGGTGGGGTCTTGGAGCTGGCAGAGCCTGCTGGAGCCCAGAGAAGGGATGTGACACACCTGTTTCTGCAGAGTCAGCCCCTAGAGAACCACCCCTGGGGTTCTGAGCTCCAAACTGACGAAGGCCGGGGGCAGGATCCTGCTCTGGCGGTTGGACCTTTCCATTGCATGTCAGATCATTTCCCACACTGTAACATACATGCCAGTTTTTCAGACTTCTAAGACTAACAACTCAGGCATTGGCCAAAGAAATCAAACAAGCTACTTTGTCTCAGGTTCGGAACACCTTTGCACTTCCTTGGGTGGATGCTTTGTGTTGCAGTTGCATGTAGGGCTACATGATAAGGATAAGGAGTTGGTGGGGGGACCTGGGATTGGATGTGGAAATTGATCTAAATGAAATGAAAGGCCTCTCCCTCTTAGTAAAGTCTGGGATGTTTACAGTCTAATTGATTATTTACTCCTCCACAGATCCTGGTGCTAAGAAACCATGGGGTGGTTGCTCTAGGGGACACCGTGGAGGAGGCATTTTATAAGATCTTCCACCTGCAGGCTGCATGTGAGATCCAGGTGAGTGAGTTCCTTGGGAAGTGGAGAAAGTGGAGAAGGCGGTGGCTCCATTGGCTTTGGCTCGGGAAGTCCTTTGTGCCCAGCTGTCTAAAACCCTTGCCCTGTTTCTCTGCCATGGTGCCCTATACTTTTAATGTTTTACATTTAGAATCAGTTCTGTGCATTTGAAAAATTCATCCCCATTGTCTTAACAATCAGCACCCAACTTTTGAGGGTCATTTCCCAGGACAGGGTGCTCCTGGGACTCATCACAGTCAATGGGAGACACTGATATAGGCACACAACAGTTCTCACCATGCTCTCCTGTAACCCAAGGTGTACCTGCAACACCTAGCTGTATCCAATACACACACAGGTGGATTTTCGTTTGGGAGGTATGAACTTAGGGACTTTGCAAAGGCCAGGAACATGGTCAAATTCAGAATGAGAGGTAGAGAGCAGGCAGGTTGGAATGTTGACCCAAGAGCCCAAACAGCCAGGGCAGCCCCACGTTGATGCCGGGGAGCCCTTCACAAAGTCCCCTAGCTCATTAGGTAGGGCAGACAGAGAGATCAGTGACCGCACAGCCCCTGGAGGAGTTGGTGGAGAAGCAGTAGAAAAGAGACAAATCTGTAGTTTTATAGACAACAAGGTGTTGTCGGATAAGCCATACATACACTCCGGTGTGGCAAGTTGCAACGTGTTGAAGAGACTTGCTAACCCGGCTGATGGCTCCAGCTCTGGGCTCTGTGCTGTTGGGTAGGGGCCTTGTCCTCCACAAACCTGTTTCATCAACTGTACACATGGGGCTTAGGCCTTCACTGTGGAGACGGGGCTGTTCAGAAGGGGAGAGGTGTGCCCGGGGTATTTTTAGGAGGACTGGTTAAAGGGTGAGTCAGCTCCTGGCAGGGGCCTTTTAGTGTCCTCTCTGCCCTCTTGTGGCTGCCCTCTGCTGGCTGGCCTGGGTAGAGCAGAACCTGTAGAAGGAACGGCCCGAGGGAGAACAAGGTGGACCCGGGAGCATTGGCCAGTGGCGGCTCCACGGGGGTACCCTGTCAGTGGCCTTTAAAGGAATGTGTCCAGAGGACAACTGTGAAGACAACGATGAAGAGTTGGGAGACCCCTCTGCCCCAAACTGCACTGGTCAGAACAGGACCCAGGGGGTGCCCCTCTGAGGTGGGAGGCACTCCCTGCCCTGCCTCCACCTAGGGCTGCTGGCCCTGAACTCCGGCCACCGCCTGCTATAAAGGGAAGTGCTCTGCCTTCCCCTCGTCTGGACTCTTAAGAGCTCCCCATCTTCTGGAAAAGAGGCTTCCAGGAGAAAACAGCTCAAGAACAAATGCTGTCTCTGCAAAGGCAGCCAGCCTTGGAAATGGAGAGCGACACCCGTGTGTGCCGCCACACAGGGAAGTGTGTCCCTCGCAGGCTGCAGACCGCAGAATTGGCCACTGGGCAGTCACCAAAGGCAGAACCAAGTCTGTGGTCGAAGGGCAGAGCTGCCGGCCGCTGTTTCCTACAGCCCTTCTTGCAGCTGTCACTGTCTTTTCCTGACCCTGTTAGAGAATCTCAGGTGATGCAGGCAGATGGCCCCCAGCAAAGCTCCAATGACTTTTTTTTTTTCCAGCTGTTGGAGCAGAGAGGCTTCTAGAGGTGGGGAATAGAAGTGGAAGATGTGGAAGAAAAACAGGAAAGATTAGACCGGGGCATGGGTGGATTAGGACATAGAAGAGCCAGAGAGCCGCTTCTGCAGGTGCAACGGGGGTGACGGTCCCGGCCGGGTTGTTTGGGTGGAGCAGGCAGCACAGATGTCCTGTCTCCACTGTGGACTGAGTTTGCTTGCTCAGTGACCTTGGCAAACAGGCAAACGTGGTGCTCGGCGTGTCCGTGGCTCAAGGCTGAGTCTATTCCGTTCTCCAGGGCACAGTGTTCTCTGCTCTCCATCAATTTGGAGAGCATAGAGAACAGAAAACTGGGTCATCCCCAGCCGAGAGAAGCAGCTCCTGCTCGGCCGAGAGGCAGATGGGAAGAAGCTCAGGCAGGTCTCCTCCATCTGCTACCCATTGCCATGGAAACCGGTGGAGGAAGAGGGAGGTGGGAGCAGGCAGTGCCTGCAAGGCTGTGGGCGGACCTCTCTCCGTCGTCTCCATCAGTGACTGGTCTCCAAGGGCTAGCGCTTCTCGAAGTCATTTATCACAGTCATTTCTATAGCACTTCCGAAACAGCGGGTGCTGTCCTCGGTGCTCTACCACCATTGCCTGCAAGCCTCCTCACGGGGTAGGTGCTGCTGTTTCCTCTCTAGAGGCGAGGGAACTGAGGCACGGAGGCGCTAAAGAGCTGGCTGCCCAGCGTCACACAGGGAGTGAGTGACAGGCACCGAGGCGGCAGGCACGTCTCTGCCCTTGAGTGCTATCTTGGCAAGCTTGGCCTTCAAGCAGACGTGAGTCTGGATGAACAGGGTGAGGGGAGTGTTCCTGCTCCCTTCTCTGCATACGGTGGTGGGAATCACGTAGAGAAATCCTGGCTCAGCCCTGAGAGGTACAGGGGGTGCTTGTTAACACCCTTGCGTTTCATACACTCCAGGCTCTGCCTGGATCCTAGGTTCACGTGTCTGCACGTGCAGTAGGCTAACTTACACCCATTTGTTTTCAGTTAAAAAAATATCAAAACAGCACCAAGACGCTGAGGGTCTATATCATCAGAGCAGCTGCCGCAGGGTCAGCAAGCCTACAAGGAATAGCCAGTCTTACCCACAAGGCTAACGTGTTCATTTGCAGCACAAAATACCTGGCTCACTGCCTCCACTACTCAAAGGCCCCCATCTCTCACTCTAGCTTTGCTTACCCAGGAAGCCACCTCCTAACCACTTAACAGCTGGGTGGTGGCGATTTGGGGATACATAGAATGTACAGGGGTCCCCCCTTACCCATGAAGGATACATTGTGAGCCCCTAAGTGGGTGCCTGGAACTGCAGATAGTGCCAAACCCTACCACATAATGCCTTTCCCCTCCGAGCTGAACACTTAGCACACACTGCTGGAAACTTGCAGTTTGAGGTGCAGCAGCAAAACCAGCCCAAATTCTTTCTGTTTCCACACTCTCACCAGTGGGAGAGTCATTCTTACGGTAGATCTTAGCAACCTCAGCAGATGCTTGAGCATTTACACCTTTTCCCATAGAGGAAGCACTTTGCAGCTGCTTTTCCACGCCTCCGGGTTGCCGCCATCACGACTGTTGCTCTTTGGGGCTGTTATTGGAACAAGGGCTACTGGAACATGAGCCCTGCAGTGCTCCGCTAGTGGATCAGGTAGAGACAGCTCTGAGGGCCGAACGGGCGGATGGGGAATACAGCGTGGATGTGCTGAGCAGAGATGGTTCCCGGCCCAGGCTGGACAGAGCAGGACGGTGCAGAATTTCACCATGCCACCAGAATGCATGTACTTTAAAACTTAGGAACTGTGGATCTTTTCCATTTAATAATTTTGAATTGCTGTAGACTCCAGGTAACTAAAACTAAAGAAGGCAAAAGCCACGCATAGGGGAGGCAGGGAGGGAGCGGCTCCTGTACATTCTGTTCATTCCTGCATATCCATCACCACTGCCATCAGCTGAGCGTGGGATTAGAAAACTGGGGTTTGGTTAGACCAGTGAGTGTCTTCTAGGATCATGCTGAAGTCGCCTGTTGTACACACAACCTTCACCCTAATTCTCAGAGTCCACTGCCTGCACGCACCTGCCTTGTCCCCTCCCCAGAACCTGGACAGTCTCAGCCCCAGCGTGAACGCCCTCTGACCCTGCACAGAGCCTGGCTGTGCACCATCACCGCCTCCTCTGCCTCTTTTTTCTGGGTGTCCTTGGCCACCTAACCCTGTTGTGGAGGATGTGATGCTCTGTTAGAATTGTCAGCCCAGGCCGGCGCCTTGGCTCACTAGGCTAATCCTCCGCCTGCAGCGCCGGCACACCGGGTTCTAGTCCCGGTTGGGGCACCGGTTCTGTCCTGGTTGCTCTTCTTCCAGGCCAGCTCTCTGCTGTGGCCCGGGAGTGCAGTGGAGGATGGCCCAAGTGCTTGGGCCCTGCACCCCATGGGAGACCAGGAGAAGCACCTGGCTCCTGGCTTTGGATCAGCGCAGCACACCGGCCGTAGCAGCCATTTGTGGAGTGAACCAGTGGAAGGAAGACCTTTCTCTGTCTCTCTCTCTCTATATCTAGCTCTGCCTGTCAAAAAAAAAAAAAAAAAAAAAAAAAAAAAAAAAAAACCACACACACACACACACAAAACCAAAAAACTATCAGCCCAGCCCATCAGGTCACACTCAAATTTCATTGTCATAGAAACTAGCTATACACACACACACACACACACACACACACATACACACACACATATATACATACACACACACACACATATAATGACTTTACTCTCTGTCTCTCTCACTGTCCACTCTGTCAAAAAAAAAAAAAAAAGCCTAGGAGATATTTCAAACATAGAAAAATGCAGAGAATAACACAAGAGATGCCCACCTTCCACCACTCAAATCTAACAAAAAATACAGCCTTTTGCGGTAAAAGAAAGAATATGTTACAGATAAGAACGGAAATCCCTGTGGAGCCCTTTCTGATCTCCTATCCCCTCCTTCAAGCACACACACAGAAACAGCCACAATGCCAAGTGTGTCTGTGTCCCAGGTAGCTTGGCGGTCCTCTGTATTATTCCTTCTTAAGGTTTAACACTTTGCAATTCCTTGTGTCGTGTGTGAGAACTGACATCAGGAAATAAGCTATCCACACCTCTTTCCCTGGGAGGGAGTGCATGCCCAGCAAGCCGGAGGTGGCTTTCCCTTGGTTTGTTTCCCAGACGTTCCTGGTTTGTAGGTTCTCCCACATGGCCCCCACGCTCCCACTGCCTACAGGAGCAGAGGTGAGTGCAGGGACCCCCTGCAAGGGTGGCTGAGCCTCTGCTCCCACTGCAGGTGTCGGCTCTGCCCAGCGCCGGGGGAGTGGAGAACCTCATCCTGCTGGAGAAGGAGAAGCACCAGCCACACGAGGTGGGCTCTGTGCAGTGGGCAGGGAGCACCTTCGGGCCCATGCAGAAGAGCCGGCTTGGGGAGCACGAGTTCGAGGCCCTCATGAGGATGCTGGATAACCTGGTGAGTTCCTTACCCTTCCAGGCCAGTCTGTGGAAGTCCATGGAAGCCTGGCCCCTAGGCCCCCAAAGACCACTAAGCCATAACAATGATGACCCATTCAGAGAAACTTTGCTTTGAATGTTGATGGAAACTAGCAAGTAGTACTGAGTATAACACTGGAATAATAAAACACAATAACTAGGTGAGGATTCATTATTAGAATTCAGGGGTGGTTGAATGTTAAAGTTCTTTCAAATATACAGATATTCCATGAGACTGAAGAATCAAAGCCTTAAAACCTTTTGATCATGTTAATTATCAAAAAGTAGTTGAGAAACATTTCACAACAGTTTATACAAATAATAACTGTTAACTAGGATAGGAGGGCATATATTTAACATGACTTCTTTCAAAATAAGAGTCAGGATGGGGCTGGCATTGTGGTGTAGTGATAAAACCTCTGCCTGTAGTGCCAGCATCCCATATGGGCACCAGTTCAAGTCCTGACTGCTCCACTCCAGATCTAGCTCTCTGCTATGGCCTGGGAAAGCAGTAGAGGATGGCCCAAGTCCATGGGTCCCTGCACCCATGTGGGAGATCAGGAGAAAGCTTCTGGCTCCTGGCTTCAGATTGACACAGCTCCAGCCATTGCGGCCATCTGGAGAGTGAACCAGTGGATGGAAGACCTCTCTCTCTCTCTCTCTCTCTGTCTCTGTCTCTGTCTCTCTCTCCCCGCCTCCGCCGCCTCTCTGTAATTCTGCCTTTCAGGGGCCAGCGCTGTGGCTCACTTGGTTAATCCTCCACCTGCGGTGCCGGCATCCCATATGGGCACTGGTTCTAGTCCCAGTTGCTCCTCTTCCAGTCCAGCTCTCTGCTGTGGCCTGGGATAGCAGTAAAAGATGGCCCAAGTGCTTGGGCACCTGCACCCGCATGGGAGACCGGGAAAAAGCACCTGGCTCCTCTCTTCGGATGGGCGCAGCTCCGGCCATTGCGGCCATTTGGGCAGTGAACGAATGGAAGGAAGACCTTTCTCTCTCTCTCACTGTCTGTAACTCTACCTGTCAAATAAATAAAATCTTTAAAAAAATTTCTGCCTTTCAAATAAATAAATAAATCTTAAAAAAAAAGAATGAGGATAATTGTAAAAGTAGAAATATTTCTGTAATACTTTGAAACATAGCAGTGATTCTGGCTCTTAGCAGCATTATTTAATATTCTGTAATAATATTGGAACTCATTCCAAGGCAGTGAGACATAAGAGGTATAAATATGTAAAGGAAGCAAGATTATTGTTCTTTATACATAATAAGATTATATGCCTATAAAGTCCAATAAAATAAACTGAAAAAATTTGAAATAATGAGAGTATTTTAAAGTGGCCAATTATGAAAACTTATGAAAATTGTTTGCTTTTGTATTTTAGCATTAACTGATTTGAAGATATAATGGGAGACAATATCCTATTTGCAAATGCAGCAAGTCGTAAAACATAAGTATAAACTCATTCAAAGAAAACCACAAAACTTCACCAATAGACAGCAGAGAAAACTTGAAATCCTGAGAAGTTGTAATTTATTCTTCTTTGGAAAACTTACATTGGGCCAAGAAGACACTTTCCAAAAATTAATCAATAAACTCAGTATAATTCTTTTAAAAATGTTGGAAGGTACATAACTTAACAAAATGTTCTTCCATGTGAATTTCAGAATGGCCAGGAAAATGCTGTAGAAAGAAAACAAATCAGTGATACCAGTCCCATTGCCCCCTTCCAAGGTCAAGTGTGATAAAGCGTTAGTAACTCAACAGTGTGGCATTAGCAGAATGAACAAGCCAACCAAAGCAACGTGTTAGAGAATCCAGAAATAGATCCCAAAATATAAGAGAATTTCACACAGGATAGCGGGCACCTTATCCATCTGTGTGGAAGAGAGAGACTAGTAGCCATTTGGGAAAGAAAACTAAGACATTTTGATCTCATTCCATTCAGTAAGATAAACTCCTCACTTATGAAAAGTTTAAACATAAAAAGTAAACTCAGAAAAAAAAAATAAACTCAGAGGTGTTAAAAACAGATTCATTGATGCCCTTGTGTTGGAGGAAAAAGCCTTGTCAAGCATAGCAGAAAAGTCTGAAATTGTAATGACAAATATTGACAGATATGATTACATTAAACATTCAAAACTTGCAGTTCTATTAATCATCATAAACAAAAGTACAAGACAAATTATGGAGGAGATACTTACAATATCTGTGACAGTCCAAAGATTAATATTCTCAGTGTAAAAAGAGACTTTACAGGCCGACGCCATGGCTCAATAGGCTAATCCTCCGCCTGTGGCGCCGGCACACCGGGTTCTGTCCCGGTCAGGGCACCGGATTCTGTCCCGGTTACCCCTCTTCCAGTCCAGCTCTCTGCTGTGGCCCAGGAGTGCAGTGGAGGATGGCCCAAGTCCTTGGGCTCTGCACCCACATGGGAGACCAGGAGAAGCACCTGGCTCCTGGCTTTGGATCAGCGCGGTGCACCAGCTGCAGCACACTGGCCGTAGCGCGCTAGCCACAGTGGCCATTGGGGGGTGAACTAATGATAAAGGAAGACCTTTCTCTCTGTCTCTCTCTCTCTCACTGTCCACTCTGCCTGTCAAAACAAACAAACAAGCAAACAAAACAAAAAAAAAGAGACTTTACAAATCAATGTGAAAAGTAGGAAAATGGGCCAGGCTGAAGCCAGGAGCCAGGAGCTCCATCCAGGATTCCCATGTGGGTGGCAGGGACCTCAGTACTTGAGCCATCAGCTGCCGCCTCCCAGGATACACAATGGCAGGAAACAAGGGAGTGGAGCCCGGATTTAACCCCAAACACTCCAGTGTGGGATGCAGGCGTCCCAGGGAGTGTCTTAACCGCTTCACCAAATGCCTGTCCAGTAGTCAGCATCATTATTCATCACCTGTCAGGTCTGGCGTAAGCCCCACAGAAAGCAGTTGTCCTTGTGTCCTTTTTAGGGCTACAGAACAGGCTACACGTACCGCCATCCCTTTGTTCAAGAGAAAGCCAAACACAAAAGTGAGGTGGAGATCCCAGCCACGGTCACAGCCTTTGTGTTTGAGGAGGACGGAGCCCCGGTGCCCGCACTGCGGCAGCACGCGCAGAAGCAGCAGAAGGAGAAGACCCGCTGGCTCAACACGCCCAACACCTACCTGCGCGTCAACATGGCCGACGAGGTCCAGAGGAGCATGGGCAGCCCACGGCCCAAGACGACGGTGAGGGGAGGCCTGCGCCTGGGGCGGGAGGGGCAGGCTGCGCTGGTGGGGTTGAGTGGCTTTAGGAGGGACCAGGACAAGTCTTCCCTGAACGTGGGACTGTATCCCGTTGCCTGTTTGGCTTCGTATTGGGCATCTGGGAGCAGCTGCTCAGGCCCCCTGAGCCCTGACCACTTCTGCACTTGACCTGAGCCAAAAGGCCTGGAAGCGATGCCCTGACCACTTCTTTCCTGCTCCTCGGCCCTGACTTCCGGGGCCTGAGGAGCAGGCTTCTGCAGAGGAGAGCTGGACCAGGCCACTGCGAGAGCATAAAACCCAGGAGCAGTTGGTCTTTGCTTCTGGCTCCCACATCCAGGGAGGGGGTAGTCCAGAAATCCAAGGGATGGGCGTCTCACAGCTGGAGCTCAGGAGCGATGCAAAGCCAGCCAGTGGGCAGGACAGACAGTTACCTTCTGTTGCACGTTCTCTTACATGCAGACTCTGAATCTGATTTTTCATTAACCAAGAAGTAGCTGGCAGCCCGATAGAAAAGCTCTCTTATTAAACAAAATGAAGCCCTCCAAACTCAAATCGAGTTGTCGGGTACAGAGGCCCAGTGGCTGCCTGCGTGTCTGAGCAGGTTACTAAGGCTGTGAGCCTCCCTCTCCAGGGTTCTTTAAGGCTCCCCATTGGCCAGGGGGCCTCCTAGGGCACCTGGGCCATGTGCTGCTCATCTCTGCTGAGAGGAGCAGGGGTGTTAGGCCTGTTCACCTTCCTTGCAGACGGGGGCCCCAGACCGCATGGGCTGGAGCCCTGGGGAGGACTCGTGGGCCTTTGTCCTTGGTCTCACGCATACCTGGCCTTGTGCTTGCAGTGGATGAAGGCTGACGAGGTGGAAAAATCTAGCAGTGGCATGCCCATACGGATTGAAAACCCCAACCAGTTCGTGCCTCTCTATACCGACCCCCAGGAAGTACTGGACATGAGGAACAAGGTATGATGGTGGCTGCTTTTCCCCCTTCTCCCACAAGGGGGCGTCTCAGGTCTGCAGACACAAGCTGAATTCCCAAAATGTGGTTCATAGGAGAGAGACTACCAGTTATGCCTGGAACATGTGCTACGTGCTGCCCTTCTGTAGTCCTATACAACTGCTTCATGCTTTGCACATGAGATGTGTCTCAAGGACCTGCCACAAATTGAGTTCTTACGAGTTTTATGCTGTTTTCCTTTTGGTTCATTTTCTTTTCTTTCTTTCTTTTTTTTCTTTTTTTTTTTTTTTTTGGTTAAGATTTATTTATTTATTTGAAAATCAGAGTTACACAGAGAGAGGAGAGGCAGAGAAAGAGAGAGGTCTTCCATCCGATGGTTCACTCTCCAGTTGGCCACAATGGCTGGAGTTGCACCAATCTGTAGCCAGGAGCTTCTTCCAGGACTTGGGCTATCTTCTGCTGCTTTCCCAGGCCATAGCAGACAGCTGGATCAGAAGTGGAGCAGCTGGGACTTGAACTGGTGCCCATATGGGATGCCGGCGCTTCAGGCCAGGGCGTTAACCTGCTGCGCCACAGTGTTGGCCCCCTTTTGGTTCATTTTCAAGATTTCAAGATCCTTCATGTTCATTTCCAGGCCTTTGCCTGCCAGCTCACTCACTTATATTTCTAATGTTCCTTTAAAAACTTCAGCTGCATCAAACCACCTCCAGTAGGCCAGTAGGAGACAGGACCATCCTCAGTGTGGGGCAGGCCCCCTTGCAACACTTGTTTCAAGATTCCTGTGTGGGGGAACCTTCCGGTTCTTCCCTGGTTGTTTTGAAATGTGTAACTGATGGTTGTAGTTAAGGCAGGATTATATTTACAGAGATGGAAATGCTCATCACGCTGATTTCAGCATTCACACTGCGCACATGTATCAAATAATGATGTTATGCTTAAGTATGTGAATAAGCACAAATATTCTATATAATTTAAAGAGTGGGTTGGAAATATATGAAGAAAGAGAATTTCAGAATGAAATGCTATATCAAAAATACAGTCCAGATTCCTGAGTCACTCTCCCACCCAAGAGACTGAGGTTCTTTACGTAGGGGGTGGCCCCGGGATCGTCCACTTAGGGAGATTAAAGTTGGGGAGCGTCCTTCCAGGATCTACTTTTGGTACTTGAAATGAACTACCTTCCTGGAGTTCTGTCCGCAGCACGATGGACCACCTGGGAACAGGAGGCGGGCTCCCCACCCCCATGCTGGGGCTCCTTCCCAGGCCCCGGGCTGGACACTGCCCAGCTGGCTCACTGTCCCTCTGTCCTTTCCCCACAGATCCGAGAGCAGAACCGACAGGACGTGAAGTCGGCGGGGCCTCAGTCCCAGCTCCTGGCCAGCGTCATCTCCGAGAAGAGCCGGAGCCCGGTACAGCAGAGGCCGCCCCTGGCTGGAGGGGAAGCGTGGTTGCCCTCTGGGTCCGCAGAGCCAGGGGCTGGGCAGCAGGAGCCCTGAGTCCTTACCTCACCTGCCCCTGGGGTCGTGGCACTGCAAAATGGAGCTCTAGCTCCTGGGTGCTGTGAGCTCCTCCATCTCTGATTGCCCGCTTTGGGCTCTGGGAAGGGGCGCCGCGGCCGATCCACTCCCAGGAGCGACACCGGCCACTCCAATACCTTCCACCAAGGAGCTCCTCATTGGCCTCCATTAGTGCCCTGCGAAGGGGCACTTGGGCTGTGTGGCTGGTGGCTGTCGGGTGCTCCGGGTCTGCTCGGCCCTGAGTGTTTCTGACCTCTGAGCATCAGGCCCAAGCTCTGGGGAGGTGCCCGTGTCCCCCACGGAGAGGGGCCATGCAGCCAGGTGCTCCTGGACTCAAGGTGGCAAGGGACAATTCGTTGCCCACACAAACCCACATAGTTAGAGTGAAGTCGTGTTCGTGTTTGAGACAGGGTGTGTTTTGTCTAGTGCTTAGCAAAGGGGGGGGGGTGGAGTTCCGAATTCTGGCTGTGCCTGGCCTCATTCCTGCCCATCGCAAGGTGGCAGTGGCTGTGGCGTTTTCCCCAGCAAGCAGCACAAGCTGGGGAAATGTGGGACACGCTCCTCTCTGCAGAGCAAACGGCGCTGCCGTAATGGTTTCAGATCAGGCCGCAGCCCACAGGGCGGGTGCGCACTGGCAGGAGAAGCGTGAAGGTTACCGCGGCACGCCCACCTCCTCCCCATCCCGCCCCACCCCAGCCGAGGTGAGGGAACTCAATGTGCCATGGGGTCAGGGGTGGAATTCGCCCGTGATGGTGGGGGCAGGTGGGAGTTCAGCACAATGAGCAAAATTGTCAAAAACCAGCTCTGCCATTTAAAGTCAATGCTCTCCGTGGAGTCGCTTTTCTTGGGAGCTTGGTCTTGGGTTCTCCGTGATTCCCTTAAAGTAGGCCTGCCACTGCTTCCCTTTGGGGGGCGCCTATGGGGCTGTCATGAGGAGACCTGGCTGGCCCGGGAAGGGAGGATGGAGGGCGCAGTGGGCTGGCTGCCCCAGGCCTGCCTCCTCTCAGCCTCGCGTCTCTTTGCTGCGCCTCAGCTTCCGAGCACTGCCTTCTCAAGGCCAAGACGAGGATGCTGAACCGGGAGGAAGGGCTGCCGCGGGGTCTGGATTTCAGTCCCTGTCTTAGCTAGAAAGCCTGAGGATGCCCGAAGCTTGCACACTGGCTGGCTGGTCAGCTCCCCAGAGTCAGGGGCTCCACAGAGCTGCAGGCCCTGCAGGGAGCTGCGGTACAGGCAGCTTGAAGATCCGAGTCTCAGAAGCTTGGCCCCTTTGTCATTCACGACTGCGTGCAAAACAGGACTAATCTGTGCTGAGAATGCCGAAGCCGTGTTTCACATATGACTTACTGCTGCATGCTGCGGTCTGCACTGCTGTGGGGGCGGGGAGGCTGGCGTGGAGCTTGCTTGAGCCAATGCTACGCTTGCTGGGCTTTGGCTGGCTGACTCTGGGACACCAACTGTATTTGTGTCGCGATGGCTTGGCAGTGTCCGTAGCAGGGAATGTAATAAAGGTGTGTCTTCCTTCTGCTTGGGAACATCTGATTTTATTTCAGGGGCAGAGGGTAGATCCCCTGTGTTCATCCAGGCAGTGCAAAATCGGGGCCTGAGGGGAGGTAGCAATGGGGAGGAACGAACAAACCCTGCTACAAGGCCCTGAGCTGTGTGCAAGGAGCTGCACGCCACGCTGTCCCTAGCCAGACCGCTGGCAGCCACCTGAGTCTGGAAGGAAGCGCGGGCCCCGGGCCCCAGCAGCAGCGTTCAGAGAGCAACACACACTCTGTGGTTAACTTTCAGTCGACAGAGAGCCAGCTGATGTCCAAGGGCGATGCAGATACCAAAGACGACTCAGAGGAGACGGTGCCCAACCCCTTCAGCCAACTCACTGACCAGGAGCTGGAGGAGTACAAGAAAGAGGTGGAGAGGAAGAAACTGGAACTGGATGGTAAGAAGCCTGGGCCACCAGGGCTTTAGCACCTCCCAGGATGAGGGGAACACCTGGGCCACTCGGGAGGACCGTCCTGCCCCGTCTGCCAGACGCTCTGGGTAGCATAGCACTATCAGCCACGCTAATGCCTCTCGGTGCTCTGTGCCCTCATGACCTCATTTGACCCTCTCACCTAGGGAATAAAGGAATTCATATTTGAAAAGTACTTGGAGTAGTGCCTGTGAATAGGGCCCATGTCTGTACATACCTGATGAATGCCAGTTGCAATAAGATAGTTAATAAGAGCCGTAAGCATCAATTTTTGCTAATGTTTTTGAAAGAGTGAGACAAGGCTGGGCCAGGTTGAAGCCGGGAGCTTGGACCCCAATCCAGGTTCTCACATCGATGAGAGACCCAAGAACTTGGGCCATCACTGCTGCTTCCCAGGGTGCACCTTAGCAGGAACCTGGAATCAGGCGTGGAGCTGGGACGTGAGCCCAGGCACTGCAGTGTGGGCTGCAGCTGTCCCAAGTGATGTCTTAGTCTGTGGGTCAAATGCCTGCCCAGAGGTCCTAACTATTACGTGATACCTGCCAGGTCTGGTGGAATCCTTTCAGCCTGGCAATGACTCGCCACCAGCTGGCCCTTTGTGTCTTTTCTCCTTCCTTTCAGAACCTTTGGGAAGGTCGAGCCCGTCGCCCTGTGTCCGTGCTCATGAAAGCCCCTGTGCCCTGATTCATGCCTTTGTCCCTTCCTGACTTCCCTTCTCGGACAGCCTGATCCAGGTCATCCACACTGCAGGCTCCGTCTCAAACCTGCCCCAGCTAGGAGGGCCTCCCCTGCGCGCTCCCCACTCTACCCAAACTGAGCTGTCCCTTGCCTTCGCCTCAAAAGCACTTGGCGAAGCCGGCGCCGTGGCTCAATAGGCTAATCCTCCACCTTGCGGCGCCGGCACACCGGGTTCTAGTCCCGGTCGGGGCGCCGGATTCTGTCCCGGATGCCCCTCTTCCAGGCCAGCTCTCTGCTATGGCCAGGGAGTGCAGTGGAGGATGGCCCAGGTGCTTGGGCCCTGCACCCCATGGGAGACCAGGAAAAGCACCTGGATCCTGGCTCCTGCCATCGGATCAGCGCGGTGCGCCGGCTGCAGCGGCGGCCATTGGAGGGTGAACCAACGGCAAAGGAAGACCTTTCTCTCTCTGTCTCTCTCTCTCACTGTCCACTCTGCCTATCAAAAAAAAAAAAAAAAAAAAAAGCACTTGGCGTCTAACACAGAATTCAGCCTTTGGTTGTGTCCACCAGGCAAGATTGTCCCTCAGGACAGGGTCTTCTTCTGCCACCACCCCTCCCCACCCAGGGTCAGCCATCATCCTAGCACAAAGCTACGCCCCTGCCATCTGGCTCGGAAGTCCACTGTGCTGACTGAAAAAGCAGACAAGAAAAATATGGCGCTTTTTCTGCCTAAGGATCTTGGGGACCAAAAATGTAAACCAGGGGGCAGGCATTTGGCACAGTGGCCAGGATGCCACCAGGTATGTCCTCATTCCATATTGGGGTACCTGGATTCGAGTCCCAGCACTGCTTCCAATCTAGCTTCCTGCTAGTGCTCACCCTGGGAGGCAGTAGGTCATGACTCAAGTGGCTGAGGTTGTGCCACTCATAGGGGAGACCCAGATGGAGTTCCTGGCTTCTGGTTTCCTCCTGGCTCAGCCCTAGCTGTTGCAGGTAATTGGGTAGTGAATCAGCAGATGAAAGATCTCTCTCCCTTTCAAATAAATAAAATTTAAAGAATAAACTAGTTATGTTCAAACAAATCATGGGTCTTTTTTTAAAGATGTATTTACTTATTTGAAAGAATTACAGAGAAGGAAAGACAGAGAGAGAGATCTTCCATCTGTTGGTTCACACCCTAGTTGACCCCAATGGCCAGGGCTGAGCTATCTTCCACTGCTTTTTCTAGGCCATTAGCAGGGAGCTGGATGGCAAGTGGGGGCAGCCAGGACAAGAACTGGTACTCATATGGGATGCAGGTGCTGCAGCTGGCAGCTTTACCTGCTGTGCCACAGTGCCAGCCCCCATGGGTCTTTTTAAGGGGACTCAGTGGCTCTGGTCCACTCCATGCCCACGGACGTGCTCTGTGCCCACAGCATGAAGCACCTGGCTGGGCCTCTGCAGAGACAGGATGCAGATGAGAGGCAGGCGCAGGCCTGGCCACGTGGGAGTCCTCTTTCTTCTCGCTGCCCCCCCCCCCCCAGGAGTAACGCACTCCATCAGTAATGTGGATGGAGGAAACAGCCTGACTCTCAGTTCTTCCATTTGCTTCCCCAAGGAAGTAGCAAAATCGAGAAAAGGGTAGGGGAGCAGAAGATGCATTATCAGCCAGGAGAAATGACCAAACCAAAAAAAAAAATGGTTTTAAAGATTTATTTATGTATTTGAAAGGCAGAGTTGCATGGAGGAGACAGGGAAAGTGAGAGCGCGAGCACCTGTTCCATCTGCTGGTTCACTCCCCAGGTGGCTGCAACAGCCGGGCCTGGGCCAGGCCAAAGCCAGGAGCCTGGAGCGCCATCCTGGTCTCACACCTGAGTGCAGGGGTCAAGGATTGGGGTCATCTTCCACTGTTTTTCCAGGGAGCCGGATCAGAAATGGAGCAGCTGGGACTTGAACTGGCACCAGTGTGGGATGTCAGCCTCGCAAGCAGTGGCTTAACCCACTGTGCCACAATACTAGCCCTGAAAAAAAATGTTTACGTGCTCTCATTCTCCATCCACCTCTCCTCTGTTTGGCTTTTGTCCTGAGGTGGTTGTCTGTGTTTTCAGGAGAGAAAGAAACTGCCACAGAGGAGCCTGGCTCCCCTGTGAAGTCTGCACCTGCCTCTCCAGCACAGAGCCCGACAAAGGCCGAGACAAAGAGCCCCGCCGTCTCTCCTTCCAAGTCCGCAGAGGGTGAGTGGAGCTGAGCGGGCAGGGAGGGGCCGTTCACCGGCTGAGAAAGGTCTGCGTGGAAGGCAGGAGGGATTTCCACGCTGTAGGTACCTGCCTTCCATCAGGTGTTGCCCACCCTCCCCAACCCAAAAGTTTCCCTCATGCCTTTCTAGGGAATCTGAACTAAGTGTTCCTAGTTTTCAGCCTGTGTCACTCACAAGCTATGACAGCGCACTTGCAATGTTTGCCCAGCCTAAGCCGTGATGACTAGTCATGGTGACCCGCGGCCTCCTCACCTCTAACAAAGACGTGACAGCTGGGGGCCTGTCCCGGCGCACTAGTCCATGTGTCTGGTGCATAGGGACCACCTAGGGGTCTTGTTCAAGTGGAGATTCTGATCCATTAATTCTGGGGTGCGGCCTGAGACTCTGCATTTCCCAGATGAGGCTGATGATGTCATTCTCAACCTTAACTGCATGTTGGGAGTCACCTGGGAGCTTTAAGAAGCCGGAAGCCTGGCTCCCACCGCTGGTGTTTCTGGAGTGGAAGGTGGGGGGAGGAGCAGAGCCTGCAGGTGTTGGGTTCCGCCGAGGAATCGGAAGCGTAGTCCAGGTTGAGGACAGCTTTGTTTGGGAGACACTGCTTAGAGAACTGCGTTCCCGGCCCAGCAGAGCTGCTAACTAATAATGACTCAGTTGCTAATTTTAGCAAACCAGATAACTTTCTCTCTGCCTCAGTTTCCCTGTTTGTCAAATGGGGCTACTGATATCTTCCCTTCTTAGGGTTCTTACGTGTGTAAGGGAAGTGCAGGTGAAAAGGATTGGAGGGTAAACGCTTGCTCTAAATGTGAGATTGAATCTGATTGTGGGTAGCAACATACTCACTGAGGAGGGTCATGCTGTTAGCGCTCTAGGCACCTAAGTCATCACAGCATCTGCACTGAGCTCCTGGGATCACTCCAGGGCCTGGACACATCCCCCAGCGACCCCCAGAGGCTATCCGTCTCCCGGGTCGGAGGGCTCCTCTGCCATCTGGAGAGCAGCAGCTTGGCCCGCTGGACTCTGCTCCCTCCTGGGTAGACCCCACACATGTGGGTCCTGGTAGACTCCCCCAGGCCCTGCATGCAGACCCAGCACTGCCCGAGGAAACCCTTCTGCTCGAGGCCCGAGCCCCACGTGGGTGTCCTGGGGTGTGCGTTCCCAGCCGTGTGTCTCATCGTGGTGTCGTGCTGTCGACCTGTCCACAACGTGTGCCTTTCTCTTCCCACTCATGCCTTCATCACAGGCGTTTCCTCCGGTTCTGAGTTCTTGTCTCTGTAGTAAGTATAGAGAGGCTGTTTACTGACCCACTCTTGACACTTGCAGTGGGGAGGGAGGGTCTTTCCAACCAAATCGATTGCTTCCCCTTTGTTTTCTTTTGGACCGCACAGCCCTGCCCCCAGGAGGTTTCCTGGCTGTGAAATTCATGACCAATTCCACGTATGCTATGCATGGACTAGGCTTCCCTGAGAGACATGGATGTGCACACATGCACGCCCACACAGGGCACACCCCCACCTGGAAGCATCAGGCCCTCTGTGAGTGGGTAGGGTGCTGATGGCCCTCATGGATGCACCCATCCCTGGTCGCCATGCATGGGCACCTGTGAGGAGCCCATAGTCTCTTCTAGGGCTGCAGGCTGGACCCTGAATTCTCCTGGGGACCCACTGCCTTACAGGGATGCACAGAGGGCCTGGCCTGACCAGGGCTGAGAGGAGGCTCATGGCCGGAGTGGGACAAGGGGTGGCAATCCCGTGTCAGTTCCTGGGAGGGACAGAGAGTGGGAGGCTGTGTGATGGGTGGGCTGACTGTTTACCCACTGCCTGGCATTGCACTCACTGTAGCGACATTCCTTGCTCTCTCTGGGGCAGATCCCTTCTCCTAGGATGATGTGTGTTAGTGCATGGGTATCCTCTGTGTGTGTGTATCCAAATCTGTGGCTGAGTTGTTGGAAAAGCTAAGGCCTTCCCTGAAGGTTCTTCCTCTAACAGACACAGCTGGGGAGCGTGGCCACTTTGCTGCGGGCCCCACATGATAAGGGCCCCAGTTGTAGTCACCTGGGAGCTTGCCTTGGCTGCCTGCTCCAGGGCTCACCCAGATTCTTGGGGAAGACAGGACTGTATCTTAACTTTCATACACAGCTCACCCATCAGATCAGGGATGGCTTTGTTCAGCCATTTGTCACCATACTCCCCAACCCCCCTGCTGTCACCTGGTGTCACTCCTCATCTGTCTCCCTGACTTTCCCCCGTCAGCCTCTCAAGCATCTTCCAAATCTTCCTTTGTATCTGGCCATCTGTGTTGTCCCCTTCTCTTTGATTAGCCCCTGGCAGACCCTGTCCCAGCTGACTCCTTCACCCTGTATTTGGTATCAGATGGTCAGCTCTGTCACTAACTAATTTTGTCATCTCAAGTCATCTAAAAACACTGGTTTTTAGAATGGGGGAATCACACGAACCCTTCCCCTTCCTTACAACATTGTGTTCAGGATAAATTGAGCTAATGAATATAAAGGTACTTTGTAATATGCTTACATAAACTGATTCCTGTTATTATTATACCATGTTTTCTGAGTTGTGACAGCTCATATGCCACTTGATGTCTCAGGCCACTAAGTATTGAGCAGATTTGTTGTGTAGCAACAGATTATTAAATCATGGAGTAGAATAAGACCTACTTTTGTGGAATCCAACTCTGTGGATTCACTAGCATTGACTGGGCTTAGCTGGAAGATTCTTCTGCCCCATGTGGGCCAGCTTGGCTAAGCTGGAACTTCCAAGATGGCACACTTACATGTTTGGCACCTTGACAAAGACAGCTGGAAACAGGGCTCAGCTGGGATACTGAGATGGCAGGTGTCTCTCTCTCTCTCTCTCTCTCTCTCCCTCCCCCTCCCCCTCCCTCCCGCCATGTGGCCTCTCCTTGTGATTCCATCAGTGTATTCACTGGTGGCCTAGAGCTCCCCAAACTGCAAAAGCAGACGTTGCTAGGCCTCGAGTTTTGGCCTGAGGCTGGCTCTACATCCATTACTCTGTATTCTGTTGGTTCTCACGGGCCATGGGGCAGCCCAGGTTTACTGTGGGAGGGGAGCGTGGGCATACCTGGAGGCATGACTCATTGGGCGTCATTTGCACTCCTGTTCAGCCCCAGACTCAAGATGTATTTGGTCCCTCAAGGGACCTTTTATGTCCCAAACCATGGCACCTGCTTGCAAGAAACTCTGCACTCTTTCCTATCCGTGGAGCTGTCTCAGTCTTTGGGGAGGTAGAGGTGGAAGGAGACACATCATTCTAAACCTCTGTTTCCCAAAGTGGAGCCGATGGAGCTCTTGTATCAGAATTACCTGGGGCCTTGTTAAAGACAAGTATTTCTAGGTCCACCTCTGCATCCAAGGCTGTTTTGGGGGACAGGACCATGAAGCTGCATTGCCACAAGCCTCTTGGGTGGTTCTTTCAAGACAATGACATTTCCAGTATTTGAGGATTTGAATCCAAGCAGAAACTTGAATGCAGCCTCTGCTCATGGCCAGCATCCAGTTTTGTTTGCCAGTCTTTGGCTGTTCTTTGAGTACCATAAGGGCCTTTATTTAATTTAAAGATTTGTTTATTTGAAAGGCAGAGAAAAAGAGCAGAGGAGAGCTCGCGTCTACTGATTCACTCCCCAAATGCCCACAGTGACCAGCGCTGATGCTGGGAGCCAAGAAAGCAACCCAGGTCTCCTACATAGGTGGCAAGAACCCAAGTACTGGAGCCAGCGCTGTGGTGTAGTAGGTTAAGCCTCCACCTGGGGCACCAGCATCCCATATGGGCACCTGTTAGAGTCCTCTCTGCTCCACTTCCGATCCAGCTCTCTGCTGTGGCCTGGGAAAGCAGCAGAAGATGGCCCAAGTCCTTGGACCCCTGCATCTAGTGTGGGAGAACTGGAAAAATTCTTGTCTCCTGGATCCTGACCAGAAGCCCAGCTCTGGCCATTGCACCCATTTGGGGAGTGAACCCATGCGTGGAAGATCTCTCTCTTTCTCTCCCTCTCTCTCTAACTCTGCCTCTCAAATAAATAAATCTTTGAAAGAAAAAAAAAAAAGGAACCCGTGTACTTGAGCCTCCCAGGGTCTGCATTAGCAGGAAGCTGGAATTGGAAGTGGAGCTAGGTATTGAACCCAGGCGCTCCAGTGTGTGACAGGCGTCTTGTCCATGAGGCTAAATGCCCACCTTGGGGGTCTTTTTGAACATCACTGCATGAGCACCCAGCCTCACTTCCCAAGCAGTTCATGATCTGGGGGTCTCTGAGGCCACGTGGGTGTACTGGGCATGGCCCTCATTTTCCACACTGAGAACAACTCCGAGTGTCACTCTCCTCTACCACGAAGCACACCAGGGGCTGAGGCTGTGGATGAGGTTGATAGCAGAGTGGGTGGGGGCGAGGGGACAAGGACGAAGGGTGCTGTTGGAGTGAGGGCTGTCATCACCACTGGCACAGGAAGTGACACCCGGACAGGAAGCAGGAGGTCTGGGCATTTGGTACAGCAGTTAAGTCGCCAGCTGAGACCTGAGTCCCATATTCCAGTGCCCGAGTTCAAGTCTCAGTTCTGCTCCTGAGTCCGGTTTCCTGCTGATGCACTCCCTGGGAGGCAGTGGTGACAGGGCGAGTGGTTAGGCCCTTGGCACCCATGTGGGAGACCTGGATTGGCTTCAGCCAGCCTGGCCCAGCCCCAGCTGTTGTGGGGACATTTGGGGAGTGAACCAACAGATGAGAGATCAGTATGTGTGTGTGTGTGTGTGTGTGTGTGTGTGTTTCTGCCTTTCAAATAAATAAATGCTTGAAAAAAGAAGAAAGTGGCAGACCCGCTTACCCATGGCTGTGCTCCTGGAGCTAGAAGACAAGTACCAGAATCAACTTTTTAAAATAGAAAAAAAAAAGATTTATTTCATTTATTTGAAAGGCAAGGTGGCAGAGAGGGGTCTCCTCTGCTGGTTCACTCCCCTGATATCTGGGCCAGGCTGAAGCCAGGGTCCCAGAGCTCCATCTGAGCCCCCCATGTGAGTGGCAGGATCTTAAGCCCCTGGCGCATCTTCCATTGCTTTCCCAGGAGCATTAGCAGGGAGCTGGATTGGAAGCAGAGCAGCCAGGGCTCAAACCAGTGCTCCAGTGTGGGATGCCAGCTTAACCTACTGTGTCACAGCCCCACCCCCTGCTCCTCCCCGCCAGTCATCTTCAGAGAGAGAGCACGAAGGGTAGAGACTGAACAGTGTCTCCTGATGCCTATCCCGGTGAGGGCCTGCAGTGGGTCTGGACTGAAGTGTGGAGCCAGGAGGTGAGGGTGAGGACCGCAGGGACAGGGCCGGGAGACAAGGCCAGCCTGTGGTGCTGGGGTGTGTGTGTGTGTGTGTGTGTGTGTGTAGGTAGAACTCAGAAGGCTCAGGCTGGGACAGACAACAAAGATGAAGATGAGCTGATGATGGGATTGGCTCGGTGAGCATAGGTCCACTCACACAGCCATTTATCTGCCTGTGTGCTCCGCCATTTGTCGATTGCACAAGCATTTCCTCAGTTCTGTCTGTGAGCTCGCTAGGTAAAGGACTGGACAGTCTTGCTCTGATGTGTTTGGAGGGCAGAGGAGGTGGGCGGTGGGCGCAGATAATGAACATGCGTGTTTTGCAGTTGTGTGGCGGGAGTGTGTGTAGAGGAGGCATGGACATGGAGTGGGGCTCAGGAAAGACTCTCCGAAAGGGGAAGCACCCAGGCAGGTTCAAAGTATGGGAGGAGGGTTGGGGGCAGAGCAGACAGAGGGAAACAGGCTGGGCTCCTGGGAGCGGGAGGCGGCGTTGTGTCCAGAGCCTGGCAGGCTGAAGAGGCCAAATAGCAGGTGCAGTGAATGAGGAGGGTGCATGGAGGGAAGATCGGGCCAGACTAGTTGGTGGCCTTTGAGAGTGCTTCTTCCAGCAGTGACCCCAGGGGTCCAGGGCTGGAGGATGGGCTGCAGGAGGAAGGACACAGGAGGGTTTCGCAGCTGGGTAGCAAAGGACATAGGCTGGGCAGTGGGGGGAGTGGGAGCCCACAGCCAGTCTTTTTTACAAAGAGGGGAGTCTCTGGAAGTGGCCTGGGGAAGGTGGTGGCTTGGCACACAGTTTTGGAGAACCTCATAAGGAGGTCTCACCCAGGGGTTACACCCACCCACCCTGGCAGTCTCAATCTACCCGGCTCTGTCCCACCCTCCACGTGGCCATGTATTTCCCTGGCGTTTCTCCCACCAGCAACCCTGGGCTTTCCCACCCACTGCTTCCGTAACACTGGTTACACCTGTCCCCCGTGCCACATCCCCATGCAGCAGAGCGGGCAGGTGCCTTTCTGCGATGTGGTAACACACACACCTGCACATACTCTCACACAGACACACCTAACATTCTCACATGCCCACACCACACATGCTTGTACCCACTCTCACATGCATTCATACACACTAGCACTCATACCACACAAGCTCATATAGCCCACACCCATTCCCGTACGTGCACACACACACACACACACACATGCCCTTACACATTCATACATACTCTCACATACACACACACCCCACACAGTCATGTGGTAAAGAGAGCACTGAACTGGAAGTCACAGGCCTGCCCGGTGTCTTATGCTTCATTCAGTTTTCCTAGCTGGGAAATGGGTGTGTGGGAGCCAGAGGATCTTGGCATTGGTTTGTGCTCAAAGTCCGCAGTGTTATCACCTTCCTGCCTGCACGGAAGCAGAGGGGGGCGCACAGGGAGGGTTTAGCTCCTGGGGCCTGAGCAGCTCTGGGCTTAAACCTGGCAACAATCCCATCAGGTTCTCCAGGTGGAACACAGGCTGGGGACGGCTGAGCAGGCGCCCCCTTTGGTAACCCTTACAGCCTGGGGATGCGTGGGGTCCATGTCACTCAGGGAATCCCCTTCCTCCCTCCGCCCTCTGCTCCCTGCCTTCTGGGAAGAGTCTCCAGGTGGGAAGCAGGAAAATGAGGTTTCCTCTGTGTATCGGCAAAGCTGAGCAGGTTAACATTCTCAGATGCCTCCACGGAGGTGTCCACGCTCCCCTTCCTGCAGCCTCTCTCCTCCCCTGAGTCTGGTCCTCGTTTTGTGCCTGGAAACACTGCCCTGAGCCCCCGCTGGGCGCCTGCCACGTTCAGACACCATATCTGTTCAGATTTGTGGAGAAGAGGCCAGGGTGTGTTCCCCAGGACAGTCGGGAGGAAGGAGGTGCAGGGACTGGCCATGCTCCCCGCCCTCCCATCTCCCTCCGAGAGCCTGCTCCCCCTGCCCGGGCCAGTCTGTCCTCCCTCGTCCTTGGACCTACCCTCCAGAATTGCCTAGAAACGGTTCTGTTGATCCAGGTGGACGCTCGCATCAGAGTAAAATCTTATGGGTCATGGTGTTTTGTTTTTGTTTTTTTTTTCAATCTTTTTCTAGAAGATGCTAAGACGACAGAGACAAGCAAAGACACCACAGAGCCCGACACAGCCCAGCCGGAGGGGGTGGTGGTGAACGGGAGGGAGGAGGAGCCGTCGGCAGAGGACCTCCTGAGCAAAAGCCTGGGCCAGATGACCACACAGGCTGACACGGACGTCGAGACCTCCAAAGACAAAACCGAGTCGGTCACCAGCGGCCCCATGTCGCCCGAGGGCTCCCCTTCCAAGTCTCCTTCAAAGAAGAAGAAGAAGTTCCGAACCCCCTCCTTCCTGAAAAAGAGCAAAAAGAAGGAGAAAGTGGAGTCCTGACTTGGGGCACCCACGGGTTCCGTCTGCACCCTCCTCTTCCTCTCCCCCTTCCTTCTCCCATCTCTGTCCCTGGAAGCGCAGGGCCAGGACGGGAGAGAACTGGACCCTGGATCACACTTGGAGGGGAACCTGCCGTTCGCCTGGCCAGTCCCACATTTGACAGTCACCAGAGAAACCAGGTGACTTGCCCGCAGTCAACGGCTGGTGAGCAGCAGAGCCTGTACCAGAATTCAGGGCTCCTGACTCCCAGTCCAGTGCTCCTTCCTCTAAACAACACTGCCGAGTTGTGGGCCGCCTTTGTCGGGATGTTGCCCACCAATCTGAGCCCAGGGCAAGGAGGCCAGAAACGGGCTGTGAGCTCGCGAAGGCTGCAGCTGAGTCAGACAGGCCAAGGCTTCCTGAGTAAGGTCCATTTCCATGCAGGAATCCAGTCTCCTGGTGGTAAATCAATTTCTCTCTCTCTCCCTCTCCCTCTCTAACCCTCCCTCTCTCCCCCCATTCAGAAATCTCTCCTCTTCGTTTTGGGTCCCTGCCCTGCTGCTGAAAGCAACCAGACAGATTGACCCATCCCCTCCAACAGAAGTTACTCTTTGTTCCCAAGGGCTGATGGCTTCGCTTGTCCTTCCCCAGACACTGACCCTGAGCTGGCTTCATGGAACCTCTTGAATGATGGACAGAACAGTTGGTAGAGTTGGCAGACACGAGGGCAGGCTGAGGAAGCCTGAGCCCCAGGGGCTGTTGAATCGATAGAAGACACCAGGAGCTGCACCCATTGGAATCATGCATCTCAGGCGCCTCCTAACGAAAACCAAATTTAGCATAGGAATCAGTTGTCTCATGCTCAGGGCAGGCATTTGGAGAAATTGAGATCATTCGTAGGCTTTGGGTTGTACAGGGGAGGTCAGAAGAGCAGAGGAAGCGCTGTGCCTGCCACGTGGAGTGCTGTAGTCAGTGTCGGGGGGCCTGTCCTGCCCTCAGGCCCAGGAGCGCCTGCTCACAAGCCACGGCAGCGTCTTATCTTGGCTCCTCACTCTGGCTCCTTTGGTTCCAACTCTGTGTCACTCTGGTCCGGCAGAGGGGAGCCACAGAGGAGCCCTTTGAGACGCATCCTCTTGGCCTGCCAGCGAAGTGGGTGGGTGTCCCCAGCCCTGGCACCCTCTGACCCTCCCGGAGCCCGAGAGAAGCCGCCAGTGTTGTTTCAGGTGCCAGCATTGTGTGTTTGTGTTCATCCACGGGGCACCCATGAGTACCGGGGGCTTCTGACAGTTAGACAATCCATCCTCCTTAAAGCACAGTGTCCTCAAAGAATATTTTCCCTTTTTGTCTTGATTATTGTAAAAATATTTTTGGAACTTCTTATCGCAGTTCACCCATTTTTGAGCATTTTCTACACACAGACACTGTGCTGGTTTCCCATCCATCACATCTTTTAGCCCTCCTGCTAACCCTGTGCGGCGGGAAGTGCCATTCCCATTTCATGGGTGAGGACATGGAACCGTCAGCAGGATGGTTGACTTGCCCCAGGTGACGTGGATAGAAAGACCCAGAGCCTGCATTCCAGATATGGTGAAAGGACAGCTTTAATCCCCAAGTGTGATTGGGCTGAGGACTCATTTCTGAGACTGGTCTCCACTCCATGATGTTAGCACTTGACACTGAGGTAGCAGCAGCCTGCCTGGGTCTGGCTGCGTTGGGCACCTTAAGTTCGTGGTTAATGTAGACTGTGGCAGTGCCAGCATGGACCTCTGCAAGGGCAAGGCAGAACCTGTCACCCTGTCACCCTGCTGTTTCTTGAGAAGGAAGGCATTGATATGTGGCCAAGGCAAACCTAGGACTTGTAGGGCAGACTCCTGGCTGCAACCCCGGGCCCCGTTCTCAGCTCTGCTTCTTGACTGGGTCACATCTCTGGTGGACAGCCCAATGGTCAGAGGCCCTGGTGCCTCAGAAAAATCTATTGTATGGGACATGCCTATAGAAACCAATCCTTGGATGCCTTCTTTAAAAAAAGCAGATTTCACATTTGTTCATTCGGCCTTTCACAGTATTTGCTAAGCATCCACTGAGCATCCCGCATTGTGCTGACGTGATGAGAAAGCAGTCATTGTGACTAGAGTAGTAAGTGGCAACAGTGTGGAGACAAGGGTGGACTGGGCGTGGCCTCTGTGTGGCTGGCTGTGAGTGGTTGTGGTGCAGACAGGATGTTGAGTGACAGCATCTAACCTGCTCTCTCTGTTCCCTTTGTAACAGTGAGACAGGCGGCATCGAGGTGAAAATGTCGGGGCCTTGCCTTGGGGACCCACTTAGCATTTTGTTTATTCCTGGTGTAAGAATAAAAGGCAGGCATTGCAGTCAGGTCACGAGCCAGGCACGAGGGTAGGCCATCTTCTTCCTGCCCTTAGGAAGCTCATGACAACAGGAGGCATGCGGACAAATCACAGAGCAGGTGAGGGTGCCAAGGCCCCGGGCAGGAAATGGTGAACTGTCTTGGAGACCAGAAGAAAAATTCCTGAAAGGAGTGATGGCCGAGCTAGGTTTTCCAAACCAGGAGAAATTTTCCAGGAGAAGAAAAGGCTAGGCAGGGCGTCCCGGGGTGAGTTCAGGATGCACGCAGAGGCCTGGATGCGTGGGACTTCATGGTGTGTTCCACGTGCTGTGCACACAGAGCACAGAGCGGAAGGCAGTGGGGATGCTTCTCCTTGCAGTGGGCAAGCCGGTTCCTGGGGAAACTTGTAGGAGGTGTGAAGGAGCTGGGCTTTATCACGTAAGGGGTCGGGAGCCACTGAGGGCGGTTCCTTAGAGTGAATCGTGGTTAGACTTGGAGACAAACCCTCTGGTGCCTGAGTGAGATGGACTGCAAGAGCTGGGGGTGTGGGAGATCTGATGAGGAATTTCCGACGTCAACACTAAAGCATATTTGATGGCCCACTGCATGCTGCATTGTTCCAGAATTCATTTCCATAAAATGCTGTGGATGGAGCGTCTTCAGAAAGGCTTCCAGGAAGGAGAGGGGAATATTGGGTAGCTGTCGGCCATTCTCCCCGCCTCCTCTTCTCTTGGATGCACAGGCCATGGCATGCTTAGCTCCAGGCTCGAGGCTGTATGCCAAGTGCTGCAAAATGGATGTGCAGTTCCAGCAAGACCTTAGCTCCTGGGGTAAGAGGAAAGGACATTTCTGTGGTTCTGGATAAAAGTTGGCTCTAAGCTTTGGGTTGTACCAGTGAGTACCTGGAGAAAATATATTCGAGAGCTCAGAAGTGGTAGGCAATGGGTTTGTTTCTAAATGTGTTGCTGTGCTTGGATATGCCACAGACAAGAGACAGGACATTTTGAACGAATCTCCCACTCTGTGGCTGGCTGAGCAGGGAAGTGGACAGGTTGTGGAGCCTGTTTGCATGGAAAGATGGCAGGGGCAGGGAGAAGAGAGGGGTAGATGGTGACAAAGAGGCTTGGCCTCAGCGACTTTCTGTGCGCTGTTGGTTGATTTCCAGTCCCGGCATGGGGGAACCAGCCATTCCACATGACCTCCCCCAAAGCTACAAAAGGCTGGGCCCCTAAGAGCCTGCTTGCCTGCAGGTGACTCAAGTAACTCTGTAGCCAGGTCATCCACAAGAAATGACCCACTCAACACTGCAGTAGCCAAAATGAGCTGCTCCCGCTGCGTGCAGATAAGATCCTTGTAAAGGACTTGGGCGAGGAGCAGCAGGACCTAGAGGAGGAACCCCACTGTGTGAAGCACTGCCAGGCACCACGCATTCATGTGGGCTGAGCCTTGCGTCCTGTTCCCTGTGGGGGTCTGTCTCACTCTTGTGTGCTCTCTTGCTTTCTCTCCCCCTCCTCCCCCAATATGGGAGGTGGTCGGACGTCTTTTGCCGCTCTCAATCCACTTCTTTGGTTGTGGCAGATTGGAAAGAACAGGATGATTCACTTCCCAAAGGTCTAAGAGGTTAAAAATAAGTTTGGATGTTTCCACGAGGGAATGCATACAGATGGACAGACATGGAGCCTACCGTAGGCCTATAGGCCAGGGTTTTCAGTAAGAGTGACTCTTCTGTTCTAGCTCAAGGCCAGAAGCGCACAGTTCTGGAATATCAAACGAGAAAACATTTATCCTTTATTCGTTTTGCACCTGCGGGTCGGCAGAAGCCCTTGATTGGTTGGTGTGGTTGCAGCTGACTTGGAGCGGGGCAGAAACAGGGCTTCTTATGCCTTCTCCATCACATGAGCTCAACTGTGTGAGAAATCCGGAGAGAGGATAAACCTGTGTGCTCCGCTCTCACCAAGAAGACAGGGCTCCCTCCAGTTCAGAATCTGCTGGGACAGCACATCATCTGTTCCACACCTGTTCTGAGAGGGCTCATTCAATGCAAAGCGTTGGAGGCCTGACGTGACTCCACGTTTATGAAATAGGCTCACTGGTTATCATCTGTGCACATTACCATTTGCATTGCAATACAAAAAAAGGTATCCTTGGTGTGTGGTTCTTTCCAAAGCCCTGTCCAACCAACCCATCACCTGGATGTGAATGCTCGTGGTCAGAGGAGAGACCCTGCAGAGAGCTGTCAGCGAGGCGCAGCTCCCCCTTGCCGTGCGCAGTGAGAAGCCGCCTTCCACTTAGCGGGGTGATGTCCTTCAGCAGGCGAGGCGCCTCGCCTCGTGCTTCTAGGGACAGACAGCTCCCTTGCGAATGTAGTTTTCTCTTCCTAGGGAAAATTTCCAGTTGACAGTGCTCTTGAAAATGTGGAAGTGATGGTTTATATTGGTCCGTAGTTAGGTGGCGTTAGGGATTGTCGAATGGATGTTTGGTGGCAGTTGACATCAGCGGTTTCCCCAGCAGTCGGGTCATCACTCTGAGAAAGTGGGGTGTGAGCCTTGATGCAGGGCTGAGGTCAGGGTAGTTGGAGACGGCACCCCGGTGTGGGAAAGCCTGGGGCATTCCCCAGAAGGGGCGGGTCTCTGCTCCCTTCCTCGCCCACCCTTTCCCACGCATCATGATGCGGCCAGCTGTGACGGGTGCATCCCTTCCTCTGAGCAGTATGTGGAAGACCTTGCACAAGTTGAGGGGCTGCTTGCAGATTAACTGCAGAAACACCCTCAGCTCTGTCCCCTGCAGCAGATCGTGCCGTGTGAGAGCCCAAGGGACAGAGGGCCCGCACCTGAGAAACATCAAAGCCCCTTTCCACCGTGGGGAGAGATTTCAGGGCAGCCGCGCCCACCTGCCGCTTCCACCTCACGCCCACCTGTCCTTCCTTGTGGGTGGGCGCTTGATCCCCAAGGAGCGGTTCTCCTTTAAATTCCTGCAACCTGTGCCACCACTCTGAGTCCCAACACTCTCCCTCTCACGGGAGAACAGTGCAGAGCCCGGGATGGCCCGGCTGGGGCGCGGGGCAACAGGACCCCAGTCTAGACAGAGGGTACAGTGTTCTGTAATGCTATGGGTGGTCGCGGTGTCTGTGTTTGACAATCGTCACGCGAGAGTACTCCTTGCTGTGTTCCCTTGTACATACATTGTCTCTGTGTAGCTCTCCCAGTATCGTGTGGTTTCGGATAGGGGTTCCATGTAAATACTCTTCCTGCTATTGAAATGCCAGTGCCCCGATCATGAATCACCCCCACGAGCGGTTTTGCCTCTATGCTAACATGTTTTGAGCCACTGACGTGCAGATGGATGGTTAGTTTCTTGGGCTTTTATTTTGCAATTTTATATATATATACACATATATAATATATATATATTTATGGATTGGTTTTGTATAGTTTTCTGTTTGAATCTCTGAGCACCAAAGCTGCCCTTGGATTTTGGCGAGAACTTTCCGATGCCACTTCCTGACCCTCTGCTGCTTTGGTGTCTGACCGTGTCGCGGGGGTGGCGGCCCCGCCCGTGGGTTTCTGTACGTGCGTGCTGTTATCTCACCTGCAGATATTGCCCTAGTAAATCTAACGTGCTTGGCTTCCCAGTGTCTGTGGCCCCGTTTCTGTCTGGTATTCGGTTCTCCCGGCTCCTGGGGGAGCAGAAGTTGGAAAAGTGGGCCCGTGTATGGAAACGGTAAACACACAAGACCACTGATTTCTCCCATGTGGAAAGCTGAACCTGGTTATAATGGATGCCGACTTGGGAAGGGAGGCGATAAAATGCTAGAGTCTTCTGGGAAGGGGAAGGCCGTGTGGATCGGAAAACAGCCCTGCAAAGGACAGTGGACCCAGGGGTGTGAGGACGGGGCAGGAGGGCTGCAAACGACGATGCGTGGCCGGCGCTGCAGGGCGGCAGTAGGAGCTGGAGTGGAAGCAGGTCAGGCCAGAACCTGAGGCAGGCAGAGCGAAGAAGCTGCCCCAAAGAGTGAGTGGGGAATGGAGAGGCCCGGAGAGGCGGGAGGAAGGGAGAGGGAAGCAAAGAGCCCCCTCCCCCTTCTCTAGTCAAACAAGTGCTGCAGGTCTCAGTGTCCTCTGATCATCCCCACGCCCCTGCCCCCATGCTGTGCACCTGCTGCTTAAGAGTTGGACGTGGTGCCTTATTCAGTCCTCAGGGTCGTCTGTTACTACTCCTGCTTACAGCACAGAACACAGGCTTCCAAGTGAGGGGACGCCCCATGGCCAGAGGTTAGCACGTGGGGCAGCCTGAGTCCATGCTTAGGTCTCAGAGACCCACGCCATCCTCTTCCGCCACTTCCCACTGCCCGAGTGCCCTCACCATGCTCTACAAAAGCAGCCTTCGTCCTCACCACAGGCCCACTGCTTCCAGGAAGACCCACTACCCAGGTACCGCCAGCCGCCTGGCTGAGAGTCCCCCCTGCCTTCGTCCTTGGGCATCTCGGCACACCCCAGGTGGCCTCAGGGAACCTAGGTCCTCACCAGCCCCAAAGCCATCTGTCTCCCCTTCACTGGAGTCACCAAGATCTCTTGTCGGGAACACACTGCGCAGCTGTGTGCGTGGGTCAGGGCAGTGAAGCAATGCCACGTTCTAGAGCTTGGTGTGGTCCTGGAGCGTGACGCTAACCCACAAGCTGAAGCCCTCTTTCTCCTTTGAAACTCCCCACTGGTGACTAACGAGGTATGAACATGGGAATACGATGTCCTCTCCCTTCCAGGAATTCCTCCAGACCAGGTATACGCAATGCAGCAGGAAGTGATGGGCTCCAGGGTCAGCCCACCCCCAGTCACTGCGGGTGAGGAAGGCTGCCTCGAGAGGAAGAGGGTGGGTCCAATCTAGAAGGCAGCTCCCATTGGCAGCCAGCAATGTGGACAGCAGTGAGGGGCTCGGCACCCTGGCAAGATGTGGCAAGGCCAATCCTGGCCTCAGGAAAGTGAGCAAGGTGCTGGGGTACACCCTGTTTCCAAGAGCTAAGTACCAAGGGCTGGAGGATGCGGGGGTGCTGCAGCAGCAGAGTCCTGGGAGGAGCAGAGCAGGGTGCCTGGGCACCCCAGCCACCTGAATAAATACGAGAATGGAAGCGTTCAGCCAAGTTCCTGTGGATCCCACCAGTGCCACACACAGGACCGGGGCTCCACTCTGACACAGGAAACTGCAATCTCCTCTCTTCATTGTACCTTTGCAGAAGGAGCCACGCAGCGCCAGCGGGAGCCTGGATGGAGAGTAAGGTTGTCCTCCACTAAGTAGGAGCTTCTTCCTTCCCCACTGCTCCCCTCACGGCTGCCTCTGGGTGGCAGGAAGCTCAGTAGCTTAAGAGTCGTCTGAGAAACTAGACACAATGCCCTCCAAGAGACAGAGCCACTGCAAGAAGCAGGAGGAAGAGTGGAAAACCTCTGCTGACGTTCGTCCACCAGGAAGGCTCGCTCGGGCCTGGACAGGAAGCCCCTGGGGTGAGGATGGCACGTGTGAGATGGAAACCACTGCCAGTTCTACAAGGAGGCACAGGCAGGCAGTGACAGGCTGAACACTGGCGGTCACTCATGGGAACATGGAGATTTGTTTAGGCAAATAAAGGTCCACTTAGCCGATCGCACAACCAGTTGATTGGAAAATTAATATGTAAATGAGAATGGGAAGGATGCAATTACACAAGGTGGTGAGCAATTGAACTAAATTTGTCAGTGTAATCTTCGTTAATTTAGCAATGCGAATGTTTAAAAGTAGTTATTTGAATATGATCTTTTTCTATGTGATGGATAATTTGGAGCAGCATGCTAAATATCTCATTATTGCCAAAGGCAATTAAGAGATCATTTCTTACACTGTTGGAATACTAGTTTGATTACATTTAACATTGTTGAAATACTCGGTTCCTTTCACTATATGAATTTTAGAGAGATGCAGACATTCAGTCCATAACAGTTGTGAACCTAATAACTTTTTAAAAATTTAAACATAGCATTCATTAAAAGGTTTTACCAATTCCAAATCATTAAAGATAAAAATAACAGTGGAAAACAAGTGAATAGGAATCCAGCCGAGGTGGAATAATGGAGACGAGTTTATCACCCTGCCTACGGTAACAGCAATAGCAGAATGGACAAGGCACCTGAAGCAGTCACCTTGGAGACGCGTCACATCCCCCGGAGAGGCGGGACACATGAAGTGAGCCTGTGACTGTCACAGCTTACTGCCTGAAGACAGCCTCCAGGCCCGGGGGTAGGAAGGTGAACTTGGCTGAGTCTGGCAACTGTCAGTCAGGGAGATGGGACTGAGGGTCCTGAGAGACCAGGGTAGCTGCAGCGTGCAGGATGGAACACAAGAAAGAGGGGCTGCACACAGAGAAAGCTCCGGGGGTGAGCAGACGGCCCCTGAGTGTTCAGCGTGTGTGTGTGTGTGTGTGTGTGTGTGTGTGTGGAAACCACCAACGACCAAGGCAATGCCTGCCCATGAGGGTTGCCAGCAACCTGTCCAGAGCTGACACAGGGTCGGGGCAGTGCCGCTTCCTCCGGGCAGCCCACAGGACCTGATACCTGACCTCAGTAGTGGGGAGTAGCTAGTGTTAGTGTTAGTGCTAGTACTAGTATTCTAGTATTAATACTGTTTTGGTCCTGTCTAGAAAATGTTCAACACAAGACCCCACAGTATCATGCTGTCATGCTGCTTCTGAGTAACTGACCTGCACGCCAGGAAGGTCAAGATTATCTACAAAAACACAGGAATACCTAGAAAACAGGGGAAATTCACATTGTCTGGCAGCTACCAAAAGATGAAGGTGCAAAGAAGCAGGAAAAGAATGCAACCAACAAGAAAAGAAAGACACTGACCTGCAACTCATCCAGGTGCTGCATCAGCTCCAAGTGATAGCAGCTGTATTCCGTGTGCTCAAGGAGTTAAGACACAGACGCTCGAACACTTCGAGGGGAAAATTTCAGTACATGGAGTGAAAAGTGCCCTCAGTGGGATCCAGAGCAGTTTAAACATTGCAGAAGAGAAGACGAATGGGTTTGAAGACACGACAGTAGGAACTATCCACAGGGAAATATGGAGAAAGAGGATTTGTTTTTTCATGAACAAAGTGTAGGGACAGTTGGGCAACTTGAAGCAACATAGTGCACACATACCTGGTGTTTCTGAAGTAGGGGAGATAGAGGGCGAGAGTACTTGAAGAAATAATGGGGGCCAGCGCTGTGGTGTAGCAGGCTAAGCCTCCGACTGTGGTGCTGGCATCCCATAGGGGTGCCCGGTTGAGTCCCGGCTGCTCCACTTCCAATCCAGCTCTCTGCTTATGGCCTGGGAAAGCAGTGGAAGATGGCCTGAGTGCTTAGACACAAATGCCCATAGCCTGGTCATATCTGAAAACTCAAATGCCCATCAGCTACTGAATGGGCACACAGACTGTAGTATATCTGCACACTGGAATAATATTCAGCAATAAAGCAGCATTCAGGAAGACAATGTGTCAGGCGGAATGGGATGATGGCTGAGCTCCTGTCAGCAACCATGCAAATGGGAAGACAGGAGCATCTTTCACGTAGGGAGGAAAGCCTCCGCCCAGGATCCTCCACCAAGTGAGTTCCACTGATGCACATTACAGCACGGGCGGATTTCAGAGCAACGGTGCTCAGCGAACGAAGCCAAAGAACAGTGCAAACTGTGTGATTCCATTCACATACGATTCTAGAAAGTGCAAACTGATTTAGAGCGACAGAAAATCAACAGTGGCAGGGGTGATGTCGAGTGTTGTAGAAGAATTACTAAAAGGAATGGGAAGCTTTTGAGAGTGAAGGGATGCTCATTATCTTGATTGTTTCATGGATGTATACAAAGAAGACATCATAACACACACAATACTCACGTGCGTTGATTGCATGTCAATTACACCCCCCACAAAGCTTTCCATAATTAACCTTTGTACCAAAAGTCAGAAAAAAAAAGGAGAGAAAAGGAATAAGGGGAGCATAAAAAGTAGAAATCATAAAACCAAACAAAATAGAGCTAAGCAGATAAATTCTCAGAATAAATGTAAATGGGCTAAACTATTCCAATTTTTAAGGGAGAGGGGTTTCAGTTTGCATCAAAAAATAAAATTTGGGGCCAGTGCTGTGGCACAGTGGGTTAATGCCCTGGCCTGAAGTGCCAGCATCCCATATGAGCACCAATTCTAGTCCTGGCTGCTGCTCTTCCAATCCAGCTCTCTGCTATGGCCTGGGAAAGCAGTAGAAGATGGCCCAAGTCCTTGGGCCCCTGCACCCACGTGGGAGACCTAGAAGAAGCTCCTGGCCCCTGGCTTCAGATCGGCGCAGCTCCAGCCATTGCGGCCAACTGGGGAGTGAACCATCGGATGGAAGACCTCTCTCTCTCTCTCTCTCTCTCTCTCTCTCTCTCTCTCTCTCTCTGCCTCTCCTCTGTGTAACTCTGACTTTCAAATAAATAAATAAATCTTTAAAAAATATGAGACCTTTAAAAATAAAAATGTATTACCTGCTCAAAATATGCAAAGACATCTTTTAGTGGGATGTGCAAAGAAGAAATTAAGAAAATGTAAAGGAAGCATGGAGAGGTAATAAGGATATATAAATTTGCAGGAGTCAAAGGCTTGGTAATAAATGGTACAGGGGTCGGATTATATCAAAATCCCGATCTACGATGGCGTGGTCACAGCCAAAGGAACTTTTTCTAATGAATAAACATGTAAACAAAGGCAGACGGAGGAATGGAGAGAAACACGATTGTGGCAAGCCTCTCACAGGGAATAAATACACGAACATAGAGGGTTTTAAGAGTATAAAAAAAAACTTGATTTAACAGACAAATATATAGCCTACAAGCAGAATGCACACTCCTTTCAAAAGCGATAAAAAGTGCTCTTCCCCCAGGATGCTGGTGGGCTCCTTCTGCCATTACCAGAGCTTACCACCAGGTGGCGACATTCCCTTTCTCGGCTCCCATCTTGCAGCAATAGTCCCAAGCAGGCCGCCCTCCCGTCTTAGCAAACAGCCCCCCGCAGGGAATAAGGGTGAGCAGTGAGACTTTTAACTCACCCAAGACCCTAGAAGCCACCTGAGCAGTTTTTAACCCTTCCCTAATATCTAGTTCTTTCTGCCCAACTTCCTGGCGTTCCACAAGGGAAACCGGCAGCGTGCAGAGAGCTGGTCCCCGGTGGTAACCCCACACCTGAGGCCCTGGGGCCTTCTCTCCCCATCGCTGAGTCCACCCATGCCACAAGTGGCCCTGTACATGTGTGTGTGGACACCCAGAGCCTGCGTCCTCGCTTTGCACCCCACAAGAAAACAGCGTCCTGTGGCCACCCTGTGCGTCCTTGGGCGAGCGGGCAGGGAGCTTGGTGGCCTGCAGAGCCAGAGCCTGCTGTGCTCCCAGGCACGTCCCTTAGTCCTGCCGCCTCCACTGTGCCCTGTGAACCGCAGGCCCAGGGCAGAGCCCGCCTTGTTGGGTGTAACGGTTGGTGTTGCTGTCACAAGTCCTAAGGGGAAACCAGGGAGCAGTGGCCACCCTCGGCAAGGATCACGCGGCCGTGATGCGACTTCCTCCTTCCCACTCATTCAGCACACAGCCCCGATGTCTCTGCTACTCACAGCTCCATCGTGCTGCCCCCGTCGTCATCGTCGTCATCCCCGTGTGTGCTGACACCGTGAGGCTGTCCCTTGGAGCCAGGACTGCACCCCAGGTTTCTGACTGCTGTAGCCTTTTTTTTTTTTTGACAGGCAGAGTGAACAGTGAGAGAGAGAGAGAGACAGAGAGAAAGGTCTTCCTTTGCCGTTGGTTCACCCCACAATGGCCGCTGCGGCGGGCACACCACCTGGTCTCCCATGCAGGTTCAGAGCCCAAGGACCCGGGCCTGGGCCATCCTCCACTGCACTTCCGGGCCACAGCAGAGAGCTGGACTGGAAGAGGAGCAACCAGGACAGAATCCAGTACCCCGACCGGGACTAGAACCCGGTGTGCTGGCGCCGCAGGCGGAGGATTAGCCTAGTGAGCCGCGGCGCCGGCCTGCTGTAGCTTCTTAACCTGTCGGGATCAAGGCAACGCCAAGAGGCAGGTGCTTGGCCTAGTGGGTTAAGATGCCAGCAGCCTATACAGGAGTGCCTGGTTTGATACCTGCTCTGGCTCCTGCCCCATGCTAATGCAGACCCAAGTAACTGAGTCCCTGGCTGCCACTTTGGGAAGACCTGGATTGAGTTCCTGGCTCCATCCCAGGCATTTAGGGGAGTGAACCAGCAGATGGGGGCTTTCTCTGTCTTTCTGCCTCATACACAAATAGATTTAAAAAGATTTTTAAAAGATGCTGAGAGCTAGAGACTCCCCCAGAAAAGTGCAAAGCCTTGGTGTTCAGGCTCCCAGTGGAGCAGCTGCCTGCGACTAGGAGAGGAAGAGGAAGGGGGGGGGGGACGACTCTGCACTCAGACTCTCAGGTTCAAGTTCCAGCTCTGCCCTCCCCCGTGGAGCAGAGATAAGGGGGTGCAGGTGCGCGCCCCACCGAACTGTTGTGGCCATGAGACAGGTTGGCCTGCTGCACCCGCGCGTCCAGTGTGACTGCTCCACTGCTGCGCCCGCCGTAGTCGTCATCACCGCGTGAACCCCTTCGCGGGAACCGTGGCAGCCAGCAGCGAAAGAGGATGTGAAAACCCGGCGGTGAGTGCAGCGCTGCGGCTACGCAGCTGTGCCCTGGGACGCAAGCACATCTGGCCTTATGTCTTCGAGTGCCACCGGCGCCATAGAGCATTTCATAGACAGCAGTCTCACTTGTGAAAAATGAACAAAAAGTTGCAAAAGAACACGCGCGCCTCTTCCCGCGGGTATGGGGAAGCGGCTCGCGGCGCGGCCTCGCGGCGCGGCCCCGCGGCCTCCAGAGGGCGCCCTCCACCACGCAACTCTACCCGATCCTCCGCATCGGCTGAGTCCGAGGACCACTGGTTCCTCACGGCGCGCGTCACGACGCGCAAGGACACCTAGCGGCTCTGGCCACAAGTGCGCCGTCAGCCTCACCTGCTGGACGCCGTGTCCCAGCCATGCTGCGTTCCTGCGCCCGCTTTCCCTACTCTTCCTCCTCCTGGCCCTGGTGTACCGGAGGGGTCTTCCGGACTCACTGGGGTCCCTAAGAAGGGAGACCGAGCCCCCAGGAGCTGCCTGTGCCGGCGCAGAGAACGCGGTGGCCCCTGGAGAGCCTCCTCCTGGCACTGGGGCGAGGGTTTGGGCTCTGGATCCTGCAGGGGCTCATTGAATGTGCACCCTCCTTAGTTACAAAACCAACCTTTGCAACAGCCAAAGGAGAAGCTTCCCATCTGACTCCACCCCGCCCCCACCCCAGTTGTTTTCCCCGCCATCAAATAATGTCCCGAAGCCCGGAGCTGAGTGGACAGCTATGCACCGTGAATAATATTTTACTCCAATCTTCCTGCTCTGGCATTGCTTCCCCAGAACCTTAGGAGGCTGAGGGTGTAGGGAGCCGTGTGCAGGTTTTGAAAGGACCACGCTGAGGGTTTTATCTGGGACGTTCCATACCATTCTGTGGTCACCGGAGCTCTGGGTCTTGCAGAAGCACTCACAGCAGGGACCTTGGGCCCAGATCTGGATGCCACAGCCCGAGGCCGGCGTGGAAGACAGGATGGCGACCCCCGCCTGGACTCGGGTCCTCCCTCCGCCTGACTTCTGTGTATTTGTGGGACTTCCATGTGCACCCTGGCATGACCGTCAGTAACCTGGCTTTCATGGCCCAGCGGCTCCAAGTTCCGGGAGACTGGATTGTGCTTTTGATGATGTGGTTCGCGCTCTGCCTTAGCCCTGGCCACCTGCGGGGCGGTGCGGGTCTGGGAGAGACAGGTGCAGTGTTCCCTGAGACTGGGCGCAGACAAGTGTCTCACAGAGGCCACTGTCTATTAGTACATTTCCTCCAATTAAAGAAAAAGATTAACAAAGCTTTGAAAGGCAAAGTAGGGAAAGAAGGAAAAATAGATCAGAGAGAGAAATCAGCCACTCACTGGTTTACTCCCTACGTGGTCCCAACAGCTGCCAGGAGCTTGGAACTCCATCGGGGTCTCCCATGTGAGCAGCAGGGCCCCAAGTGCTTGGGCCATCCTTTGCTTCTCTCCCAGGAGCGTTAGGGAGCTGGATCAGAAGTGGAGCAGCCGAGACTCAAACCGGCATCACGAGAGACGGTTTAACCTGCTACGCACAAGGCTGGCTCCTATTTCTCTCATTTTTTAACATAATGAAACTGGGGACTTTGGAGAAGCAATTTGCCTATGAACTGCTGTGCTGACAAGGTTGAGGCTGGAGTCCCATGGACACCCTGTTGCCAGCCCAGTGCTCCCTGCGGAGCTGAGACGTCCTGTCAGGGTGACAACTGGGGCAGCGCCCGGGCTCCCTCCCCCTGAGGGAGGAAGGTGTAATTGACGCTTGCAGTAGGCTGCGCCATCCGCAGATGAAAGGAAGTGCAGAGCGAGGTGTCATTACCAGTGTTTTCCTCTTATCTCTGCCTTTGAAGTTTATTTTGGTGGCAGGACATGGTGGTTTCCCCGGGGGTCTGGTGCACGTGGCCTCCCCTCACCCTGGCCAGCCCCGGTGCCTCCCCTTCCGAACGCCCACAGCCGGCAATTCCGAGCGAGCGCCGGGCTCGGGGCCCAGCTGGAAGCGGCTCTTCTCTCTGCCATCTTCACACTCAGCCCCTGCGTAGCCCAGGGCTCCCAGCCACAGCTAGGGTTGGAGAAAGCAAGGGGAAGAGAGTGTTCCCCAAACGCTCACCCTCAGCCCGTGACACTGACGTGGAAACTGGCACTCAGGGTCATGGGTCCCTGGCCCGCCTTCTGGCATGACACAGTCTCCGGGGATGGAACGTGCTGTCTTGTCTTTTCTCGATGGAGCCCACAGGCGTCTGTGGGTAAGCACAGGCTGTCAGGTCATCCAGTCCTCATGGTGTTTATTTTAAAAGCCACGAGAATCGTTCTGATTCACGTCTTTAATGATTCAACCTGCCCTGTAATTGTGAGGGAGGAGAAGTTTGTCGTGAGGCCCCGCCCCACCTTGCCTTTGCCCCTAGGCTGTCCTGAGTCGCCCCAGGCTCACGCCTCCGTGGTCACCGCTGTCACCCCTGCCAGGAGTCTTCCCACAAAGCCGGGAAGGGGAGAAGCCCCAGAAACAGACACCGGCGAACGACAAAGAGTTCATGTAAGACGGGATTAAATATGAGGGGCTTGGGGAGGGCGCAAAAATCACTTTGAGATGCATGCATAGTTTTTCATGATATGCATTTTCCTTGGACTTTTGGAAGACCCCTCAGATGCATGGATTTTTGAAGTTTGAAGCATTTCTCTCTGTCTCTGTCTCTCTGTCTCTCTGTCTCTCTCTCTCTCTCTCTCACACACACACACCCCCCTGTCTTAGCACCAGGCACACCAGGTGACCTTTGCCCACGCCAGCTTCTCTCTGGGTTCTTGCCAGATAAGCGGTGGGGGAGAAGGTAAACAGATCTCAGCAGCTCTAACAATAAGCGTAAGGATTTATGAAAATCTTATCTACTTATTTTTATTTATTTGAAAGGCAGAGGGGAGAGAGAGAGAGAGAGATGGACAGAGAGAGATCATACCCTAAATGCCCACAACAGCTGGGGCTGGGCCAGGCTGAAGTCAGGGGCCCAGAACTCCATCCCGGTCTCCCACGTGGGTGGCGGGGACCTTCGTATGGAGCCGTCACCGCTGCCTCCCAGGGTGCACAGGATTGCTCTGAGGCTGGGAAAGCAGTTCGTTTGTTCAACTCATAATCGCTGGGATGTTCTGTGCCGGGCTCGGGATGGAGAGCAGGACTCTGCTCTGAGGGAGAGAATGTTCTTGGCTCTCAAAGGGAAGCTGAGCATGAGAGAAAGAGCTGGACACAGGCTACCCCCAGGAGGAGCCTGGGTCCTCCAGCATGCCACAGAGCAGCTCCCATGGAGCTGGAGCCAGGTGGGGGGTTCCCAAGGAGCTGGCCAAGGGCTGGAAACACAAGGAGAACATCTGAAGACTCCCCAATAATTGAAAAAGGAAGTTATCTGCATGGTCAATGACAATGGTCGAAGTTTAGGAAGATGTTTGGCCTAAGTGTTGTCTTTTGATAATTTAATTACAATTTATTTGCCTGTGAATCATTGTTTTTCATTGCCCTAGACATTTGGTGTAGGGCATCGTTCTTAGAAATAATAGCAAATTTAAGAAATTTCATCTATAGAGAAATAGGAGGCGGTTGTTGGCGGGGTGGGGAGAGGTACAGGCAGGACGGTCATTCTTCTCGAAGCCCCACCACTGAGCCAGGGCAGCCAGGGAGGCACTGCAGCACACAGAGGCAGCCACAAGGCTTCCCTCACTGGCGGAAATGAATCGGTTTTGTAAGTTAGTTTTTATCAGTGCATAGCGTTCCAAACATCAAACGGAGCTAAAACACCCACAGCAAAATGTAATCCCTTTTCCCAGCTCTCCCGGGTCCACTTGCTGCCCTCCAAGGGGGTGCTACTTTCAACTCCTCCTTCCTAGATCTGCATTGCCAGGTTTCTAAGTAACGTGTCTATGCTGACCATGCACTGTGTCGATCTGAAATGCTGTCAACTCACTTCCTGTTATGGCTGTTGAGGTCCAAGCTCTCACACACCACCATCCCTTTCCTCTCCTTCCTCACCTCCGCCTCTCGTGCAGGTAGATGGCCGTTCCTGGCCAAATCAGCATTCTCTGTTTACACAGTGATGCAGGGAAACACTGTTTACATCCGAGCACTGTGGTGCTCTACGATTATGTTTCCTTTCTTAATTTTTGTTTTGCCTGCAGTTAATAATTACCTTCTTTATATACAGATGTTTTGTTCTTATTGCTAATTCCTTCCACAACATCCAGAAGGCTCTCAGAACACGATTCTTTTTTTTTTTCCCCAAAGATGTGTCCATGTATTTTGAATGTCAGAGTTAGACATGGGGGGGGGGGGGAGAGAAAGAGAGAGAGAGAGAGAGAGAGACACTCTTCGTCTGCTGGTTCACTCCCCAGATTAGCTTAATGGGTTACTTGCTCCAGTAGTCTCATCAGGTTAAAAAGATGGTCCAACCCCAGAGGACCTAGTGATGGACGAGCTCATCAGCTTGTCCTTTGAGAGACCCTGTTCTGATACATGCCTGTTTCCTGATACACCTGCTGTGTAGTTGCCACGTGGGGCTTTTTGCTCACCATGTCCCTGGTGATTCCTTTTACTTCTTTACTGGCTTGAAATTCGTGTTCTTGGGGCCAGCACTGTGGTGTGGCAGGTAAAGCCACTGCCTGCAGTACTGGCATCCCATATGGGTGCCGGTTCAAGTCCCAGCTGTTCTACTTTCGACCCGGCTCTCTGCTATGGCCTGGGAAAGCAGTAGAAGATGGTCCAAGTCCTTGGGCCCCTGCACCCACTTGGGAGACCTGGAAGAAGCTCCTGGCTCCTGGTTTTGGATTGGCGCAGCTCTGGCCATTGTGGCCAATTGGAGAGTGAACCAATGGATGGAAGACCCCCCCTCCCTCTCTCTGCCTCTCTTTCTCTCTCTGTGCAACTATGATTCTCAAATAAAATAATAAATCTTTTTTAAAAAGTCAATTCATGTTCTTTATCTCATGTCCTTCTCTGTCCAATAACTTCCGATAGGTTCCTGAGAAAGGGTACCTGGGAGGTAGATCTTATTACATCCTCACATATCTTTGTTGGCTGAATACAGGCATTTGGGTTGGAGAAAACTTAATTTTTCTAGGTTGGAAAAAAATACTAGTAGTCGTTCATAATTCAGGGGTGGGGCTCCCCTACGTTTCTGTTTCCACTGTTGGCATTGAGAAGCCCAAAGCAGCTCAGGTTCCTCTCCCCTGCAGCAATGTGGTTTCTCTCTCTGGAAGCTTGTCTGACCTCCTCTTTGTCCTCAGAGTTCTGGAAATTCGCAGTGCTGTGCCTGTGCGTGGGTTTGGTTTTGATCAGTTTGCTGGGTCCTTGATGAGTCTGGAAATCATGTCCTCCAGCTGGGGAAACCCTCTGAAGCTCTTGCTGACTCACTCTCCTCGGTCTCCTCTCTCTTTTGTAGCTCCCGCTGGTGAGATTTTGGATTTCAGTATCACCTGCCAACGCTCTACTGTTGTCTCTCCTGTCTTCCATTTGTCGGTCTTTTTGCTCTACTCTCCAGGAAATTTATTTCAATTTAACTTCCAGTTCTTCTATTTTCTCATTTCTGCCATCACCTTTCAATTCATAATGCGCTTTTTGTTGTTTCCATGTTTTATTTCCTTTTACAAGAATAATACACTGTTCCTTCCTCATTCTCCAGGAATGCTGATTTTGTTTGTTTTCTTCTTCCTGCACTGACTGAGGGAATGTTCTAGATGCTGATGCTTTGGGCCGCGAGTGGGGGAAGTGGCCTGGAGTCTTGGTGTTCAGCTGCATGTGCCCATCACCATGCCATGCACACACAGTGCTGTCCTAGAGCCTCCCCCCTTGGCGGTCCTCCAGGGTGGGGAAGGGCAGTCGGAGGAATGTGGAGTGGACAGGGACTCAGGAACCCAATCACTTCTCGCTGGCTTTCCCCCATGTTTCCTATTCTTATCCTGTCTTCTGGGGAAGGCCAGTGCCACCCATTTCTGAGCCCCATGAGGAGTTTTTGGAATAAATCTAGCTGGTTCTTCACTCTCTCTACAGATGACCCAAGATTCAACTTTCTGAGTTCTGCAAACTTTCTGTTAGCAATCAGTCTTCCAGGTTATGGCTTCAACCACTTCATACCCATTTTCTCCTTTTGTTCCCCTATCCTTGCGAGTTTACTTTTTTTTTTAAGATTTATTTTATTTATTTGAAAGACAGAGTTACGAGAGAGGTAAAGCCACAAGGAGAAAGGTCTTCCATCTGCTGGTTCACTCCCTAAATGACTACAACAGCCAGAGCTGAGCTGATCCGAAGCCAGGAACCAGGAGCCTCTTCCCGGTCTCCCACATGAGTGCAGGGGCCCAAGAACTTGGGCCATCTTCCACTGCTTTCCCAGGCCATAGCAGAGAGCTGGATTGGAAGTGGAGCAGCCAAGACACAAACCAGTGTCCATATGGGATGCCAGTGCTGCAGACCACGGCTTTAACCCACTGCACCACAGCACTGGCCTCTACTGTTTCGTTTTAATTTCTTTACTTTTGACATTTATTAATTCAAGGAGGCATCTTAACCTGAAAACCTAATTTTTCCAACCCAATGATAGCCAATATTTATTGGTTATTTATTATGACCCAAGTAGCCATGTATTTTACATTTCTCAACTAATTTAATCTATATACCACTCATAGGAGATAAGTACTGTTGCTATTAAACGAGGAAGATGAGGTACAGAGGGGTTATGCCACTTGTCTTAGATCTTCCAACTACTGAGTGGTGGAGCTGGGGTTTAAGCCCACGATGTGGGCTGGACACCTGTTGTCCCTCTCACTCATGGAATGTTACTCTCTGCTCTTTGATCTTGGATGGCCTAGTGATCAAAAGGCAGAGGGGTCTACCTGGGAGTCCCTCCAACATCTTTCTTCCCATTAAGTGATATCTTTTTGCAGGGTGCACAATTGTCATTTAATCTCCACAGCATTCTTAGGTGGTAGGCATTCATGGGCATATTTTATAAAGGAGCTCACTGGGGCTAGGGATGCTAAGTTACTTGCTGAAGCCTCTTGTAGAAACTGGAAGAACTAAGGTTCAAATCCAAGACCTTGTGGCTTCAAAGCCAAGGAGAATTCTGGGATGCACTCAGGATTTTGGAAGATGTCTAGGACAGATGAGATCTTGTACCTTAGCTCACTTTCTCCATGTCCAAATAGTCAGCAAAGTAAGTCCTTATGGTTTGTAGTTTTGATTTTCTTCTCCAGGGATTCCAATTATGCATCTGTTGGATCTGTTTTGTCTGCATCCCATATACTCAGTTTTCTCTGCAATCCATTTTAAAATCTTTTTAGTATTGCTTGATTTTCTCATTTCAATCTTTTATGTCTCTCTTCTTTGTTTTCCACAGTGTTCACTTTCCCTTGTTTCAGTCATGGTTTTCTTTTTTCACTTCTTCCTTGAGCTCTGCCACTTCATTTTCATTTCCTGTTGCTCTATCATTTCTTTTCCAAGCTCCTCCTTCTCTCCTTTCTTAGTTTATGAAGAGAGTTGTCTTATTACCTTTTTTTTTTTTTCAAATCAAGGTGAAAAAGAGCTTGCCTGCTCCGTGACAACATCACCTCTTTCCCCTCTGTCTGTCTTTCTTCTTGTGGAGTTTTCTGCAGAGATGCTGCTCTGCTTGGTTTGGAGGAGGTGACTTTGTCCTGGACCTGCTAGTTCCGTGAGACGAATGGGTTCGTGCGACCAGGACTAGTGGGAGTTGTGTGTGAACGCTTGTTTAGCTTTTGTTGCTTCCCAGCTGATGATGAAAGACAACCGTGAAATATATTTGAATGCAAAGGCGTTTTTCCCTCATTGCCCAAGAGGGAGCCCACTCTCTGTAATTGTGGTTTCCTGACACAATTCTTGTTCCATCACCTTTGCACTTTGCTGCTTCTCCAGAGAGCTGGATGACTCCTTCAACATGGCTGGCGGGAAGTTACTTAGGCTCTCCCTCATCTCTAAGGCTGGATCTTTGCTGGATTTTCCTGGGGTCTGTGGCCCTGGCCCCTTTTCTCTGCAGCATCCTTTCCCCCTACGAACACCTCCTTGTTGATGACAACCCCTTTTCACCCGACAGATGGACGGATGTTGTCGCTGCCTCTAAGAGTCTTAAGATGGACGTTGCATTTTTGTGTTTCACTCTCCTTATTGCTTTTGGGTGAATTCCAGGAAGAGTAAGGGGGAAAGGTTACTCTGAGCCAGCATCTTCAAGCAGACATCTGCTCTGAGTGTATTGTCAGGCCTGTTGCACAACTCTCTGTTTGCTGGGCTCGGTTAGGTCTGCCATTTATATCCCACATCTTGCAACCATTCCCGCCCCCCTCATTTTTGCTGGCTTTTCTGCACAAAGTACACATAGGTGGTAAGCTTTCTAGTGGTCCACTAAGAAGTTGATTTCAATACAGGATTAAATGTTCTACTTGTGGAAAAATAGCTGGGAAAGGCAAGAAGGCTGACAGAGCACTATGTGATGGAGTAGGGGAGAGAGGGTTGAGTAGAAGTGTTCTGAAGTTCTGTCAGGTCAAAGGGAGGGTTCGGCAGAGATGTTGGAAGGTCCCCTGTCTGCCAGCAGTGGCTCTAACTTGGTATCTTTGCCACATTTACTCTGTGGCCAGGAGGAGTCGTGCACACAGGTGTCCGTGGGTTTCAGGCACTAAGCAGAGCCCATGGGAAGTTACATTCACTTAACTGGGGATCTGCCAGATGCGTTCTCAGGGCAGCCACACTTCTTCACTTCACATTTCTGAAAATGCTTCATTTCAGCTGACGTCATAAATAAGAGCATCAATTGTTAAATCAACAACAGGATTCACTGTGCACTTGCTCCCCATGTAGGACCTCTGTCCTTAATGTGTCGTACTATGCGAATTAACAGTAAAACTAGTCTTCAAACAGTACTTTATTCTTTGTGTGTCTGTGTGGGTGCAAACTGTTGAAATCTTTACTTAGTATATACTAAGTTGATCTTCTGTATATAAAGAGAATTAAAAATGAATCTTAATGAAGAATAGGATGGGAGAGGGAGTAGGAGATGGGATGCTAGCACAAGGTGGTAGAAGGTGGCAGGGCTATAATCCAAAAATTGTAATTTCGAAATTTATATTTATTAAATAACAATTTTCTAAAAAAAGAAGTCTAGATTCACAGCAATTTTCCCTCAGAACTTTCAAGAAATTGGATCCACTGTCTTCTAGAAGCCTGTTGCTGTGCCAAGTCTGACGCCAATGTGATTCCTCATTTCCAAAAAACTTTGCTGTTTCTCGTTCGCTCTTTGCCTCACTGCCTGTCTCCCTGCCCTCAGCGTCGTCTTTACTTTCATATATACCCTGTCATCACTACGTGGAAAGGTTTAAAGATGTGTGTGGTTGGTAACATAATGCGAACTTCTTGAATATGAAAATTGTCTCTCTTCAGCCCTTGTCTGTATGATCCACTTTCTCTGCTTTCTCACCACGGAACTTCTGTTAGTCAGATAATTGACTTTTTTCTTTTCTTTAAGATTTGTTTATTTATTTGAAAGTCAGAGTTACACAGAGAGAGGAGAGGCAGAGAGAGAGAGAGAGAGAGAGAGAGAGAGAGAGAGGTCTTCCATCTGCTGGTTCACTCCCCAGTTGGCTGCAATAGCTGGAGCTGCGCTAATCCGAAGTCAGGGGCCAGGAGCCAGGAGCCAGGAGCCAGGAGCCAGGAGCTTCTTCCAGGTCTCCCATGTGGGTGCAGGGGCCCAAGGACTTGGGCTGTCTTCCACTGCCTTTCCAGGCCACAGTAGAGAGCTGGATCAGAAGTGGAGCAGCTGGGACTCAAACCGGCACCCGTATGGGACACTGGCACTGCAGGCAGCAGCTTTACCCACTATGTCACAGTGCCGGCCCCAGATAACTGACTTTCTAGAATGTTCTTTTAGGCTTTTTATCTTTTCTTGCAAGTTTTCATCTCTTTGTCTTACATTCTGGGAAATTTCTTTGCATTTTTCTTTCAACTACTCTTGACTTTGTCCTAATTTTCTGACTTTCTCTTTGTTTCCGACTTTTGTTTGTATCCCTATCCATCCATATCTCAGAAACTCTGATGACGTTAATTGGAAGGTTTTTTTTTTTTTTTTAATGTTTTCTTCACTTGAGTTACCTGTTTGCTCTGGAGTGATTTCTTCTGTTTGTGTATCTTTGTCATTTCACTCATAGGTGTTTGTCTCCTCTCTGATGACTGTTAAGTCCTGCTTAATAATGGGGACTAATGTTGGTTTTTCTCCGGGCTGCCTTGCTTGCTTGTGGGGGGTGTGTCTGGTTTCCTGCCTAGGTCTCTCCTAGCAACCGGTGTGTTGACCGGAAGCTCCGCCATGTTGGTGGGGCCCAGCCGGGGACCGCCCCCCCAGCTCCGGTTGATTGGCATGTGGGTAGCCAGCCTCTCAGCTGGGGCTCTCCAGACGCATAATGCGTTAAGTGACTGGGGTTTACTCCCAATGGCCTTCGCAGCGCTGGGAGTCCCACTGGGCCTCCGGAGGTCACTTAATAGGGCTGAGAGGGGGGAGCGGAAAGGGCCCCTTCCTCTTAGGACTCCCCTTCTCACCCTGCCCTCCTTCATTCCTGCCGACCATGGCCGGGCCCGGGATTTCCATGGGGTGTCTTGGGGCCACTGCCTTTCTCCTCTGCTGCTGCTTCCTCCTCAATCACGCGGGACCTTTGTTTTCACTGCGTGTACTCATCCGATATCTTAGGTTCTCTCGGCACACCCATCTCTCTCTCAGGAGTCTCTTGCCCACCTCTACGGGTTTATTCCTTCACTAGCATTTTACTGGAGTCAGGCGGAAAGGAAAAAAGCAGCTGGGTGCTCCGAGTGCCAGTGTGGACTTTCAAGCCTCCACGCTATTCGTCTGTTACAGAGTAAGGAAAGAAATAAGGTACTCCCCTCCGCAGCCTCACTCTCAGCTCCTGGCACCCCGGGCCTGGCAGCCACAGGTGCTCTCCTTGTTCCTCATTTCCGGCGTTGACGTCATCGCTTGTCATCCGGCCCTGCCACCTTCTACCACCTTGTGCTAGTCAGCCACCACCATTGCAATCGTCTGTTGCTATAATGAAATACCTGAGATGGCCACATATAAAGAAAAGAGGCTTTTTGAGCTCAAAATTATGGAGGTCCTGCAACACGGCAGTGGCTTCTGCTTGGCTTCTGGTGAGGGCCTCGCGCTGTGTCGCAGCTTGGGGAGGGTATGACCTGCAGATGGAGCTGCTGAGCAGCCAGCTCTTCCTCTTCCTATAAAGCTGCAGTGAAACCACCAAGGTCCTGGCCTCAAGGTCTCATCTCCCGCTGACTGTCCGCCAAAGGCCCCACCTGCAAATACCACGAACGTTTGCCCTTGGAGATTGCTTCCGAAGCATAAATTTCAAAGAACACAGCCAAAACGGAGCACAGCCCAGTCACTTCCACCTGTTCCCAGAGGATTTCGCCCTGGCTCACGGCCATTCATTCTCAACACTACTGCTTTCATAATCTGTGAAGTTGCAGTGGCCACACAAATGGCATTCCCTCACCCAGCATCTCAAGGCCTTCTCCCAGTCTGTTCATCTTCCTGTTTTTATTCACGCTTCCTCATGCTGTTTTTCATGTGGGTTTTGTTGTTGTTGTTGTTGTTTTGTTGTTGCTGCTGCTACTTTTGGTCTTTACTAGCTTAAATGTCATGGTCTAATCCAATAATTTCTTCCTTAAAACTCTCTTACTCTATTCTTATTCACACCACTCACTTGTAAAAACCCCAGACTTAGTGAAATCCAACGCTCATCTACTTTGTAGCTAATCTCACACAAACGATTCAGGTTGTATGTAAACATGGAAGCCTTCTGGGGCTGGCGTTGTGGTTCTGTGGTTAGAGCCACTGCCTACAATACCAGTGTCCTGTATCAGCACAGGTTCGAGTCCTGGATGCTCCACTTCTGATCCAGTTCTCTGTTAATGGACTGGGAAAAATAGCAGAAGATGGTCCAAGTGTTTGGGCCTCTGCACCCACATGGAGGACCCAGATGAAGCTCCTGGCTTCAGTCTGGCCCAGCCCTGGCCACTGTGGCCATCTGGGGAATGAACCAGTAAAATGGAAGACCCCACCCACACACCGTGTGTGTGTGTGTGTGTGTGTGTGTATCCCTCTCTCTCTGTATTCTATCAAATAAATAAATAAATCTTTTAAAATAAAGTGTCAATGACTGAAAACATAACAAAGAAAGGAAGAAAGGAAGAAAGGAAGAAAGGAAGGAAGGAAGGAAGGAAGGAAGGAAGGAAGGAAGGAAGGAAGAAGAAAGAAAGAAAGAAAGAAAGAAAGAAAGAAAGAAAGAAAGAAAGAAAGAAAGAAAGAAAGAAAGAAAGAAAGAAAGAAAGAGTTTGGATTCTTTTCCATTGGTTGAAGTTTGTCCCCTGGCCCGGAAGATGACAGATATGAGACTTGAGAAAGTTTGTGGAAAACACATATTATGAAAAAATATGCTTAGATTTCAAACTCTTGCATCAAAATAAACTGATCTTTTCAGTCCATTTTCCCAAGAACCTTTTGAAGTAGCCCCATTTATCTTGGTGGTTGTTCCTGCACACTCAGAAGGAGCGTGCAGGGTGGGCATTTGGCCTAGTGGTTAAGACAACAGTTGGGACACCCACATCCCATGGTAGGGTGCCTGGGTTCAAATCAAATCAGGGCTCCTCTCCTGATTCCAGCTCCTCCCTGGGAGGCAGCAGGTGACGGCTCAAGTGGTTGTGTCTCTGTCACCACACAGGAGACCTGGATAGAATTCCTGGCTTCCAGCTTCAGTCCGGCCCAGCCTTGGCCATGGCAGGTATTTGGGAAGTAAACTAGTGAATGGGAACTCTCCCTGTCTTTTCATCTCTCTCTCTCTCTCTCTGCCCCTCTGTGCACCCCCCTCATCTCTGTTTTTCTGGAGAAGTTTTTCTTTTGCCTTCGTTTTGATTATCACTGGATGCGGAGCAACAGTTCATCCCTGTGGTGCTTTGCAGGTGCTGCTCTGCTGTCTTCCGCCTGCTGAGGTCTCCTGCTCTCCGCCTAGACCCCCCCCCCATCCCATGTGCAACGCGCCCCGCTCCCTCCTCCTCCCCACCACTGCTTTCTCAGGGTTCAGACTGATGCGCTGCGGGTTAGTTTGGTTTGGTTTGTTTGTCTTTTAGAAGTGTTCATCCTTCTTGGTTCTCTGGGATTTGGGCCGGTAGTTTAATTATCTCGTTATTTGTATGCGATTTTTATTTCATTTAAAATTTTTTTTAAAAAATATTTATTTTATTTATTTGAAAGACAGTTACAGAGAGAGAGGTAGAGACAGAGAGAGGGAGAGAGAGAGAGAGGTCTTCCATCCGCATGTTCCACTCCTTAATGACTGCAACGGCTGCAGCTGAGCCCATTAGAAGCCAGGAACCAGGAGCTTCTTTCAGGTCTCCCACGTGGGTCCTGGGGCCCAAGGACTTGGGCCATCTTCTGCTGCTTTCCCAGGCCATAGCAGAGAGCTGGATCGGAAGTGGAGCAGCTGGGACTCCAGCCAGTGCCCACAGGGGATGCCGGCGCAGCACCACAGTGCGGACCCCTATTTGTATGCAGTTCTTGACCACTCTCTGTTAAATACCTCTCTGGCCTGTTCTCTCAGTCTTCATCTGGTGTCCAGGAGAGCAACGCAGGCAGCTGCCCCGCACTGCACTGGTCACCCTCACACACGTGCCCACGCCACGACGCTCTCTGCCGGCTCTGCCGGAACTTTTGCCTTTCCCTGGAGCATCCTGGGAGTCAGGGGGGCAGCTTGTGAGTGAGTGCACCCCACCCCCCACCCCCCACCCAGCCCCTCCCCACCTGGAGCCCCGGCCCCGGCGATGCTCCCCTCAGAACCCCTCTGGAAATCAAGTCATTTGTTGCCTTGCAACCTCAGCTCTCTGTCGGTTTCAGTAAATTCAGTGATTGTGGAGCACTTAGGAGGGGGTGACTTTTTTGCAGTTTTCTTGGGTGAAGGTGGAGTCTCGGGCACTGAAGGCACTTGCAAGTCATGGCCTCACTGGGCAGCCCAGCTACGCCTCCCTGCTGTCCCACTCTCCCCTGTTCCTGCATCTCCCTCTCAGCTGCTCCCCCTCTCGTGGTACATTGGAAGACACTCTCTAGTGCCTCTCACTGTGGCATGGCCCCACCTGCCTGCGTCCGCCCTGAGTACACTCGACCCAGGCAGCGGACCACACCCGTCCATCCGTCCTCCGGAGCACAGCCTCTCTCCCCACCGAGGGGCAGTGCTCAGCCGTCTCCGTGCCCCTGCCCGCCACTTTCCCCAGCCTTCCCTCTGGCAAAGAAACGTTTGCAAAATTTCTTCCACTGAAGAAAGCAACAAATTTCGCTCTCCCTTGAGCTCCCGCTCCCACTCCCATGCTACTGGAGAGCTGCTCAGAAAAGCTGCCTCTGCTCACACCCCTCCTCCCATGCGGCCCTAGCTCAGTGGACATGGGCTCACCCCACCCCTTCACCCCTGGCCACACCCCTCCTCCCATGCACCCCTAGGCTCAGTGAAGGTGGGCTCATCCACCTCCACCCCTTCACTCCTGCTCACACCCCTCCTCCCATGAGGTCCTAGGCTCAATGGACATGGGCTCACCCCATCTCCACCCCTATACCCCTGCCCACACCCCCTCCTCCCATGCACCCCTAGACTCAGTGAAGGTGGGCTCGCCCCAACCCCCACCCTTTCACCCCTGCCCACTCCCCCTCCTCCCATGTACTCCCTAGACTCAGTGGACATGGGATTACCCCAATCCCCACCCCTTCACCCCCACTGCTCTTGGGCCATTTCCAATGACCTCCTAGTCACTAAATCTGGGGTTAATTCCCAGATCCCACTTGACTTGACCAATACGTCAGTCTGCCAGAATGTCCCCATTCTATATCCATTTTCCTGCCATAGTTACTGAGTGTCCCTATTTGATCTCAGAAGTGTTACACGTTGTATAATGAGATATATGTCCACCCTACTACCCGCAGTGTGTGTGTACATATGTGTGTGTGTGTGAGAGGTGGGGAACAGTTCCTGTCTGCCTGTTCATTCCTGCAATGCCTGCAACAGCCAGGATGGGGCCAGCTGAAGCCGGGAACCAGGAACTCCATCCTGGTCTTCCACGGGGGTGGCAGAAACACAACTACGAGAGTCACCACTTGCTGCCTCCCGTGTGCACATCAGCAGGAGCCTGGTCTTGGAAGCGGAGCTGGGACTTGAACCCAGGCACTCCGATGTGGGATGTGGGTATCCCAGGCAGCGTCTTAACCGCCCTGTCTATCGTGTCTGACGTTCTGATCACTCAGTCTTCCTTAACACACTTTCTTCATTCATCCTCTAGACACTACTCTCCTGGTTTTCTTCCTCTCTTGTTTGTTGTGAAAACTTAGCACTCATACAGTCGGCCTGCCCCCCCATTACTGTCTGATCTCATTTGTTACGACACTTCATAGCGTTGTTATATGATTAATGTATTTGTCAGCTAGTGTCACAATCATGCTGTGTAACATCTTAAAATCCCAGTGGCTTAGGACCGCAGTCACTTATTTCTACCCTCACTGGTCTATAGATTGGCTATGGCTTGGGAGGGGTGAGCTGGGCTCGGCTGGATTCCGGGCTTCTGGTGGACTCGCACTGCTCACCTGCTTGCAGCGCCCTCCCCACTCCTCCTCCCCGGGTCGGGAGCACCCCTCCCGAGGGACACCCCCCAAAATTGTTTTAAAGTCACCAAATTAGGTTTCGGTGAAAATTAATGTAAATATATAATTTATTTTTCTGCCAAATCAAGAGCAGACCTTTCAATTGATCAACAAACCTTAATCAGGATGCAGCATCTGTTAAGTAGAATGAGATAAGAATATGGGCCCGAGTCAGCTACGATTCATTAATCTACCCTTGCTGTTGCTAGAGCATTAGCCACAAAGGGCAGCATCGGGTCCCTTCGAAACTTTTCCAGGTGTAATATATAACGGAGGCCTGGATTTGTGCATTTCAGTTTTTCATAACGGTTATATGGGGTTTTATTGCCGTTTATAGACATGGAGGCGTGTCTACTAATTTGCTCAAATTCTATTTCTTCTGCACTCCCACAGGTTGGCCTGCAAGTTGCTGAGAATACTCCCTGTTGCCAGCAGATGGCGCTTTCCTCATGCCCTGGCTCCTCCCAGGAACCACAGGAAGCTTCTGTTTGGGAAGCTTTCACCTGAGTTTCTGCTTTATCACATTTCCCCATCAGGCACCTGTTTGGCATTTCCTGGCAGGCATCGTCTTAGTGCATGTCTTTGTGGATGGAGCTTGGCTTGAAGGGAGGTTTCGGTGACATGAAATCACACCCGCGGTGGGGTCAGACTTCCTGAGCTTGGAACCCCAGCTCCAGTGCGGTAGAAATCGCCACGATCTTGAGCAACCCCACACCGATAAAGCTGTTACACTAATAGGGTGTTAATTAGGAAAGGGTGCTTAGCTTTGTTACTGCCAACCTAAACAAGCTGGCTTTGTGTTTGGCTGTGGGCCCTACAACTGTATCTCCAGGTGCTCCACAAACATTAATTAAACACCTCAGCGCACGTCCAAGTAGGAGGCATCATCCAGCCCTCCTCCAGGATGTGAGACAGGTGCCGTAAGCTGGTGCTTGCCGTACCTGAGGTTCGGCCCGAGCCGCGGCAGAGTGGAGAATTCTGAGCGATTGCAAGCTCTTGCCCTCAGTCCCAGCCCTTGCTGGCCAGGAGTCATCCTTCAGCCACCCCCGGGGTGTCTCCCCTGCCAACAGCTCCAGAGCTTCCGGGGTGGCGGTGATTTCTGGCGCCCTGCCCGTTTGTCCTGCTGATACATTGTGAACCATCTTCTGTTTCAGTCTGTGGTCTTCAAGAGAGTGGATCACTCTATACACAGACTCAGCCTGGTTGGGGAATTTTTCCCAGTACCTAGGTTGTCCTCCCAGCTTCTGGGCCTCGGGGCTTGGTGAACTTGGCAGTGGGAATGTCACAGGGAGCACAAGGCTTCTTCCCTGAGGCTTCCACCCTCAGGGTGTTTGTCTCTGGCTGGAAGAAGAAGCCAGAGGACAAAATTTGCACAGGCAGTCCCCCATGCATTCCATGACCTGTGCCCAAGGCAAGTTGTTCCTCTCTGCCCTGCCCTGGTGGCTCATGGTGGGGCAGTTTCATAGAGCGGGCAGTGGAGCCACCTCTCCCGGCTAGAGGCCAGCCTGGCTGTCTGGAGTGAGCGCTGCTGAGTGCCAGGCTCGGCCCCTCCGCGTGCTGCAGTGAGACACCTGTAACACACCCTGGGCTTTCCTGCCTGGGTCTGGATGTGCTGTCAGGCTGACCTAATCACTGCCCTCTGCTGACTTAGTTGACTTTCCCAGAAGAGGCTCCGACCAGGTGAATGCTCTGAACTGGAGATGAGGTAGCTCTCACGTGGCTCCTCCCCCAGGAATGAGCTGCAGGAGGGACGCCCCCCACCCTCCTCCGCTCCGCACCTGTAGTTCACCAAGCAAGGGGGCATTTGAGAGGAAGCCCAACGACCACCAGCCCGTGCTCTGCAGGGACTGCCTAACCGGGTTGAGAGATTGTCCCACACAGAGAGCTGGGCCCTGCCATCCGCTTCCCTCCTCCTGCCGCCATTGCTTTCCCGACTTCCCATGGCACCGCAGAACCTCCTCAGTACCTAGCCCTTCCCAGGCTCTGTCACTGGACTTCAGCCAGCACGGGACTAGAGCGCCAAGCTGAAGCAGCCCTGTAAGTGAACTGCCTGTGAACTTCCGGAGCTCTTGGCAACACCTGTGTGGATTTCCCGAAGCATCAGCGGAACAGGCAGGCAAGTCAGAGACCCTTGGGGTCTCTTCAGCCCCTGGACATCCTGGCCTTGCTGGAGACGAGAGGTGGTTGGCAAACGCTGTGTCGACATGGACAGAGGCTGGGCTGGACTTTACTGCAGGAGGGCGTGAATGAGGCTCACTTGTGGATGCAATGGGTTGAATATTTGTGTCCTCCCTGAGTCGGGATGTTGAAATCCTACCAGCCCACACCCCCGGGGGCCTTCGGGAAGTGGTTAGGTCCTGCAGGTGGAGACCTCATTTGTGACTAATACCCTCATGAAAGAGACCCCTTGCTACTTTCACCCTGTGGGGATACAGAGAAGACCGCTGTGTGGGAACCAGTGAGTGGGCCCTCGCTGGAGACTGAATGTGCCGGGATCCTGAGCTAAACTTGCAGCCTTCAGAACTGTGAGATACCCATTTATGTTGCTTGTCAGTGTGAGCAAGCCAGTTCACGATATTCTGCTACAGCACCCAGACAGGCTAAGACCATGGGGGTCACTGAATACCTCGGGACACCTCCTCTTGCCCCAGTGAGCAGGTCTGGTTAACATCATGCCATCCATCGGTCCCCATGACTGTTCCTGGAGCTGGGGGCGGGGTCCATGAGTGTTTTACAGAGGGGCAGAGTGTTCCATTCACCCCACCAACACCAAAGCAGGGAGGCGGAAAAGAAGCTGTAGGATCTGGTTGAGTCAGAATGCTGACCTCCTAAGGTTGCCAGCCTCAAGAGGGCAACAGGTGAGAGAGCAACCGATCTAGGGATAGGCCCTAAGATTTCTGCAGCTTTATGGATAGTGTGTATTAGTTAATAGTATTCCACAATGCATATACAAATCACCCGCACAATGTACTGGGCTAACAAATATCTTCCAAGATATGCTGTCAAGGACATGAGGAAAGTCTCTAGGGGCCCAAGCCAACAGGAGCAGGAACACAGTGAGGTTAGTGAGAGAGAAAAGCAGCAGGAGCCCCCAGCATTTAAGACAGCTCCCTGAGTCTTGGAACTGCATTTGTAAGGCCACACACAGGACAGACAGCTCCAGAGTGGAATTGGAATGTCATACTGACGACTCAGAGTAGGGAGGCTACCAGGGGCTACATCGTCAGGTACGGGAAGAATCGGGAAAAAAAGATTGAAGGCAGCAAGAACAGGTGTCTCAGCCTTGGCTTGCAGAGAGGGAAGAGGAAAACAGGCCCTGCTCCTTGCGAAGCTGCAGGAAAAGCTGCCCTTCCTGCTGTTTGTGGCCTACTTTATCCTGCAGTGCCTCAAAGATCCTCAGGTCTGCCAACCAATGATGAGCACGTGCAAGTATTTGGGAGGAAGTAGATACTGATGTCTGGGCTTACCTTGCAATGCCTTTGAAAGATAAGGTGGATTGATGGTGGGAGAGATGATAGGTGGAAAGAAAATGATAGAGCAGAGATCATCCAGTGTTAACAGCAGAATTCAGGTGGAGAGTGTAGGATAGCTTTGTGAGTTTTCTCATCCACGAGTGTGTCCTAAGTTCTCATTTATTTAGGTCTTTGCTGCTGTCCTTGTATAAAGTTTGATCTTCTCACTTTTGCCTTAAATATATCCTACTGGATTTGTTTCAAGGATATTACTGTTTTAAGTGTTATTGTATCAGGAGAGTTTTTTTAAAAGGCATCTAGCTTTCTACATTATCAGGAATTAATTTTTGAGGTTTTGAGCTTTGTTTAAAAGAAAAATCTTGGGGCTGGTGCTGTGGCACAGTAGGCTAAGGCACTTCTTTTGACGCATCTCACATGAATGCCAGTTCGAGTCCTGGCTGTTTCTCTTCCTATCTAGCTCCCTGATAAAGTGCCTGAGAAAGCAGCAGAAGATGGCCCAAGTGCTTGGGCCCCTGCCTCCCACATGGGAGACCCACATGGAGTTCCAGGCTCCTGGCTTCTGCTTGGCCCAGCTGCAGCTGTTGTGGCCATTTGGGAAGTGAACCAGCAGATGGCAGATCTCTCTCTAACTGCATTTCAAATAAATAAATTACCCTGTGGTGTTTTTTTTTTTTTTTAAAGTATTGACGATCTGAAAAGCAATTCCTCAACTGCATTGTGTCTATTGTGTTAAAACATGCATTAGACACAGATACAAAACCCATGAAACAAACCATCACTCAACAACATGAGTGCAGTTAAATGCCTAAGGAACCCCACAGATGACTTGCCACAGATGGGCTTTTTACTCTAAGCTCTGCAGTTAAAAGGCGCAAATGCACAAGTGAGTCCAGGTGTAAGCACTGAACAGAACCTTTGGCACCAGGCATCGGAGCATTCTGTCATACAGCATTAACACATGTGATAGAAGTGCATCATACCAAAGGGGTAGCAGCACCAGCTTCGACAGGCAGCTTTCTCAACCAGGCAGTGAAACACTGCAGCAGGGGTGGGGAACGGCTGGTCCGTGGCTGTACAAGGCGCACAAAATCATGTGGTCTGGCCCTGCCAAGGCACCCACAGGCGGGACTCGAAATTCCATCCATCCATAGCAGCCTGATCTTCAACTGGACATTTTGTATGGTCCACAAATGATGCTATAAATAGCTAAATGGCCCTCTTGCAGAAAAAATGCTCCCCACCCTGCTCTACAGCGTGTCCCTCTGTTGTCCATCTTTACAGACACTGGGTGCAACTTTGAAATAAAGAGAAAAAAGAGTTGCATCCCCTTGTATTTTCTCAGTTTAAAATCAAACAGAAAACAAACGTTAATTCTGTCACACACGGACGTCTTTAAGGTTCAGCATTTAGACAAGAGAAGGACTGAGACCAGAGTCCAGGCGTCAGCGAGTGGATGCCTCTCTGCAGCTCTCCGCGGGCCTCTGGGACTACGGCAGGATCTCAGCACTCACCAGAGGTGCGGAGTTCTTTCCCGGGAGCTTTGGGAAATCATGCAGGAATTAGTGGTTCAGACATTGTGGGGGGAGTAGGTGGGGAAAGACGTCCCAGAGAACAAGGACAAGTGTCAGCAGCAAGGACCCTGGCCCACAACCACGCCTCTGAGGGCGGGGCTGGCTCCTCCCCACCAGGATCCTGCCTGGAGACTTTAAGGCCAAACCCAGCTCTCCCCGGACCCAGAGGGAAGGAAAAGGGTCTGGACCTCTTTGCTCTGAGATCCGCGTCCTGATCCCTCAGTTCCTTGAACTCTTCCCCAAAACAATGATAGGAAATTGCACTGGCCCAGCAGGTATATTCTGGGTTCTTCCATCCTAAGTAATTCTGCGGTGATAAGATGGATATTGTGGGAGTTCTGTTCAGTCCCAAACCCATCCCCTCGCGACGCAACTGCTCCATTCTCGTCGCCAGGCAGTGTGGCTGTGTGCGGGTGTCTGCAGGGAAAGGGTGTGGTCCCTGGGCTGACGGTGGGTCTCCAGGAGAAGCTTCTGTGTAGCACTTGGGTCATGGACAGGGGGAGGGCTGACGCTGCCCTTGGCAGGTGTACACAGAGCGTCACCATTGCACTGGCGGTCACGGTGCCTGCACCAGGCCACCACTCGGCTTCGGAGAGACAGCATCCAAACTTGCTTCTGGTCAGAGTGGGGCTTCACATGGCCTGGTGGGCTGATGGCAGCTTTCAAGGCTGACGTCGGAATGGAAGGGCCTGGAGGCAGGTGAGAGATGCCGCATTTCCCAGAGGCTGCGAAGCGGTCCCGGGAGCCAGTGCTGGCTGGGACTGCGGAGCACTGCTCGGTGCATGGCACAGTCGAGTGAGGAAGGCTCTGGATTGTCCCTGGTGTGAAGACGTGGAAGGGTGAAGCCAGACTTTGAGCTCAGCTCCGTCTGACTCCAAAGTCCTTGCTCTCAGTCCTGTTCAGTCCATGCCTCCTGTGTAGACAAAAAATGTTGTTTTTCAACCAGCGTGTTTAGCAAAAGACGGATACTAAGAAGGCAGTGAAAGGGGTCCCCTCACTTACCCATGAGCCCTAGTGCTAGAAACCCTCAGATCCAGTGTTTGAGTCAGCAATTACATTTCTGTGACAGAAACATCCCAAGCCTCTGAAATTTATCTTAAGAATATAACTGGAATGTGGACAACGATTTATGTATCCTTGTTGGGCTTTTTTAATGCAATTAGGTTGCAAAGAAATGAAAATATTGTAACAAATTGAGGTAGACTTGTTCAGTGAGTAATGTTAGTTCCATGATATTGTGAAATGCTCATGCATAGTTGGTCTTCTACCTCATTTCTACACACGTGTACAACTCCTAAACCCTTGGAGTCTCTGGAGCAACAGGGGCTGCTGTGTGCTAGCGAATGGTGACGGGCGGCCCCCAGGTAGCTTCAGGACGGGTGCTGGTCACTGGGAAGACGGAAGCAGGATTAGAGGGTTGGGACCTCCAGGCCCACCTCTTACCACTGGCAAGGGGAGAAGGACGAGGGGCTAAGTCAGTCGATAATGGCTGATGAGTTATCAGTCATGCCTAGGTGATAAACTCCCATGAACACCCAAAGGACAAGCCCGGAGAGCTTCACACCCTGTTCTAACAGAACACACCGGGGTGCCTGGGGGTGTTGTTCCCGGAGACGGCACAGAGGCTGCCCGCCCCGGCGCCTGGCTGTGTGCTTCTCCTCATTTCTGTCCACTGGAAGGAACCAGTGAATGGGTTTCCTGAGTTCCGCTCAAAGAAAAGTAAGCAAGCCCAAGGCAGAGGTTGTAGGACGCTGGCTCACGACAGGTCAGTCAGAAGCACAGGCTCAGAACTGGCATCCAAAGAGGATGGGGCAGCCTTAGGACCGGGCCCCCTGCCCGTCCGCCCGGCGCTGTCCCAGCAGTGAGTGGGAGGGGAGCATGGCCAGCTGGCGTCGACTGCAGCGTTCACTGCTTGCTCGCAGCTGAGGAGACATCCCTGCACCTGCTGAGGTCAGATTCCTGCTTTGACTGTGCTGTGAGGGCAGAGGGAGAGCTGCTTTTCCAACACAGACTTTTTCCAACACAAACACAACACAACACAGACATGATGCAGCTCTCCTAAGTGATATGTTAAAAGGGTGTTTATTGACTTGAAAGATGCTTATGACATGATTTTTAAAAATGTATTTATATGTATTTGAAAGGCAGAGTGACACACACACAGAGAGAGAGAGAGAGAGAGAGAGAGAGAGAGAGAGAGAATGAGAATCTTCCATCCACTGGCTCACTCCCCAGAAGCCTGCAAAAGCAGTGGGGTTGGGCCAGGCTGAAGCCAGGAGCTTGGAACAAACTTGTAGGGACCTAAGTACTAGAACCATGGCCTCTGACCGACGTGGCGGGCCTTAGCAGGAGGCAGAATCAGACAAAGTGGGAGTACAGGGACTGTTTTTGGTCTCTCTCTATCACTTCAGCATGTGGTTTTCTTCATTAGCTTGCCCAGGTTTCTTGTGCAGTTATCCCTGGGTAATCCGTACTCTGAAGGGATGCATCATTCTTGCATCTGTTTCTCTGGTTCTTGCTGGTCTCCAATAAAATATTTGGTATTTGCATTCTTTCCCAGGATACAACTATTCAAATAATAGCTTGGATATTCCAGCCACAAATGTGAGTACTATTTTTCTTTCTTCTTTGTAAGTAGTTGTGTCCCACATCTGGTTCATGGTTGTGGCACTGCTTCAGAATCTCCTGCTCCAAGGTAAGTGAGTGTCGTTGTCACCTCCCATGGCACCCACTTTTCTGCCAACTTGTTGGCTTACCCCTGTCCGAAGTCCTCAGAAATAAGCTGCTATTTGATTGGTCAGAACCGAGCTAGCAGCCGGGCATTGTTCGTTAGAGGGGCAGACAGCTATGAACTGTCTCTTGCTTTCCCTAAATGCACATGAACCATGACCTACATGATTGAGACAAGCTACAGCCCCAGTAGGGACTGGCCTGAGCAGAGTGGGCATCGCTTCACCTCCCTGCGTCTGGGAGCCCCCCAGGAAGGGATGAGGCCCCGAGACTTCGACCAAGGCACAGGGAACACCTAAGCCACCTGCTCCTGTAGTTTGGCCAGAGAGGTCCACACTGAAGGTCCCCAGGCGCTGATCCCATGCCACTGGAGTGGCCATCTGCTCCTCTGCTCCTGTTGCTTGTTTGAGCAGCTCATGCAGGAGCCCCACTGAGCGAGCGGTGACTGGTGAGGGGGATTCAGCGAGCGCCTGGGTCTCCTCGCAGAATCTTAGCTAGTCCCTCTGAAACCACGCCCACGTTCGGTTCCTGTCCGCTCAGCCTGCAGGATTGCCTTCCATCCCGGTGGCAGAGCAGAGCTGAATCCGGGCCCTCCCCACTCCCCCACCCGACCCCATGCTGTCCTCTCTCCTCGGCTTTCTTCCTTCCATGGGCGTCATCAAAGGCAGGAACTTGTGCCGCACCCAGCCCTGTGCCCTGGCGCCTCTGCTGTCTCATTGTCAGTACTGGCGCTCTCGCTGCACATTGCTCTTTACGCACCCTAGTGTGTGCCTGGCACTGAGGCAGAGCAGACATTTTTGCTCCTACCTGGACTGGTTTTCCTCCTTTTTTTTTTTTTTTTTTTTTATAGGCACAGGCAGAGTTAGACAGAGAGAGACAGACAGAGAAAAAGGTCTTCCTTCTGTTGGTTCACCCCCCCAAATGGCTGAAACGGCTGGTGCACCGATCGATCGGAAGCCAGGAGCCAGGTGCTTCCTCCTGGTCTTCCATGGGGTGCAGGGTCCAAGCACCTGGGCCATCCTCCACTGCACTCCCGGGCCACAGCAGAGAGCTGGACTGGAAGAGGAGCAACCAGGACAGAATCCGGTGCCCCAACCTGGAATAGAACCCGGTGTGCCGGCGCCGCAGGCGGAGGATTAGCCAAGTGAGCCGCGGCGCCGGCCTGGTTTTCCTCCTCTTGCTGCGGAAGGAGATGGCGCCAGATGAGATCACAGAGAATCAACCAAACCACCAGTCACTCCAAACAATTGGATGGTCGATGACCAGTGGAGACGGCCATGCCCCTTTGCCCCGTGCCAGGCAGAAAGGGGTGGGCAGAGGGCCCCTGAGTGGTGTTCCTGCCAAAGCGAGTTCTGTTCATTCTGTCCCCTACTCTGTCCCGAGGGTGTACAGCCCAGTGCTGTGGAAGCCTCTTTCAGGGGCTAAGGGTGGCGGTGGTGTGAGCAGAGGTGGAGAGAATAGAGGTTCTTGTCTTCCCGTGAGGATTCAGCCAGGAGACAGAGAGCAGTGGTACCCAAGGGAGCCAGGTTCAACCAGGTGGGGCATCTGTCAGAAGGATGGGAGAGGAGCCTGCCCCGTCATTCAGACTGGGGTAGGCAAGGGTACAAAGTGTACTAGCGAGAACACACCTGACAGGCGGGCGGCCAGCTCAGCAAAGAGCTGAGAGCACAGTTTGCATTTCCACTGGGGCTTATAAGCCACTGGGGTCCAGGTCTTCCTCCCCTCACCCTCTTCTCTGGGACAGAGGGCTTGCTGAATGTGAAGTGGGTGCATTTGCTCCCGAGGTTTTATAACTCAACGTTACCAGACCAGGTAGCCGACTTGGCCCCGGGCAGAGAGGATTCTCCCGGGGTGCTTTCCAGGGGCCACCTGGAAACTTGCTGGGGTGTGGGCAGGACTTTGGTGCAAAAGACTGAGCTGCCTCGAGGGGAGCTCCCACAGCTGCTGCTTTCCTTTCTGCGCATGCTTTGTCTTCCTTAGGCCCCCCTGACACGCAGGCTAATTTCTGTCTCCCTGTCTAACCGTGGGATGTCCGTTCTCACCCAGTCCCACCTTGAAGAGCACAGAGGATTCAAAATCAGGGTGAAAACTAAAATGCAGTGGCGAAGTCCTTCAAGGACTTCAGCAGCGCGGTCACCTTTCATGGAAACAAGGCTGCGGGGAATCCTGACGGCCCTGGTGCGCGCAGGAAGGGGCAGCCCATGGCCTGCTCATCCCCTGCCTACCCCATAGCAGATGGCTGCAGGAAGCCAAGCCACACTTAATACTTTTGAAGATGTAAGTGGTTGATCGCTATTAATCAATTTTTTTTTTTTTGGTAAATTGGAATACAGCTAAAACCCCTAACATTTTTGACACATTGCTTTGTCTTGATTTTGCAGTAGTGTCCATATGTTTTTCTGTTGATTGTTATGTAGCTGTTTGCTTTGTGTTCCTGTTTTTTTTTTTTTTACCATATTCAATGAGTACTCTTCTTTTTCTAGATTTTAAAACATTTTTGTTTATTTTTTATTTTTACCAGTATTTCTAGTTAAAGTTCCATATTTCCACTTCTATTGAAAGAAAATGCTCTAACACAACCTCAGGGTTCTGTCCCAACCCCTGCTACTATGAGAGCTTTGCAAATAAGTCTCTGGGTAGGAGATTAGACATTTTATAATTCACACACCACCTGCTGGCCATGTAAATGATTATCCAAGGGAAAATAGTTCTATTCCTGTTGTGTATAGTATATTCAGCAAGGAATCAAGAAATCATAATAAATGCCACAAAAATTCCTTTTTTAAAACTTAAATCTTAATTAGCTCTGATCTAGCAAGAACACATTTTTTATTTTATTAATTCCCATTAGCTAGGAAAATCAGACAATACTGTTCACACTTGGAAGCTGTCACTATTAGCAGTCAAATAACTAATTGATATTCACCAAGAAGGGAAAATCAAAACAATGGCATTTTTCCTTTCAGTCAATTATTATATATGGTTGACAAAGCCATTGCAATTTCTTCTAGCAACAAAAACAATCTGAAATTGCCCAGCAGTTCTAGAAGGAAGAATTTTTTCAATACTTGTATGTGCTTTATTCCTTCCTTCTTCCAATGATCCCAAACTTGAAAATACTTGGGAATTCCTGGGCTTTGGATGGTGGGTTAAAGCCTCTTTCCCCAGCACATGTTCTGTGTCATCATCCAGTGTTCTTTTAAAAATCAAGGCCACCCCCCCCCCACTCCTTCTGCTGCCCATTGCTAAGCATCACACAATACCCACTGTGCCACAGCACTGGCCCTGAGAGCTGGAGTCTTGAAAGCAGCATTAGAAATTCTGAATAGCATCATGTGTGAGCAGAAGTGGACGCTCACCACGGTGCCATGAGGCCTATTCATCCACATTTGTAGGTTTTTTCTGGGAGGGGGGAGGGATTTAAGTTTGTCTTTTTTGGTTCTTGAAGATGCATGCACTTCTGTGTGTGGCATGTCGGGCTTGGAGGCTCACAGGAATTCCAGAGCCCAGCTTGATAGAGTTCGATCTGCTCATTTTCTGTATTTCCTGCTCTCTGTAGTTCTCTAGGGCTGCAGGAATCCCTGTCCTTCCAGGACTTTATGATCAGAGAGTTCCCATTTCTCTTGCCTGGATGTCAGGCACTCAGTTGGTACCCTCGCCCCACGGGCCACCCTGTCCTTGCCTTCTACAGCTGCCAATCACTTGAGAGTCTTTTTGCTTTCTGCGTGCTATTTGTAGGTAGTTAGATGCTTCTGTTCTTTTAGGCCAACTGAATTAACAACTCAATCTGGATGCTTTGAGAGAATTTGTGATATTGGAGTTGTAAACAAAGGGTTTTATTCAAGAAGACAAACTAGCATTTAGAGATGACCTACTATATCTCATATGACAGGCTATAAACTATCATTTAATTCAATGCTAGGAAAAAGTTTGCAAGGTGCTTGATTTTACGGAAGCATAGGAGAAAGGCAGAAGCCTGCCTTGGATAATCCGGAGAAAGGATTTGGGGTCCAAAACTTATGCTCTTTCTCCCTCACGCAGCTGGAACAGGACAGGCATAAGGAGATAGGCAAAATTGGCCAAAATATCAGAGACTCGAGTAGGATGCCTTGAAGTAAAGCCTAAGGAAGCGCGGACAGTTAAAATGAGATGAATTCTTGCAAGTAATAACAGTTACAAACAGTTTTTGGAAAGTTATGTGCTGGGCATTGTATTAGATGTAGAATTACTAGTTCATTGGATCCCGCCAACACCGTGGCACAGGTGCCATGGATTTGACACGTAATGCAGAGGATGGGCAAGGTCAGGGTCTCTAACACGCACTTACCTTCCCACCTGCAGATTCTGTTCCTTGTTGTTGCTGGGCCCTCTGGTGCGTGGCTGAATTAGAGACACTGCGGGGACACACCGTGCGGGATCAGTGCACCTCTACGGATTCTCAGGTGGGTGACGTGGGGAGCAAACTGTTTGGGCAGGTGTTTAAAGGACTGTCCTTCAAAGTTATCCTTTCCTTTCCAAGCATTTACCTCATGTGCATTTATCTTTTCTTCCCTTTGAAAAGAGAGCCAAATAGTTTATAAAAGGAAGTTTTTCTTCATTGAAATATTTCAGCTATTAAGACAATGAGAATATCCCCCACTTTGTAAGTAACAGTGAGTTAGTGGATGAGAGCAAAAATCAGAACTGGCCACTAACATCACAAAAAGAGAGACAACCGGACGTTGTGTGCCTCCTCCTAGAAATACACACTGCCACTAAGCTGTGAAACTGAATACAGGTGAAAGTAAAAAGAATCACACGTCATCCAGCGTGTCCCACCACCACGGCGCGTCATCTAGCTTCCATGGTTATCAATTCATGGTCAACATTATGTACTCTTCAGATACACCCATTTTCCCTCCCCATCAACTATGATTATTCATTTAAATTTTTTGTAGATATTGCTCAATTGCTCTCTGTAGAGATTCTAGCAATTTCTGCTGCCACCAGTGAGGAACGGAATTGCTCGTTTCTCTTACATTCTTACCAGTGTGTGGTACAATATTTTTTTCCTGTCAATTTGATAGTTTCAAAAAGGCATTGAGCTGCAGTGCTGACTACATTATTGATGACACAATGGAGATTGAGAATATATTCATATATTTGAGAGAACTCTGGTCAAGTCATTTTTTTTATTATTTTTTGACAGGCAGAGTGGACAGTGAGAGAGAGAGACAGAGAGAAAGGTCTTCCTTTGCTGCTGGTTCACCCTCCAATGGCCGCCGCGGCTGGCGTGCTGCGGCCGGCGCACCACGCTGATCTGATGGCAGGAGCCAGGTACTTCTCCTGGTCTCCCATGGGGTGCAGGGCCCAAGCACTTGGGCCATTCTCCACTGCACTCCCTGGCCACAGCAGAGAGCTGGCCTGGAAGGGGGCAACCGGGACAGAATCCAGTGCCCCGACCAGGACTAGAACCCGGTGTGCCGGCGCTGCAAGGTGGAGGATTAGCCTAGTGAGCTGCGGCGCCGGCCCCTGGTCAAGTCATTTCTAAAAATAAATTTGAGGGACGTTGGTAAAATTGATGGGGTACAGAGCTCGGAAGAATGTCCCCTCCATAAAAACAGCAATAAAAGGGGGCAGAAATGGTCAGAATCAACATTTTCAGAACTCTGGAGACTAAACAAAGGCTCCTAGAAACTTCGGGATCATTTATGCAGGAAAAACTAGCTGAATCTCAGAAACAAAACAAAAGTGACCTTTGTGGCTTTGATTCACCCTGGTCCCAGCCCACTGTCCTGCCAGGGCAGCAAGCCGGCAGGTAACAGTCTGCATTCTTGGTGCTTGAGGGAGCACAACAGACCTCATTCCCAAATAGTTGTCATTTTTTAAGCAGTCTTGTGGCTGCTAGTGTGGTGGCAGAACCCACTAGAAAACCTTACCTTCGTCTGACTTCGCTGAGCTCACCAGGGCTGAGGGTGCCTGTGAACCTGTGAAATGTTGTACTGGCACGGCTCCCCGAGGCAATGATATTGGGGGCAAGTAGGAGACTAGCCAGAGCCTAAAAGGAATAGCTGAGGAGTGATATGCTCCGTGGGCTTTTACAAGCTCCGCCATACAGGACAGGCATTTGGCACAGTGGTCAAGATGAAACTAGGGGTGCCCTTACCCTGTATCAAAATGCCTGGGTTCAAGACTGCACTTCCGACTGTAGCTTCCGCCTAACGCTTACCCTGGGAGGCAGCAGCGATAGCCCTAGTAGTCGAATAGTTGGTCCTGGCCACTATTCACATGGGAGGCCTGGACTGAGTTCTAGCTCCTGGCTTCAGCCTGGCTCAGTCCCAGCCCCATCTGTCGTGGCATTTGTGGACTGAACCAGTGGATAGGAGATCTCTCTGTTCTTTCATATTCCAGAGAACCTAGAAATCTATGCTCTGGGTTGTACATGTGCTTGGGAAAGACCACAGCATACCCTATACTACCACCTCTAACTGACATTAAAACTCCATGCAAGCAGGAAGTCACAGCTACATCAGAGTTGTAAACTGGCCAAATACTGAGGGCACGCAGGAGTGAACCAGTGGCCCTAATATTTCTGTCTCTGTCTCTCCTCTCTTTTCTAACTCTTTCAAAATAAAAAAAAAAATCTTTAAAAAAGAAAAGTTTAGTCAGTCCTGGTGCCAGTGTTGGGGATAGCTGGTTAAGCTACTGCCTGTGATGCCAGCAGACCATATGAGTGCCTGCTGCTCCGCTTCCAACCCAGTTCCCTGTTAATGTGCCTGAGAAAGCAGCAGAAGATGGCCTAAGTACTTGGGCCTCGGCACCCATGGGAGAGACCTGTCAAACTCCTGGCTTCAACTTGGCCCAGCCCCAGCCATTGCAGCCTTTTGATGAGTGAAACAGCAGATGGAAAATCTCTTTCTTTCTCTCTCTGTGTAATTCTGCCTTTCAAATAAATAAAATAAACCTTTTAAAAAGAAGTATAAGGGCCAGCGCTGTGGCTCACTTGGCTAATCCTCCACCTGCGGTGCCGGTACCCTGGGTTCTAGTCCCGGTTGGGGCACCGGGTTCTGTCCCAGCTGCTCCTCTTCCAGTCCAGCTCTCTGCTGTGGCCCAGGAAGGCAGTGGAGGATGGCTCAAGTGCTTGGGCGCCTGCACCTGTGTGGGAGACCAGGAGGAAGCACCTCCTGGTTGGTGCAGCGCGCTGGCCATAGCAGCCATTTGGGGGGTGAACCAACGGAAGGAAGACCTTTCTCTCAGTTTCTCTCTCTCTCACTGTCTAACTCTGCCTGTCAAAAAAAAAAGTATAAGTAAAATAAACCTTTTTAAATATTTTATTTGAAAGAAAGAATTACAGAGAAAGAGGGAGAGACAGGTCTTCCATCTGCTGGTTCACTTCCTAAATGGCTGCAGAGACTGGGGCCTGGCAAGGAGCCAGGAGCTTCTTCCGGGTCTCCCACGCAGGTGCAGGGGCCTGAGCACTTGGGCCATCTCCTGCTGCTTTCCCAGGAGAATTAGTGGGGCATTGGATTGGAAGTAGAACAGCCAGGACTCAAGTGAGTACCCATATGGGATGCTGGTGCTGCAGGTGGAGGCTCAATCCGCTATGCCACAGTGCAAGCCCCAATCTTTTTTTTTTTTTTTAAAGATTAGTCAGTCTGAGGAACAGAAAAGAAAAATACAGAAAAATTAGCAGAGCTTCAAAGACCCATGAAACACCATCAATCATACCAACATATGCATAATAGAGAGCTGGGAAAGAGGCTGATAGAACCTCTAAAGAAATAGTGGCCAAAGTCTTCCAGCATCTGACAAAAAAGTAATCCACACACCCGAGAAGCTTAATGATCTAAAGCTCACAGATATCCATGCAGAGACACTTGGCAGCCAAACTCTTGAAGATGAAGACTAAAAAGAGAATCCTGAGAGCAGCAAAGGAGAAACGACTCATCTGTATGAGGGAGACTCAGTCCAAATAACAACACATTCTTCCTCACAACACGGAGACCAGGGGTGGTGTCACATACTATGAATATCTGAATATGATTGACACATTCAAAATGCTGGAGACGCGGATCTGTCAATGGAGAATTCTATATCCTGCAAAACCAATCTCCAGAAATGACAGAGAAATGACGACATCCCAAGATAAACAAAAACTGGGAGTTCATCACTAGCATAGCTGTCCTATAAGAAGCACTAAAGAGTTTTTCAGAATGAAATGAATAGCAACTCAAATTAACATGAAGAAATAGACACAATAAGAGTGGCTACATGGGCAAATATAAAATTTTTGTTTGTGACTCCCCTCCTTTCCTATCTTATTTTTTTAAAAGATTTATTTGTTTATTTGAAAGTCGGAGTTACACAGAGAGAGAAGGAGAGGAAAAAAGAGAGAGAGGTCTTCCATCTGTTGGTTCACTCCCCAGTTGGCCACAATGGCCAGAGTCGCGCTGATCAGAAACCAGGTGCCAGGAGCTTCCTCCAGGTCTCCCATGTGAGTGCAGTGGTCCAAGGACTTGGGCTATCTTCTACTGTTTTCCCAGGCCACAGCAAACAGCAGGATCAGAAGTGGAGCATCCGGGACTTAACAGACGCCCATGTGAGATGCCGGCTCTGCAGGTGATGGCTTTACCCGCTATGCCACAGCACCAGCCCTCCTATCTTATTTAAAAGACAAATCGCATAAAGCTATAATTATAAATATGTAGTTACAAAATGTGTAAAATATGTGTGACAATAATAGAAAGTAGAAGGAGTAAGCTATTTAGAACAAATGTATGCACTACTGCAATTAAATTAGGATTAATTAGTAATTGATTATTATAAATTAAGATGTTGAATTTAATCCTCAGTGTGACCAAGAGACTAACACAAAAATACATGGTAAAAGTTATTACAAGGGAATTTAAATGGTGCCTGGAAAATATCAATTTAACACAAAAAACAATAAGTTGAACAAAAACAACATAAGATATACAAACACCTATCAGTAATTGTATTAGGTATAAATGTATTAAGCCCTCTGGTTAAATGTCAGAGTAGCAGAGTGGATTTTCAAAAGGAAAACACAGTTCATAAATATGCTGCCTCTGAGAAATTCACTTTAGTTACAAAGCACAAATAGGCTGAAAGTAAAAATAAGAGTTATGTTATGTGAATAGTAACAAAGAGAGCTGGAATGGCTATATTTGTCGTACTCAAAAGAGATTAAGACAAAAATTGTTACTAGAGACAAAGAAGTGCATTTTATAATGATGAAGTATCAATGTACCAAGAAGAACTGACCCTCATAAACACATGTGAACCTGACGTAACAGCTCTGAAATAGGTGAAGTGGAAATGGACAGAACTGAAGGAGAAATGGGCAACTCGGGAATAGCAGCCGGAGACTGCAGCATTCTACCGTTACTAGTGCAATCACCAAGCGAGTGGCAAGCTGGCAGAAAACTAGCAGCCAACGAGGCCTCACAGAGGTCCACAGAATACACTGGCCAGCAAGAGTAGAACACACATTCTCAAATGTACAGGGCTCTTCTCCAGAATGGCTCATATGTGAGGCCCTGAAACAAATTTCAATACATTAAAAAGGTCTTCAATCATGCAGAGTATGTTCCTGACCACAAGGTAATTCACAAAATGAATCCACAGAAGAAAACCCACAAATATGAAAATTAAGAAATAACCAGTGAGTAAAAGAAGAAATCACAAGAGAAATTAGAAAATATTTTTAGATAAATGAAAATAAAATATACCAATCTTATGAAATATTGTGAAAGCTTTGTTCAGAGAAATATAGGGTGCTTCTAAAAGTTCATAGAAAAATGGAATTAAAAGGTAAATTTATTTAGATGCAAAATATATTGAACCCATTTATAGTTTTGTAAAACATGTTTCCAGGGCTGGCCCTGTGGTGTAGTAGGTTAAGCTGCTGCCTGCAGTGCTGGCATCCCATATGGGCACTGGTTCAAGTTCCCGCTGCTCCACTTGTGATCCAGCTCTCTGTTATGGCCTGGGAAAACAGTAGAAGATGGCCCAAGTCCTTGGGCCCCTGCACCCATGTGGGAGACCTGGAGGAAGCTCTTGGCTCCTGACTTTGGATCGGCTCAGCCCCAGCCATTGTGGCCATCTGGGGAGTGAACCAGCAAATGGAAGAGCTCGCTCGTTCTCTCTCTCTCTGCCTCTCTCTGCCTCTCTGTAACTGCGCCTTTCAAGTAAATCTTAAAAAAAAAAAAAAAAAAAAAAAAAAAAAAAAAAAAGCAGCGGCTGGCGCCGTGGCTCACTTGGCTAATCCTCCACCTACGGCGCTGGCACCCTGGGTTCTAGTCCCAGTTGGGGCGCCGGCTGGAAGAGCTGCTCCTCTTCCAGTCCAGCTCTCTGGCCCAGGAAGGCAGTAGAAGATGGCCCAAGCACTTGGGCCCTACACCTGCATGGGAGGCCCCGAGGAAGTACCTGGCTCCTGGCTTCGGATCTGGGCAATGCCGGCCGTAGCAGCCGTTTGTGGGGGTGAGCCAACAGAAGGAAGACCTTTCTCTCTCTCTCACTGTCTAACTCTGCCTGTCAAAAAAATTTTTTTCCATGAACTTTTTGAAGACCCCCTCATACAAATGTATTTCAAAACTTTTTGCACCAAATAAAGTTATCTTTTAATTAAAAATTTCACAGACTTCTTGAGGTCCCCTTGTATTTAAAACTGCAAGTAACTGCATTAAGAAGAAAGATTACATATCAATAACCTAACTTTCTACCTTACATAGAAAAAAGACCATACTTAGCACATGATAAGCACAAGGAAGATACTTCCAAGATTAAAACAGGAGCCAGTGCTGTGGCATAGGAGGTTAAGCTCCGCCTGCACTGTCAGCGTACCATATGGGCACTTGTTTGTGTCCCTGCTGCTTCACTTCCGATCCAGCTCCTTGCTACTGCACCTGGGAAAGCAGCAGAAGATGGCCCAAGTATTTGGGCTCCTGCACTCATGTGGGAGAACTGAAGAAGCTCCTGGGTTTGGCTTGGTCCAGCCCTGGCTGTTGTGGCCATTTGGGGGAATGAACTAGTGGATGCAAGACATCTCTCCTCCCCCCTCCCCCCGCCCTGTATTTTTTTTAAAAAGATTAGAACAGAGCAAAATGAAAAGAAAAACTAAATTAGAATCAACAAAACTAATACTTGTTTCTTTGAAAAATCAGCAAGTTGACAAACCTTTACCTAGACTGTCCCAGAAAAAAAAAAAAAAGACTCAAGGTACTAAGCTCAAAAATTAAAGTGGAAGCTGTTATACAGACTTTCAAAATAAAAAGATCACAAGAGAACCAACCCTATGATCATTGGTACACTGACAACCGGCTTCACAATAAGTAGAAAAACCAAATACACCTAAAACAAGTGAAGGTTGAACCAACAACCAAACCACTTCCTACAAGAAAAACTCAGGTGCAGAAGGCTTCACTGGAAACTTGTACCAAACATTTAAAGAAGAACAAATGCTGGCCGGCGCCGCGGCTCACTAGGCTAATCCTCCGCCTTGCAGCGCCAGCACACCAGGTTCTAGTCCCGGTCAGGGCGCCGGATTCTGTCCCGGTTGCCTCTCTTCCAGGCCAGCTCTCTGCTGTGGCCAGGGAGTGCAGTGGAGGATGGCCCAAGTACTTGGGCCCTGCACCCCATGGGAGACCAGGATAAGCACCTGGCTCCTGCCTGCGGATCACTGTGATGCTCAGGCTGCAGTGCGCCAGCTGCGGCGGCCATTGGAGGGTGAACCAACGGCAAAGGAAGACCTTTCTCTCTGTCTCTCTCTGTCCACTCTGCCTGTCAAAAAATTAAATAAAAAGAACAAATGCCAATCTTTCAAGATGTCTTCCAAAAGTAGAAGAGATGAGGACACTGTGTAACTCATTCTATAATGCCAATATTACCCTACTACCAAAATTAGATGAAGACATCACAAGAAAACTATAGTTAACAGCCTTACAAATATGATGCAAAAGCCCCCCGTGAAATACTAGCAAGTCAAATCCAGCCACACATAAATCGATTATGCTCCGTGACAAAATGGGATTTGTCCTAGGGTTGGTTCCATGTATGACAATCCATGTAACATGCCCAATTAATAACAGGAAAGCAAGAAGGTTGTACAAATATCTCTATAAATGAGAAAAAGCATTTGCAGAAATCAGTGACAAAAATCATGATGTTCAAAAACTCCAGCAAGTTAGAAATAGAAGGACGCTTCCTCAACTTGATGGCCAGTGCCTGCGGTGGTGAATCTTTCCTGTCGGCTTGGCAAGGCTTCGAGGCGCCCAGGAACCCGGTGCAACATTGTTCTGGGTTCCCCGTGAGGATGCTTCTGGACGGGCCTAGCGCTTTAACGGGTAGACTGAGTCAAGCTGATCGCCCTCCCTAAGGTGAAGTCCAGTCTGGGGCGGGCCCTCTAAGAGGGAAGTGCAGCTCCTCCTGCCCAGCAGCCTGTGCTGGGCCTCGCTCTTCTCTCGCCCTCAGACTCAACCTGAGACATCAGCCCTTTCTGGTTCTCTACACTGCCGGCGTCAGCCTGGAGACTGCACCACACTCAGACTGGAACGTCTCCTGCGTCTCCAGCTTGCCTCTGCAGATTTCCAAACTTCTCAGCCTCTGTAATTGCATGAGCCAACTCCTTACAATAAATCACCTTCTATATTTACATATCCTATTTTTTGTTTGTTTCTCTGAAGAACCCTGACTAAAACAGAACCTGTGAAAAACCTACAGCTAACATCACAACTGTTGTCATTATTTTTTAAATTTATTTATTTGAAAGAGTTACACAGAGAGAGGAGAGGCAAAGAGAGAGAGAGAGGTCTTCCATCCACCTGTTCACTCTCCAATTGGCCGCAACAGCCAGAGCTGCGCCGATCCAAAGCCAGGAGCCAGGAGCTTCCTCTGGATCTCCCACATGGGTGCAGGGGCCCAAGTTCTTGAGCCATCTTCTACTGCTTTCCCAGGCAATGGCAGAGAAGTGGATCAGAAGTGGAGAGGCCGGGACTCGAACAGATGCCCATATGGGATGCCGGTGCTCCAGGCCACAGCATTAACCCACTGCGCCACAGCGCCGGCCCCAACATCACAATAGTTGAAAGACTGATTTTTCACTCTACGTCCAAGAACAAACAAGGCATGTCTGCTCTCATCACTCCTATTGAACTACTTCACATGGTTCTGGAGGTCCTAGCAAGGGCAGTTAGGCAAGAAAAGGAAATAGAACACTCCTAATGGGAAAGCAGAAATGAAATTATCTCCATTTGAAGATCAGGTGACCGCATGACCTTGGCAGGGAGGTACTGGCATGGTCCTTGGAGCTGCACTCCTGTGGGGAGGCTACCAGTTGTCGGGTTGACACTACCATTATCCTTCTTGCTCTTTCTGGGGCCTGTGACCATCTCGCCCATCCACCTGCACCACTCTGGGGGCACACGCCCTGTGAACCCGTCCTCAGATGCCCATCCAGATGCCCTACAGAGCCATGAATATAGCACTTCCAAGCTATGATGGAGGCAGCCTTCTCTAGAAAACGTTCAGCCTCCCAGACTACACCTGAGTGTGCCAAGCCCTAGCTCTTCCTGGGAGAGGGGTGTGCAAGGCAGGAGGTGGGGGAAGGCTCTGGGAAGAGCCTGAGCCTATGGGGACGTGAAGCAGTGATTTACATTGGGTCAGTATTCCAGGGGGTCCTTCCCATTACTGGAAAGGGTTAGGATGACCCTTATCTATCGAGGAAAGAATCATGGAAGAAACTCCAGGTTGTGTGGAAGGAATAGGTGCAACATCAAGGCTATGGACCACCCCCTAAGTAGCCGAGGCCAGGTGAGGCATGTGGTCCATGAACCTCAGCAGCAGTAGCAGCAGCAGCAATGAAGACTTTGCTCAGGGTTATAAACAGACTGCGTAGAAGTTGACACACTGATGTCCCAAAGGACACCTGAAGACCACGTGCCGAGGGAGCAGCATCCGACCCCAGGGATTGGGCATGGAAGTCCAAAAGATAGAAAGAGGCTCTCTTCCTGAGAGAATTAGCACCATTTCTGAAGAAAAGCTTCCCGTGTGTCACCCTGTTGCGTGATTATTAATAGAAAGTACCTTCAGGCTTCCATCTTGTGACTGCAGCGGGGGCAGGAAATCCACCTGGAGAGCTGGCCAGGGCACTCCCAGGTGCCAGGCCATTGTGCAGTTTGGTTAAAGTCACTTCTGTTCAGCAAGGATGTTTAGTGTAGTTGCTCGTTCTTAGCACAATGCTATCATTGTAGATTCAGCCAGGATGTCTCATAATTTTGAACCGTTCCATAAAAATAATTTATTACATGAGAAAATGAATGGGCCTTCGTGCTTATTCCTTTTGTGCTTGCATATTTACAGCTCAGGAGAAGGCAGTGGTCAGGCAATGCATCTTGACTTTTGGCTTCAAAATCACCAACCCCTCACTTCCCTGACATACAAGTGATGTAGGGACTGAGGTCCAGTCTCCTAGGACTTTCTGAATCAGGATAGGAACAAGTGTAAAATAGATCAAGTTCAAAGACATTGAACTGTACCTTTTCCAAGACCTATAAAAGTGAAAAATGATCATCCCACCCCCTGGGCCATTGAACAAATGCCTACTTTCCCTCTGAGGTCATTCAGTCTTGAGCTGCAAATTCTTGTGGTATCTAAATAGGCACCCAGAACAGAAAGAAACACAAAACAGATTACTTTATGGTTTCTTGTGTATAATTGGAAGAGTATTAATAGGCTTCCATGTCATAAAACCTGAGTCCTAATCCCAGTCCCATCAGCATAGTTCTGTAGCATAAGTTCCTTAACCCCCTGACACCCCCACTTCCACTGTAGAAAGGAAGTGCTTACATTTGCTTCGCGGGTTGTTGTCAAGATTGAGGAAGGCTCGTTCTACAAAGTGGTCCCTAACAGACATTGTTATGGTTTGAACAGGATTTGGCTCCTCAAAAAACCCCAAAGTCTTATGTTAACAGTTAATGGACTCATGTTAATGGATTAAGGGCAGAGACTTGATTTACATGACATCTGGAAGGTAGGCTTGTGGGAGACCTTAAGGTCTTGCGGGGCTTGCTCTCGGAAGACAGTTCTCATGAGAGGACTGGTTATTTAAGCCGAATCTGCCTCCCGTGTGTCTCTGTTTGCCATATCACTACGTGCTCACCCCTCTGCCGTCTTCTGGCCTTGCCAGGTAGCGGACCACTGGGGCTGCCCCATCTCGTACTGTGACCCTCCAAACCGTAAGCCCGAGCAAACCTCCTTCCTCCCTAAGTAGCTTTTCTCAGATGTTCTAGCTGAAGTCATAAAAGCTGACTGATACAAAATCTGTGCCAGAGAAGTGGGGTCATTACTCTGAACTGTACCTGAAGGTGGGGAGGAGCCTTTGGACTTGGTTTACTGGGAAAGGTTGGAAAAGTTTGGAGGGGCAGGATAGAGGAAGCCTAGGATGCTGTGGGTGATTCTGACGAGGGCTTAGGACACTGGGGTGCTGGTGGAAATGTGGACACCCAACCAAGACTTTGTTGATGAGGTCTCAAGAATCCTATTGGGAAATGGACTAACGGCCTCCTTATTACATGGTGGCAAAGAACTTGGCTTTTTGTACCGATGTTCTGAGACTTTGTGGGAGGCTGAACTGAAAGATGAGGGAGGAGGTTTCCAGGCATTGACGCCTTCAAGGTATAACACGGGTGTTATTGGTGGCCTTTGGTGAGTCTCATGGTGAGAGTCAGAAGCAAAAGGGAGTGGAGCAGAAAGCTTTGGAAAGTTTGCAGGTTGGCCAGGAAGATAAGGAAGAAAAAGCATACTTGGGACAGGAAAGTGAGGTGGAGAAACCACCTGCTAAAATGATTGGCACAATGGGGCCCTTACGGTGGCACAGCAAGCCAAGCCACCTCCTACAGTGCAGGCATCCCATCTTGGTGCACCAGTTAGAGTTCTGGCTGCTCCAGCTCCCTGCTAATGCACCTAGGAAAGCAGCAGAAGATGGCCCAAGTGCTTGGGGTCCTGCCACTCAGGTGGGAGGCCCAGATGGAGTTCTAGGCTCCTGGCTTTGGCCTGGTCTCACCCCAGCTGTTGAGGCCACTTGGGGAATGAACCAACAGATGGAAGATCTCTCTCTGTCTCTCCCTTTCTGTCACTCTGCCTTTCACATAAATAACATAAATCTTTTAAAAAATGTAAAGAGATTAGCACAAGTAAAAGGCTGTATGTTAATAGCAAGACAATGGGATGAAAGACCCCATGGCATTTTAGAGATCTTCAAATCACCTACTTCCATCACAGGTCCACAGAGGCCTAGAAGTGCAAATTTGTTCCTGAGAACTCCAAGGGCAGAATCCTTTCAGGAAAGAGCCCCAGGGTGCCCTGCTTGCCCGTATATCCAGGTGCGGCTCCTGCTGGTACAAACTGTGGTGTCATCTTCATGGTGCTGGTCTCACAGGCTGCAGAATGCAAGGTCAAGGCAGCTTCCACCAAAAATCCAAAGTCTGGGAGGCCAGAGTTGTGCCGCAGGGTTGGAGCCCCTGCACGGAGCAGTGCCTGGGGGAGCTGTGAAAGTAGAGCTGCAGAGGGGACCCCAGAAAGCAGCCACTGGTCTGGTAACCAACCAAGCCATGGAACACAGAGGACCCCGCCTAGATTTCCAAGAATGTTTTAGACAAACTAGGAGCCCAGACAGAGACCTGCCACAGGGGCAGAGCTGCTATAGGGCAGTGCCAAGCTGAAATGTGGGGTTGCCATGGAGAGTCCCCATCAGGGCAATGCCTAGTGGCGCTGCACAGATTAGATGCTAGCCTCTGGGAATCCAAGCACGGGCTGTGACCAGCAAAGCCATAGGGGTGGGACCACACCTGCCACGGTGTGTCCACCACGCTGAATGTGGCGCTTGAGGATTTAGTGTTTGCCTTGCTGGTTGTCTGACTTGATTTGGCCTGATTAATTCTTTATTTTTCCTTATGTCCCTTACGGAATGGAAATGTATGTTCTGTGCCTGTTCCGCAATTGTATCTTATACAGAGGTAACTTATGTTTGATTTTACAGAATTTCACAGTTAAGGGAGTTTGCTTTGAGACTCAGACACTGGACTTTGGGCCTTTGAATTAATATTGGACTGAGTTAAGACTTCAGGAATTTGGGGGATAGAATGATTGTATGTTGTGTGTGAGAAGGATTGAGTTTCGGGGAGCCTGTGGCAAAATGTTATGGTTTGAATAGGATTTTACTCCTCAAATACAAACAAATCTTTAGCCCCCAAGGTCTTACACGAACAGTTAATTAAGAGAGGTGGGTCCAGTGGGAAGTCTAGGTCACTGACTTTTCCAAGGGGATTGGTTATATAACTGAACACGCTTCCTGTGTCTCTCTCTGCTTCCGGGCTCACCATATGATCACCCCTCTGTCATCCTCACCAGAGGCCAGGCTGATGGAAATACCCAATCTTAGACTGTGACTCTCCAAATTGTAAGCTGAAATAAATGTTCTTTCTTCCTAAATAGCTTCCCTAGAGTATTTTAGTTAAAGTAATGAGAGGCTGACAATGTAGGTGCTACATAGCCTGTTCTTATTCCTTCTTTAGTGGGAGGAGGAAATGACACTAGCCAACCGGGGACCATAGCAGCCTAGGGACAGATGGATCTCCCTGGACTCCACTTATTCCTGTATTTGCTTGGCTGACCAGCCTGGGCCTTTATTTATTTATTTATTTTTTCACAGTGTAATTTACAGGCTCAATATATTTTTTACACTTTGCTTGAAAGAAAATTTCAATATTTTATAGTCTTTCAGTAGGCATTATATACACTGCACTTTATGAAATCTAAAATGTCTTAAATAAATTTTTTCCAACATTTTGGTAACAAAACAATGTTTCTCCAAATACTTGTGCTATCTACATGATCTGTTTGCTCTGATAACCACTATTCACAAAAACTGACTCAATGGAATAATTAGAAAATTATCTAACACCATGCATGGGTTTGAATCATTTTTAATACCCTATCCTGGCCGGCGCTGGGGCTCACTAGGCTAATCCTCCGCCTAGCGGCGCTGGCACACCGGGTTCTAATCCCGGTCGGGGCGCCAGATTCTGTCCCGGTTGCCCCTCTTCCAGGCCAGCTCTCTGCTGTGGCCCGGGAGTGCAGTGGAGGATGGCCCAAGTGCTTGGGCCCTGCACCCCATGGGAGACCAGGAGAAGCACCTGGCTCCTGCCATCGGATCAGCGCGGTGTGCCAGCCGCAGCGTGCTGGCCGCGGCGGCCATTGGAGGGTGAACCAACGGCAAAAGGAAGACCTTTCTCTCTGTCTCTCTCTCTCACTGTCCGCTCTGCCTGTCAAAAAAAAAAAAAAAAAAAAAAAACCCTATCCTAGAAACAGTCTACAAATCTTAAGATTTAAAAAATTAAGTCTCTGTTCTGATTTTTTTTTCAAGGTTACACAATAATTTATTGAGAGCCTCCTCTCCCCTCCCTCGCGGCCTCTAGGTCACTTTTTCCGCGTCTATATCTTTTTTTTTTTTTTTTTTTTTTTTGACAGGCAGAGTGGACAGTGAGAGAGACAGAGAGAAAGGTCTTCCTTTGCCGTTGGTTCACCCTCCAATGGCCACCACGGCTGGCGTGCTGCGGCTGTGCACCGCACTGATCCAAAGGCAGGAGCCAGGAGCCAGGTGCTTCTCCTGGTCTCCCATGGGGTGCAGGGCCCAAGCACTTGGGCCATCCTCCACTGCACTCCCGGGCCATAGCAGAGAGCTGGCCTCGAAGAGGGGCAACCGGGACAGAATCCGGCACCCCGACCGGGACTAGAACCCGGTGTGCAGGCGCCAAAAGGCGGAGGATTAGCCTAGTGAGCCCCGGCGCCGGCCCCGCTTGTATATCTTGCGCGCTAGCCCCAGGGAGATGGACGCGGGTAGGGGCGCGGCGTACTGCTCGATGAGACCCATGAGGTGGCCGTAGCTGTCCTCGTACTGCGAGAACACGGCCGGCAGATCCAGCTCCTCGTACAGTGCCTTCACCCGGGGCCACCTTCTCGGCCTCCTTCTGTCCGTAATTCTCCTGCAGGATCTGACGCTGTTCCGGGGTGGCCTGCTGCAGACACTGGACCACCAGCCAGCTCCGCTTGTTGTCCTGGATGTCGGTGCCAATCTTGCCGGTCACACTGGGGTCCCCAAAGAGGTCGAGGTAATCATCCTGAATCTGAAAGAACTCCCCCATCTCCAGCAGGATCTTCTTGGCATTAGCGTGTTCCTTCTCCCCGTCAATGCCTGCCATGTACATGGCCGCGGCCACGGGGAGGTAGAAGGAGCAGAAGGCTGTCTTGTACTTGACGATGGATTTGTACCTCTTTTCAGTGTATCTGCCAAGGTCCACGCTGCCCTGGGGTGCTGTGATGAGGTCCAGGGTTTGCCCAACCTCAGTCTGGTAAGAACTCTGTAGGAAGAGCTCGATGAGGTTCAGATAGTAGGGCTGCTCGCGACGGTAGAACTTGGGCAGGCGGTAGATGCACGCTTCCAGAAGAAGGGCATCGTTGACGGCGTCCAAACCTATGCCTGGCTTCTGATACCAGCAGGGCTGCCCCCGGCGGGTGAGGGATGAATCCATGATGTCATCTGACACCAGGAAGAAAGCTTGCAGCAGTTCCACACACCAGCCCACCGTCAGGGCCCGCTGGAGACTCTCAGCGTCCTGCTTCCGGGGCTCTACCAGCTCCCGGAAGGCCACCAGCACCATCAAACCCCGGCTGTACTTGCCGCCAACGGCATTGTACTCCAGGACCTCCTTAAGCCCAGCAATAGCGTCGCCCGTCTCCGGGTGCCCCATCTCCTCCTCGGTCAGCACCCTGACGATCTGAGAGAAGTGCTGGATGAAGTCCTGCTTCTCTTGGGCCGTAAGCATCTGGCTTCTGGTCTCCATTCATTATGAGAGAGGAGCAAAGTGCTCTGTTCCTGGATGCGGGTTCTTGCTTCTCTGTTCTGATTTTTAAAAGATATCTTTTTTATGACAGTATCCATAACATTAACAGGTTCATGTGAAGGCTAGTATCACCCCCATTCATGATTTTTTTTACTTTTTATTTTTTTTTTTTAAGAAAGATAGTAAAAGCCAGGCTCCTTTAGGGCTTTGAACTGTACCTACAGAAAATGAGAGTGCAGTGAACATAACGTTCAGTCCTACAGTCAGGAGGCAGTTGCTCCTTCCCATTCCACAGATACTGCACCTTTCCGTCAAGTGTCACCCGATGAGCCAAACTCGGTATTTTTCACCACATGCTATCCTACCTGCAGCACCAGAATAACTGGTAATGGAGTTCTTCGGATGATTGAGTTGTAGCTCCTGATCTGCTAAGTTAGTCAGAATCTCTGTGTTGAGTGCATCAAGTCGATGATCTTCTTTGCCTTCGTCATCTTGTACGATTTCTGAGTTCTGAGTCTGGAGTGCTCCTCTTGGAAGACGGCCTCTTCTTCTCCACAAATGTGGTATCGCGGCAGGCCAAGTTCTTTTTCTGGAGTCAGACAATCCATATGCCTGGAAATACTGGACGAGGCAGTTTCTTTTGTACAGGCAGCACCGTGAAATCCACAGCTGAGGTACTGGATGAATGTGCAGTTCCCTCAGTTCCCCCTATAGGGCAAGTAAATCCAAAGACGGAGTCTCTGAAACCGATTCCTTATCCAAAGGTGGCTCAGCAGGTTTTTGAATCATTTTTCGTGTATATGGGCCAGGAGGACGACCCACACACTTTTTCTTTCCTTTTTTTTCTATGCCATCACTTGCTTCCCTTGAATCAGATATAGGTTTGGATGCCTTTCTGCCTTTAATTTTAAATTCATGGGATGTTCCTTCAGGTTCTTTCTCTGCTTTGAAAGCCACATTTGGTGGCACAGGAGGAACACAAATTCGCAACCCAAACAAATGCTGCTGCTTCTTTATTTCTTTCCCAGACATAAACATGGTCTTGTAATCATTTAATGCCGCTAGAACATGCTCACATCTTTCAGATTTTGGTGTCTGCCAGCTCCCCGGGGTGCAGTCTATCCCAGTTTTCATTAATGTGTGTCATAAGCTCAAGTTCGGAATCAAAGTATTTCTTCTTGTGAATAACACTCAGGCTGTAAAGGCGTAGGTGTGCTATATCTACCCATTGTAATGGTAGACGTTTGGGGTATTCTGGTCCGAAACTGCAGACAGAGCAAATAAATGTATAAAACCTGTCTCCAAATAGCATTGGTTTTTGAAGGCATTGCACGCAAGCCTCATGAAACCACTGCTCACATTTGCAGCACTGTAGCATCTTTAAATGCCAGTCTCCAGGGCCTCCACACTAGCAGTAACACTGCTGGACATTGGCTTTATGACCTGCATCCCATTCAAGGTCAGCCACACTCTAGGGTAATGTCTGCTTCATGACTAGCAATGCTTTGGCATTTGGTCCTTTCTTAAGTACACCACCCCTCTTTCTTGTTGTTGCAAAAACACACTGTCAACACAGCCATTTTTCATCTGAATCAATCACACTGGAATCAATATGAGGTGTGTGACACAACTGATGATATCCTTAATTCAAAAAAAGCATAAAGCAAATTCTTGGCCACACTTAGCACTTATAACCATGTCATTGGGAGTTTCCGAATGCTCTTGACATATTGCACAGACCATTTCCCCATGCGCACTGGCTCCTGTTTGAATGTCCTTCCAGAAAACCCAGGATTCAGAAATGTCTTCAAATAAGACAAAGCAGCTCTGTTTCAATAGGTTTATCTTTTTGATAGTTCCAAGATAAAATAAGCCCTCTGACCATCTAGCTAGGACATCCTGACCCTCTTCAAATTTACATGCTGGCTTTTTGGCTTTATGTCCATTCTGTAAAGATAGCTTGGTCAAGGATGTTGGGGTCTTTCGGTTTCAACGTAAAGGAATCGCTTGTGGCCCAGTGAATTACCTGCCCCTGTAGAGTCTCTGAGTTTGATTCCCAGCTTCAGCTAACTCCAGCTTCCCACCAATGCAGACCCTGGGAGGCAGCAGCGATGGTGCAAATAACCGGGTTTCCAGCACTCAAATGGGAAGCTTGGGTTGAGTTCCTGGCTCCTAGTTTCATCTTGACTCCGCTCCAGGATCTGTGGATGTTATCCTCTCATCCTTGCTGGAGCCCTTGGTCAGGGTTGCTACCAGTGGCTCAGAATCAGCAGCCACGCTAATCTCACAGCTGGGCAACACTCATTCAGTCACTTCAGTGGTGCCAACCACTTCAGACAGGAAAAAAACAACTAATCACGTCCCCGTAGGCGCTTCCCTTGCGACTCAGAGCACTGACCGGGCACCCGCCCCACTGGGCACCCCTCACATATGCACGCACAAACGGAGCTCCTTGGGGACGAGGGTTGTGGGTAGACTGAGTGCTCCTACACCGGCCTCAAACACAGCCCACTTCACTACAGCCCTTCGCCATTTTTCCTGGGCCTTTATTTAAATAGAGTTTCATTGCACAATGGAACATTCAACTTGGAAATACAGTTTGTTTCCCTCTCCCACTGCCATCTCAGCCTTTCTTGTTAACCCCCTGAATAATGCATGAATTCCTTGGAAGGCTTGGCTTCCATCCCCTCCAGCCTCAGTCACACTCCAGCAGAAAGAGGCCATACATCTTCTCTCCACAGAAACCGTCGTGTCCTGGAACGCGGCCTGCCTTTTCTGGGTCTGGGCCTCTCACTCCCAGCCTGACGTCAGCCCTTCCCTCCCCGAGGCTTGCACAAACTGAATGGAGGATCCACAGCATGTCCCACCCTGGGGTTTTCAATGGCCATCGTGTGGGGAGCAAGGCATCAGATGTGTCCATGGCACCAGCTGTCTCTGATAATGTGGCCCGAGAACCCTCGGGTCACTAAGCCAAGTGCTGAGTTGGCGGTGGTTCCTACAACACAGAGGCCAAGCGTCCATGTGGGCATAAAGAGGAGCATTGTGTTGGCAGCAGAAGAGATGATTGGATGAATAGGGCTGGAGGCAGGACTGCCTGTTATTACCTGACCTCAGTTGATTCTGTGCCCAAACAGTGAAATACGGGCGATTCATAGATTCATAGGATTCCTCTCTTTATTTCACAGTAATTACACAACACAAACCATACAAGCTTGTTACCAGTGGCATGTGCACATGGATGTCTTACAGACCAAATTTCACATTAAGACTTTGTCTCTGCATTGAAAGTCCAGCACCAAGATGTCTTATTAATTTTCCTTCTTTTGTCTAGGGTTTATGTCTGTTCTGGTCTGGACATCGTAAGTGAGGATTGAGACTGTCTTGTAAATCAGTAAACTACTTTAGTTTAGTAAACTACTTTAGTTTAGTGAGGCTACCCCTGTAGGTTCCAAGTGTCCAACTCAAGCTGAGTCCTCAGACCCAGCTGACAATGTTTTGCTTTGTCTATGGTCAGCACCTTCTCTCTTTCCAAGTCATTGGCACTGTCTCTAAGCTCCCTATTGAACCCCCTCGCTGTTATCCCAGCAGAGGGCCTACCAGCTTTATCAAGAGCACCAGAGTGGGATCCCACCAGCTACTTCCCCCTTTCCTGCTCCCCACCTGAAGACATACAGCCGCCACTGTCTCCAGACTCAGGGGACCCGGTGTCTGGACTTGGGCTCAAAGCCAGCCCTTCCTCTGTGGTCCTAATTGATTGCTTGTCCCTCGCCTCTAGGCCCACCATTCTGCTCCTTTCTCTGCTGGATCTTCAAACTGCTCCCCCTGCTGGATCTTTTTCTTCATTATAATGAAAACCTCTCCCATTGGAAAATAGAACAAAGCCCTCCTCCTGCCACCCAGCTTCCTTCCTAGCTTTCTCCTTCCCTGGTGCCAGGCCTTGAGAAGCGAGTCTGCACTTGCTCTCTCCGCTTTCTCCCTGCCCACTTATTTTTCTGCATTCAAGCTCCTGACTGCACGGTAGCTGCTCTGGAGAAGTTACTAGACTTCTGGAAGACTAAACCAAGGAGCCATACTCCCCTCCACTGTGGCTTGTCTTCAGAATTGGATGCATGGATTAATTCTGACTTCAATGTTTCCTTTCTATTCTTTCCAAGACAATGCTCCTGTCCTTTTCCTTCTAATTGCTCCTCTTCAGGGTCCCCTCCTTGGCACACCGCCCTTCCCTGTCAATTCTCACCCACGTGATCTCCCTCTCCTGTGACTTTCGTACTGTGTTGTGCTGAGGACATTCAACAGAACCAGCCCTGGCCACCGCCCTGTACCTCTTCACACTGGTATATGCACCTGCTTCATAGACATCTCCAACTGAATGGTCCATAGGCAACCATGTTGGTTTGAGTTCGTCCACCAAAGCTTCGTGTATTGAAACCATCCTCGTTGTGAGGCTCTAAAGGCTGCGAATCTAACTGGGTCATGGTGTTTCGAGGTGAGGCCTTGGGGGAGGTGATTAGGATTAGATAAGGTCATCAGTGTGGAGCCCCCATGGCTGAATTCTGGGAGTTGCATAAGAAGAGGAAGAGAGTCAGAATAGACACACATTACATCAAGCACTCCGTGTTTGATGTCCTGCACCACCTTGGCATTCTACCAGTAGCAAGGCCATGGCCACATCCTTGCACCTCCAGAACCATGAGTCAAAATAAAACACTTTTCTTTATAACTGACCCAGTCTGTGGTGTTGTGTCATTAGCAACAGAAAACAGACTATAGCACATCTCAAATTCAGTATGTCTAACAGTGTGAGCACACTTTTCTTCCTTCCCTCCTGACCAGACCTCTTCCTCCTTCTGTGTTCTCAATTTTATTACACATTTACCTTGTTAGGTCTCAAGCTATAAACCCAGGTAGACTGCTTTCCTTCATTCATCAAGTTCAAAAGAAATGAGTAAAATGATCTCCCAAATATTCCTAGAATCTGTCCATTCTTTCCATGTATTCTCTTTTTATGTCTTCCAATAACTTTTTTTAAAAAAATATTTATTTGAAAGGCAGAGTCAGAGAGGGAGAGACAGGTCTTCTGTTCGCTGGTTCACTCCCCCAAATGACCATACAGCTGGGGCTGGGCCAGAATGAAGCCAGAAACCAGGAGCTTCATCCCAGTCTCCCACATGGGTGGCAGGGGCCCCAGTACTTGGGCCGTTTTCCATTGCTTTTCCCGGGACATTAGCAGGGGGCTGGATCAGAAGTAGAGCGACGAGGACTCAAACTAGCATTCATATGGGATGCCAGTATTGCAAGCAGCAGCTTAACCCAATGTGCCCCAACGTACTCCCTGCCCAGTAACTTTTAAATTTACTAGATTCCTGCCAGTGCCGCGGCTCACTAGGCTAATCCTCCTCCTGTGGCGCCGGCACCCCGGGTTCTAGTCCCGGTTGGGGTGCCGGATTCTGTCCCAGTTGCTCCTCTTCCAGTCCAGCTCTCTGCTGTGGCCTGGGAGAGCAGTGGAGGATGGCCCAAGTCCTTGGGCCCTGCACCCGTGTGGGAGACCAGGAGAAGCACCTGGCTCCTGGCTTCGGATCGGTGCAGCGTGCCAGCTGTAGCAGCCTATTTGAGGGGTCACCCAATGGAAGGAAGACCTTTCTCTCTGTCTCTCTCACTGTCTAACTCTGCCTGTCAAAAAAACAAAATTTACTAGATTGCATTTTGGTCACGCTCAAATCCATGTGACCCCTAAGAGACAGTTTGTATAAGACAAAAATCTTACTATTTCGCTTCTGTATGTCACAGGAACAATAAATCAAAGGTTTAAGTTCTTGTCTAAATTCTGCTGTTGGAAAGATTGAGTAGGTGTACTTGTTACTCCTCCTAAACACAGCTAAAAGCCCTGGACTTTATATACATAAAATGAACACAGAAGACTGTGAAAGAGAGAAGGTGGCAGAGCAGCTCAAAACCTGTAACCCTGGAGCCTCTCATAGTAGTGTCAGAAAAAGCCAGCTAAAACAGAATGTTTAAACCACATCCGAATTTCAGGATATAATACAAAAATTTCTAGGTTTTAATAGGAAATAACTCATTTAATATTGAGGGATCAGGAACATTTCAAGTTAAATTTTTAAAAAATCAGCAGATACTGACATTAGGAGGCCAAAAATGTTAGAATTTAACAAAGATTTAAAAGCTTCAGTGGGAGATGGTGCTGTGGCTCAGTGGGTTAATCCTCTGCCTGCAGCACCAGCATCCCATATGGGCACTGGTTCTAGTCCCAGCTGCTCCACTTCCAATCCAGCTCTCTGCTATGGCCTGGGAAAGCAGTAGAAAATGGCCCAAGTGCTTGGGCCCCTGAACCCAAGTGGGAGATCTGGAAAAAGCTCCTGGCTCCTGGCTTTCGATCGGAGCAGCTCCAGCTGTTGCAGCCACTTGGGGAGTGAACCATGGGATGGAAGACCTCTCTGTCTCTCCCTCTCACTGTCTGTAACTCTTCCTGTCAAATAAATAAAATCTTAAAAAAAGGCTTCAATGATGAAAGTGTCTCAATAAGCAATTATGAATACGTTTCATACATATGAAAGAGTAGAAAGTCTTAGCAAAGAAATAAAAAGTCTCAGGAACCAAACATGATAAACAATCAAATGAGAACTTTAAAACTGAAAAACATAATTGGAATCAAAAGCTCAGTGAATAGACTCAATAGCAGAATGGAGGGAAAGGGAAATATTTGCAATATGGAAAAATAAACTATGAAATCAGTCATCTGAGGAAAAGAAAATAGAGTGAAAAATGAACTGAGCCTCAAGAACCTGAGGAATTAAAAAAAATCTACATTATTGAAGTCCTGGAAAGAGGAAAGAAGGCAGGATTGAAAAAATAAAGGCTAAAAATTTCCCAGCTCTGGCAAAGAGCCATACATCTACGGATTCAAGAAGCCAAGTAAACCCTCAAAGAGGATAAACACAATGAAATCTGCACCAAGATACATCATAATTAAACTTTGGAAACTAAAAGCAAAAACAAAAGAAGAAGGAAAACAAAGAATTTGTCACTACCGTAGTAGAATGGTTAAAGGAAGTTCTATAAACAGAGAAGGAGTCACAAAACAAGAAATTAGAACTTCAAAAAAGAAGAATACTGCAAGCAAAATACAGATAAATATACAATGGACTTTCCTTCTATAATGTAATACCTAAAACAACCACTAAAAGAAATTAAACAAAGAGAGATTAAAAAAATCCATAGATAAATCAAAATGGAATTCCTCAAAATATTCAAGTCGCTCATAAGAAAGTAAAAAAAGGAAACAAAGAAATAAAAAAAATAAAATGCCAAATTTAAGCTCTACCATATATTACATTAAATGTTTAAATACACCAACTGGATCAGACATTTGGCACAGAAATGAAGATGCCCACATCCCACACTGGAGAGCTTTTGGTCATACCTGACTCCTCTCTTGCCTCCGGCCTCCTATTAATGCAGCCCCTGGGGAGGCAGTAGTGATGACCCAAGTGACTGAGTTCCTGCCACCCACGTGGGAGACCAGTCCCTTGGCTATTGCAGGTGTTTGGGAGTAAACTAGCAGATAGAAGTACCCTCTCTCCCTCTTGGTGTCTCATCCTCTCTCTGTCTCTATCTCTCTGCATCTCAAATAAGGATAAAATTAAAAATTCAGAAAAATATCTGGAGCTTAAAAACTAAATACTGCAACGAAGGAAAGAGGGTATGAGTGTTTAGCCTAGTGGTTAAGATGCTGTGTGTGATGCCCAAATCCCATACGGTGCTGCCTGGGTGTTCCAGCTCTGCTTCTGATTCTGGCTTCCCACTAACACACTCTCTGAGGGGACAGCAGATGATAGTTCAAGTACTAGGGTCTCTACCACCCATGTGGGAAACCTGCATTGAATTCTAGGCTACTGGCTTTGGCCTGGCCCAGCCATGGCTGTTGTGGGCGAGTGGGGAGTGATCCAGCAAATAGGAGATATTTGTCTCCCCACCTCAAATAAATTAATAAATTGAAATTTAGAAGAGTGATTGACAGAGTGTATTTTAAAAATATGCTGTAACTATATGTCGTCAAGAAGAATCTCATTTCAAACATGAAGGCACTTCAAAGAGTTTGTGAAACAACGGAATTAAAATGTAAGTTTCTGGGGTGAGGGTTGTGGTACAGTGGGTTAAGCTGCCACTTGGCACGCACATTTCCCATATCAGAGTCTGACTTGAGTCCCAGGTGCTCCACTTCCAATGCAACTCCCTGCTAATGCACCTAGGAAGCAGCAGATGATGGCTCAAATACTTGAGTTCCTGCCACCTGCATGGGAGACCTGGATGGAGTTCCTGGCTCCTGATTTCCACCAGGCCCAGCCCCTGCCATTACAGCCATTTGTACAGTGAACCAGCAAGTGGAAGATACTCATTCATTCTCTCTCTCTCTCTCTCTCCCTCCCTCCCTCCCCCTCTCCCTCTCCCCCTCTCTCTCCCTCTCTCTCCCTCTCTCTCCCTCCCTGCTTCAAGTAAGTAAATAAATTCTTTTAAAAATAAGTAAAATAGAAGTTTCTTTCACTGTAGAAATCTTGGAAATCTATGCATAGGTTTTTCATGATATGCATTTTCCATGACCTTTCTGAAGGTCTCTCAATTGCAAACAACATAGAAAGGTTTCAAATAAAAAATCAGGAAAGATGCATTATGCAAACAGTAAAATAAAAACAAATAACAGTGACTGTATTATTACCAAATAAAGTAGATGTCTGAACAATTTATCAGGGAGGGAGGAACATTAAATATTCATAGGAAGGTAACCAGGCGAGAAGACCTAGAAATCCTGCATATGTGTGTACCAAACAACAGGGCTGCAAAATATAAGAAGCAAAGACTGACAGATTGGAAAGGAGAAATACACACATCTGCAGTTATAGTTGGAGACTTCAAAACTAGCACCTCAAAATTTTATGGAACTCAAAAAGGTTACAGAAGAACTCAAGAAAACCAAAAACCAAAAGAATCTATTGACATGTATAGAATATTCCATCCCGAAACAGCACAATACACATTTTTTTTTTTTTGACAGGAAGAGTGGACAGTGAGAGAGAGAGACAGAGAGAAAGGTCTTACTTTGCTGTTGGTTCACCCTCCAATGGCCGCTGCAGCCAGCGCGCTGCGGCTGGCACGCCGCGCTGATCCGATGGCAGGAGCCAGGTACTTCTCCTGGTCTCCCATGGGGTGCAGGGCCCAAGCACTTGGGCCATCCTCCACTGCACTCCCTGGCCACAGCAGAGAGCTGGCCTGGAAGAGGGGCAACCGGGACAGAATCCGGCGCCCTGACCGGGACTAGAACCCGGTGTGCCGGCGCCGCAAGGCGGAGGATTAGCCTAGTGAGCCGCGGCACCAGCCACATTTTTTCAACTATCCACATATACCAAAAATAAATATACCCTGAGCCATAAAACAAACCCCAACAGATGTAACAGAAGTGAAATCTACCAAGTGTGTTCTCTGACCAGAATGGATTGAATCAAAAACCAATAACAAAAAGATAACTGGAAAATCTCAAAACACTTGGAAACTGACACACTAATAATGAATCCACATGTCAAAGAAGTAGTCTCAAGAAATTTTTTAAAAATGTTGAACTTGGGGCCAGTGCTGTGGCCTAGCAGGTAAAGCCACCACCTGCAGTGCTGGCATCCCATTTGGGCGCCAGTTCGAGTCCCGGCTGCTCCACCTCTGATCCAGTTCTCTGCTGTGGCCTGGGAAAGCAGTGGAAGATGGGCCAGGTGCTTGGGCCCCTGCACCTGCGTGGGAAGACCTGGAAGAAGCTCCTGGCTCCTGGCTTCAGATCCATGCAGCTCCAGCCATGAACTCCAGGGAGTGAACCAATGGATAGAGGACCACCCCGCGCCCCCACTTTGTAACTCTGCCTTCAAATAAATAAATATTAAAAAAAAAAGAATTTGAATTTTTTATTTACAAATTGGATAGAATTCATCAGAACAGATAGCTAGGGACAGACTCTTCTTTTGGGGGAGGTGTTTTGTTATAATTCACTCTCAGTGCTTGTTATTGGAGTGTTCAGTTTTTCTGTCTTCATGGGTCAGTTTTGGTAAGTTATATGTGTACCAAAGCTTATCCATTTCTTTTAAGTTTTCCAATCTGATGGCATACAATTGTTTATAATATTCTCTAGTGATAGTCTGTGGTGTCATTTGTAATGCCACCTTTTTCATTTCTGACTTTATTTATAGGAATCTTCCCTTCTCGCCCAACTCTGTTAGTCTAGCTAAAGGTTTATCAGCTCTATCTCCTCACAAGCCAGCTTTTTGTTTTATTGAACTTTTGTGTTGTTTTTTAAGTTTCAATTATTTCCATTTTGATTTTTGATATTTCTTTCCTTCTACTAATTTGGGGTTTAGTTTGCTCTTGTCTTTGTTTTTTTTTTTTTTTCAGATGTATTGTTAGATTGTTTCCAATATTTTCGTGTAGATTTTTTAAAAAGATTTTATTATTTATTTATATATTTGAAAGGTAGAGCTATAGAGAGTGAGAAGGAGAGACAGAGCGAGAGGTCTTCCATCCCCTGGCTCACTCCCCAAATGGCCGCAACAGCTGGAACGGAGCCAATCCGAAGCCAGGAGCCAGAATCTTCCTCTGGGTCTCCCACACGAGTGCAGGGGCCCAAACACTTGGGCCATCTTCTATTGCTATCCAAGGCCATAGCAGAGAGCTGGATCGGAAGAGGAGCAGCCAGGACTAGAACCAGTGCCCATATGGGATGCCAGTGCTGCAGGTGGAGGATTAACCGACTGTGCCACAGTAGTGGCCCCTTGTGTAGATTTTTATTGCTGATTTTTATTCCTGAATACTATTGTCTTTGTTGTATATCAAATTAGCTATGCTGTATTTTAATTTTTGTTTGTTTCAAGAAATTTTTAAATTTACCTTTTAATCTCTTCAATAACCTATTGTTTATTAAGATGGATATTGTCCAGTCTCCATGTATTTATGTAATTCATAAAGTTTCTTTTGTTATTGTTTTCTAGTTTTTTTCTACTGTGGTCAGAAAAATGCATGATATGAGTTTGATTTTTTTAACTTGTTTATCTTCAAATTTAAATATTCTTGATTCTGCTTGATCTTATCTATTGTTGAGGCTTGCAGCTGTATATTTTATTTAACTAATTGAGCTCTCCATTTCTGATTGGTAGGAATTATGCTCCATCCTTTTTAAATATCTTTCTCTTTGCTGAATTTCTCATTCATATCATAAGTTGTTTTGCCAGTTTTATTGAACAGAACAGTCTATACTTATTCTTTTGAATTCTTTACCCAGTATTTTCTCAGTATACTTTTCTTTAGGGTCTGATGCTGGAGTTACTGAGTTTTTTTTTTTAATATTTTATTTATTTGAGAGGAAGAGTTACACACAGAAAGAGTGAGACATAGAGAGAGATGTCTTCCATCCACTGGTTAACTCCCCAAGTGGCCACAACAGCCAGAGCTGAGCCAATCTGGAGCCAGGAGCTTCTTCCAGGTCTCCCGTGTAGGTGGTGGGGCCCAACGTCTTGGGCCATCTGCTGCTGCTTTTCCAAGCTATTAGCAGAGAGCTGGATTGGAAGAGGAGAAGTCGGGACTCAACCCAGTGCCCAGAGGGAAAGCCGGCATCGCAGGTGGAGGCTTCGCCCACTATGCCACAGCGTCAGCCCCGTTACTGAGTTTTTAAAACCGGTCAGGTTAGCTTGTTTCCTCTTATTTCTTGTGTCACTATGCTGAGATTTGTGCATCTGGTGGATTTGTCGTCTCTGCCACTTTTATAAGGTGGCTTTCGTGGTCAATGATTGGTAATGATGTGCTTTAAGGTGTTGATTTGGTAGGCCATTGGCTTTAGTTCCACCTGCGTGTCACCGTGCGGTCTTCCTCTAGCTTCCCCTGCTGTGATCAGTGGCTGAGGGTGTGTAGTAGGCAGTGGCAGGATCGGAGAGCCCTACTGACTCCAGCCCAGGCAGCTATGGTACAAACAGTAGATGTGGGCTGCCCACTCTGGCGACGGAGTGCTGGTGCCAGTGTTAACATCTCAGCCGAGGTAGCTTTGCAGGATATGGTGCTTGCATTCCTGTGTTGAGCAGATGTGTTGGCCATGGGTGGGCTGGCAGCAACAGCAGGGTGTGAGGCGGAGTGTGAGAAGCACACCCAGCAAGCTGGGCTGTGGCCGCGGCTGCTGGGGATGCACCCCAGAGGCAGCACGGGGTGCAGAGGTGGGCAGGCGGCGTGGCTCCACGCTGATGGGATGCTTCACTCAGCCGTCTGGGCTCTGTGGTTGGGAGGAGACAATGCAGGTTCCTTCTCTGACACAAAGCTGCAGTGCGGCTTCGGGGAAGCTCCCCGAACTGGCTCCGAGTCTGTGACATCTGTGGAACGCTCCCATCATGCACTGTGACGATGAATCCCGCTGGGACTCTCCCTTTCTCCTGTGGTGGGGGATCCCTCTGGCCAGGGAACCGGGCTGGGGTTACCAGTGCGCTTTATTCCACTCTCCATGCCTCTAGCCCAGGTCCCTGCGTCTTGCAGCTTCCTGTCTCTCCCACACTGGCTTTCAGTGCCACTCACCTTGAAATGTAGCTACCCATTGTTGTTCTGATTCTTTTTTGTGGAGAAGACCAGCGCTGGACACCACTGTTCAGCCCTTCTATTGTAGCAGGCTTGCACGTATTTGGATGAGTTATTGTGGCAGTGGCTTGCAAATGGCCTGGAACGTTCAGGTCCTAGTTGGTGAGTTTGTCCGGGTTCTCGACCTAAGCGATGTCCCTTCAGCAAACTACTCCCTTTGAACTGTGACAAGAATGTGTTTTCACAACAACCATCTGGTTTCTGTGCTCATGGTGCAATGCAGCAGGCGTTAACGGAACAGCAGTCCTGTGACTGCTACAGAATCCTCATGCCTGCGTCTGCTTGTCCAACGTGAAGTGAGCCAGGCACCGGGGATGGATGTAGATAGTTATTCTTGCAAAGGACCCAGCAAGGAGTATGGGCGGCTGTGGCTTAATTCCTGGACTCCCAGGGAGTTAGGAGTTGCAGCGGGAGTTGAGAGGTACGTGATCAGCTGATGTACAGGTCTCTGCTGGATCTGTAGTGCTCCTGGTCCTCCTGATTGGGCAGCGATAGGGCAGTCACTGTGGCCTTTGGGGGATTTTAATAATAATAATAGAATAATAATAATGTGGGTTCTGGCTAACCTGGGAGCTACATGCAGGTGCTGTTATTTTGTTTCCTCAGGGCCTGGGGTTCCTGTAAAGACAAAGTCCCTCAAGCCAGGGCCTGACATCAAGGTGTTGCCTACAGAGGAGAATGACTTCAGGGGTCTCGTGATCAGGGACCCTGTGGGGCCAGCCCACCCAAGTGCACCACTCCCTCAGTTCAGCGAGTTTGTCTTTAGTAAGAGGTGGCGTGTAGCTGTCAAAACAGGGCAAAGAAACTGGGAGCCCAAGAGGGGAGACTGGGGGAGGAAGGGAGACCAGGGCCTGAGACAATCTACATCAAAGACACTTTTAATAAAGGGGCTCCATTTCTCAATCCTTGAAACGTCACCTTTATAGAGAGGGAAAAGATGGAATCGATTCCAAAATCGGGATTAGAACCATGGGGGCATGGAGTTTTAAGGCCCAGAGGTCTGAAGTGCAGAACCACATTCGTGTGGCTTTATGTAAGCTAGATTGAGAGAGGTGAGGAAGTTGGCCGTGAATGGTACAGACTGAGAACCAGTGTTCATATAGAATCAACCTGTGTAAATGCCCAATTTCTGCAGATCTCAGGAACTCTGCAGATGAGGAGGTCAGTGGCAAGCATGCCTGGACATGTTCTGCATCCCTGTCCAGCTGCTAGAAAGCAGAGGGTCACAGAGGGGCCAGTGATGGAGCCGACCCCCTGCCGCCACGCACATCCAGGCTGTGGTTAGACACCCTTCCCCGTGCTGCAGGGGGAGGCAGATCCCGGAGACTGGAAGTAGAGGAGGTAAAGAGGGCATGCATGGCCCAGCCCTAGTAATTGCTGTGGGCACAAAGCCACAAAGACCAGCTCTGCGGCCGAGTGCCTGCCAGCCTCAGCGGGGCTCTGCAGCCAAGTGGAGACGTGCTGGAATTCAGAGTTCACCAGTGCACAGCAAGGGGAAGGGAAGTTGGGAACAGTATATGTGGTCAGGACCTAAGGACTTCTGCCCCAGGTTCATTCAAGGGCACAGCCTGGTGCTGTTTGGAAAGGCAAAAGCAGCTGACTCAGGTAACTCAGCAACAATGAATGGTCAAGTTCAGGAGCAAACTTAGACTTCCCCCAGGAAGCCTGATTTCTTGCTGTTGGGGAATCTATTGAGAGGAAGGAGAGAAAGTGGCCTCCTTGAGTCCCCCTATGGAACCTGATGGAGTTAATGTTGGGGTTGGGCCGGAAACAGGATACAGACCCGGGTTCCAATAAGCGTGATGCCAGTGTGACTCAGCCTGCCAGGATCAGGTCCCAGCAAGACAAGTTCTAGTGGGCGGTGATGAACTGATGGCAGTGGGAGATTGCTTTATGTAAGAAAATGCAGGCAGGAAACAAATTTTTTTAAAAAGATTTATTTATTTATTTGAAAGGCAGAGTTACAGAGAGGCAGAGGCAAAAGAGAGAGGGAGAGAGAGAGATATCTTCCATCTACTGGTTCATTCCCCCAAAGAGTTGCAATGTCCAGGGCTGGGCCAGACTGAAGCCAGGAGCCAGGAGCTTCATTCAGGTCTCTCACGTGGATACAGGAGCCGAAGAACTTGGGCCATATTGTGCTGTTTTCCCAGGCACATTAGCAGGGAGCTGGATCGGAAGTGGAGCAGCCAGGACTTGAATGGGCACCTGTATGGGATGTAGGTACTGCAGGCAGCAGTTCTACCTGCTGGACCACAATGCCAGTCCCTAGGAAACAAGTAAGGGGAAGTAGGAGGGGAAGAGATCTGAGCAGTGCTGGGAAGAGCAGAGATTCTTAGGAAATGTTGCCACATTCCATGATGTGCAATGAACTTCCTCTTTGAAGTCCTCAGCTTGCCACCAGCAAATACCAATGATATTGAGAAGGCTCAGCTCACTGGAGCCTTAGACAGAAAAGTGGTTTTAATCTTTCTACAACTCTGTTAATGGCAAACTCCCCTTTCCCAGTGGGTCGTGGCTCCCCTATTGACAACTTGTCAAGACTCCATGACTTTTTATCGTCTTTCAATCATTGCAACGGTCTCACCCCAGTACCAAAAAAACCAGGACAAGCTGAAGCTATAGCTCTAAGAACTTGGAGTTGGGGAGAGGGGTTGGAGCCCACCTCTCAGATCCCATGCTTCCCATTCAAAGCCATAGCTCTGAGGAGAGAGAGGGAAGAGGTCCCTCTTGTGGTCATCTGTTGGCATTGCTCCTTTGCTGGCTAGCACCAATGGGTGCCAGTGGCCCCTGAAGGGCAGATATGCAAATGCTGTCCTCTCTTGGGCCATGCGACTCAGAGATCTGCACCTCAGAAAATGCCCCCCCCGCCCCGAGTTATCTTATCCAAAAGACCACTCAAGCTTAGCCACCTCTTCTTGGGCCTGCCGACTGGTAGGAGTGGCCATCTCGTCACCAAGCAGAGGCGGGGTGCAGCTGCTCTGCGGGCACGCTTCGCCAAGCTCTGCCATCTCAGCCCCCATGCTCCAGGTTCCAGCAGGCTTAGACGGTCTAAGGGGCCAGAGACTCAGCAAATTTCAGAGGGAGAGAGATTGTCACCAGGTCTTCACTTGATGGAGGGAGAGAGGACCAGGTCCTGTGTCACCTCTAGACTGAGGTGGCCTCGTCTACTCCCTAGCCCTGGCTCCTCTGGTTCCAGCTGCATTTCACACCCTGGTGACAGCAGAGTACCCATGTAGTTCAAGGTGTCTGGGTCTGTCCATCTTTCTCCTCCACTAAACCCAGGAAACCTTTCTCCTCTCTCGAGATCAGATGTGACTTTAATCCTACATGGCTGTGTCTTTCCTCTGCTCCAGGCCCATGCTGCAAACATACATGCTCCTGGCCTGTGTCTCACAGCACCAAACAGCACTTTTAAGTATCCACCCCACCCCACCCCACCCCCGCCCCGCCAGACTGAACGTTGCTTGCAGACAGAAAGTGGCCTCTTGATTTCCATGAGTTTCTGGTGTATAGCAGGCAGTCCATACACACTGTTGATCAGACTAGCAAGAACTGTGAATGGGCTGACTCGCTCATATTTTACATCCTCTGAGGTTGTGCAGCGGACTCCTCATTTTGGGGGATGTCAGTTTCTGACGCCTCCCTACGTTTGAGCAAGCAGCCGCTGTGGGAGTCTTGGTGGGGTCTGAGGACAGCCTGTCACGACTTGTCCTCCAGGCCCCTAGCAGCTAGAGCCCAGGTGGATGGCTGGCTTCAGGTAATAGGAAGCCCTGCCCAGGTCTGCACCTTGAGGAAGGGACAGGGGAGCAGAGCCCTGTGCCCTCGGGCTGTGGTCATAGCAGTGCAGGACTCTGAAAAGGCTGGTCTTGGCTGTGACCTTGGTCTGCTTCCTGCCACCTGCCCGCTTCCCCAGCCTGGCTCTCCAGGCCTTCCTCTGGTTCTGTGATTCACCAAAGATCCTTCCAGCAAAATGCTTTTCTATTCAGGTTATCAGAGGCCTCTCTTCTGTGCCAGCAAGAGCCCTGCTGGTGTACCTAGTTTCATGCGTTGATGCTAACTTATGCTTGGCTTTGAAAAAGATACAGAGAGGAGAAAATATATGGAAGTATATGTTTAGCCTAAAGATATACATAAGCCAACTATATATTTATTTCTGTATATTTAAAGATAATCAATAATACAATAAAATGAGCTACATCACCAACTTGTAAATTGCTGAAAAAAAAAGCAAACAAAATATGGTCAATTATGCCAAAAGAAAGGAAAGAAGCACACATAAATATGAGAATAAAGACATTAGCTGTATATTATTGTTATCGTAAAAGTGTGACCAAGTGACCCACCCTTTGAAACAGAAGAGTTGTCAGGATTCAAAAAGATGAGTCCAACACTATATATGGCTGATGCCTAAATTGGCTCTACTCTCAATTTATCCTCCTCCTAATTACAGAGATTATAAAACTAAAAATTACCTTTTTCAAAAAAAAAAAGGCCTTCAAAATGTGGGTGATAGGTAAGAATTAGGCTGGGCCAGGAAGATGTACCTGAGGGGCTGTTAGCAGGTGGAGGTGAAGAGGAGGCCACCTTCTTGCTGTTGGTTGACAAGAAGCGAGTGGACAGAACGCTTGGCTGTGATCGGATCTGTCTGCCTATGTCTAGTTGCAGGCTTCAAGGGGTAAGAGGGAGTTGTGCTGGCCGTGGCAGCTATCGCTTCCTAACCCATGGCAGCAGGTGTGGCGCTGTGAACCTGGAATCAATAGTCCAGTGGAGATCCCCACTCTCTTCACTCTTCCAGCCCCTCCCCACCCCAGTGCTTCTGCACGTCCCCAGTTCCCTGGAATGAGTTCCTTTCAGCTGGAACACACATGGTGGCTTCTATTTCCTCCGTGGGAATCCGAGTTGTATGTGTTGTTTCCAAGGCAGGCCTAAGATAAAGTGCCCATAAAGCTCTAAGAGGATGTACAGTACCAGCCATTTCCACATCCCCTATTGGAGTGCCTGGGTTCAAATCCTTGCTCCACGCTCCATTCCAGCTTCCTGCTAATCCATGCCCTGGGGGCAACAGGGGATAGTGCAAATACTTAGGTCCCTGCCACACACATGGGAGACCTGGATCAAGTACTTGGCTCCTGGCTTTGGCCTGGCCAACCCTAGTTATTGTGAGAATTTCGGGAGTAAAGCAGCAGATGATATCTCTCTGTCTCTCAAACAAAATAATGCACAAAATGTAGTGTGTAAATAAAAGCAAAACAAAGCAAAAACTAAAATAGAATGATAATATTAATATCCAAGAAGAATTTAAGAAAAGTAATCAAGAATATATCAATATAAGATGCAAATCACAAAGAGAACCGTTTCATGTATATTTGTATTCTACACAAAATAGCAGCTAGTATTAAAAATAAAATCTTAAGGCCGGCACCACAGCTCACTAGGCTAATCCTCTGCCTGCGGCACCAGCACCCCAGGTTCTAGTCCCAGTTGGGGCGCCGGATTCTGTCCTGGTTGCTCCTCTTCCAGGCCAGTTCTCTGCTGTGGCCCGAGAGGGCAGTGGAGGATGGCCCAAGTGCTTGGGCCCTGCACCCCATGGGAGACCAGGAGGAGCACCTGGCTCCTGGCTTTGGATTGGTGCAGTGAGCTGGCTGTGGCGGCCATATTGGGGGTGAACCAACGGAAAAAGGAAGACCTTTCTCTCTGGCTCTCTCTCTCTCACTGTCTAACTCTGCCTGTCAAAAAAAAAAAAAAAATAAATAAATAAATAAATAAAAATAAAATCTTAGAAAAGAAGAAATTGCGAGGACTATAATCTTAGAGGTAATATTTATCAATTCTTTCACAGGTTTTGATGAATTCAACAGACACATAAAAAATAAATAATAAGCTTTTCAACATTTGTAGTTCACAAACACCCAATTCATATTTCTGTAAAAAAAAAAAAAACATGGGACATCTAAAAACTACAATAATATATTGGGCCATAAAAGACATGACAATAAATTCTTAAATGTAAGCTCTCTTTTACCATAATCTAACAGCACAAAGAATTAGTGAGAAAAATATTAAATAGCAGAATCCACATGCCAGGAAATTAAGCAATATTCATTTAAATAACTCTTGGGTAAGAAAGGAAATAAAACATGTAATTAAATACTGTTTTGAAAATAACAATAATAATAACACCAGGTTTCAAAATCCCTGGTGGGGGACAAAGCTATACTCAGAAAAAAGTCATATCCTGAAGTGTTGTTATTATTTTTTAAGATGAATAAAGAAACTAAGTAAATCATGTACACATTGCAAGGAAAAACTTTAATATAAAATAAATGCAAAGCAAAGCTACAAAGACATTCATAAAGTAGAAATTAATTGAAAAAAAGAAAGGTATAATTAATAATTCAATCCTAGTTGGTTTTTCTAAGAACAAAAACCAAAAACCCAACCCAAACCAAAAACCAATAAATTAGGCTGCCTCTTTAAAGTCCAGTAGAAAGGACAGAGAGGGAGAGAGAAAACTATGCCAGCACGTTTGAGAATCTTAGGGGAAAAAAACCTGATTACACTAGAGATCTTTAAGGACGTTTTAAATCTGTAAGAGAAACTTCCAGCCGCAGAGTTTGGGTGGTCTATTGGGAGCCTCTTGGGCGTCACTCTGAACCCTGAGTCTCGGTCCTTACTCCAGCCACAGCTATGGCGGCCAGTCCTGCTCTGGCTGTGAGCGGCACCCAGCAGGTACAATCTGAGCACCCCTTGCCTCACCCTGCCCCCGGGCCTCTCTGACACCCCTCAGGGTAGGGGCACTCTGCCTGTTCAATAAGGTAACAGGTATTGGGGTATCCCTCAGTCAAGGGTTGTGGGGGAGCCATGGACAAATGTTTTCCCATCTCTTTCCCCAAGAGCAAGGCCTTGAGCTGCGTGTCATAACACCTCTCAGGGTGTCCACGGGATGACACCCACAGCAGTTGGTCAACTTGATAAGACGCCTTGGTCTTGGCAGTCTCGCTTTCCTATCTCACTCTCCTACCCTTCCCTTGCTTCTATCCTAGATCTGCCAGAGCTGCTTCCCTACCTGAGTAATCGCACGTCAGCCTCAGTCCTGTGCTGCTAGGGGAACCCAGACTAAGGCACATCCACTGACATCACAAGTGTTCAGGCTGGTGCCATGGCTCACTAGGCTAATCCTCCACCTGCAGCGCCGGCACACTGGGTTCTAGTCCCGGTCGGGGCGCCGGATTCTGTCCCGGTTGCCACTCTTCCAGACCAGCTCTCTGCTGTGGCCCAGGAGTGCAGTGGAGGATGGCCCAAGTGCTTGGGCCCTGCACCCCATGGGAGACCAGGAGAAGCACCTGGCTCCTGGCTTCGGATCAGCGTGATGCCGCCAGCCATTGGAGGGTGAACCAATGGCAAAAGGAAGACCTATCTCTCTGTCTCTCTCTCTCTCACTGTCCACTCTGCCTGTCAAAAAACAAAACAAAACAAAAAAAGCAAACAAATGCTCAGACCCTTGCCTGGGTTGGCTGGGGTAAGGTATGATGGAGGTGACGTGTTGGGTTAAGTGACAGAGGAGTGCTTGGACAGTTGGAGCTGACGGTAACTGTAAGGGCTACTGAACTGCTTGAAAGTCTTGGGAAAAAAGAAAGTCATGGATTCAGGACATCCCACTCTCCAGACACACAGTGAAGAAGCACTTAGTGAGGCCACTCATTTCCGGCAACTCTAAGGCAGACTGTGTCATGTAATGGTAGCAGAGTAAAAAAGGAGAGACTGTGTGCCCACAATGGTGGAAAAGTCAATCTGTGAACGCGAAGATGGGGACATTTGGGCCTATGAGCCTTGTAGGCCTGGGTCCTGGGTTCCCCTGGTTTGTCAGCACCAGGAGAAGCGGCTCTCTGCCCCTGGCCCGGAGGCTGTCCAAGCCTTCACTGGAGGCGGGCACTTTCTGATCCCCATCCCCATCTCCAGTAGCTGTCTACAGGCTGACAACAGTGAGCATGCCTCTCAGACCCGCCTGGGGATGGAAGTAGAGGTTCTTGCTCCAGGAGGGGTGGTGGCACCTGACTGACAGGTGCTGGCAGGAGCCCAGGAGCCAGGCAGGGACAGGACCAGGAAGATGGGGTGTAGCATGTGAGGATGGTAGAGGGGTATGTGTTGGTGAGGGCACCCCAGTGCCCTGGGACTAAACGCTCTGAAAGAAGCACTCATGATTCTCTGGAGAGTTAAGCCTTTAAGAAAAAGATTTAACATTTTTAAAAAATTTCTCCACATGTTACAAACCATAAAAAGTTATTTCTTACAAAATAAGATTCAGTTTGTAAAATACTGACATGATCCTGAAGGCAAACGGTGTGAGTAAAGATCAGACCAGTGTATTGCATTGACACAGCGGGAAAACGTTGAAGGGACATATTGGCAAATCTTTGAACAGTGTATTTTAAGAAATAACTATAGTAAATATGTAAAGGATTGATTCCAGATATAGGGACTTTATTTTAGAATGCAATGTGGCTCAGCAATGGAAAATCCATCATAATTTACCACTTAAATGTTTCAGAAAAGTGACATTTAGCAATCCTTAAAAAAAAAAAAATTGGGGTCAGTGCTATGGTGCTGGGTTAAGCCACAGTTCAAGTCCTGGCTGCTCCTCTTCTGATCTAGCTCCCTGCTAATGCACCTGGAAAAGTAGCAGAGGATGGCTACTTGTGCTTGGCCCCTGCACCCACATGGGAGACGCAGAAGAAGCTCCTGGTTCCTGGCTGCAGCCTGGACCAGATTTGGCTGTTGCAGCCATTTGGGTAGTGAACCAGTGGATGAAAGATATCTCTCTCTCTCTCTCTCTCTCTCTCTCTCTCTCTCTCTCTCTCTCTCCCCCCTCTCTCTGCAACTCTGCCTTTCAAATAAATAAAAAAATAAAATTTTAAAAATAATTTAAAAATAAAGAATAGAAGCTATTTTTGAAATTGTGTGTGTGTGTGTGTGTGTGTGTGTGTTTAGATTTATTCATTAGAAAGGAAGAGTTACAGAGAGGGAGAGACAGAGAGAGAGAGAGGAACCTTCCATCCATTGGTTCACTCCCCAAATGGCTACAGGAGCCAGGAGCTTCAGCTGAATCCCCCATGTGAGTGGTAGCTACTCAAGCAGTTGGACCATCTGCTGCTACTTTCCTAGGCCATTAGTAGGGAACTGGATCAGAATTGGAGCAGCCAGGACTTGAACCAGTGCCCATATAACCCTCCATGCCACAACATCAGCCATAGACAGAAACTTCTTAAGATATTTAACATATTGCTTCTGAAATCAGCTGCTGGTGATATATTTAGCAGTGAAAAATTAGAGACATTCTACCAGTTTATAGGGTAAACATAAGTCTCATATGCTTGTTGTTTATTTTATTTTTATTTATTTATTTGACAGGTAGAGTTACAGACAGTGAGAGAGAGAGACAGAGAGAAAGGTCCTCCTTCCGTTGGTTCACTCCCCAAATGACCGCCACAGCCGGCGCTGTGCCGATCCGAAGCCAGGAGCCAGGTGCTTCCTCCTGGTCTCCCATGCGGGTGCAGATGCCCAAGCACTTGGGCCATCCTCCACTGCACTCCCGGGACACAGCAGAGAGCTGGACTGGAAGAGGAGCAACCGGGACTAGAACCCGGCGCCCATATGGGATGCCAGTGCTGCAGGCAGAGGATTAACCAAGTGAGCCACAGCGCCGGCCCCTGTGCTTGTTGTTTAATCATTGATCTAAAATGTATATTGAATGTAGTAAAACACATAAATAGGAAAGAGATGAACTTTTCATGATTTATAGGCATTATTGTATACCAGGGACTAAGAGGGTACCAAGCTTTAAAATGTTAGCACTGCACAGGGACTGAGTGTATCAGCAGGTCCAGAGGTGGCCACTGGTGGCAGAGACCTCCCAGACCTTTCGCCGGGTGAGTGTGTTCCTGGGCTTCGGTGCCCTGCTCATCCCCAGGTCCTCATGGGAAGGTATCGTCACCATTCTGGCAACCTGTTTAGTTTGCCGCCAGCTCCTTCGAATGATTGCAATTCTAACCTCGTTCAACCCTCTCTAAATATGGAACTCGAGCATATTTGACCTTGAGGAGGAAGACGTGCTACTCGGTGCTGATGGAGAGAATTCATGGACCTGCAAAGGTGTCTCCTGATCCAGATGGGTCTGAGGTGCCTGACCATCTCAGTAGCTTATTCTGAAGCTCAGGGTTATGGTCTCCTCTAAGCAAGGAGCAGCTATCCAGTGAGAAATATGTTAAACCTCTCCTTTAGGAAATCTATGTCTCAAAATATAGCTCCTATCCACATGAGCAAGCCAAGTGTCATCTTTTGAAATAAGTTATTTTTCTACCGTCTGTGGACGAATACTCAGACTGATAAGACAACTTAATTAGTTGCAATGTTCTGAAACATACAGACAGAGGTTTTTCTACACACCCACAATAAGTAGTTTAAAAATATCTAATAGAAAAAAAGTTTCCCAATGATCACATACAAAACTGTCAAATAAACTTTATATGAAAGTAACAGTAATTTGTTCTATCAGATATTACAATATATAACAAAACAATGCACAAGGGCACTTCAAAAAAGCTTGTGGAAAAACAGAGTTAAATGATAAATTTATTTTAGAGCAAAAATTTTTTTGAAATCCATCCATTGTTTTTTCATAATATGCATTTCTGTAAGTCTCTTAAAGACCCCACATATTCATGAATTAAAATAATATTTCATGAAAATAAACTTATGACTCAAATTTTTCACACTCTTTAAAGTGTCCTTGTGTATTATATAACATTGGTTGAGATAATCTGGGAGCAACATAGGCTAAGCCTGCCAGGATGATGAAAAAATTAGAAGTCCAGAGGCAGATTTTAAAATAGATAAAATTTTAATGCACAATAAAGGTGAATCTCTAACCCGGTTAAATAAAAGATTTCATAATTGGTCAAATGACTAATCATTTAGGGAAAAAAAAATGAAGTTCCTACTTCACACAATCAATCAACATCAACACCAGGGAACTTAAAGATGCGAGTGTCAGAAGTGACATTATAACACCCACAAAGGGGCCAGTGCCCTTGCTCACTAGGTTAATCCTCCGCCTGCGGTGCCGGCATCCCTTATGGGCACCGGGTTCTAGTCCCGGTTGCTCCTCTTCCAGTCCAGCTCTCTGCTGTGTCCCGGGAGTGCAGTGGAGGATGGCCCAGGTGCTTGGGCACCTGCACCCGCATGGGAGACCAGGAAGAAGCACCTGGCTCCTGGCTTCGGATCGGCACAGTGCACCGGCCATGATGGCCATTTGGGGAGTGAACCAATGGGAGGAAGATCTTTTCTCTGTCTCTCTCTCTCACTGTCTATAACTCTACCTGTCAAATTAAAAAAAAAATTAATAATACCCACAAAGGAAGGAGTTATATACATTTTGGGAGGAAAAATATTTCCTATGAATTATACAAACTATAAAAATTATAAAATAATAGGATCATTAGATTCTTGCAATATAAGAAAACCCATATATCAAAAAGCATAAAATAAAATTAGTAGGTGAAAAACAATTTGGAAGGAAGCTAGTTATAAGTTGTGAGGGAAGCAAAGGTTTGACATCCATAATATATAAAACGCTTTTATAAATCAATAGAGAAAAAGAAGGCCCAACAGCAAATGGAAAGAGGACGTGAGCCTGCAGCTCAGAAGCGAGAGCAGAAGCAAACACCGACCCTGAGGGGGCGGTCAGATTCGGTGGTGACCAGGAGAATGCAAACAGGAAAACGAGGCATGCTTGTGGACTTACAGAATTGGCTGATTTTTTTAAAAGATTTATTTATTTATTTGAAAGAGTTAGAGAAGGAGAGGCAGAAAAAGAGAGAGGTCTTCCATCCACTGGTTCACTCCGCAGTTGGCTGCAATAGCCAGAGCTGCACCAACCCAAAGCCAGGAGCCGGGAGCTTCTTCCAGGTCTCCCACATGGGTGCAGGACCCAAGGACTTGGGCCATCCTCTACTGCTTTCCCAGGCTGCAGCAGAGAGCTGGATTGGAAGCAGAGCAGCCAGGACTCAAACCAGTGCCCATATGGGATGCCGGCACTGCAGGCAGCAGCCTTACCCACTATGTCACAGTGCCAGCCTCAAATTGGCTGATTCTTAATGAGGAAAATAACTAGAATGCAAGAAGTCATGGGGAAAGCAGACCCTCATGCCCTGATGGTTTAGTATAACAGGCACAGACTCTGACGGACAACTTGGAAATGAGTATCAAAGCCTGAATAATGTTTCTGTATTTTGAATCAAATATCACGCCCAGGGTCCCATGTCCAAGGTATTTATCTAAAAACTGCTTGCATCATAATTTCATCACAATTATCTGCAACAATGGTGACTGATTAAATATATTAATATGTGTTTATATATTAACATTATAATACATTAATTTTATATTCAATATATAGTAATATATCAAGTACATTAAATAATAGAAATGATATGTATTTATAATACATGTGTATTGTATAATATCCTATGCAAGCATTTAACATAATTTTTAGAAGCATACTTAGTGTCTTGAAAACATTGATATATTATTAAATGAGAAGTAAGTTTACCAACATTAGTATTTTTATAAAATGTTTTATTTAAATATAATTTTTAAAATATTGGAAAGATATCCATAACAAATATAACATAAAAATATAACAAAGTATGTGGTAAGAGTGGTCGCCACTGGTTTGTGGGATTCCTATTTAACTAATATTGTCTTTGATTTCTGCATTTCTAAATTTCATATAAGCAACATAGCACTCTTCTTTTTAAAAAGATTTTATTCATTTATTTGAGATGTAGAGTTACAGACAGAGAGAAGGGGAGACAGAGAAAGGTCTTCCATCCACTGGTTCACTCCCCAAATGGCTGCAACAGCCAGGGCTGTGCCAGGGCAAAGCCAGGAGCCAGGAGCTACATCCAGGTCTCCCACATGGATGCAGGGGCCCCAGCACTTGGGTCATCTCCTACTGATTTCCCAGGCCATAGCAGAGAGCTAGATCAGAAGAAGAGCAGCCGGGATTTGAACTGGTGCCCATATGGGATGCCAGCATTGCAGGAAGTGGCTTCCCTACTATGCCACAGTGCCAGCCCCCATAGCAGTGATCTAAATAAATAAATAAATAAATGCTAAAGCAAACAAACACTGAAGCCCTGCTAGAAGGCCACAGCCTAGAAGTGGCTAAAATTCTTCCTGCTGGGCTTGTGAGCTTCCCAGAACAAAAGTAGCAATAGGAAATGGAGAACGAAGTTATTATCCTTGCATTAATTACTGTTATTATGGAGACACAATTGTAGTCTGTAGGCTGCCGAGTTCCTGTTATTACTCAGGCCCTACTCTGTGGGGAGCTGGGGCTTTCTGGCCTCTTTATCAGCAAATCTTGGAGCATCACACAAACATCCCCATTCAGGTACTTACAAATGCTTCCCCCCACCAAAAAAATAAATAAATAAATAAAAATCCCAGCTCCTGGATGGACAAACTGGGCCTCAGAGGGAATGTGGGATTTGCTACACTCAGCAGCAGAATCCCTGAACCTCAGGGCTGGGGAACACGGTGGAGGCATCTGGTCACCCCAATGTGGAGTCCTGGTCTCCTGTCCCTCGGGGATGGCCGAGCCTGAATCCCAAGGCTCAGCAGGGCACTGCCTCACTGCCTTCTGTTCTGCCTTGGGCCTTCATCGCAGTCAGAGGCCCCTCCTTCTATCAAGGCGAAATCTGCCTCCCTGGAAATCCTGCTCTCTGGCTTTGGTCAGTGAAAGCGATTTTTGGAGTTTCTAATGCGGCCCTGGGTTCTGCTGGGGCCTAGGTCGTTCTCTGAGCAGGAGAGGCAGGGGCAGTGCACCTGTTGCATCTCTTCATGATGTGCCTTTTTCTTTCTTTTTAAAAAACCTAACAGCCTCCTTGTGGGATGATTCACATATGATAGTGGTTTTTAGCAAATGCTTTTTAGAAAATTTACAAAGCTGTGGAACCATCACTACAATCCAATTTTAGAACATTCTTCTCAACCCACCCGGCTGAAAGTCATTGTCCTCCCCTCCACCTCCTGGGTTTCTCTTTAACGCAGGGGCCTACAGTAGCTAGAGCATGCCTCTTCTTCATCTCTGAGGCTAGTGTTGTCTCCATACTCTCTTTAAAAAAAAAAAAAAAAAAAAAAAAAAGTATGCTCCATCAAGCCCAATTCTACAGAATCTAGGCTCACTCGGTTCAGCTTCTATGGGGTCTGGAGCCACGTAGATGCCACACCCTGGCTGTGCCTGGACACCACTGCATTAGGCCCCTCTTCCCTGTCCACTGCCCATGTGTCTTCTGGGTAAGGTGGCCCATGTGCTTGTGCACAGGTGGTTGGTGTGATTTTACAGGGACCTTCAAAGCCTAGGGGAGGACAGGACCCCTGGTCCTCCTTTGTGCGCTGCTTTGTGATTGCTTCTTGGTAATCAGTGAGGAAGATCTGAGATCAATGTGTTACATTCCATTGTGAGGAGTGCTGGGGGTCTTAGGAAAAAGCCCTTCATGCAGCAACAGGAAGCCTGGCCAAGGCCAGACTCCCCTGGACAGTGGAACCAGGGAGAAATCTGTGACAATGTGGGTGGCTCCTGAAACTGGGATGAGCCCATGGCCTGTACGCACTGTGGCCCAGCTTCTCAGGGAACAGGGCTGGGGATCGTTTGCTGAATGCATGCACTCCAGCAAGGAGCAGTGGTGGGAATCACTGCATCCTGAGGTTATTTTCACGTTAAGTTTGTAACCAGGGGCCGGCGCTGCGTGGTGTTGCAGGTAAAGCCAGCGCCAGCAGGGCCGGCATCCTATATGGGCGCTGGTTCAAGTCGCAGCTGCTCCACTTCCGATCCAGCTCCCTGCTGATGTGCCTGGGAAAGCAGCAGAGAATGCCCCCGTGATGGAAGACTTCTCTCTCTGTCTCTCCCTCTCTCTCTCTCTCTTTGTAATTCTTCCCTTCAAATAAATAAATAAATCTTTTGTTAAAAAAAGAAAAGGTGTGTAACCAGGGTCAGAAATTTTGAAGCTGTGAAAACAATCTGAGGCACAGTGACTGAGCACGTAATGCAGTCATCACCCTCTTCCCTGTAACTTTCGTGTGAGTGTCTTCACGCTAACCCCTGAATCAAATACACAAGCGGGTTTTTTTTTAATCTTTATTTTTTTGATCCTTATTCCAAATAAAATCGCAGCGAGGTATCTGAAGTCAATGAAGCTGCTTAATGTTTCCTATAGCCCTAACTATGGAAAAAATCTTACCAAAAACCACAGGTGCACAACCTACTTCTCAAAAAATACTTCTCTCCATCAGTATGGTGGAGGAGACTGGTGAAGAAATCCCCCCAAAAAAAAGTTCCAGAAGGGGTTTTGAATCCATCTGTGGTTTTCGTGTGGACCTCAGGTGTCACCAGGCTCTAATCCACCTTCTCCCTCCCGTTTCTCTCTCATCTTGGCTGTTTGATGACATTTTGCTGACGACTTGAACAATAGGAAATGCCAGACCCCAGAGTCTCACCAAACCTGCAGCTGATTTCTGAACAACGCATCCATCTGCAGGCGGACGCCCTCTCTCCTTCCTATACCTGTCCTCCCGCATCTACAGCCCTCGGAGGTAGAAGGGATGAAAAAACCATGCCACACTCTCAAGTGTAAAACCACAAATCAGGTTTTTCAAAAATTCTCAGGAAAGTAGAAATATAGACATTTTTACTGGTCTCTGCAGGGATTTTTCAGCCATTAGAATCTTACTTTATAGTCTTAGCCAGTTAGGCCTCCCTGGTAGGTGCACACGCACACACATGCAATGGCAGGACACACACACTCCCCCACAGCCACGCTTTTCTTGCTGTAGCTTCCTCATCTTGCAGGTTTATAGGAATGGAGCACACAAAGGGCTTTGAGGAAGAGAGTCACTGGGGCTGACAACCGTGATTTGCAGAGGACACATTGAGTGACGGTCTGCATTCTAGGAGGACTCGTCTGATGGGAAGCCCATCACCTGCACAACTCAATGTCTGGCAGATGTGGCCGTGAGGAGGAAGGGTAGGAAAAGCAGAAGGGAAGAGAGAGGCAGGACGGCCTCTGCTGGGTGAAAGGCACCTGTGCAACACCTCCCAGCATTCATAGACTTTGCCACATTCTCTGCCATCCCTCCCTTCACTCCCTGACACCCATAGCCCAGATAAAAATCGGAACACTGTGCCATCCTAGGGCTTCCAGTGTCAGGCTGTCACCACCCTTTGCAGAGATGTATCTGAAGATGCACCTCATCAGGACGTTGTTAGCAAGTTCTGTCTTCTGGTTTGCAGTGTTCGGATCCCCGTTCTTCACCGAGAACTCTGCCTCTAGCATTACTGAATCAACTATGAACACAGGAAGGGAGCAGTATGAATTTTATCCTGCCTGTTGGACCACTATGCTTGGGTGATAGCTTTGAGATTAAACTATCTACAGACTTTAAACATTTGCTTGAAGTTTGGCAGTAGAAATATTTTTACTTTCCTATAGGCTGGTATGGGAAGGCTGTATTTATATATGCATTCATTATATTACGTGCTAGTCTGTTTTCTGTTATGATGACAAAGTACCTGACCCTGGGTTCTTTATAAAGAAAAGAGATTTATTTGGCCCAGGAGTTTGGTGGATGGGGGGCCAAACAATATGGCACCAGCCCCTGGCTGTGTCACAACATGCTGAAGAAATGGAAAGACAACTGGCCATGGGCAGAGGGAGCCAAGTGCGTGGGGGTGGCCTTGCTTTGTAGCAATCGGCTCTTCCGAGAGCCAACTCAGTCTGTGAGACCAGCATTAGTCACTTCCGAGGGAAGTATCCCCGATGATCTAATTACTCAGCACTAAGCCCCACCTCTGAAAGTTTCCACTGCTTCAACCTCACCACGCTGAGAACCATGCTTCCAGCACAAGAATCTTCCGAGGGACAAACCACACCCAACCATAGCCTTCTGTCCTTGTCTCCCAAGGTGTGTGTTTATCTTACAATGCAAAATACCTTTGTTCCTTGCCAGTAGTCCCAAAGATCCAGCATCACTCAAGGCATCTGAGTCAAAAGTCTCTTCTAAGACTCAAGGAAAACTCTTCCAGTTGCGAGCCTTTAAAATAATACTAAAAAAGTTACCCACAAGATACAGTTGTGGGACAGGCACAGGGTAAACCCTCCTTTTCCAAAAGGGACAAACAGGAGCAGGCACTTAGCCTAGTGGACTAAGACACAAGTTAAGATGCCTGTCCCCCACATCAAACTACTTGGCTTCCAGCCCCAGCTCTGGCTCCTGACTCCAGCTTCCTGCTAATGCAGACCCTGGGAGGCAGCAGTGAAGGCCCAAGTAATCAGGTTCCTGCCATCCGTGTGGGAGACCTGGGTTGAGTTCCTGGCTTTTAGCCTCATTTGGAGAGGTTATTGTTGGTATATTGGGGAGTGAAGCAGCAGATGGGAACTAACTTTGTCTCTCAAATAAACACAATTTTAAATGTGGGGAAATAGAGAAGTAGAAAGGAGTGATTGATCCAAAGCAGCACCATAACCCAGCAGGCAGACATTAAGTCCTAGAGCTCCAGTTCCAACATCCTGGGAATACTATGGCAGGACATGGGGTGCAGATTGAGGTAGGGGGTAGGGTCCTAAGGCCCAGGGCAGCCCTGACTCTGTGTTTTGGCTGGTTGCACCCTACACAGCTGCTCTCATTGGCTGGCCTTGCACTCAGCTGTTGGCCCTAGAATGGGATCTTGCTTGTGGCTCCCCTCCCATGGCCCTACTACGCATTGTCCCACTGGAGACTCTGTGGTGGCTCAGCCCCTATGGCAAACTTCTGCCTGCCCCCCCTAGACTTGCCTTTGAAATCTTGGGGGAAGCTGACCTGACCCTATAGCTCTTGCATTCTGTGCAAATGCAGAATTAGCACGGAGTGATGCCAAGGTTTGCTGCTTACTTCCTTGGGAGTGATGGCGCTAGCCATGCATGGACCCACTTGGACCACAGCCGGAGCAGCCATGGAAAACTGGGCTGGAATCCTGGGCAGGGAGCCTCTTGTTTCACGAAGGCTCAGAATTCACACCCTGTGCCCAGGGTGGGCTATTCAGCTGCTTACTTGACAGCTTTGCTTAGCTCTAAACTTATCCCACCCCTTCCTCCCCTCCACCACACAAAAACACACCCTGCTCCTCCCCTCAATGTCTTCTCCATGTTGGAAAATGGCATTCATTTGCTCAGCCCCCAAAATCCCTTTTTCTCGTATATCTATCAGCCAACCCAACATTAATGTTGAGCAGCCGTAATGTACCTGCTCATGTTTTCGGTGTACAGGACACAGCACAGGGGAAAAATCAACGCAGAAGTTCTGCTAATGAACTTAGATGGTTTCTCCACAGTAGTGCATCCCATTGAGCGCTGTGGCCCTTTTTGAATGCTCTTAGCGTGTTTTGCAATAACCAGAGAGGACAAGAACGTTCTGTCATGGGAGTCCACATTAGCCCAAAAGGCTGACCGTCCAGGCAAGCTGCAGAGTAAAGGCTTTTCTGGAGGTAACAGCTATCATTGCACTTGAGGACATAAACTCAGAACTTCCGCGTTGATTTTTCCCTAGTCGAATGCCCCCCGAAACTCAACAGGAAAATGACCCAGTGCTCTGTGCTGCTTCCGCTGTCAGATGTTTTATTTTGGCTGAGAAGGCACAGAAGCCTGGGAGCTGCCCCACTAGGGTGACCACACGGGCAATGTTCAGGTGCACCTCTTCCGAGACCCACACGTGGACACCTCTTCTAAACTGTGTCCAAAACAGGTGACACCTTCAGCTTTCTGTCACGGATGAAGGAACCCTGCAGATAAAAATGTGTGTGGCTTTGCGTGCCGCAACAACCCCAGTGTGTGGAATGGCTCACGTGGAGCCTCTGTCCGGTCCCTGTTCCGGAGGCTGCAACGTGAATGCCGGATTTCCCAGCTGCTCCTGCAGGTAGAGGTGCCCGCGGGACATAGTCTGGTGCAGGAGACACAGAACGAGGTCTGCTGGTATTGTCCTTCCCCGTCTTGTCCCTCATTTTCCTGCTTTAGGTTAAGAAGGATGCTTGGAGAAATGGCAGACATTTCAGCAAACATGAAATCAAATGGAAAAAAAAAAATGTGGAGCATAGTGAACCAGAATGCAAAAGGGACTTGGAGCTCTGGTGGCACTGTGGGTGGCTGTAGCAGCCTGGTCTGCCAACTTCCAGCTGCTCGTTGTGTGAGATAATGACTACACACTTTGATTATACATCTATTGACAGGGCTCTCTATTGCTAGTCACTGGATGCATTCCTAAATTTTACAAATATATGCCAGTGAGTTAATCTTACATTTAGAACGGCCAATTCGTCCCAGTTTGCCTGGACTTCTGTGGTTTTAGCACTGAAAAGTCCTGCCCTTACCTAAAATTCCCCCAGTTCCAGGCCATTGTGGGCCAGCTGGTCACCCTGTATCTATGGAACACATCCCTGCAAGGACCAACATCAGGGATGTTCCTGGGTGTAAGCCACCTTCACCATGTGTTTGTCCATTTGGAGATTCAGCTGCGCTGTTCTGAAAATTTGCCTTTGCTGTTTGTAGGCCAGCATAGTGAGAGGCAAATGTGGCCTCAAAACCTTAGCTGGATGCTATGTCCTGGTGCAGGAGACTGAGCAGGCACACAGAGATGCAAGCCCTAAACATCCGCTGTATTTGGTCCTTTAACATTGTTCCCAGCAGAGTTGCTTATGGAATTCCAGTGCCGTTTTCCACCATTCAGAAAGCACAGCCAAAGGTCTGGGTGGCACGGAACCCATACCAGCTTTCCAGGGAGACGGCTCTGTGCCCATGGTGAGGAACAGGAGACCGAGAAATCAGTACAACAGTCCTCGGAGAAGACTGGGGTTAGTGTAACATCCTGAGACGACCGGCAGTGGTGTATTTCTCATAGTTAATGTCTGGAGCAGCCTTTTTTGTCTTTTTAATCCCCTTCTCTGTGTACAGTGAAAATGTTTTTAAAGATTTATTTTATTTATTTGAAAGGCAGAGTTACAGAGAGAGGAGGAGACAAAGAGAGAGGTCTTCCATCCACTGATTCACACCCCAAATGGTTGCAATGGTGGAAAGCAGGCCAATCAGAAGCCAGGAGCCAGGAGTTTCATCTGGGTCTCCCACATGGGTACAGAGGTTCAAGCACTCAGGCCATCCTCCACTGCTTTCCCAGGCCATTAGCAGGGAGCTGGATTGGAAGTGGAGCAGCAGGGACTCGAATCACAGGTGGCAGCTTTACCTGCTATGCCACAGTGCTAGCCCTGTGACCAAATTTATTAATCTGTCTTTGGTCATAGTTGAAAAAAGAATACTTTTTATTAATTTTAATATCAAAAATTTTTGTCACATGAAGCACTACATAAATAATAGTTAGGAAAAGCCTAAAAGACAAAGATGAATCTGGTAAAAATTAGAATTTCAGGGATTGGTTTTGTGACATAACAGGTAAAGCCACCACCTGCGATGCCAGCGTCCCATATGGGTGCCAGTTCCTGTCCTGTGGCTTCACTTCCTTTCCAGCTCCCTGGTATTGACCTGGAAAAAGCAGTGGGAGATGGTCCAAGTGTTTGAGTCCCTGCACCCACGTGGGAGACTCAAATGAAGCTCTTGGCTCCTGGGTTCAGCCTGGCTTAAAGCTGGTTGTTGCAGCCATTTGGGGAGTGAACCAGAGGATAGAAGATCTCTCTGTCTCTCCCGCTCTCTCTCTATAACTCTGACCTTCAAATAAATAAATCTTTAAAGTCTTTGCAATTTCAAGAACAAGAGTGTTGTCACAGGAAATTCATCATAATTCTTATTATATCTTATGAAAACTTAGGAAATTTTTCTTCTTATGCAAACATCATAGAGAATAGGTGAATGATAGCAAACACTGCCATGATTTGATCCATTACTTTAAAATGAGTTTCTGGGGGCTGGTATTGTGGCACTGTGAGTTAAGCCACCACTTGCAACACTGGCTTCCCCTATCAGAGTGTCAGCTGAGTCCTGGCCACTTGATTTCCAACCCAGCTCCCTGCTAATGCCCCTGTGAAAGCAGCAGATGATGATCCAAGTGCCTGGGGCCCTGCCACCCACATGGGAGACCCGGATGGAGTTCCTGCTCCTGGCTTTGGCCTGGCCCAGCTTGGATTAGTGTGGGCATTTGGGGACTGAACCAGTGGATGGGAGTTTCTCTCTCTCTCTCTCCCCCTTTCTCTCTGTCTCTCTCATGTCTGCTTTTCCAATAAATGAAAATGAATCTATAAAAAGAGCTTCCGGTTTGTGGTGTAGGAGAAGGAGCCAGTGAAGCTTGCCCTTCTGAGTTCTGGCACTGGTCACATGACCAAACTGGAGTAACTCAAGTTCTGCTCTTTGTCCTTGCAGTCACTGGGCCTTCACTGTTTGTGTAAATCTACTCTTTGGGTCAGGGCTGTGAATTGGAGACTCCAAGTGCTCCCGGAGCAGGATCAGGTGATTCCAGATGGTGATAAACTCCCTCCCCAACAAACCTGTCTCTCTCAACCGCTGTATGTCAAGCTGACTGTGCACCTGGAAGGCTCAGTGAATGTCCTGATAGGATGTAATATTCATTGAGGGATAAATCATGAAGATCTTCTCATTTGAAACATGTTACTCAAACTCAACAGTAACTGCAAAGTTTGGTTCCCTGCAGTTAGTGGAAGAATTGCTTTCTCAGGAAAGAATTTTATCACTGACATTGTCCATGGAAATGCTATTTTTAAATGCTCTAGGGCTCCGGTGCCTACGCTGAGGGAAGGCTTCTCTCACTGGCCCACCTGTCCAGTATTTTTGCAGGGAGAAAATTTGATCATATAGTAAAGATTATCTTTTTTTTTTTTTTTTGGAGCTATTATTCAGGATTTAATTATTTAGGCCGGGAAACAGTAAACATTTCCTCCCACTCTTTACAGAGTAGCACCGTGAATTAAATAGACCTTATCTTCGCTGTCTAGATTACGGAAACAAATACATAGCCTCAAAATAATAAATACTTTTAAAGGAGAAGGAAGAACAAATCCAAGAGGCTAATAAGCATATGAAGATGAGCTCAACCTTCTTTGTAGCAACAGAGATGCAATTGAAAACCACAATGCATACTCATCATATTCTCAAAAATTAGAGTCTGAAAATTCTAGGAATTGATGAAGTGTGGAACAATGAGAATAATTCTGAAAACCTGCTTGCAGGAGAACAAATTTGTGGTCAAAAAGTTGCCAAGTTATCTGTTTTTTAAAAAAATTTTATTTATTTGAAAGACAGAGTTACAGAGAGAGGTAGAGACAGAGAGAGAGAAAGAGGTCTTCCATCTGCTGGTTTACTCCCCAAATGACCACAATGGTCAGAGCTGAGCTGATCTGAAGCCAGGAACCATGAACTTCTTCCAGGTCTCCCACAAGGGTGCTGGGGCCCAAGGACATGGGCTATCCTCTGTTGCTTTCCCAGGTGCAGTAGAAGGGAGCTGGGACCTAAAGTGGAGCCTCTGGGACATGAACCAGCGCCCATATGGGTTGCTGGTACTGCAGGCCAGAGCTTTAACTTGCTGTACCTCAGCACTAGCCCCCAACTTATCTTTTTTTTTTTTAGAAAACTTTTATTTAATAAATATAAATTTCAAAAGTACAACTTTTGGATCATAGCGGTTTTTCCCCCCAAAACCATCCTCCCAGCCACAAACCATCCTATCTCTTACTCCCTCTCCTATCCCATTCTTCGTTAAAATCCATTTTAATTATAAAGATTATCATTGTTTCTCCTGTCTAAATCAATGATCACATTGGTTAGAAATTTCAGAAAGTGACACAAGATGGTGACAGAGACGGTGACAGAGACAGCGAAAGAGATGGTGATAGGGTGCCCCTCCCCATCTTCGTCCTGTTTGGATGGAACACCCAGCACCTAGCATTAAAAGTAACATCATCCGTTTTCCTTGTCTAAATACAATCCCATCACATTAAGGAAGAACCCTTTATTTCCAATTTACTAGAAGATTAATCAAAAGTAAATGTTGACTTTTAGCCAATTACTTTTGGCATCTATTAAAATCATTTTCCTTTGATCTGACAATGTAATAAATTAAGTTTTATGCTACATAATTAGAGCATTCTTCCATTACTTCAACCAGATCTCTTGGTCATGAAGTATTTTCTTTGAAATTATAGCTAATTTCAATTTGATCATATTTTATTTATGATTCCAAAAATATATGCATAAGTAAAACCAGTTTGAAATATTCTTATTTTTGTGTGTGCAGTCATTGTCAGGTTTGGTATCAGAGTTCTGCCAGCTTTAAGACACACGGGAAATGTTCCATCTTTTCTTGTTTTAAGAAAGTTTACAGAACATGATAATTTTCTGAGATAAATTTCCTTACAGTCTATGTGAATACAATACATGTTCATTATTTTACATTTATGGTACAGTTTTTATTTCCTTTCAAAACTGATATTCATTGCTTTGAGAAACCTTTTTCTCATGCTCAATTAATATATTTTCTTTTTTTAAGGTTTCATTTATGTATTGGGTTTTTTTGAGAGACTGAGTGTTGAAGAGAGAGACAAAGAAAGATCTTTTACGCTCTGGTTCACTTCCCAAGTGCCTTCGACAGCTCAAGCTGGGCCAGGAGCCAGGAACTCCATCTGGGCCTCCCATGTGGGTGAGAAGGACCCAAGTATTTGGGCCGTCCTCTGCTGCCTCCCAGGTGCATAAGTAGGAGCTGGATTGGAAGCCGAGACAGGACTTTATCCCAGGCACTCCATACAGGATGTGGGAGTCCCAAGCAGGGGCTTAACCTGCAGGCTGTGTCACCACATCTGCCCCATACGTCAATATATTTTCTATGCATAAAATTTGTTCAGGTATCTTGAGTTGCAATGGAATGAATCATAAGTTTTCCAGTTAAAATGAATGAAAATGTGTTTTCATCTAATGGCTTTTACTTAGCAGCAGGATTTTCAGGATGGATTAAAGTTGTTAGTCACAGGGCTGGCACTGTGGCGCAGTGGGTTAAAGCCCCAGCCTGTAGCGCTGGCATCCCATTGCTCACTGGTTTGAGTCCTGGCTGCTCCTCTTCTGATCCAGCTCTTTGCGATGGTCTGGGAAAGAAGTAGAAGATGGCCCAAGTCCTTGGGCCCCTGAACCCATGTGGGAGACCTGGAAGAAGCTCCTGGCTCTTGGCTTCGAATCAGCTCAGCTCGGGCCATTGCGGTCATTTGGGGAGTGAATCGGTGGAATGGAAGACCTCTCTCTCTCTGGCTCTGCCTCTCTCTGTAACTCTGTCTTTCAAATAAATAAAATAATTCTTAAAAAAAAGTTGTTAATCACAAGATGGGTATATATTGCTTATTTTGGCCTGATCTTTGTTTTTGATATAAATAGATATACATTTAGATATAAATAGATAAATAAATACCTGTATTGTTATGGGACTTTTTAAATATTGTGTTTTTGACATTCATCAGTATTGCTACATCTATGGCTATGATATGATTATTAATATGGATTTTTTGGTTTATTTTCAGTGTATTATTATTATTACTATTACTATGAATATGCCACAACTCATCTGACACATTTTTGGTGAAGATGTGGGTGATTTCCTATTGTTCACTATTATAAACCATGCTGTTGTAGACATTCATTACATACAGGATGCATACTTAGAAGCTAAATTGCTGGATCATAGAATATCTTCCTATGCAACTGTGTTGGGAGGTCCAGAGAGTTCTCCAATGTAATTGTTCCTCTCCAGTCAATTATGAGAGTTCTCACTCACTCACATTTGCTGAGAATGAGAACCCTAACGGTTCTGTAGGTTAGCACAGTAGAAGTGTATAATGTGGCGTAATGTGGGGCTCCTGGTTTGCGGTGAGGCTCAAGGGAAGTTCTGCCCCACAAAGTCGTTCTAGGATCAGGGCTGAAGGGGCATGTGCCTTCCTCAGCTTACAGCTTCCAAGGTTACCTTGGACATCAATATCCAGCCAGCAGAGCAAGACTTTCTAGTTATAGTGGCCTGGAAATAATGTGTGTGAATTTCCTTGCGAGCTGTCCTAGACACAGGAGATGCTGGGAAATGCAATTCCTGGCTGAAAAGCTGCCCCCAACAGCCCTGTGCCACGGAAGGGGTGTGTGACTGACGGTAGACAATTAGCCAGCTCTGGTTTCTGCTCATGAACTTTAGTGAGAGGCAAAGAATTCTGCCATTTAACAGAGATCAAACACCTTTCTTTTGTCGTGTCTTTGGTTTGCGTTAGTTCTTCTTAGGTGCTAGCAGTTGGCTGAATGTTGGTTTTCAGTCCTTCTCCTGCACCCATCATCTTCTCTCTCACTGTTTTCTTGACTTGCTCTTTTCCTCTGAATTGTGAGACTGCGTTCTCTGCTCTTGTATTCCCATAGCTAATTTCGTTTTCTTTAGCAATAATTCTACTTTTTACTGAACTCAAAGTAGACTTTAACTTAGTTATTATGTTTTAATATCCATTAAAAATTAACTTAGTCATTTTTGTTTCTTTCCCACAAAAAATAGCATGATGATGTGTCCCAGTTTTCTCAGGATGGTCTGGTTGTCCACTTGCTGTCCTGTTTTCCTTTCTACATTTCAGTAGTGATATAATATACATGCCGTAGAGAATGTAGAATCACTCTACTGAAGTGCACAGCTCCATGAATGCTTGTATGTGTATTTCCTAGTGCAATCACCATCCAGACCAAGATACAGGAAGCTTCTAGCATTCTGGAGAGCTCCATTGCCTCCTCACTCCCTGATCAGATTGATCGCTGGCATTATAGATTACTGTTGTTGTTCTCAAACTTCATATAAATGGAAACATATGGCATGTATTCTTTTGTACCCAGTTTCTTTTGTTCAACATACTGTCTAGAATCTTCATCCATGGATTTGTGTGATGTCAGCAGTTCTTTTTATTTCTGGGTAGTATTCTGTTATATGAGTATGTCATAATTTATTACTCATAGTTCTGTTTGTGAACAGTTGGTTATTTTCAGTTAAGGTGCTATGACTGTTGTTACATATATACCTTTTGGTGAATATACACATTCTTTTCTCGTGGGTGAATACATGGAATTTCTGGGTCATAGGCTAGAAATACATTTAGCTTTAAGGGATATTGCCAAACAATTTTCTAAATTGGTTGGGTCGTTTCATGCTGCCACCCACAGTGTATGTAAGTTGTAATTTTTCCACAATGCTGCAACACTTGGTCTTGTTAGTTTCAATTTTAGCCATTCTGACGAGTGTGTGGTAGCACATCCCACTGTAGTTTTAATTTCTATTTTCTGATGTATATTGATGTTGATAACTTTGTTTATTTAATATTTTATAAAATAATTATTTAAGGATTTTGCAAACATCTAAACTTAAAACTTTCTTTATTTTCACCTTATTTGGAAGGCAGAGAGAGAGACACACACACAGAGAAACAGACAGACATACCACACGGATCTCCCATCTGCTGGTTCACTCCCCAAATGCCCAAAACAGCCAGGGCTGGGCCAGTCAGTCTGGAGCTGGGGACTCAGTCCAGGTCTTCCACATGGGTGGCGGAGGCCCAGCTACTTAGGCCGTCACCTGCTGCCTCCAGGGTGTGCAGGCAGCTGGGGTCAGAAACAGAAGTTGGGACTCAACCCAGCCCTGCTGATATGGGGAGGCAACGACCTAAGCAGTGTCTTTACTGCAGTGCCAAATGGCTTTCCCTGAAAACTTTTTAAATTTAGCCTGTTTTTTGTATTTTTATTAATTTTTTGGGATGGAGGATTGTTTTATATTCTGCATTCAGATCTTTTGTGGGATATGTCTTCTAAATATCCTCTCCTGTTTTGTCACTCACATTCTTACTCTCTTAGTGGTATTTTTTGATAAACAGACGTTCTCAATTTTAACAAAGTCAAGTTTTGTATTTAGTTCTTTTTGTGTCCTGATGTTAAAAATCTTTATGTATTCAAAGGTCCTGTTCTGGCGACTTTTACTGAATAACAAATTGTTTCAAAAGATAGTGACTTATCTATTTATTTGAAAGGCACATAGACAGAAAGACAAAGATCTCCCATCTGCTGGTTCACTCCCCAAATGCTCACAAGAGTTAGGGCTACAGGCAAAAGCAAGGAGCTGGGAGCTCAGTCCCGTTTGCCCACATGGGTGACAGGGACTTCAACACTTGAGCCATCTTTGCTGCCTCCCTGGGTGCATGTTAGCAGGAGGCTGGACCCTGGAGCTGAGCTGGAACTTAGCCCAGGTGCTTCCCTATGGGATGTGGGCATCCCAAGCAATGACTTGACCACTCTACCAACCAAACACCTGCCCCAACAATCATCATTCATTATGTCTCATGGTTTTTGCAGGCAGGAGTTCCGGAAAATTAGCTCGATGTTTCTGGGGGGTCTCAGGCATTGATCACTGGATGATGGCTGGGAACTGTGCAGGCACTCATATAGCTCTCTGTCATAGGGCCCAGGGCCTCTGCATGTGATCCCCCTGTGTAGGCTGGCCTGGGCTTCTCCCGGCACAGTGCCTCCCCACAGAAGGTGAGTACTCAAGTGAGGCTGAGGTGCCATTCGTGACCTGACTAGGAGGTTAGACCACAGACATGCCCACCCAGCTTCAGAGAGGAAAATCAGATTCTGAGCACGGCTGGGGCAGTGGAGGTCACATTGCAGGAGAACATGCAGTGATTGGGACTGAGATCACAACCCACTTTGGAAAGCAATGATCTCTTAACAATATTAGATGATTTGATCCATGAACATGGTGTGCCCCCCCCCCTTTTTTTTTTGACAGGCAGAGTTAGATAGTGAGAGAGACAGAGAGAAAGGTCTTCCTTTTCCGTTGGTTCACCCCACAAGTGGCCGCTACGGCCGGCCCGTGCGCTGTGCCGATCCAAAGCCAGGAGCCAGGTGCTTCCTCCTGGTCTTCCATGCGGGTGCAGGGCCCAGGGACCTAGGCCATCCTCCACTGCACTCCCAGGCCACAGCAGAGAGCTGGACTGGAAGAGGAGCAACTGGGACAGAATCCGGCGCCCCAACCGGGACTAGAACCCTGGGTGCCAGCGCCGCAGGCAGAGGATTAGCCTAGTGAGCCGCAGTGCCGGCCCCTTATTTTGTTTTTTAAAATTTTTCCTCTTCAGTGATTTGTAGATTTCAACATAAAGACCTTGGGTACCTTCTGTTGTAGTTAGTTCTAATATTTGATAATGTTATGCTGTTGTATATGGTATTTTTACTTCATTTTAAGTGACTTATTGCTAAGACATAGAAACCAGTTGACCTTGTATCCTGAATCCTTGCAAAAGTCCCTTGTTAATCCCAATTGTTTGTGCATCCTATTGAATTTTCTACATACGCATCCCCTTTTCAGCCCTGAAGGACACATGGATACACGTGAGTCTGTACCAGTTTCAGTTTCTAGCAGGCGGGCACCTAACCACAGTTCTGTTCTACTGAGGCAGCACATTCCCCCGCCTGCTTCTGTATTCTCTGACCCACGGACTCACCTGCAAAGCTGTGATTAGGAACTTTCCTGTTCCCGCCCTTGCCTGCAGTGTTTAGCTTGTCTAGGTTGCACCTCCCAGGACACAACACAAAATTGCTGGTTCTCCTTCTGTGGGCCCCTCCCTTACACATGCACACTACTGACCAGTTATTTCCCGGGAGCTACCACCTCCAAATAGAAGCAGTATTAGCCTCTTCAAGGAGCAGCAGTCCCTTGGCTTATCGGTGCTCACCGGCTTTCCAGTTGGTACAGACCTGGGGGCTCTGTGTCTGTGACCAGAAGTAGAGCCAACTGGTTTCCCATTTATCCTTCACAAAGCAAAATGTGGATTGGTTTGCAGCAGCGTGAAACATTCCCACCTTAGAATTATGGAGAATGCCTCTGAGAGTCAGGCTGAGCCACTGATGTGGGCAAAGTGTCTGGTGTTGCTCTGAGCTCTTGTTTGTTCCTTTGTTTTCGCAGGCATCATCAGAAAAGTTGGCAGAGGCCATCTGAGACACTTTGGGTCAAATCAATCTACAGCCAGAAATTATTTCTTTGTGGTCACTGGTTTTTATATATGTGCTGAGATATGTCATTAGGAAAGAGGTGATGTGTCAGAAACCAGAGAAATAGAATTGTTCTTGGTCGGGCAGAATGACATAAAGAGATAGAATCTGAGCATCCGAGAATGCTATTATCTTGTCACTTGTAAGGAGACGTTCGCTCAGGACCTGTCTTCTCCATACAGATGTCATTGCATTGATTTTGGCCTGGAGAGAGGCCCCTCCTGTCTCTCCCACCTGATCACCACATGGCAGGTGACATTTGCTAACCACTGGACACTGCTAGCCTCTCTCCCACCAGCTCACGCTCCTAGCATGCAGATCTGCTCTGCAACGTGGAGACTTCAGGACCAGCTGTTTGCTTCTCAAACTTCCTTCCTGGTGTATTATAAAGCCATTTGACTCAGCAGTTAGATCTGGACAAACACAAGAGAAAGAGGAGGGTCTAGTGGGACCACCCACTTATCATGATTAAGTTTCTAAGCTACAAGACTTTGAGGCTCAATCTGTTTTTTTAATTTTTTTTTATTGTGGACACTGCACCCCATGGGAGACCAGGAAAAGCACCTGGCTCCTGGCTCCTGCCATCGGATCAATCTGTTTTTTTAAAAGTTCCTTTCATTTTACTGGCTTTTTGTTGTCATCATTGTTGTTGTTGTTAATAATCTTTTTTCCCCTCAAAAATTGTGATTTTAGACTTGCAGGGTTGACACAGATTTCTCAAAACATCTGAAGTGGTGGTGGTTTTATGATTTTGCTGGTAATATCTTCCCCCAAAAAAGAATTTGGAGTTATTGGAAATTTTTTTTTGACAGGCAGAGTGGACAGTGAGAGAGAGACAGAGAGAAAGGTCTTCCTTTGCCATTGGTTCACCCTCCAATGGCCGCCGCGGCCAGCGTGCTGTGGCTGGCGCACCACGCTGATCCGATGGCAGGAGCCAGGTACTTATCCTGATCTCCCATGGGGTGCAGGGCCCAAGCACTTGGGCCATCCTCCACTGCACTCCCTGGCCACAGCAGAGAGCTGGCCTGGAAGAGGGGCAACCGGGACAGAATCCGGCACCCCAACCGGGACTAGAACGAGGTGTGCCGGTGCCACAAGGCGGAGGATTAGCCTAGTGAGCCGCCGCGCCGGCCGAGTTATTGGAAAATTTAAGAATTTGTTCAAAGATTTGTTCAAAGAATTTGTTCAAAGATTACTTCACTAATTCCTCGAATATTTATGGAGAATCAATTACCTTCTAGGTTTCGTGCTAGGTATATAAACTCTAATGGAGAAGGTAGACATAAAAACCAACAATTTTGGAAGTCTGTATAGAATTATAATTGTGGGATGGATATATTTATGAATTCAGAGCAAAGAAAAGGCCCTTTACTTTTTGTAAGTCAAATTAAATCCGGCCTGAGAAGCCACTTGCCCAGGTTGATCAGGTTCACCCAGAGGAACCCCATCAGCCTCCAGCTGCTGGATCCGGGGAAATGCAGGAGGACCCTCTCCTTAGCGCTGGTCCCCGTCCTGGCCAGTGCTGCCCTGCAATGGTAGCTTATTCCTCGGGGGTTCTACCGCCTGCTTCCGAATTTGTCCACTGCACGCCTCCTGAGACACCACGTTTGCAGCCCTGGAGCCTCAGCTCCTCAGCACCTTAGCAGCTGCCACCGCCTCTGCCACGGCTGGGTCTGAGATGGTGCCGCGTCGCTGGGCTCGGGGAGGCACCAGCTTTCCCCTCTACACCCGCTCTCCGTGGTTCACCCCCCCCCCCGCCCCGGGTTCCCACTCATCCCCCCCAGGCCATCCTTCTGGGGCTGGCAAGAGGTGTGTGGTTTGGAAGGGCACCCATACCTGCACTTGGGAGTCAGATGAGGACAAGGGGTGGGGGTTGCCTTGAGGAAGTGAGGTTTACACTAAGCCTGGAAGATGACTAGGAAGTAACCAGAAAAGACTGACACTTGGTGACCTGGAAGGCGTGTGTGTGTGAGTGTGTGTGTGTGTGTGTGTGTATTTCTGAGAATGTGAGAATGTGCTAAGGGTGGAAAGTTAATAGAATTAGAAGGATGACATTTGCATTGTGAGTATAGCTTGCTGGGCAGGGCTATCTCAACTCGACCTCCTGTCTAGATATCCCTTATCTTCCCAGGGCTTCTGGAGTGGTTGCTGCAGCAGCCAGGGAGTTCGGAGTTGGGGTTGTTTAGAATGATCGCCAAGGATAAATCATTGAACACATTCCAGACTCTGCTTTGCTCTAACTGTGAATTCCTTTGAACCATGCACCACCGCCATGCGTGTGAGCACACGCTGGGTGTTTGTTAGGGCTCCTGTGTGTGACGCTGCGCACGGAGAGCCCCTCCCCGGGAGGACGTTCTTGTCATTCCTCATTCTCTTAGTTACTGGTTCTCCTCCAAGTTCCTTCGGCTTCCTTCAGCTAGAATGGTTGTAGGTAGGTTTTCTCTTTCTTTCCTCTCCTCTTCGTCTTTTCTTCTTCTTTGCGAGTTTTAAAAATAAGAAATGGGCAAAACCGGCCTTTTTTTCCCCTACAATCAAAATACAGAACAAATGGGACCCTTATGATATTTAATTTTCTCAAGGGTGAGCATCTGCAAATAATGCAATCAAGTTTCACATTTTCACAACCCTTCTACAAACACTCCATCTTCTCTAACTTCATTCTAAGCTTTACCTTCACTCCCAAGGAAGCCAGTTCCAGTGTTCATTTAAAGCCCTCCCCTGGCGTTAGCAGAAATGCTCTGGTTTACCCAGCACAGCCCAGAGAGCAGAAGGCAGGCAGGAGATCCGAGCCCTGCCAGTCCTCGCGGGAATCCCGCTGCTTACATTTCTGTTACATTAAGATAACGACCCCTGACTGTTAACTCCTTCAAGAAAAGGGCGATTGCTTTCTTTCTCATGCAGATAGGCCATTTAACAGCAGCCTCAGCAGCTGAGCTGGCAGGAGAATCCAGGGAGACCCCGGAGAGCTGGATCTGCACGATGAGTGAGACAACAGGATGCTGTCTTTAATTCCTCTTCGTCAAGGGTCCCCCAGGGGGTGGCATCCGCCGCGGGACAGAAGCAGCGACTTCCGTTCAGCTTGTCGCGGGCGTGATGGGAGGAGCCAACGTGCACCGAGCCCACTCTGTGCCAGGCCCTGGGTTTGGCGTTCAGAAGGTCAGGGCTCAAATTCTTGTTCTCACATTTCCGAGCTGTGCAGCCCTAGACTACTTGTGCATCCGCGGTACAGGGTTCCTGCGGAGATCAAACGAGGCAGTGAGTCAGAAGCTCTCTCTAAATGGCACCACAAGAGGGACCTTTTGATGATCTCACCAGTGTGATCCAACAGCAATAACCCAGGACCTGTCCCATCCCGGGGAATTCCACGGTCCTGCCCTACTGGCGGAACAGGTCCCCGGCTGGCTCCTGTCTGGCATCAGGAGGAAGCCTGTGGTAGCTGGCTGGCCAGATCTCTAGTGATATTTAAGCTAAGGACGGGGCAGGCACATTTTTCTCCTATCTGGGGTGCAAGTGCAGGTCATAGGTGAAGGCCGTGCACTAAGCAGGAACTCAGTTATGCTGAGTTCTTTACTATTGGACTAGGAAAAAAACAGGCACTGCTAACTTCATACCATTGCTCTCAGGAAACAAAACAAAACAAAACTCAGAAGTCCAGGTATCTGAGAGTAAGAGATAAAAAGGCAAAATGAAGTATGTTTTGGACCAGGCTAGAAGTCAAGGGGTCATTGTCGCTGGTCATTGGAAATGCCACTCATGCTACAGGAGAAAGCGAGATCCGTGGGTCACAGCTCAATGAAGGATGGCCAAGTTCTTTTTTTTTTTTTTTTTTTTTTTACAGGCAGAGTGGACAGTGAGAGAGAGAGAGACAGAGAGAAAGGTCTTCCTTTGCCGTTGGTTCACCCTCCAATGGCTGCATGGCCGGCACGGTGCAGCCAGCGCACAGCACTGATCCGAAGGCAGGAGCCAGGTGCTTCTCCTGGTCTCCCATGGGGTGCAGGTGCAGGGCCCAAGCACTTGGGCCATCCTCCACTGCACTCCCTGGCCACAGCAGAGAGCTGGCCTGGAAGAGGGGCAACCGGGACAGAATCCAGCGCCCCGACCGGGACTAGAACCCGGTGTGCCAGCGCCGCAAGGCGAAGGATTAGCCTATTGAGCCGCGGCGCCAAGTGGTTTTGATTACAACAAGATCAAATGTTAGCAGAGGCTCCTAGATCTAAGGACAAAACACAAAGCATCGCTCGTTAAAATGACACAGACATATGAATGCTTTGCTTCTCCTTTGCTAGTAAACAGAGAGAAAGTGAGGAATGGGCAGGGAGTGAGGAAAGAGAAAGAAAAATCCACAGGAGAGGGAGCGAGGCAGGAAGAGAGGCACCTGGGAGGTAGCAAGCAGGGAGCGAGAAGCAACAGCAGGTTCCAAGCAGCTCAGGGGCTGGCATTTGGGCTGGTGGTGAAGACACAGGTCAGGACACCTGCATCCACACGGGACTGCCCGAGTTGGGCTCCCGGCTCCAGCTCCTGGTGCACCTGTTTGGCAGTTGCTGATATTATGGTCCTTACTTGAGAATAAGCCAGCATCAGACAGAAGAACTCTGTCCTGTCAAACTGTGCTTTGCCGGTCCTATGCATGTGCACATTTAGCCTCATCCCTGCCTCTTCCTCGTGAGGTGACGACAGTCACTGTGCATCCAGTGTTTCCATCTTGCCCTCTTTAGCGCACATCCTCTCCTTAATCTTTCCTAGTGGCTCTGTCCTGGATACTGCACCACCCCCACCTTTCACAGAAAGGAAATTGACCATCACAAGAGGTCTTTGGGACCTTCTGTCCAGAGCTGGGCTTTGAACCCAGACAACACAAAAGTGTACAATTTCCATCATGCACCTGTGACCCTCGAGGGCTCAGACCCTGTGGTGTCAGGCAGTCTTTCAACCTAGCACCTCCCAGGCTTCCGTGAGTTAAAGACGGCTGTGTCTGATTCAAGGCCTGCCCCGTGTGGGTCTGGTTTTCTCTGAAGGGGGAGACTGCACGAGCATCCGAAAGGAAGGAGGATTCCAAAGCGTGGGAGTTGGGGTGGGAAGGAGAGAGGGGAGGGGTGTGTCCACCATTGCATGGATGTTTCCAGCCAATAATGGGCTTGCTGCGAAAGGTCAAAGGTTACTTGGCCCAGCTGACCAAGGAACTGGGAATGCCTCATTTCCTGGGAAATGAATGGACAATTCAGGGCCTAGCCATAAATCTAAAAAAAATAGTAAACAAGGGAAGCTCTTCAAGACTCCCTCGGCAATTTAGCGTGATTGATTCTTATTCACGGGAGATGCCAAAAAAAATGCATGAGTTACTACAATTTCTTTTTTTGTAAGAAGCTGAAAAGGGGGAACACTCGAATGTTTTCACTGTCTCTCACTTGGACGTTTCTAATCCAAAGTAAACAGGGGACCTCTGTGCTTTGTGTGGGACAGTGGCAGACACAGGGCCCTTGTTCCAGGAGCGGGCAGTATCGGCCCATCACAGGCCCCGGCTCACACTAAGGCGTCTGTGTCCGGGCCAGCCTCCGTTCCGCCTGCACTGGTGCAGCAGCACAAACAGCTCAAGTTCAAGTTGCATCTCCCGCGACCCCCCCCCCCCGAATCTTCTCTACCTCTATGAAAATAGAGATACCCTCTGGACTCTCATTCCCCGCGGCTCTGCCTCCCCGCCACTGCCCCCACTGCCTCTCCTTCTGAAAGAAATCAGCCTACTTCTTATTGCAAAAGTGAACTTTACTCCCCATGGAAAACTTGAGTAAGGAAGAGCAAAGAGAAGAATAGATAAAGAATCACTCAATTCTGCCACCCAGAAATGCCAAAACGTTTTGGTCTACCTGTAGCCTTCCAGCTATTTCTCTGTGCATGTACAATAACATATCAACGCGGGAAGCACAACTTTTGTCTTGGACTGGATGCTTTTCTAAGTCATGGCCAAAATACATTGCAACCGGATGAAAGGGGTAAATGGAGAAGCGTTGGAATAGATGTGAGTGAACATTTGTTCCAGGTGTTGCTCCCCTGGGGTCTTCAGAAAGTCTACACATGCCTTCAATAACACACACAGTGTGGTTGCTACAGATCGGTGGGGAGCAGACAAGAGAGTCCACGTGATCCAGAGAAATGGCTTGGGGAAAATGCCCAAAGTTGGAAGCAGCCCGCCACGGAGCCAGTTGGCAGGGATGTTGACTGGCAAAACTTTTCTGTTGTGCAGTTTAGATATGTGTGTATTTGTATTATGGCCATAAGAACACATTATGCTGGGGGCCAGCGCCATGGCGCAGTGGGTTAATCCTCCACCTGTGGCACTAGCATCCCATATGGGTGCCGGTTCTGGTCCCGCTCCTCCTCTTCCAATCCAACTTCTGCTGTGGCCTGGGAAAGCAGTAGATGGCCCAAGTGCTTGGGCCCCTGCACTTGCATGGGAGACCGGGAAGAAGCTGCTGGCTCCAGGTTTTGAATTTACTCAGCTCCAGCCATTTCGGCCATTTGTGGAGTGAACCAATGGAAGGAAGACCTTTCTCTCTGTCTCTTCCTCTCACTGTCTGTAACTCTACCTCTCAAATAAATAACTAAAATATTTTTAAAAAACCACATTATATAGCTAAAATAATGTAAAACAGGGTGAAACTGAGGGACAGAGATAGACACAGATCACTCATACAGAATATAAAGTCTGCAGTGGGGTGGAGGCCAAGAATATAAAGTTGTGTGATAGAGGCGTGACTTCAAATGGTGGAGAAAATTAGATACAGGTGTGCATTTCAGGCAACCTTGAGATTCATCCCATCAAGTCACACTGTATGGAAACATTATACAAATGGGTTCAGTGAGCATCCTTGTGTAGTTTCTGTCACTAACAGGAAATCTTGTAATAGTTGCATATGAGGAATTTTATTTTACTTATTCATTTTCATTTTATTTGAAAGCCAGAGAGACACTGAGAGAGAGACAGAGACAGAGAGATCTTCCATCTGCTGGTTCATTCCTCATATGCCCACAACAGCCAGGGCTGGGTCAGGTGGAAGCCAGGAGCCAAGAACTCCATCCAGCTTTCCCATGTGAGTGGCAGAGACCTGAGTAGCTGGGTGATCCTTTGCTGCCTCCAAGGGCAGAGCACTGGCAGGAGGCTGGGCTCAGAAGTGGAGGCGAGACTAAGGCACTCCATAGGAGAAGCGCTGCCCAAGTAGCATCTTAAGCACTGTGCTAAACACCCTCTTCCACAGATTTTTCTTTTTTATTTATTTATTTATTTTTTTGACAGGCAGAGTGGACAGTGAGAGAGAGAGACAGAGAGAAAGGTCTTCCTTTTGCCGTTGGTTCACCCTCCAATGGCCGCCGCGGCCAGTGCGCTGCGGCCGGCGCACTGCGCTGATCCGATGGCAGGAGCCAGGAGCCAGGTGCTTTTCCTGGTCTCCCATGGGGTGCAGGGCCCAAGCACTTGGGCCATCCTCCACTGCACTCCCTGGCCACAGCAGAGAGCTGGCCTGGAAGAGGGGCAACCGGGACAGAATCCGGCGCCCCGACCGGGACTAGAACCCGGTGTGCCGGCGCCGCAAGGCGGAGGATTAGCCTAGTGAGCCGCGGTGCCGGCCTTCTTTTTTTTTTGACAGGCAGAGTGGACAGTGAGAGAGACAGAGAGAAAGGTCTTCCTTTGCCATTGGTTCACCCCACAATGGCCACTGCAGCCAGCACGCTGCGGCCAGCGCACTGCGGCCGGTGCACTGCGCTGATCTGAAGCCAGGAGCCAGGTGCTTCTCTTGGTCTCCCATGTGGGTGCAGGGCCCAAGTACCTGGGCCATCCTCCTCTGCACTCCTGGGCCACCGCAGAGAGCTGAACTGGAAAAGGAGCAACCGGGACAGAATCCGGCGCCCTGACAGAGACTAGAACTGGGTGTGCCGCTGCCGCAGGCGGAGGATTAGCCTAGTGAGCCACAGCACTGGCCTTTCCACAATAATTTCAACAGGAATACTTCTAGTGTTCACAATGCTGACTTAATATAGGCATTCTTTGCATTAAACATTCAATACCTAGCTAATTTAGACCTTTTCAAGCAACTTTAGAGATGTGTTTTATTTTTTATTTTAAAATGTAATTATGTGTATTAATTACCTGAACTACTAGAACAAACCCTTCTTGGTCACATTTGTTACTTTTACTAACATTTTTATTTTTATTTGCTAGCATTTTACTTATCTTTTTTTCACCTGTGCTTAAGTCGGATTGACTACTTTCTTTTCCTTTTTGTTTTCACTAATTTCGTTAGTTTGGAATCTCAGAGTTACCTTGGTTTCAAAAACTGAATTATGGGCTAGCGCCGTGGCTCACTTGGCTAATCCTCCACCTGTGGTGCCGGCACCCCAGGTTCTAGTCCCAGTTGGGGCGCTGGGTTCTAGTCCCGGTTGCCCCTCTTCCAGGCCAGCTCTCTGCTGTGGCCCGGGAGTGCAGTGGAGGATGGCCCAAGTGCTTGGGCCCTGCACCCACATGGGAGACCAGGAGGAAGTACCTGGCTCCTGGTTTTGGATCAGTGCAGCACCGGCCATGGCAGCCATTAGGGGAGTGAACCAACGGAAGGAAGACTTTTCTCTCTGTCTCTCTCTCACTGTCTATAACTCTCTCTCTGTCTCTCTCTCTCTCACTGTCTAACTCTGCCTGGCAAAAATTTAAAAAAACTGAATTATGAATGTTTCCATCCTGTATTATATTCTAGAACATTTTAAACAGCAAGATTATTAAAATTTTTGTACTCTAAATGAAATCTATAACACTCTAGAACAGATATATTTTATGAGATAATGATTATTATTAAGACTTAATAGTTGGCCGGCGCCATGGCTCAATAGGCTAATCCTCTGCCTTGCGGCGCCAGCACACCGGGTTCTAGTCCCAATCGGGGCGCCGGATTCTGTCCCGGTTGCCCCTCTTCCAGGCCAGCTCTCTGCTGTGGCCAGGGAGTGCAGTGGAGGATGGCCCAAGTGCTTGAGCCCTGCACCCCATGGGAGACCAGGAGAAGTACCTGGCTCCTGCCATCGGATCAGCGCGGTGCGCCGGCTGTAGCACGCCAGCCGTGGCGGCCATTGGAGGGTGAACCAACGGCAAAGGAAGACCTTTCTCTCTGTCTCTCTCTCTCACTGTCCACTCTGCCTGTCAAAAAAAAAAAAAAAAAAGACTTAATAGTGTACTTTTGTTTGTTTGAAAGACAAAGTGACAGAGAGAAAATTGATCTGCTGTCTATGGTGCACAGCTCCTCTAACCGCCTGCAAGCCAGGCTGAGGGCAGGAGGCAGGAACACCCTGGGGTCTTTCACATAGCAGCAGGGAGCCAGATATTTCCATCTTCACCTGCTGCCTCTCGGGATGAACATGAACAGGAAGCAGCAGCCAAGGCAGAGGCAGGACTCGAACCCAGGCACTCTGATAAGGGGTGCATGTGTCTCAAGCATTGGCTCCACTTGCTGCACCACTACACCTGCCCCTATGGAATAACTATTTAGCAACTTTTCCATTTCTCCTTGGATTGTTAGTCTCTTCAAATTTTCTGGTTTTCTTGAGTTAATATGGCCATTCCATTTGCCTAAAAATTTGTTCTATAATAAGATTTTCAAATTCATTGAGTTATAGAAACTACTTTCTTATATTTAAAAAAATTCCATGTAAGTTCTATCCTACTTTCCCAATATTGTATATTTTTAAAGGCTCTCTCTCTCTCTCTCTCTCTCTCTCTCTAAAAGGCAGATCGAAAAAGAAAAAAGGAGAGACAGAGACAGAGACAGCCTTCCATCCACTGATTCACTCCTCAAATGCCCACAACAGCCAGGGTGGGCCAGACTGAAGCCAAAAGCCAGGAACTCCATGTGTCTCTCACGTGGGTGGCAAGGATCCAAGTACTTGAGCCACCATCTGCTGGCACATTAGCAGGAACTGGCACTCAAACCAGCACTCAGATGTGAGTATCCCAAGTGGCAGCTTAACCCAATGCACCATGACACCTGCCCATGGAAGTTTCTAATTTTCTTTGTTCTTTATGATTAGTCTTGCCTTTGTTTTAAGATATTCTTGCACTCTGAGTTTCAGCTTTTATAATTCGTTATTTTCCGCTTTAATCGTGACCCTATATTTCTGCCTTCCCTAGCTTAACTTTATTCCTCTTTTCTATTTCGATTGAATTGTTACTTCATTTAGTTTTGCTGTTTCTGAATAATAACAGAAAATCTGTGACTACAAATTTTTCTTTGCATATAGCTGTGGCTGAATCTCAAGTGCTCATCACTGTTTTGTAGCATGATTTTCATATTTATCCAAGAGTAATTTAGGACAAAATTTTTCATTTCCAAGGGATTGGATGTTTAAGTTGTCTTTTGTTATTAAGTTCTAATTTAATTGGATTATAACCAATGACTATAGCCTAAAATGCACTTTCTTCTTGGCATTTAGAAAGGTTTTACTTGCAAATTAGCATATAATCATTAAAAATCTTAGAAGGTTTTTTTTGTTTGTTTGTTTGTTTGTTTTTGACAGGCAGAGTGGACAGTGAGAGAGAGAGACAGAGAGAAAGGTCTTCCTTTGCCATTGGTTCACCCTCCAATGGCCGCTGTGGCCGACACACTGCGATGATCCTAAGGCAGGAGCCAGGTGCTTATCCTGGTCTCCCATGGGGATGCAGGGCCCAAGCACCTGGGCCATCCTCCACTGCACTCCCTGGCCACAGCAGAGAGCTGGCCTGGAAGAGGGGCAACAGGGACGGAATCCAGCACCCCGACCAGGACTAGAACTCGTGGTGCCGGCGCTGCAGGCGGAGGATTAGCCTATGGAGCCACTGCACTGGCTTAGAAGGTTCTTTAAAATCTTCCAAGGGTGCCTGAAAGAACTATATTGATACTTATAGGGTAAAAATTTTTGTTTTGTATACACTAATATTGGACAAATTATCCACATTCATTATAACTTCATTTCACTTTTATTCTTTTGAGGTGAAGAACCTTAAAATCAAACCAAGATGGAGTGACTTAAGCTAACGCTATTAAAAACAAGAAGTCACCTTTGCCCTAAATAAAATTAAAGTTTAAAAATTATAGCCCTAAACTTTTTCCCCAGAGCTAAAATTAGGTGCAGCTATAAAAATAAGGGACCCTATGCTTAGCTAGCTGAGACACTTGCGTCTGGCTGTGCTAAGACCTAACCCAGTTTGTATGCCTCCTAATACTCAGATAACGGTGTGGGAAGCGGGACGCTGCTCTCCCTCCAGGGGAACGAAAGGAGCGAGACATCGTCCCCCTCAGGGTGAACAAGATGACGCTGACAGGGAAAGGAACTGCTGAAGAAGTAAACAACAAAATGGCGACGAGGTGCAAGCCTCCCATGTGATCCCGTAGCTGATTGGATAGAGGACGCATGCCTTTCACATGATCAGCTCATGGATTGGATAGAGGACGCATGCCTTTCACATGATCAGCTCGCTGATTGGACAGAAGGCGCATGCCTGTCACATGATCAGCTCACGGATTGGTCGCTGCGGGTATATAAACCATGTGGCTCTGTGCTGAGGGCGCTCTCTGGACTCCTGAGTTCAGGAGGCCCGTCTGCGCAGGCGCCGAATAAATCCTCTTGCTTTTGCATCAGCCGGTCTGGACTCTGAGTCTTTGGGGTGTGCCTCTCGATGTGTTAGCATCCTCACTCAGAGGGTCTAACAGAGGCACCACAGAGAGAGAAGTTCAGATTTCACAAAATGTATCCGTTATCTATTAGCAGTTTAAAACGATGGCGTTGTATTACTTCTCACCATTCTGTGGGCTGGCTGAGTTCACTGTGACAGCCAAATTCAGCTGGTGGGTGGGACCGGGGCTGCTCACTGCTCCGTGTGGCCTCTCGTCCTCTTGTAGATTAGACTGGGCTTCTGCTGTGATGGCAGAGACATTCCAAGAGGGCGGGCCAGAGTCTGCATGTGCCACTCACTGGTGTCCCATGGAATAAAGTGACCACATGGCCAGACCCCAGTTCAGTGTGGGAGAGGCCTGGGTAACGGGAGTGTGAGGGCCGTGGATGCCACTGTCCACCAGCACAGAGGGACTGTAGCTTGTCCTTGCACTTCTCCTTGTATCTCCAACAGTTTTGACCAAAATGATTGTACTCATCTATCTTTGGCTGAAAAAAATTTTTTTAACAGGCAGAGTGGACAGTGAGAGAGAGAGACAGAGAGAAAGGTCTTCCTTTGCCGTTGGTTCACCCTCCAATGGCTGCATGGCCGGCGCACTGCGCTGATCTGATGGCAGGAGCCAGGTGCTTATCCTGGTCTCCCATGGGGTGCAGGGCCCAAGCACTTGGGCCATCCTCCACTGCACTCCCTGGCTACAGCAGAGAGCTGGCCTGGAAGAGGGGCAACCGGGACAGAATCCAGCGCCCCGACCGGGACTAGAACCCAGTGTGCCGGCACTGCAAGGCAGAGGATTAGCCTAGTGAGCCACGGCGCCGGCCTGAAATTTTGATTTTCGTGTTACCTCCCCAGATTTCCTTTAATTTGCATTGACTTGGCAATTGCTTTTGTTTTCTGTATCACTGATAGGAATGTTTCTAGAAAGCCTCCAGTCAGATTTGTATTTACAGGGAGAGTTGAACCTATTCATGTTTAATGGGAACATGGGCAGGTTCTTGCTGACTTACACCATGGATGACGTACAGCATGTACGACGAGATATGCCCCACGTGACTTTCCTATTGCTTGTTTTTGCCTGCAGCCCTTGTCACAGCTAACTCACAGGCCTCACCGGGTTCTGGTGGTGCTCGCTCTCCAAGGAGTCTTTTCTCCTTTACAGGGTGAATTGAAGGCTGTCAAGCCCTTCTCACATAGGGTCTTACAGAAATTACTCAAAATGACAGATAGGTGGGTGGAACCCTTTTCAGTTCTGAACGATGACAGATTTCCCCTTACCATTATTTTTCTGGGAGTGTGGAAGGGAGGTTCAGTGTGAGGACTTGGCTGCCTGTCACAGGATGAAGCCTGACCTTGCACTCCACACGGTCTCTTTAGACAAGACCCCTCCTCTCATCATGGGAGACGGACCAGCCTCCCTATCAGTTCTGTGCTCTCTCTGAGCTCCCCATCAAAAACATTGTGGATATCCTAGCTCGGTTTTTTCTGCCTTGTATCTCGTGCCTCACTTGCTCCCCTTTTCCTCCAAGCTGGGGGGAAGTTTCTTCAGGCAGACCCAGCACTGCAAAATAAATGATGAAACCCCACCCCCCACCACGCCCGCAGTTCTCTAGCTCTCTGATTGCTTTCCTTCCTTGCTCTTTACATTGTCTTTTTCCATCGCTTTTGGCTTCTGTTGATCATCAGTCTTTTTTCCATCAACATCATTTGTTGTCGCCAGGCTCCCCTGCACTTGACCTGGGACTTTCCCACAGGCACTCCTGGCAAGAATGGGGACCATCGACCCAGACACCAGCAGGGTGTGCTGGTATGGTGGCGGTGTGGTGGAGGCTGCTGGCTGACAGTGACAGCGAGTGAAGCCTACTTGAACGTGGAGTCCCGCTGCCTCCCAGACATCGGCTGTGCTCAATCTTCTGAGTCTTGCAGCTCAATCTTCTGGGTCTTGCAGCCTGGACCTCTAGGAAGGGCCTGAGCTGTATCAGAAAATGAGTGCTTCCTTGCAGCAGCCATTCAGTGACCCTACATCCTAGAGACTCTGAGTGCCTTGATGGGACACAGAGCTGGTTGGGCCACCTGTGGAACCACTAACCTCCGGACTTCATGCCTGGCGTTAGCACCATACTGTCATTCTGTAACCTTCTCTGGGCAAAAAGAGGATGCAAGTTCACACCCAGCTTCACTGTGCTTTCCCCAGGTAGACCCGAGAGCACGGGGCTGCAGGTGCGAGGCAGGTCACAGCAGCTGCACAGCACCCGTGGCTGAGGACAAAGCAGCTGCCACTATTGCTTCCTACCCAGCCCACACGCTGGAGGTGAAGACTGTGTACAAAGAAGGCCAGCATAAAGTTTCCCGCTTTTCTGGCCAGCTAGAGATAAGGAGTACCCCCATAGCTGAGGCCCCAGAGTGGGCTGGAACATGAACAACCCCCTATTGTGGATTAGATGTCTTTTTCTAAATCCCCCCGCATGTTAAAATCTACTCACTCTGCTTAAGCACAATTCGCCAGAGTCTTAATAAAACTTTCTTTCTCTCTGCACAAAGATGGCACCTGACCTTTGCCTTCCTCCTGTGTCAGGGGCCCCCACCCCCTCCCTGCGGCTGCTGCCACCCCGGAAGCCCGTTGCTCTCTGAGGCTTGTCTGCAGGTATTGAAATTCCTTCCATGCTGTGGCCCATGGCTCTGCTTCCTCCCTCAGAGCGGCTGGGCTGATTATTCACTAGTAGCTCGGGTAATTGCCTAGCTACACAGCGAGCTCAGCTGGGCCGGATCATTCAGGGCCCGTGGTCTCACAATCACCTCCAGAAATGAATCAGAAAGGCGGGGGAGGCTGATTCCAGTGAAGAAGGGGCCTCTTTAAGCAGACCCTTGCAATGAGCACACATAAGAAAGGAGAGGGAAAACTGACAGTGGGGTTGTGCTGGAACATCACACAGTGCTCTTGTTTGCACAGAGAGGACAGGCTGGGATGGGCCTGTCCCAGCAGGGATTATGCTGAGCTCAAGGTCAGCTGCAGTCCGTGTGTGTAAAGGCAGGTGGGCAGATTCCTAGAGGAGGTCACATAGCCATCAGGCTTCTTGTGCACAGAGAAACAGGAGCTTCTGTGGCCATGCGAGACAGATGCAGTGTGTGTAGGTGAAGGAACACATCTGAGCCTCCCCAAAGCTTCCAGGGTCTACACTGGAATTTCATTTGGCTCAGAGAGCAATGTGTTCTGTGCTATCCCCCATAAGTCACACCTCTAGGAAAAGCTGCTTTCTGTAATGTTTTTTTCTTATTTCTCTCACATCAGAAGCTGAGAAATGGATTTTTAGCTCCTGAGTTACCTTTGAATTATTTCCCATAGGAAAGGATGTGCCTGCGTGTGAGGAGGAGGGTGTTAAGCATGTGCCCAGAAAGGGAACGGATTTGGAAAATAACAAAATAAGGAGAATGGTAGGTAACTGAGAAGGGAAAGATGGGTCCACTGAGGGGGATTTTCACTCAACAATAGCTGGCTTTGCTGATATCAAATATTGTAATAAGAATGCAAGTAAATTCTTGCATTTTTAAAAGATTTATTATTTATTTGAAAGGCAGAGTTAGAAGTAGAGACAGAGACAGAGAGAGATCTTCCATCTGCTGGTTCACTCCCCAGATGGCTGCAATGACCGAAGATGAGCTGATCTGAAGCCAGGAGCTAGGGACTTCCTCCTAGTCTCCCACATGGGTGCAGGAGCCCAAGCCCTTGGGCCACCTTTTGCTGCTTCCCCAGGCCATAGCAGAAAGCAGGATCAGAAGTGGAGAAGCTGGAACTTGAACCAGTGTCTACATGGGACACCATGTCACAGGCAGAGGCTTTACCCTCTATGCCACAGCGCCGGCCCTAAATTCTTGCATTTTGTCCTCCTACCAACCCAACAAGTGTTATCCTTATTAAAAACATGGAAATTCAGCAGTGTAGTATAGAAAGCAACACATGAGCCTTGGAAGTACCTCGCTTTGCTTTTAAAATAAGAGCTCTGCCATTTGTTGGCTATGCAACTCTACGTAAGTTACTGAACTCTTGGATCCCAATTGTCTTCCTAGAAGAGGGGGACACAGGGTCTATCTCACTGAGTCATGAGGATTAAATGAGATTACAACTTAGGACATTACGTTTCCTCTAGTGCTATGAGAAAAGTGCTCAAAAATTGTTTCCATTCACTTTATAAAAAAATGTCTAAGTTAAAAAAAATCCATGGTTATTTGACTTGAAAAAAATTGAAAGGTTATACACAAAGTGATAGATACAGATGGACTCTTGAAAATCTTAGGGGGAGCAATGAATGATTTTCAAGTGTTAAAATGTGCTTTGATTTGGGTGCTCTTTAGTTTGCAAGACAGCAAATTCTCTTTTGATTAAAAAGACTTTCTAATCTTGCAAAGGACAAAAGCCCACTGACTGGATTCTGCTGCTACTTTTCCCCACACTTAACTTTGTGTGGGGGCAGGGGACAGGGAAGTAGAGACTGCTGGACCTCACTCTGGACAGCCAACCCTGAGCTGCAGGGGGAAGCAAGGGGACAGGCCCGTTCTCCAGTCCTGGACAGCAGCGTGGGGGCGGGGGAGGCTGGGAGGAGAAGTCCGGATTTCTTCCCTCTCATAGCCAAGGTAGCAGGCTAGCCCAAGGAGGACACAGCAAAGCCACCAGAACCGGTCAAGACCAAGCAGAAGGGGGTGACCCAGATGCTGGAGGGAGCAGTAAAGAAAGTATGTGTGTCCTGCACCTGCTTTGAGTGGACAAAATAGTTTACAGGTAAGTTCCTGTACTCGAAATTCACCATGAAATCCTCCTTGCTGATCATTAAGGCTGAAATAACAACAAAGTATCCTCCGACCAGGGTACTGCAGGGAGTGATTGGCACCCTTTTCAAAAACCCTTTCTTAGGCTGATGCTTTCTGTGCACAGCTGAGACCAATGGCCTAGTGCTTGCTTTTTGGAAACCAGGCCCCTTCTCTCCTGTAAAATGTGCTGACTTTTTTTTTAAATTATTTATTTATTCAAAAGTCAAAGTTACAAAGAGATGGGGGGCAGGGATTGGGAGGGGGAAAAGGGGGGGGAGGGAGAAAGTGAATCTTCCAGCCACTGGTTCGTACCCAGGTGGTCACAACAGCTGGGTCAAGGCCAGGCCAAAGCCAGGAACTTCTTCCAGGTCTCTTACATGAGTGCAGGGACCCAAGCACTTGGGCCATCTTCTGCTGCTTTCCAAGGCACATCAGCAGGGAGCTGGATCTGAAGTGAAGCAGCCAGGACTCGAAGCAGCCCCGTATGGGAAAGACGCAGGCGGTGGCTTTAACCACTTCGCCACAGCACTGGCCCCTGCACTGACTTTCAGAGTCTGAGGCTGCCGCCAAGCAAACAAGAGATTCCCCAGCTACAGCACCTTCCCCTTGCAAGGGGAGGGGGTCCACCGGCAGCATCCAGGCAGAAAGGGGCCTACTGGAGAATGTGGTGGTCACTGACTCTCAGGGCCTGCTGTCCTCTATATGCCCATCCCACCTCACCCTCCACATAGGGATCGTCCATTCTCTGTCCAGAGTATCATTCTTATGTCTTCCCACCTCCGCAATGCCAGCTCCACGGCCAGCTTAAAGCCACAAACCCTGAAAGGGTCACCCAATTAACTGTGGCTCATACAGCCCTCTCTTGGGACACAGTTCAGTGGCTTGCTACTTGGCTCTTCGTCTCAGCGACTTATCAGCGCCAGGCCAGAAGGACGAAGACTCACTGATATTAACCATGCACCCACCTGGGGACAGAGGGAGGCTTGCCCGTGCGACAGGTGTCCCAGATTGGTGGGAATGGGTGCGCAGGTGGGAAAACTGGCTCCACAAATGCTTTGCTTTATTCGAGGCGGGGTGGGGGGGGAGCTGGATGGAGGGGTGTCACTCTCCTTAGACCAACTCAGCAGGTGGCTGGTGAACAAGTCCTTTTCCTGGCCGCGTCCCCAGTCTCCAGTCCTGGAGAGGCCCCATAGAACAGCCCTGAGCGCAGGTGACCGGCGCCCAGGTGGCTCCGCCCCGCCGCCTAGAGCCGAGAAGCCGCACTGCGCCCCGGGACGCTCCGGCTTCTCGGCGGGCGGCGACCCCGCACGCAGGGGCGCGCGGCCGCATCGCAAGGGCAGTCTGGGGGTGGTGTCTCAAGTCAGGCGCTTCCTGCCTTTTCCTGGGTGCGGGTGCCCGGCCCGCGCCGCGGGGCTCAGGGACACCCGGGCCGCCCCGCCCTGCTCCGAGTGCGCAGCGTCCCCGCCCCCAACCCAAACCCCCACCCCCTGTGCCCTCAGGGGGACACCCCCCATTGGGGCGGGAGGGTGGTCAGCCGTGCCCCGGTCGCCCAGTGGCAGAGAGGTGGCGGTAACCGCCTTCCTATTTCCGCCCGGCCGGCCGCGCTGCGGGGTGCGAGCCAGCGAGAGGCGCTGGGTCCTCGCTCCGCCCGCCCGCGCCGGGGGCCGGCCCTGCCTCGCCAGAGCCTTTTTCCCCCGCACCGCGGCGCCGCTCCGCCACTCGGGCACCGCAGGGAGGGCAGGAGGCTGGAGCGCCTGCTGCCCGTCCGCCCGCCCGTAAAATGGTCACCTCGGCTGGACAGCTCGCCCTGTTCGCGCTCGGTACGTACGCCGCCTGCTGCGCGCCCTGCGCCCCCCGGCCCCCGGTTTCTGCTTTCTGGGGCGGAGTGGGGGAGTCCTGCGCCCGCCTCGCCGCGTGGAGGGAGGCCGGTGCTTTTGATGGCTTCGAGCCTGGGAGGCAAGGGGAGTCCTCCCTATATTTCGGAGTGGGGGGCTGTGGAGCGCCCAGGCTTTCCCCGGGAAGTGGCCGTCTGGGCGGTGCGTGAGAGCGCCGGGGAAGGGGAGCGCCCTGTGGCCGGGTTTGAACTTTAATCCGCCGCGGCTGAGTCTGTTCTCACACACGCCCACACCTGCCTGCTTACCTGGCCGCCTGCTAGCCGGGCTGTGGCGAGCCGGGCGGGTGCCGAGCGTGCGCCCCTTTGGCCGCCGGGTCCTTCTTCCCGGAGCCCCTAGGCCCGCCGAGCCCCTAACCCTAGGCTTGCAAATGTTCACGATCGGCAGAGGCGCCCTCAGTCCTCCCACTTTAGGAGCTCTTGGGCTTCAGGGTAGGTGTTGGATTTTTGTGCGGATTAATTGTTCTTTTAATTAACTTCCCCGGGAGAAGTGGTTTCGGTGTCAGCCGAGGCCAGGCGTGAAACCCTAGACGGAGCGCTGCCTTTGAGTTTGTTCTTGGAAACGAAGGGTGGGGGAGGGGACGTCACGCCCCGCACGCCGGGTTCGGGTCCGCGGGGTGCGTGAGTCTTTCCACCGCGAAGCTCTCGGGGCTCTGCGTCAAGGGGGCGCGGGGCCGGCGCCGGGTCTCTCCGCTGTTGGGACAGCCGATCAGTAGCCCAGGCGTCCCGGCTGTTGCTGCGGCCTTCCGTGAAGTGAATTTTCGGCCAGTGGCCCCTGAGTTTAACCCTGTAAAAGTAAGGTGCTCGCCGCGAGGTCAGCGGAGTCCGAGGAAAGCTGCGGAAACGTCGCGCCCAGATGCCCAGAGACCTGGCCTCACCCAGCGCCGTGTGGGCTTGCAGAGACTCGGGGACGCGCCGGCGGTCCTGTCCTTGAGGCAGGAGGCACTCGCTAGCACGGAGGTCTCGGAGCCGGGCGCTCCTGGCGGCCGCCTTGCCTGAAACGCACCAACAGGTGACAGGGTGATGGGCGGCTCGGTGGTTTTCTTTTCCTGAGAACTATCTTGAGTGCGCCTCTGTGTGCGTGTGGACAGTTGTATGGATTTCAGAATTGTGAAAGCAGTACAACATTACGGATGCAGTGGAAGCCTTCTGGGTATGATTGCACGGCTTTGGGGGAATAATAGTACTCCTACGATTTGTTAATGCGGTTCAGGGGCTTTGCCTTTATTCAGTATTCGTTTTCATGGTGGTCTTAGTATTCCTCCCCCTCCCCCCATTCCGGGGGCGGGGGGAGTGCCGCACCAGAGCCGGGGTTGGTGAGCAGTGGGACCCGCGCCATGAAAGAAGTGGAAGAAATGTGAATACGCAGAAGCACCTGCCCGTGGCTCGGACAGTCTCCTCTCCTCCCCCAGGTCTGGGGCTTTGCCGAAAGGCGTGGATGCCCTAGAATCCTTGTTCAGCTGGGTTTTCTGTTGAACTCCGAGAATCGCAAGGTGGTTATTCAGTGGAAATTAGAGGCAGGAAACCTTGCTGGTCAGCACATTTGAGGAAGTCTCTGCAAGTTACCCTCCCCCCACCCTAGATTGCTCACCGATCTCGCATCATATAATTTTTCTCTTCTGCTGGAGAAGGTTCTCTTCAACTTGACTTTTGTTTCCGCCTTTAAGAAAAAGATGCATCAACTTAAAAAGGTTGATCGGTATTAAAGACCGGCTCGCAGAATTTCAGCAGATCAGCTGAAACAAGTAGAGAGGGGGCAAAGGCAGGAGTCATGCACACCACTGAGGACACCTTTTTATTAAAGGAGAAACCAGAGCCGTTAGTTCTGTGCCTTTACTGGAGCTGCCGCCTCCCACATGCTACTTTAATTTGCACGTTTCCTCCTGAACTGCTTTCCTCTCTAATTTTTCTTCAATTAGTTGAAGGCAGTTGCAAGCAAATCAGCCATTCTGTCCTCGCCAACGGGATCTGGAAGACCTTCCCAGGATCTGCTAAGGAGGGCCTGGCTGCTGGAAAGCTGACCTGATGCTTGAGGACCTGGGACCCGAGCCTTGGTTCTTGTTGTGTGTGGAGCTTGTGGGCCCTGTTGCCCGCATGGCAACATGGGAAATGCAATCCTGGCTCCTGTGGTGGTGGCGGCGGCGGCTGCCACCTCAGGCCTGGTTTCCATGGCTGGCAAGCAGACCTCACAGGGGCCTGGCCCATCCAAATGCACGTCCTCCTGTGTGTCCAGGGAGCGTGCATGTTGTCGCACCAGTGACCTAGCTTTTCTGTGCCTTTTCTCACTTGCGAAATGGGGGTATGAATAGTGTTGTTGAAAATATCTAACATCTGATGAGTGTTCCTGGCTCATAGTAAGAGCTAAGTTTTGGCATCATCATCGTCGTTGTTGTTCCTTTACACCCCCTAGAATTCCAGACATCGTGACAGGTTATGGGAGTTCTGTACCTGAGAGTTGGTCCATTTTAAACTGATCTCCCTACTCCTAACCCTCCCTAAACCAGAAAAATACCGCCCACGCTAAAACCATCTTTAGGGGATTCCTGGTGAATATCACTGGGCAGATGTCAAAGTCCAGCAAGTGCAGTGGTGCTTTTAGATGCCATGAATTCTTTAATTTTTGATGCAAAACATTGGTATCTCAGTGGTCAGTTGTCTATGGAGCCAGTCCCTGAAGAGGGGATAATAAGACCATACCCACCTGCCCTCCCGGGGCGTTCTGAGACTCAAACACGATGGTGACTATGCAACTACTTATAAATCAGAACAATAAGGGTCGCTTACAAAATGAGCTGAGTTTATGATACAGATTGGGTTCTGTAGTTCGGGGATGAAGAGGGTTGTGTTTTGATGTCAGCTCCTGTAAGTGAGGACTAGACATAGCCCTGAAGCAGGATGTCATAGGAACAAGGCAGGCGGTGGGAGCCAGGACTGGGGGACAGCCGGAGCTGCAGACAGCTCCTCATCTGCTCCATTACCTGGCAGTGAGGTCTTGGGAGCCAACGGCGGAGGTTTGCCCGGGGCACACGCTTTCCGGGTTGGGCAGTCCTACTTAGAGTGTTCACGGAGAAATGTGGGCCATCAAGGTGGATACGGAAGCCTTTGAGGCTGGCCCCACTGTATTTGCTTTTCCAAAATTCAGTTTCCTCAGAATAAAGTGACCTGTGAATACTCAGTGTCCCCTGCGCAGGGGACCTTTCTTAGAGGAGTAAATGATGTTTCCTGTGCCCGTTACTATGGTGACATACAAAAAGTAGATGGCTTTTCCATTAGACCTGTCTCTAAGGACCTTTTCACAGTGTCTCTGATTAAGGCCCCACTCTCTGTGCTCCGCACTAACAGGACTGGCAGTGGGAGTAGAGCTGGGGTCAGCCAAGCTGAGAACAGCTTGTGCACGCCGCCTTGGGCATCTTGTGCTTGGTTTCCTACTCAGAACGTCTGTAGAATCCCCTTCTCTCAGGAGTCACCACAGAGCTGATTAGCACAGGTGGCTGGAGGTGGCTCCGTCGGTGAAAGAGTGTCCCTGTCCCCTAGGTCCCCAGGTGTGGCTTCTGCTGGAGCTGGGGCAGGAGGGACACTGACTGAACCACAGTCACGGGTAGGGTGACTTCGAGCTTACCTACTGATTTTTATCTAAGGTATGTTCTGATGTCTTGAATGCCACCGTGGATTTATGAACCATCATAAGGCGCTTCTGAGGCTGCCTTGCTGAGCAGGGCGGAGTTAGGACTCTTGCTGAGATCTGTTCATTGTTGTGAGAGTTCATACACTTTACTCACGGAAAATGTAGCACTCCCTGTTATTAAACCTACCCTTCCAATGCTCAGCACCTCACGCTTTCCTGTTTTGTTTGTTTGTTTGTTTTTGATTGCCAAAGACTGACCATGGTTTTTCTGCCATTCCAAAATTTTAATTGCCAATTTTTAAGGATGAACTTCATCCTGTGCTAAAGGGCTGGGAGTTTAAGGCAGTATCTAGATAGAGGAGGATTGGGGCATTTTACCAGGGCTTTTGGGTTTGTTTGGCTTCCTCCCACACCTGCCATATGATGTCAAATATAAAAATCTTTCATAGAATCAAGAAAGCCACAAATCGAGGCCACTTGATCCATCTCTTAAGAGCAAGGCCCCTTCCCTTTAAGCCTAATCTAAAAAATCTGAGTAAATTCTTTTAAAGAATTATAAATTGTTCTGTACTGACTGTAACTTAAGAAATAAATAGGGGCCAGCATTTGACACAACAGGTGAAGTTACCTCCTGTAGCGTCTGCATCCCATATGCGTGCCAGTTCAAGTCCTGGCTGCTCTGCTGTGATCCAGCACCCTGCTCATGCACCTGGGGAAGCCGCAGATGATGGTCTGGGTACTTGGGCCCCTGCCACCCACGTGGGAGACCCAGTTGGAGTGCCAAGTTCCTGGCTTTGGCCGGGCCCAACCGTGGCCATTGCAGCTATTTAGGGAGTGAGCCAATGGATAGAAGCGCTCTCTCTATATATTAATCTCCCTCTCTCTCTGTAACTGTCTTTTTTTTTTTTTTTTTTTTTTTTTTTTTTGACAGGCAGAGTGGACAGTGAGAGAGAGAGAGACAGAGAGAAAGGTCTTCCTTTGCCATTGGTTCACCCTCCAATGGCCGCCATGGCTGGCGTGCTGCGGCCGGCGCACCGCGCTGATCCGATGGCAGGAGCCAGGTACTTCTCCTGGTCTCCCATGGGGTGCAGGGCCCAAGCACTTGGGCCATCCTCCACTGCACTCCCTGGCCACAGCAGAGAGCTGGCCTGGAAGAGGGGCAACTGGAGTAACTGTCTTTCAAATAAATAAATCAAATGGAAAGAAAGAAGAGAAAGAAAGTAAGTTGTTAATTGGACTTAGAAAAGAGTTGATTGAAATGGCATTTGATGCATTTTGCTGGGGCCCTGTTTGCCCTAAGTCAGAAGTTCTCATTGGCCTTACCTGAGAGGCTTCATGCTTCCCTCATCTCCGGGTGGCACTCAGCAAGTGCTTGTAGGTGGCTGGAGTTGTCCCAGGAAGGGCTGGGACACAGAATTCCTTTGTGTAACAACCGGCCTTCTATTGCTTCTCCTTTTGGGTTTTACTTTTCAAAGGTGTTAACGTTTCTGGCTGAGAACCCAAGTAGCAGAGCCGTGGCCCCTGCGTGTTCTGCTGAGGAGTAGCCATGGCTGGGTCTTGCCTCTCTTCTCTGCTGGGTTGGGGATTCCTTCATTTTTGTCTCTGCCTTTGGCACTTCTAAGCACGGGCGAAATCTCAGAAGGGACCTTAAGGATTTAATGACCTCCTGGGTTGTCCAGTGCAGGGTTCCTCCAAGGACAGGCTATGCTGGCAAACACAAAGCATTTGGCTGTGTTAACATGAATCCTGGAAAACTCTTTATTATGGTCATTACCAATGCAACTAGTCTGTAGAATGTCATTTTAGTTTTTTTTAATATTTATTTATTTATTTGAGAGGCAGAGAGAGAGAGTCTTCCATCCGAGAGAGGGGGGAAGAGTGGGGAAGGGAGAGAGAGAGGGAGTCTTCCATCCACTGGTTTACTCCCCAATTGGCTGCAACAGCCAGAGCTGCGCCGATCTGAAGCCAAGAGCCAGGAACTTCCTCCGGGTCTCCTATGTGGGTGCAGGGGCCCAAGCGCTTGGGCCATCTTCTACTGCTTTCCCATGCCGTAGATAGAGCTGGATTGAAAGTGAAGCAGCAGGGTCTTGAACCGGCATCCATATGGGATACTGGCACTTCAGGCCAGGGCGTTAACCTGCTGTGTCACAGTGCCGGCCCCTTATTGTTATCTTAAAAGTAGATTATGATTTATCTTTAGTTTTTATTTATCTTTATCTACTTGAAAGGCAGAGAAAGAAAAACTGACTGGCGTTCCATCCGTTGGTTCACTCATCAAATGCCAACATTGGCCAGGGCTGGGTTGGTCCAAAGCCAAGAGCCCAGAACACTCAGTCTGGGTCTCCCATGTTGGGGGCAGGGGCTTAAGCATTTGAGCCATCATCTACTGCCTCCCCAGGCCACATTTGCAGGAAGCTAGACCAGAACAGAAGAGCCAGGACATAAACGAGTGCTCCCATATGTGGTACAGGTATCACACAAAGCACCACAGCACCTAACTCAGTTTAATGCTTTATGATGGCAAAAACATTTTTCTATAGAATACGTAGAAAATTAAGGAGAATATAAGAGTTGTAATGACCTGTAACTTGCTACTGAAAGATTATGACGATTAACCTTTTGTTGAACCTGATGGATGAATGTACAGGTAGATAGTCTTTAAAAGCTTGCATGTATTCCACTGGACTCACTGCTGTTGTGTCAAAACAGTCTTTCACAACAAACATTTTTTATGAAATTCAGTATTCACTTATAACAATCAAGGGAATACTTTGCTTGGTTGTATGTACCACAACTAATTTGGAAGCACTTTGGCCATGTAGGTTTTTCACTGTTACAGATAATCCATTCATTGTTTTGAGAAATTAAATCAATATTTTTTAGAAGTCAATGAGGCAACAGCTCTCAGTTTTAAATGCATATAACTTCTGAGTCATCAGTTTTACTGTGTAGTATAGTCTATATAAACACTTGTTGAAATGTGCAAAGTGTAAAAGATGTTGTGGCTGAACAGTTTGCCAGAGCAGCAAGTTGCCAGTTACACTGTTAATGAAATGATTTACTATGTAGCTGTTTAAAAGAGTGAGGGTCTTCTTAAAAGCTTGAAAGAACAGATCCAGGCTTATATGTATAAGTGTGTGTGTGTGTGTGTACACACAAAGTATATACACACACACACACACACACACCTGGGTTTGGTTAATTTTTTGTTTTGCAAGAAACGTATATTAAATGTGTAATGCCTAAAGTCAAGATAAATGATACAGAAGACATTCTTAATAAAAAATGTGTCAAACATTTATGTATATTTAGGATGAATACATAGGAATTGGTCCTTTCTCCCATCAGCAGTTTACAAGTGCCCATTTTCTTGAGTCTTCCATATTACTATAAGTTACACTTGCTGTTTGCCAAGTAGATCAGAGAAAAGGATCTCAACTCAGTTTTCATATTAGTATTTTTGAGAGTGAGTGCATTTGATGACTGTCATTTTGTTATTTGTATCTTAGCCTGTTTTTTGTTTTATTAGTGTTTGATCATTCTTTTCTTAGGAGTTTATACTAACATTTTATGTAAAAATTTTAATCCTTTGTCAGTCATAGATTATAAGTATTTCCTCCCATTTCTTTTCTTTGTGGTCTTTTGATATTCCTAAGGTTTTTATTTTTATGTAGCAGAAACTGCCTTTCCCCTTAAGTTTTCTGCTTTGCTTGTATACTTAGCAAGTCCTCCTTTGTCTGTTTTCTTACTTTTTTCCTTCTTTCTTCAGTGGTCTCACAGGTTGTGTTGAAAATCCTATCTATAATTTAGTTAGGGTGTGGTATGAGGCACAACTAATATTTCATGTTCTTGAAAGCAAGCAGTGAATAGTTCTACTTACCATTTATGGAATAATCCATCTTTTCACCATGGTTTGAAATTTCATTTTTATTATATGCTAAATTCTCAAAAGCACTTGGATCCATTTGTACAGTTTGTTTGGTTCCATTATTTTGTATTTTTTCCTTTACTATGAATTTTTAAAAATTTATTTTTATTTTCATTTTCAATTTGTAAGGCAGAGAGACAGAAAGCAATCTTCATCTACTGGTTCACTCCCCAAATGCTTGCAATGGCTGGGACTGGGCCAGACCAAAGCCAGGAGCCCAGAACTCAATTTTGGTCTCCACATGGGTGATAGGGGCCCCAGTACTTGAACCGTGCATCAGCAGGAAGCTAGATTGGAAGTGGAGAAGCCCCAACATCCCAAACCACGACCAGCGTGCTGCATCAAGCACCCATCCTGGGGCCAGCCCTGTGGCACAGCTGGTAAAGCCGCCACCTCTGACGCTGGCATCCCTTTAGGGTACCGGTTTTTATCCTGACTGCACCACTTCCAATCTTGCTCCCTGCTAATGGCCTGGGAAAAAACAGCAGAAAATGGCCCAGCATTTGGCCCCCTGCTATCCCCATGGGAGATCCAAATGAAGCTCCTGGCTTAGCCCTGGCTGATGTGGCCACTTGGGAATTGAACCAGCAGATGGAAGATTCCCTCTTTTTCTTTCTCTCTCTCTCTCTGAAACTCTGAAACTCTGAAATTCAAATAAATCTTTTTAAAAAAAAGAAACCACCCCCTCTTACTGTGAAATTGTTCGGGTACTCATTCTGTTCACTGAGCACCTGTTGTGTGCTGGCAGCACTGCTGATGCTGAGGCAGCAGCCCAGAAGGAGATGGAGCCCATGATCTCATGGAGCTAAGTCCTAGTGGATGGGACATTTTTCCTATTTATTTCAGTTGGCTATGACTAGTATATAAGTGATTTTTTTTCATATTTATGTTTTAATAGGTTTTGTTCATCTTAATAGTTCTTTGATTCTCCTGGGTTTCTTTTGGGTAGATGATCATGTAATATTGAATATGTTGACTTTGCCTCCTTTTAATATTTTTATCTTGTAACTGTTTCTTTAAGTGCAAACTAGAACTTTAAAAACACCTTTAAAAATAATTATTTTGCCAGCACTGTGGCTTAATAGGCTAATCCTCCACCTGCGGCGCTGGCACACCAGGTTCTAGTCCCGGTCAGTGCACCGGATTCTGTCCCGGTTGCCCCTCTTCCAGGCCAGCTCTCTGCTGTGGCCAGGGAGTGCAGTGGAGGATGGCCCAAGTGCTTGGGCCCTGCACCTCATGGGAGACCAGGAGAAGCTCCTGCCTTCGGATCAGCGCGGTGCACCGGCTGCAGCACGCTGGCCGTGGCGGCCATTGGAGGGTGAACCAATGGCAAAGGAAGACCTTTCTCTCGGTCTCTCTCTCCCACTGTCCACTCTGCCTGTCAAAAAAAAATTATTTGACACAGACAGAAGAGACAGGGTGAGTTCCTGTCTGCTGGTTTACTCCCCAAATGCCTGCAACAGCCAGGGCTCAGCCAGGGCAAAGCCAGCAGCCAGGAATGCAACCCAGGCCACCCACGTGGATGGCAGGGACCCAAACACTGAGCTACCACTGCTGCCTCCCTGGGTCTGCATGAGCAAGGAGCTGGAGCCAGAGTCGGATGTTGAACCCAGATACCCCCTGATGTGGGCTGCAGGTGTCCTGCCTGACCCAGTGATCTCCTTTTAATTGAACGTGTGTGTGTGTGTGCGTGTGTGTGTGTCTGGCCCCAGTTACCATGACTTTAACAAATGTCAAGCAAAGTAAACACCAAAGTCCCCCAAATAGACACAAAACTTATAGAATATAGAATTAAAAGCTAGTTTATTTTGATGCAAAAAATTTCAGAAATCATAGTACATTGGGTATTCAAAAAGTTCATGGAAATGCACATTATGAAAAAATACAGGGTCCGGCACTGTGGCACAGCGGGTTAACGCCCTGGCCTGAAGCGCCAGTAACCCATATGGACGCCGGTTTGAAACCCTGCTGCTCCACTTCCAATCCAGCTCTCTGCTATGGCCTGGGAAAGCAGTAGAAGATGGCCCAAGTCCTTGGGCCCCTGCACCCACGTGGGAGACCCGGAAGAAGCTCCTGGCTCCTGGCTTTGGATCGGTGCAGCTCCGACCGTTTAGGCCAATTGGAGAGTGAACCAGGGGATGGAAGACCTCTCTCTCTCTCTCTCTCTCTGCCTCTCCTCTCTCTCTGTGTAACTTGACTTTCAAATAAATAAACCTTTAAAAAAATATGGAGTCAAAAAAAATTTTTTGAAAGATTTATTTATTTATTTGAAAGAGTACACAGAGAGGAGAGGCAGAGAGCGAGCGAGAGAGAGGTCTTCCATCCCATGGTTCACTCCCCAGTTGGCCGCAACAGCCAGAACTGCGCCGATCAGAAGCCGGGAGCCAGGAGCTTCTTCCGGGTCTCCCACATGGGTGCAGGGGCCCAAGGACTTGGGCCATCCTCTATTGCTATCCCAGGACTGGAAGAGGAGCAGCTGGGTCTAGAACCAGCACCCATATGGGATGCCTGCACTTCAGGCCAGGGTGTTAACCCCCTGAGCCACAGCGCCGGTCCTGGATTTAAAATTTTTTTGACACCCAAATAATCATTGTTTAATTCCATTTTCCATGAACTTTTTTGAAGTGCCCTAATTGTTTTAAAGTTTGCTGCTTTTGAGATTTATTTTTGACGACCCCTTTTAAAGCATCACAGAACTCAAGGGGAGTTTTACCATGAATGGAGCTCCCTCCCACAAGCCCAGGTACACAGTTGGCTTCCACAGTCCCTCTCAGCAGAGCTGTAAGAGTAAGGCGGCTCTGATTTGGGGCATGTGTGGCCTTGGAATTTCTATTCTGATGCTTCTTTAAAAAGCTGAAAGTCCTCCAAATTTCCTCTGGTGTCCCTTAGGTGTTACTACAGCACAGTGACAGCTTGCCGAGAACTACTTTGTCCATTTTTTGTTCTTTGCTTTTTAAGATCAGTACTACGTCTTGGTAAAAATACTCAGTCCTCTCAGGGAGACCCTGTCTTCCGCTCCTGTTCCTTCGGGGCATGAGTCTGTGTCCAGATGAGGTCAGGACAGAGTGTAGAAGGCAGGTGTGCCTCTGCTGCCTGCCCACTCTCCTGCTGGCTGGGTGGCTTCTGAGTGATGGCTGTGCTCCCTGGGCTGCGGGAGATTACCTGGCTAAAGGGCACCCATGAGCAGCCCAGGCTGCAACAGAGAGGCTTGCAATTACACACTCTGCCCCCTTCCCTCCAACAGGCCAGGGCAAGCAACAAGGAAAACACACATTCAGGATTCTTGGGGTGGGGGTGGGGGTGGGGGGAGTCAAGGGGCTGGTGCTGTGGTGTAGCTCCTTAAGCCGCTGCCCGCAAGGATATGGGATACAAGTTCAAGTCCAGGCTGTTCCACTTCCCATCCAGCTACCTGCTAATGTGCCTGGGAAAGTAGCAAGTGTTTAGACCCCTGCACCCACTTGGGAGACCTTGGAGAAGCTCCTGGCTTCCATCTGGCTCCATTCTGGCCATTGCAGCCATCTGGGGAGTAAACCAGTGGATGGAAGATCTCTCTCTATCTCTGTGTCTCTCCCTCTTTTGCTGCAACTCATTTTCAAGTGAATAATATTTTTTAAAACGGGAAACAAGAGTTGAAGACCTGTAACTTTCCCGTGGCAGTGGCCCAGGGCACTGGCACATGAGCGGTGGTGGGACCTAACCGCATCCCTCACTGCCCCTGGGCTCAGCTGGACACAGAGCGCTCCTCCCTAGGACGGTGCCCAGGCTCTGAGCTGTGCACCTGCGGGAGGCGGCGTCAGGACGCTGGTGTGCTGCGCACGCTCCTTGCCGGCAGCTTGAAACCGCGGCAGATGCTTCTTGCGCGTGGCACACCTTGGGCGTTACACACAGGGCTTCAGGGGATGACTCTGTCAACTAACTGGGTTGGAAGGAAAGCAAGTCTGGGGGCTGCGCATTTTTGAGGAATGTGAGGTCAGCTGATTCTCCCGGAAGCTCACCAGCCTCTCTGCCGGCCCCCAAGGAAAGCCCCAAGAACAGTGCAGGCCAGCTCCTGTCCTAGAACTTGCTTACCCCCTGTGCTCCTCCTCTTCCCGCTCCCCAAGTGGGTCGTGCGTGACACGCCCCCTTCTCCTCCAGCCCTGTTAGCCCCATTCTTTTCCCAAAAGAAGTCAGAATCTTGACAAGCAAAAGAACCTAAAAACACAACACGTCCCACTCCCCAGAGATATCCTCTTACCAGCTTTACCTGCCCGGGGTCTAACGGCCCTTTCTGGCCCTGGATACAGATACTTTGTATTTTTCCCCCCTCCTTCAAAAATTGTATTCGGTATATTCTGTTTTTTTTTTGGTGTGTGTGTGTGTGTGTGTGTTTTTAACAGGCAGAGTGGACAGTGAGAGAGAGACAGAGAGAAAGGTCTTCCTTTGCCGTTGGTTCACCCTCCAATGGCCGGTGCAAAAGGAGCCGGCGCATCGTGCTGATCCGAAGCCAGGAGCCAGGTGCTTCTCCTGGTCTCCCATGCGGTGCAGGACCCAAGCACTTGGGCCATCCTCCACTGCACTCCTGGGCCACAGCAGAGAGCTGGCCTGGAAGAGGGGCAACCGGGACAGAATCCGGCGCCCCGACCGGGACTAGAACCTGGTGTGCTGGCGCCGCAAGGCAGAGGATTAGCCTATTGAGCTGCGGTGCCGGCCCTAGATTCTGTTTTAAAATCTGCTTTTTACTTGAGTGTCTAGGGACAATATTTATGTGGCCAACATAAATATATAAACTTATTTTAGTAGTTATGTATTCTTTTATACAGTAATGTTGTATTTTCCATCTCAATGATGACAAAGATTGTTGCAAACTTAAACATTTAAAACTAAAAGGGAAGTTCTCCCAATCATTAGCAGCATCTCCTATGATTTCTATGAATTCGTCCCCAGAACTGGATGATAGTTCACTTTTTTCACCCTTCAACCTGCCCTCCTGAAAAGCTGTACAAATTCACTCTCATCAGCCAGCGCCAAGGCTCACTAGGCTAATCCTCCACCTGCAGTGCCGGCACCCCGGGTTCTAGTCCCGGTCGGGGCACCAGATTCTATCCTGGTTGCTGCTCTTCCAGGCCAGCTCTCTGCTGTGGCCAGGGAGTGCAGTGGAGGATGGCCCAGGTGCTTGGGCCCTGCACCCGTATGGGAGACCAGGAGAAGCACCTGGCTCCTGCCTTCGGATCAGCGCGGTGTGCCAGCCATAGCGGCCATTTGGGGGGTGAACCAACAGAAGGAAGACCTTTGTCTCTCTCTCTCTCTCACTGTCTAACTCTACCTGTCCAAAAAAAAAAAATTCACTCTCATCATCTATGTGTTAAGGCCCATTTATTAGAAAAATCTATCATTTTCTATTATGTTGACAAAATGATATTATTTTAATTTGTGTTGCCTTGGCTTTTAATGGAATTAAATGCTTTTTCATGTTTAAGTATTTGAGTTTATTTTCCTGTGGGTTATCTATTCATGTCCTTAAACTGTGTTTTGGGTAAGTTAGTAATTGTTTTGTAAGCAAATTTTAAAAGTATGTTGTTACACATTGAAAACATCTGTGACTTTCCTTTTGCAATTATGTGAGTTGTGTTTGAGTTTTAAAAGTGTGATTTTATTTTTATTACCTTTTTTGGGGGTGGGAGATAAATAGATTGCTCCCATCCTTGGTTTGTTCCCCAAATGCCTGAAACTGCCAGGGCCAAAGCCAGGAGCCGGGAGTGCGATCCAGGTCTCCCACACAGGCGGCCAGAACCCAATCCCTTGAGCCCTCACCACTGCCTCCCAGGTCTGCATCAACAGAAACTCCACCCAAGAATCAAACCCAGGCGCTCCATCGCGGGATGTGGGCAGGTTCCCCACTCGGCTACACCTCTGCCCTGCTTTCTCCACTTCTGAGTATTGTAAACTCTGCTCATGACTCCCCTGTGGTTAATACTTAATCTTGCGATGGGAAAGGATTTTCTATGACCAATTGATTAGTAATGTCCCCTTGTATTTTTCTGTTGTTACTACTACAATCTGAATTTTAATTATTTGGGAATATATTTTAGTGTAGGGTGTGAGATAAAGACCTAATTTGTCTTTTGGTCAAATAATGGTGCCCCAGAAACCCTAACCTTATTTGTTAAGTAATTTACTCTCTACTCACTGAGTTCAAGTTCTACTTGGTGACTTAGTACTTTCTTAAGAACTTGGATCTGTTTGTGGAGTTTCTTTTCTGTGCATTGATCTGAGGATTGTGGCTGTAATGTGCCACCCCCATGAGCTGGAATGTGTCATTGCCCCAGAAAATTGGGGCAGAAAAGATGGAGTGCTGGGAAGGTAAACAGTACATTTCAGGGGCTGTCCTCATTTCTCACCACTCCTGCTAGGGTGTTGTAGAGGGAGAGGTTACCTACTATATTTCTCTCCCTAGAGAGCACATGACTCGCCCCATTCCCTAGTTTGGCTAGAGACCGATGAGCCTGGATTCTTACTGCACTGAGACACGGGTGGCCCACTTATGCCCTCTCCTGTTTTTTTCTGGAAGTTTGTGCTCTGCAGGGATTGAGGTGGAAGTACAGTCCTCCACTAGACATTGTGGTGACCTGAGCCTCTCTATTTCCACATCCCCTTTCAAATGAGGCACTGTGGAAGGCATCGGTTGCATACTTGGAACCACTTGTACCAAACTTGCTACATCTCTCTGGAATAGGGAATAATTAGGGAATCAACAAAAGTACAGTGGTGGTGTCAAGTCCTGTGTTCTTGCCAGTTTCTGTCCGCTGGCTCTGACCGTTTCTGATGAAGAGGCGTTGCACTCCCCAACTACAATAGTGGATGCATTTTTGTCCCCCTGCAGTTCGGTTGATTTTTGCTTTGTGTGCTTTGACACCATGGTTAGGTGCGTATGCACGTTAAGGTTTGTCATGTATGATTCCGAAGCTATTTTAGGGTCTCTTGGAGCCTGAAGGCCATCCCTAATGAACTTCTTGCCACTACTTGGTACCTGTGGTGATGCAAAATCTCTGTTATTACCCAAGAGTGGGAGAGTTTCAGAACTATGCTCTATTTTAACTTTCTTTGGGCAGAAAAAAATAAGACATTATTTCAATTTCCTGGAATAGAGCTCTTTTATGGATAAGGTAATGTACCCTTCTTTCATTGAAGTCATTATTTCAAATAAATTCTGTTCTGAATCTTCTATGGGCGGTAGAAGGTTTGGGCTAATGAGCTGGTTATGCATCAGCAAATCACTTGAAAGTTTTACTGTTGGGAAAGCAACATCAACTCTCTATGTGATGGGAGCTCATTTTCTTATGAAGGGCCTCTTTCCCAAGCTGTGCAACAAAGTGTGTGGGGGGGGAGGGTGTAAACAAAACAGTCCTTTCAACTAAATTGGATTTTTTTGTTGGATTTCAGAAAAAAAGGCGGGATATTTTCCTTTTAATAGGAGAACGGAGGCCTGTGGTCGGTCCTAAGATGTCATCCCACATAGATTGCATCCAAGTGATCAAACAGTAGTTGTGATTTTTGTGAGCCAAGCTTAATGCAATGTTTGATTTGTGATTCGCCCAAGGTGTAGCATATCACAGAGTCGATGGGATGAATGACAAAATAAGATCTGTCGGCCTGAAGTGAGGGTGTTACCTAGGTAGTTGTTTCATTTGTGTTACAGAATTTTCAGGTTGGGAGACATTTAACGGCATCAGATCTCCACTAGGTTTGGTGCTATTGAAGGAAAGGGAACCATGAACTGGCCCTTGGCCCCAGCCCCTGAATTTCTTGTGAATTGTGGCAGAAGCAGAGGCAAACTTTTTTACCTTGTGGCATGAGGTCCAGTGAGCACCTTGGGCCCAGAAGGAAGGTTCTTGGTGTGAGGAGGCAAATGCACTGAGAGAAGATGACAGCCAATGCTCAGGAGGTTCCTGGTTTGGGGTAAGCTCTTTAAGTGCCTTAGGCGTTGCACAAACCCTTTAACCCACCTAGGAATCTTATGAGATTTGGTGAGTATCCCCATTTTTATAGGCAAGGAAACTAAAGGCACAGAATCTTAGGTAAGATGCCTAGTCACCCACAGACAGCAAGTGGTGGAATGAGGATTGGAAGCCAGGACCCGCGTCTCGTGTCCTAGCCACTCCAGCATCCTGGCTGTGTCAGTCCAGGAAGGCTGTGGCTGCCCGAGCCGTTCCTGTGGGAGAGCACCATGGTGTAGCAGACCCCGGGCCAAATGGCATCAGACTGCCAGTCAGCCACTCCCGTATAGTTACCATATTGAGACGACTTGCCATGCAGCTTAAAAAGAAATACTTTAGGGCTGGTGTTGTGGCCTAGCAGGTTAAACCACCCCGTCTGCAACACTGGCATCTCATATGGGTGTGGTTGGAGTCTCAGCTGCTCAACTTCTGATCCAGCTTCCTGCTAATGCACCTGGGAAAGCAGCAGAAGATGGACCAAGTGCTTGGACCCCTGCACCTATCTGAGAGCCTGGGATGAAGCTCCTAGCTTTGGCCAGGCTCAGCCCTGACCATTGTGGCCATTTGGGGAGTGAACCAGTGGATGGACGATCTCCCTCTCACTTCTCTAACTCTGCTTTTAAAATAAATAAATACATCTTAAGAACAAAAATACTGCTACTTCTCAATTCTGTGAAACAAGAAGAGTGGAAGGCTTATGTCCTCCCTCAGTCGGGAGTTCAGGCTTTTGAAAGAAGATAACCACACGAGGCATGCTATTTGACATCATTTGCTTTGATCCAGCAACTTCAAAAAATAAATTCAATAATGGGAGACTGTTTGCTTTTCTACCACAAGTGTTTTAAAAGCCCTTGTTTTAGAGGGTGCTCGTGCTTGATGCAAGATCCTCACTCTGAAACCCTCTGCTGGGGAGCTGGCCCCACCCGGATGCCTCCCCAGGCAACATTTTCCCCAAATCACAGCAGAAGACAGCAAGTCTTCAACACGTTTACTTGAACACTTTCAGTCCAGCTAAAGATAGAGCCTGTGTTAACACATTTGCTGGTGGCTGGCCGGCTTTCACACTCTGCACCCCCAACTTGAGCCGTGGCAGGTACCCACAAGAAGCACAGGCAGTTCCCTGGACTCCATGCAGTAGCAGACGACGCCAGAGCTAGCATCTGCTCCTTCCCTGCCTATAGGAAGTTCCCTCCTCCCTCGGCAGCCTCTGATGGCCATTGTCCCTCTGAATAGCTACACTGTTCACCCCTCAAATGTTAGAGCCGGGCCACAGAGCTGGCATTCTCCATGCATCTGTTGAAAATGGGTTTTTGCTCTTGGGTAAAAGCTAAGGGAATTACGCACGTTGGCAGACCATTTACAATGAATCTTTAAAAGGTTCTCCAGGGAGCAGGCAGGTGGCTTGGCCGGTAAGATGTCCCACGTTGGAGTGCCTGGGTTTTAATCTCCACTCCTGACTCCAGCTTCCTGCTGCTGTAGACCCTGGGGGGCAGTAGGAGGTGACTCAGGTGGCTGAGTTCCTGCCGCCCACAGGGGAGTCTTGGATTGAATTCCCAGCTTCTGTCTTTGACCTGGTCTGGGGCCAGCTGTAACAGGCATCTGGGAGTGATGTTGGGACTGAACCAAAAGGTAGGAGCTCTTTCTGTCTCTCTGCCTCTCAAATAAATTTTTTTTTTGAAAAGGTTCATGGAAAATGTACATTGTCTTTTTTTTTTTTTTTTTTGACAGGCAGAGTGGACAGTGAGAGAGAGGGAGACAGAGAGAAAGGTCTTCCTTTTCCCGTTGGTTCACCCTCCCATGGCCGCTGCAGCCGGCGCACCACGCTGATCCTAAGCCAGGAGCCGGGTGCTTCTCCTGGTCTCCCATGGGGTGCAGGGCCCAAGCACTTGGGCCATCCTCCACTGCACTCCCTGGCCACAGCAGAGAGCTGGCCTGGAAGAGGAGCAACTGGGACAGAATCCGGTGCCCTGACTGGGACTAGAACCCAGTGTGCCGGCGCCGCAAGGCGGAGGATTATCCTAGTGAGCCGCAGCGCCGGCCAATGTACATTATCTTTTAATTCCACTTTTTTTCCAAAAGCTTTTGAGATACTTTATATTACAATATTGATACTGATATTACAAACCAAACAGGATCTCCTCGCAATGAGTGTGCTTCTAAAAGATGTGTGGGTCTGAAGAGCCTGGATCTCATTTAAAGCACTATTTGATGATCCTTTTCTAGAACAATCTCCCTGTTCCTTTGCTTGCAAATTCAAATCATTCACAAAAAGCAGACTGCAGCCCGGGCCACAGCCACACAGAGGCGACCAACTGACTGGTATGTGAGAGGTGCTTCCCGCTGGTCTGCCGGGGAAGGGAGAGCTGGTGTTTTCGGGCTCAGGAAACCCCGCTGTCTCCCAGGATTTAAACACGGAGCAGAGGTCTCCTTGTCGTTTCTACAGAGTGTTTCCACATTGCATGGTAGGCGTCTTCCATCTATGTTTGGGTCACCTACTCGATTTGCGGCCCAGTGTCTCTCATTTCTTCCCCTCTGGTTGCATTTTATTGCATCGTTCAGCAGGTGGGGCGTGAGGGTTTACTGTTTTGGAACAGAGAGTTCCTTTTGGGTGCAAATCTCTTCATCTTTCCAGCGTGTACCTCAAAACCCAAGAAACCCAAATAGCATGGAGCTGGTGAGTGACAAGGAAAAGACTTGGGTGAAATAAGCTTCATCCCCTAGCGGTGCAGACAGTCACCTGGCTGTCTTCATAAATGTGCTTCGCCCACCGGGGAAGAACCACACTGGCTGGCTGTTTCCAGTTCCCGTGCCAGGGGAGGTGGCTGAAGCGGGGAAAAGATGTTACTCCAGCCAGTGCCTGTTCACAGTCTGCACCGGGTGGGTGGTTTATCTGAGTTCCCAGCCCTCGGAAATGAGAAGTGGGCCCGTGATGGAGCCGTGTGTGTGTGTGTGTGTGAAAGCTAGATTGTGCTAAATTACCTAGCCATGTGTTTTTCTTGGTTTTCTGCATTTTAGTTTCTTCCATAAATGGTTGCCGTTGTTTTTCACCTGGGCTGTTTATCACCTGATGAGCTATTTTCGGAGGCTTCACAGACAGAGTTTCACTAAAACTCTGAGGCTTTATTCATGTGAAGGCCTTTGTGCTTTGTGGAGGTGGACACTCTGAATAGCTGCTGGTGTTCTCCCATGCTGCCTCCCCTGCACTGAGAAGGGAGAAGGGGTTCACGTTGATGGCACCGGGGTGCCCACTGGTGTCTCTGGGTGACCTGCTTGCCCCAGCAGCAGTTCTGCGTGAGTGTGAGGGAGCATGTGTGGTTTCATCTGGTGGTTCTGTGTCCCATGTTGTGGATACTTTGTTTTACCTTCTCACACCATTCTCAACGTCCGCACTAACTTTCCGTGGTTGGCCAGTGTCTTTAGTGATGACAAAGAATGGACCCCACGGCTCTCTTCACTTCTCTCTGCCTTCGTTCTCCACCTGTCTCTCACAGAGAGCATCACTGGTATGGCAATGGATATTTTGTGGGAAGAACTAGGAAACAGTTCATCTTCCAGGCCAACCATGAACACTTGGAAGTGGCTGTTTAGAATTTGGAAGCTGCATTTGAGTTCAGTGGAAGTAGTGCTGTGATCGGTTAATATCTGCAGTGGTTCAGCGAGCAAGTGGTGATATGTGTGCAGTGTGTTTGCATTCCTAGGAGATGATGGGTCATCCTTCTCAGGAGTGAGAGAGGAGCAGGTGCTGTGGCACAGACGGTTAAGCTACTACTTGGGGCACACAAATCCTATATCAGAGTGTTGGTTTGAGTCCTAGCTGTTCCATGCTCCTAATCCAGCTTCCTGCTACTGTGCCTGGGAGGCAGCAGATGATGGTCCAAGTACTTGTGTTCCTGCCTCCCCACAGAGGAGACCCAGATACAGTTTCTGGGTCCTGCCTTCAGCCTGGCCCAGCCCCGGCTATTGCAGGCATTTGGAAACTGAATCCTCAGATAAAAGATATCTCCTTCTGTCTTTCCATGTCTATCACTCTGCCTTTCAAATAAAATAAACCTTAAAAAGAATGAGAAAAAGATGGGCCTCCAAGAATTAAAGGTGTTTTTATATTGCTCATACGAGGGCACTTCAAAATGTATCCTGGAAAACAGAATGAAAAAATGAGTTTATCTTGGCACCCAAAAATTTGAAATCCACAATAACTTTTTTATGGTGTACTTTCTGTGAACTTTTTGAAGAAACCTTCTATTTCATGCCTTTTTACTTAAATATACCACTTGGGTTTTGTAAAGGCATTCCATGAACTTGTTATCATAGCCATGTTGAAGCATACCAAGCCCTTTTATACCAGCTGGGCACCCTGGCAAGGTGGGGGCCCTGGGAGGGGTGGGCTCGTGTGTCCTGATGCCCTTAGGGACATGTGGGCTGTTTCCCTCCTCTCAAGTGAGAAGCAGAAATCACAGCTAATGCCGGGCAGTAAAACTGTGTGGACATTTAAGTCTGCTGATCTTGGCTCTTACTGAGCTGTTAACGGGAGTGTTCTGACTGCCTCCTTGTCAGCAGGAACACAGCTCCTACGTTTTTAAGAGGGAGGGACTCTCTTCCCTGCCGGCACGTGGCCTGCTAGGGTCCTCCAGTGCCAACAGCCATCGCAGCACCGTTCTCCCCATATCCGTGTGGACAACTGTCTGTCAAGTTCTCCTCCCCGCCCTACCCCCACCAACAGACATTGGGGAGGGGACGTGGAGGAGAGTGGGGTCCTGGGTTGTGTGCTTCTGGGGCCTGGGAGGTCACTGCAGACACTGTGATTCAGCGCCCGGGCACCTTGGGCAGTTTGCAGCGTGCGTGTGCTCTCTTCCTGGTCAGCGCTGACCTATTCGTTTTGTGGCTGCAGATCCTTCAGCCCGTGGTGCTGTCAGGCCAGCCCACAGCTGGGCAGGATGTCACTCAGAATGGGCTTCCCATGGCACAGCCACTGTTGTCTGCAGGCTGACACGTCCTGGGTGTTTAACATGGGTCTTGTGGGAAAGTGCGCAGTAACAGAACAACACTCCTGGGACTTGCCTGGAGATGTAGGGACAGAACCTCCATTGCAGGTCGTAGCACCCTGGAGCAGCCCGAGGAGAATGGGCAGGCCCTGGAAGGGAACTTGATGAGAGATCTTTAGAGAAATTATGGAACATTAGGACCAAGATGAGATTTACTTGGGTGGATTTGACCCTTGTGGGTGTTGAGCCTCCTAGTGGGTGTCTCAGCGTCTGTGTTCTTATTTATTTGTTGATTTGCTTTTTACACTTTGGAGGGAGACAGGAAGTCACAAAGGGGTCTTAAAGACATTGATGAAGCTGTCCTTGAAGCTGCCCACGGCCCAGAAAGGTGAAGAGAAGGCAGCGGTGGTGCAGAGAGAGGCGAAGTACACCTGCCACGTTCAGTCCATCAGGGGTCTCATAGGCCCCATTTCCGCTGTGTTCTGACCTGTCTACTTCTTGCATCCTGCACGGCACCCACCCGGTTTTCCAGTTTCCACTCCTGCTCCTGACAGCCTCCTCTGACCCCAGCCCCCTGAATGACACTGCCGGCACCTACATCAGAGGCTGTTGCTCCTCTGCTCAAAGCCTTCCTGGGGCTTGGAATAGAGTCCAGACTCCTAGGGCTCCCCACAGGAGGCGTCTGCCTGGCTGGCATCTCTCCGGCCTCACTTCCTGCCACTGTCCTGCCGCAGCCTCACCAGACTTCTTGCTCTTTCTTGGACAGGCCAAGTTCACTCCCCACGCCCACCAGGACCTTGGACTTGCCATCCCTCTGCCCCACAGACTTCCAGGACTGATGGGCTCATTGTATTGAGGTCTCTGTAGATGTCAGCTCTTCAGAAAGGATGTCCCTGATGACTCTGTCTATCCCTACCCATCCATGCCAGCACATGCATACATACACGATGAAGAAAATGCTGAGAACCGCCATCCAGAATAGTACCTACAGTGTCTTCTTCCAGAAGGAGAGGCTCTTGATCCCACAGGTCTTTACAAAGCCCTCCTGCTCAAATAGGAGTCCAGGTGTTGTCCCATTTGGCTCATGCTGGCGGGACATCTGTGTGGAACTTACTGGCAGGCTTGGCTCAGGAAGGAACTGGGTTCAGCAAGTATCCGTGGTGAGCTGGGTGTGTGTGTCGGGCACTGTTCTGTGTGCTGAGGATACGGTGAACAGACACTCCCCTGCCCCTTGCACATAGCCTCGGATAAACAGATGTTGGGTTGTGACAGTGCTAGGAGCCAAAGTGAGCGCAAGTGGGGAGTGCGCCACCTGCATGTGGCCTGGTGCCATGTGTCCACAGGAGGTTCGTGCTGGACAGAGCCTCCCCGCCTCCTGCAACACACTCAGCTCCTTTCCTGCCTGCATCACGAGAAAGGGCGGGACGAGGGGCTGTGCAGTTTGGAGCAGTGGGTTAAGCCACTGCCTGCCACACCAGCATCCCATATCAGAGCACTCTGCTTTCAATCCAGCTCCCTGCTGGTTCTCCTGGGAAAACAACAGATGATGACTCCAGTGCTTGGACCCCTGCCACACACCCTGTGGGAGACCCTGATAGAGTTCCAGGCTCCTGGCTTCAGGCAGCCATTTCAGAAGCAAATCAGTGCATGGAAGATCCATCTCTTTCCTTCTCTCTCTCTTTCTTTGTTGCTCTACCAAATAAGTAATTCAGTTAAAAAAAAAAAAAAAAAAAAAGAAGAGTTCTCTGGAGCCGAGGCTTCGTTTTGCTCTGAAGGCTGCATCTGATGCCCACTTGGGAGCCCAGCCTTGGGTGTAGCTAGGAGGCCAAGAAGTCGGGGTAAACCTCCATGCTGGTAACCATGTTCCGCTCCCTCCATTGGAGCTCGCCGACAGCGGACGGAAAATTGTGTTGACAGCTTACCCCAGCCCACACAAGGTTCTCTGTTTTATGTGAGAAACCACACAGGCAGGTCCAGCCGCCCTGAGAGCAGGATTCCCTTGGTTGTTTCCAAGGCGGCTCGGACTCCCGACTGTGCCTCTCAGCCTCTGTCTCGGAAGGTTGCCAGGGAGCCCCCTCGCACGCTGCGCCAGCCTTCCCTGCCTCCCTGCTGCCTCTGCCGCCTTGGCCATGGTCTCTTCCCGTGGGGATCGTGGTTGACCTCCACTTCCGTCATCCCCATGCGCCCAGTGTGAGTGAGGCCCGGGGCTCAGGGTGGCCCAGCCCGGTGGGATCCATCCCTGGCCGAAGCTGGTCGCTGCTGCTCTCTGGGAGCCACTGTGCCCCAGCGCTTGCTTGTTGAGCCTGGTCCTCCACCCATCTCACAGGGTGCGAGTAGCCACGTTGGAGGGCCGTGCTCCACAAGCATTGCTTACTACACTCTTGCCTGCTTACATTGTGAGCTGAGTCAGGTGGGGAGCGATGGCTGGGAAGCAGGTGTTGTCTTCTCCTTTCCTCCCAGGCAAGCCGACAGGGCCTTGGGCACCACTGAGAGCCTTGGCGCTCCGGGAGCACCCAGCAGTGTCTCCTGTGTGTGCAGAGAAGCCCGAGCTGCTGGCCACTGCCTTTCTGGGAGGAGGACATTGTGTTTGAACTTCAGGCAACAGGATGACTGGGTGGTTCAGACTGAAGAATAAAGCAACTCAGCTTCATGGTGTGGCAATTGTCATTAGCCAGTTTTGTTTGGTTTCTGTTCTTGAGTCAACAGACTTTCTTAAAAAAGGTTTATTTTATTTATTTGAAAGGCAGAATTAGAGGGAGAGACAGATCTTCCATCTGCTGATTCATTGCTGTCTGCTGCTGCTTTCCCAAGTGCATTGGCAGGGAGCTTGATCAGAAGTGGAGCAGCCAGGACTTGGAGATGGTGCTACTGTGGAATGCCAGTGCCTCAGGCGGTGGCTTAACCCACTGCACCACAGTGCTGTGCCCTCCATAGGCTGTTTCTTAGAGCAGTTTCAGGTTTACAGCAGAACCCAGCAGAAGGCCCAGGGAGTTCCCACACACTTCCTTGCCCTGTGCCACAGTCTCTCCTGCGGTGACTGCTGGGCTGGGGTGTGTGTGGGTCACAATAGAGGAGCCAGTATTGGCACACTATCACTAACTAGAGTTAACGTTACTTAAAACTAGATGGAAGCCACAGTCCCTTGTTCATGTCCCATTGTGCTGGTGTGCTGTGGGTTTTCACAGGTGTGTGATGACCGTATCCTCCTATACCACAGTGGAGTCACTGTCGGAAACATCCCCTATGTTCTGCCTGCTCCAGCCCTCTTCCCTCCCAAGCCCCTGGCCACCGCTGATCTGCCGCTGTGTCCGCAGGTTTGCCTTTTCCAGAATGCCATGTAGTTGTCATCCTATGGTGCAAAGCCTCTTCAGACTGGCTTTTTTCACTTGCTAATATGCATTTAATATTTCCCATGTCTTTGTGTGGATTGATGGCCTATTTCTGTTTTTCTTTTTTTAATTGAGTTTCTTTATTTGAGAGGCAGAGAGAGAGAGAGTGTGTGTGTGTGTGTGTGTGTTCATCCCTTGGTTCATTTCCCCCAAATGCTCTCAGTAGCCAGGAGCTGAGAAACTCAGTCCAGGTCTCCCACATCCATGGTAGGAACCCAGTTATTTGAGTCATTACCTCTGCCTCTTGGGGTCTGTGTTAGCAGGGAGCTGGGGACTGAACCCAGATGCTCCAGTGTGAAGCACTAGGCTGAATGCCCTGGCACATTTTTATTACTGCATAATAATATCTCACTGGGTAGATGGACCACAATTTATCCATTCACCTGCCGAAGCACATCTTGGTAGCATCCAGGTTTGGGTGACTATGGACAGAGCTGCTGTAAACATCCATGTGAAGGTTTTTCTGTGGACGTGAGTTTTCCACTGATTTGGGCAAATACAAGGAGCACTGTAGCTGGATCCTGTGATAGGAGTGTATTCGGTTTTGTAAGAAACTGCCGCACTGTGTTTGAGAGCCTTGTGCCGCTCCGTGAGTTGCTTTTGGTTGCTAAACCCCTTCCCATCAGATGAATCTGGTTTTTCTAGGCAGAGTGCCAGTGCCGTCCGAGCCCTGTTCTGCCCTCCTGCTGGGGCTTCAGTGGGGAGCGCTGCCCCTCCGTTGTCTCTGTATGCTCCTGCTCTCGCTAGAGCTGAGCCCTCCGAGCAGTGAGCTCCCTCGTTTCCTGCCCCCTATTCGTTCCTGCTTCTCATCTCTGCCTTTTCCCCAGCGAAAGGCAAGGGGTAGGTAAGGAAAGGAGAGAGAGCAGGGTCGGCAGGGAGATCCCACCCCTCGGGCTCTGGGGAAGAGCTGCTGTGTCTTCCCCAAGGATTTGGCTTCCGTCTGAGGTGCATTAAGCAGCCACCGCTGAGACGTCCACCATGCACTCTGCCCTAAAACCGTGGGCCGGCGTGCCTTGTTCTTACTGGTTTGACTCCAGAGTCAACAAATGACATTTCCTCCTATGACTCAGTGCACGTGGGGCATTCACTGAGCAGCTTTGCTACACACAAATGTGACAGTGTGCATTGGTCTGAGGGAAATACATCTGGGGCTGTGGAACGAACCGTGGACCAAGAGAAAGTCCAGTGAGTTTCTCGCTGTGTATTCCCTCCCTCCTGGGCTCCTGAGTCTCTGTGGAACCTCATGACTACAGCAAACTTGGGGTGGGTTTTGGTTGCAGCTTGTCTTTAGAGAGAGGCTTCGTGTTGTGCAACCCACATGCTTTGGGTTTCTATGAAGAGACAGACAGGAGGCATGCACAGGTGAACATCAGAACAGAAGGAAGAGCATCCCTCCTCCCACTGTGAGACAGTTTGCAGGGCTCTTGTGAGTGTCCCTGTCAGCTCATGTATCTGCCAACTACTTCTGTTTCCCCTGAGTTCTGGTCCTTCTGTCCATGTGCAGCTGCCGCTGAAGGGACTGTCCCAGTTGGGGTCCAGAATTTCTCAACAAGGTGTTCTGTTAGCTGCAAAAGCAGGGCAAAGTCCATAGAGGGCTGGCATCCTGGCCTCATCTGTTAGGTACCAGGAGTGTCCCCCTAATCATTGCGACAGTCAGAAAATTACCACTCCCAGAGGCACCACCAGCAGTGCCAACCCCTGGGCTCGGGAGTGGTCAGGTTGGGGGTCTCCTAGTGAGAGACTGGTAAATCTGGATGGAGGAATGACCCCATGGCAAGCCAGGAAGCAGAGAGAGAGAAGCTAGGCTGAACTTGAACTCAAGTAGTCAGCCCTCTTGCAAGAACCCTCCTCTGAGCCAAAGACCTCCCATCAGACACACCTCTCAGATGCCATGATTAGATCTCATCTCCACCCTTACTCCATTCATCATTAGCATTAAGACATCAGACCTGAAACGTGTGCCTGAGCTTCCAGGAGACAAGTACTGCTGTGCCCATAACAAACGTGGTGATCAGCACTGGCGCAGCCCTGTCCCCACCCCACTCCTGGGCTCGTGCCACCTTGATCGGAGAGTTGGCCAAGTCCCACGGGTATTTATGTCGGCCACACCCGGGCCTCACAGTGACTCCTGCAGGGCCATTCCAGGGGGTCCTGAATGTCGTGTTACAGTGGGCGGTAATCAGTTTGTCAACCCAATGATAGTCACGTGGAGCAAATGGGGCAGAGTTCAAGGATGGCTTATCCTTGCCTACTCCCTGCTCCCTGCTCCTACTGCAAGTGGTTTGCAGCAGGCAGGTGTCTGAGGGTGGCCTCGACACAGCTGAGGGGCTGCACCTGCTAACTCTGCTGGTCCAAGGTGCACATGAGCAGAACCACTGCTGAGCTGGCCTACAGGGTGGCCGGGGAAGCTGAGGCGAGGCCAATGGGCCTTCAGGGCTGGGGTGGGGGCTTGAACATCCTCAGGACTCTTGCAGAGCTGGTGTTGGGTTCCTGTATTTCTGATGCTGTCTCATCAGCCACCTCACAGCTCGGAGGGGCCCGGGGCTGTGGACAGACCCATGGTATCTGCCCCTTGAGCCCCAGCCTTGTCTCTGACACACTCCTACCCCTTCTGACTTCCTCTGGGACTCTGGGAAAGTCAAACATCACCCTCACCAGAGTCGCCGCGGGATTCGAAGCCTGCTGTCCCGTGGCTGGAGCAGGTTTGTGGAGTGCCATGGCTCAGTGCGGCTTCTTTGCGCCTCTGAGCTGGCTCCCACTGGAGCCTGTTGGCGATTCAGCAGCCGAGGGGCTCCAGCCTGCCTGACAGTGCACTGCCATACTTGCCCTGCTGCCTGGCAGTGCCCAGAGCCTGGGAGGGGCCCTCAGCCAGCCAGGGATGGAGAGGCTCTGGGGAAGAGGAAGGAGGATGGTCAGCTCAGCGCCCAGCCCCTGAGGGTCCAGGTCTTGAAGCTTTAACTTGGCAGAGATCCGGTGAAAGAGGGGTAGCGTGAATCTGCACAGATGGGAGTGCGTGCTGGGCCTGCCCGCCCTCTGCACGTGCTCCACACTGCCTGGTTCACGCACTGATGTTGGTAGAGCTGTGCGCAGGTGTGCTATTGGCTGTGCTTTGTAGGAAGGGGGGCAGGGGGGCAGGGGCAGTAGGGGGAGATCCCCGTGCGGCAGCCTGAGGCATTGCCTTACACCTGCCAGGCCTTGGGGAAAAAGGCATCTCAACAGGGTGGTGCTGCTCGCCTCTGCGAGGCTCTCTGTGGCTTCCCCATTGGTGGTTTATTCTTTGCACACTTTTCCAGAATTCAGGGAGAGCACACGTTGTCTGCCTTTGCAGCAGCACCCCCTGCATGATCTTGTGCATGTGGAGTCACTCCTGGGTGTTTACCAGGGTCTAAAGAGCGCCCAGAGGTTTGTGAATATTCTCGTTTGTCCTTTGAAGTAGGGAAGGGAAGATAATGACCAGTGCCCCCAAATGGGAGATGGTGGGAAATGGGGTCTGGGCTGAGAGAGGAAGAGCCAGAGGGGACTGGGCCACATGGGCGACCCGAGTGGAATCCAGGCCTGTCCTGGTGCTGAGTCAGGCGTTGGGGGTGCAAGGACGGAGTCTCGCCTATTGGAGGGGTTCTGGGAGTGGGCGGCATCCTGGAGAATGTGGGGAGTGGGCCTGGCCTGGGAGGCCGGGCATAAGGGAAGTAGTGCAGTGAGGAACTGTTTCAGGCAGAGGAGATCAAGTTAGTGTATTCAGAACACCTGGACCAAGTATGCACTGGGGGTGGGAGAAAGGGCTTGAGTAGGGTATGTGGGAAATGCCCGCAGGAGCACGGTTGGGTGTGTTTGCTTCAGTCGTGTCTTGTCCTCTGCAGCGTCAGCTCCTTGTCACCGGTCCTGCCTTTGCTCACGGAGCTCCTGAGCACCTAGTGGGCAGTCGGTGCTCACTGGCCTGAGCGACCCCTGCAGCCAGGCCATGCACTGAGCACGACATCCCTGTCGTCTTCTCCTAGGGCTGTGGCCAGGCCTCAGGTGCAGGACCTTTTGTTTTCTCATTAAAGTTTCTGGAAAAGGCAACAAGATGCATCTAGGGTAGGAAGACAACGTTTCAGGGGTCACCTCACTGGTGACCACAGCTCAGGATCAGCGGGGCAGGCCGGGTCAGCAGACTTGACTGCGGGTGCAGACAAGGATGGCGCTTCCTGCACTCCTCCATGGTTTGCTTTTTTCCCTTTATCCTAGTGAGACTGTGTGACATCACTATCTAAGCACACGCACATGTTTTAACTCACCACTGAGCCGAACGATGTAGCCAGACCCGTGTAATGGTCTTGAAATTGGGAGGACTGTGTTTCATGGGAAGAAGGCCTTTTTCTCACGTGCCCTCCAGCACTAGAGCGCCCGGAACAGGTGCTCAGCTAGCACCTGCTGCAAGACTGCATGTTGTCATTCAGGTGTCTTCTATGGCCCCTGGAATCAGAAGAGCCACACCATTGCTGCAGCAGTGGGAATCTGGGATAGAGGTGAGGAAGGACTTCCCACCGAGGGGGCAGGAGGTCCCTTCCCTGGCCCACACAGTCTTTCTACCCAGTTTATTCCCCTACAACTTTGTGTTCAAGCCAATGACCTCTTAGAGAAATGCACCTCAATATGCAAGTACTGAAAACCTAACTGGCATTGAGGCATGGTGCCACGTGTGAGGTCAGAGACGGATAGGCCACAGCTCCTGCCACACTACGGGGAAGATGGGTTGTGCGAACTTCCCAGCTCCAAGGCATATGGTAAGGACGGCTCTGAGACAGGAATGACCATTTCTGACATTTGAGTGAGGCCTTGAGAGGCAGATTTGATCCCTGGGGATGTATCAACATGGGAGATTAGTGTTTTAAATAAAAAATTATTGACACATAATAGCACATTGGGGTGCAACATGAAGTTTTGTACAGTGTGCATTGTGTGATGGTCAAATTAGGGTGATTAAGATCTCCACCACATTTCAGCGTTTGAAATCCCCATGCTATCGATAAGCAGCAGCAGTAGCTACCACTTGCTGCGTGTTTACTGTATGCCCTTCAGTACCCATTTCTCCTGTGTCTCCCTGTCCCAGCATGGGAGGTGGGTGTCTGCAGCTCTGTTTACAGCTAAGGATTCTGAGTCTCAACTAAGCCAAGGTCAGCAGTGGCAAGGACTTAGGTCCAGGGGTGGCAGGAGCTGGGTGAGGGCAGTTGAGGTGCAGAGAAAGGGGGTGGCTCCCGGCAGGAGTTCAGTTGGAAATAGAACCAGGGCCCAGGTTATGCTCTTTAAACTTTGGCTCTGTGTCTGGACTGGGCTCTGTGGGCAGCGTGGAGCCCGTGGAAGGTGGAGAGGGAAGCAGTGATGTGGTCTCACAAGCTCACTCGGGCAGCAGGAGCAAAGGTAAAAGAGGCTGTTGTTGGCAGCAAAACCAGTTTGGCGGCTGTTGTGATAGCCCGGGGAGGTGATGGGGCCTGAACTGGCGCAAGGCGGTAGGGATGCAGGGGATGGACCAGATGGAAGATGTGGCAGTCAGGGGTGGGGAAGGAGAGGGCAGATTGACAGTGGCTATCAGCACTGGTGGGGATGAGCTTATTTTTAAACACATGACTGGAGATCCAGGCCTCCAGAGAGGGGTCAGGAGTTGCAGGTGGCGTCTGGGGCGTGGAAGCAGGCCCAGCCTGTACGGGAGTGTAGGTGGGCAGCAGTGGCGAGTTCAGTGGCCCACACCGTCTGCCTCTGCTGTAGAATGGAAGATTCCATGGTTCCTTGATAGCTTGGATATCATTGCTATTCCAGGCGGCTTGGACATTTTGAATAGCAAGGCACAGTCTCGGATTTCTTTTTTGTTTTTCATTTGCTTGCAGTTGGGAGGCACTCAGTAATTATTCAGTGACTTAATATTAAGCAAGTCACAATTTCTTTTTTAACCCTCAAAAGCTATGGTATTCCACAGCCAGTGCCCTGGAACCTGAGTGACCAGCAGCAGAGCAACCCAGGGCCCTACGTAAAGCCGCGTGGGTGATGTCCCAGAGGGAGGGCAGGGGTGAGGGGGTCCTCGCCACTTCCTCTCATCCTGAGATTTCTGGATGAATCAAGCCAAGGAGAAGTCCAAGGAAAAAGCCCCGGCAGCTGCCATGTTTAGGGGGCACTGGCAGTGGTCCCCAGGACTTGGTGAACCAAGTGTCACGTCATCTAACAGACTCCAAGCAGGAGTCCAGGAGTAGATGTTGCCCTCTGTGGGACACAAAGGTTGAGTAACGGAGCCAAGGGCTCACAATTACGGGGTTGCAGAGGCAGGATTCCAACCCAGACCTGACAGCAAAGCTCCTCTCTGTGCACTGTGACAGAGCCCGAGTCAGGTTGGAAACTGGTAGAGGGTTGTGCACAACTGCCCTTTGCCCATGTTTCCTGCCTCCTGGTCCTGAGGGTCTGTGCTGAAAACTTTGCTTTTTTCCCAGCTGACATGCATTTATGTGGGTAGGGAAGATCTCTGCGAGCTTCTGGATAACGCCAGCTTGTTTTCTGGGATGTCGTTGTCGTGCGGTATTGCCTTTGGCTCACTAGGTTGGACTTTGTGTTCATGGCAACCCCAGGGACCTTTGGGAAGAACAGCAGAGGGTCCCAATTCGCTGACCCAAGAGCATTCCTTGTGGGCTGTGGTCTTGGAGTACGTTAGCAAGCCCACGTTAAGACTCTGTTAAAAATATAGAAATGGAAAGGACCCTGGTTTAGATTCTCTTTATTCTGATCATTGGCATAGATGCCATGCTAAGTGGGAAAGTGAGATTGTCATAAAGTGGAATACTCTCAGTGGGACAGCGCACACGTGGCCTTCATTTTCCTGATCCCATTCAAAGCAAGGAATCCACCTGAAAGGGGGTGGGACAGGACCAGTGCCCCCCACTGGAAGCTTGAGGAAAGTGCACAGTTCTGTGTCTTCACAGATACCTGGAATTTCGGAACCTGGCCAATCTTCTGGCCCAGTGGTATCGCTTAAAGATCAGGGACCCGAGATTGAAAGAGGTAAAACGACTTGTTAAAGGTGACAGCACTCACAGGTGACCCTGGTGTCAGGGCCCCCCCGTTAGCTTGTGTTCCCCATATTGCTGTCTGTCCAGGAGAGGAAGGGCCATCTTTTGTAACAGGTGGGTGTTCTTTGGCTGTCTTCAGTAAGCTGAAGCGTAATGAGGCCAGCCGGGTCCTGTAGCATGAGCTTGCAGTATCTGTCACTGATAAACTGGGGACTCTTGGGCAGTTGCTTAACTGTACCCCTGTACCTCTACCTTCTTACCTCTAAAATGGGAGCATAACACAAGTTGAGTATCCTAATCTGAAAAACTGAAATCTGGAATGCTCCAAAATTCAGACATTTTTTGACTACCAGCATGATGCCACAAGAAGAAAATCCCAAACCTGGCCTCATGTGACGAATTGCAGTCAAAAAACAAACACTGAACGTTCTGTATAAAATTACCTGCAGCCTGTGAGTATAAGGTACATATGAAACATAAGTGAGCTCCACGTTTAATTATCTCATTATGTATATTCAGCTCTCCCCAAATCCAAAAGACTCGGAAACCTGGAACAGTTGTGGTGCCAGGCGCTCCAGGTGAGGGGTTCACCTGTGCTGTCTGCTCTGCACCCCAAGTATTGACTGGGATGCTGCAGAGCACACAGGGAGTGCTCACGCAAGTGTGGCTGCTGTCACTTCTGATCGCAGTGCCTGGCACAGTGATGGTCTCATGACTGAGCCACCCCTCGGGCTCCGTCCCCTGCTCTGCCACTGGCACAGAGATGTGCACCGTCCGGACCTCACTGCTGGGGCTTTGCAGTTTAAAGTTGCCCTTCCCTGCTCTGTGGGTCAGGAACACAACACCAGCCGTTTCTCACTCATTCTCTGTAAGACTCTGCCCTTGGCAGCTGACTCCAGAGTGTGTTTAGAGAGCAGCGTTCCAAAGGCTGAGATGTTGGTGGAAAGAGCCCTACATCCCCTTGGCCTGCCTGCCCTATGGGGTTCATTCCTGAGCCATGTTTCTGAACTCCAGTCCTTGCCATCCCCAGGACACTCTGAAGCCGTTGGGCCAGCCCTCCCTCCCCCCGCAAATCCCATGGCAGCTTTCTCTGTGGTCCTCTGAGCAGGTGCACATGTGAACTGTGTCACCTGTTCCCAGGCCAGAGAGCACAGCTCCTCTGAGGGCTGTCCTCCAATGAGAGATGCCACATGGATGCTTCTGGTCCTGATATCCTAATCAGTTACTGGAGAGTCTCAAGGTTAGGGTAGGGGCAGGCTCGTGCTGCCCTGGTGCCACCAGCTCCCCTCGCTGACCTTGTCTGCAGTGTGTTCCCTTTTTGTTCCTTCTGCCTAATCAGTTCCTACCCTGAAGCCAGAATCTTTTCCTGGCTATCATACTCTGAGATATAAACACGTTGATAAAAATCATACAATTTGGCAGGTTTCACTAGGCAGTTAAAATCCGGTAATGTTTGCAAGTAACACTGAAGCGCTGGGATATGATTCATAAGGGAGGATGCCCTGAGCCTGTACTGTAGGCTCCGAACTCTGTGCGGCCCATTTGTCCACGTGATTCTCTGCTCCCTCGGCTGCCTTGGCAGATCTCCCTCTTCGGGGACCACTGTCTACTCCCTGAGCTCCTGGCCGGTTCCTCATGACCCCTGGGCCCAGCCATGGTGGGAGAGGAAGGGGCAACGGGCTGCTCCCTGGGCACAGACTCATGTGCCTCCTGCCTGCGTTGGGCTTCACCTGCAGGCCTTCCCTCGCCACCACCTCTGAATCCAGAGCATCCCTCATCCTAAAGGACCTGCTGCAGCCTCTCGCCAGCCGCCGACACCCAAACCTCACCCTTTACCTGGGAAGCCTGGCTCAGGGGATCCACGGGTGGATGAGCTCTGGATCCTAGAGGGAACAACGGCTCCATCCAGTGGAGCATGTGGGAGCCTGGGAGCAAATGCTGGCCACGGTGGAGGCCAGGCCAGGGCATGGTTGCCTCTGCTCCAGTGGCTGGGGCCCCGGTACCCCATGTCTAGGCACTACAGCTCAGTGTCCTTAGAAGAGGGGGTCTCCAGGTGGCAGGTAGTTGAGGATGGAGGTTCCCACGCTGAAGGCACAGCCTAGGGCTCTTCCCAGGATTGCCAGTCCCAGGCAGGAGCCAGGGGAGCCCAGCTTTGGGGCCCAGGGGAGCTGGGTGTCCAGCATCTCTCCAGAGCATTTCCCGTTTGCACATGGGCGAGTGCGTTTCAGGATGGCTCCACTGCTGTCACCTCAGGAGATAAACAGGCCGGCCCTTCCTCTTACATTGTTTCTGCTGGAAACGTGCGCCTGAGCGCCACAGAGCTGACTTTATCAGTGCGGCAGCCCTGTCCTTCCTGGAGGTAGGCCTGGGTGCTGACTGTTTTGGGAACGAGGGGTCAGGCTTTTCCTGAGGTCTTTCTTCCACTGTGTGTGGCTTTCCCCATGACACCTGTGCCTTTTTTTTTTTTTTTTTTTCCATTTTCCTTTTTGAAGTTCACAATCTTGGGATTCCCCTCTTGGAGCTATTTTGTGCAATACTGGCAGGAGCAGCCCAACTGGGATTCTTGGCTGCATCTCATCCATCAGAGGGCCTGTGACGTACAAGTCCAGCTTTTGTGTAACACATTTAATTTATTTATTTGAAACAGAGTTACAGACAGAGGGAAAAAGAGAAGAGATCTTCCATATGTAGGTTCACTCCCCAAATGGCCACAGTGGCTGAGGCTGAGCCAGGCTGGAGCCAGGAGCCTGGAACTCCATCCAGGTTATCCATGTAGTTGACAGGGGCTCAAGCACTTGGGTCATCACCTGCTGCTTTCCCGGGTGCATTAGCGGAGAGCTGGGTTGGAAGTGGAACAGCCAGGACTTGAACTTGCATTCATATAGGATGCCAGTGTCACAGGTGGCAGCTTAACCCACTGTGACACAATGCCGGCCCCAAGATCCAGTTTTGAAAGTCAGGCAGAAGGGCCCTGTGGCTGCGGGCACCGAGGCTGCATCTGCACCACGTGTCTCCTTGAGCACCTGTGTGTGGCGCCTGGCCCTGTAGCCAGACTTTCCCGACTCCTGACCTGGTTGCCCACACGCCTCGGGGCTGCCAAGGCCCCATGTTCTGCAAGGTCTTCATGCAGCCTGGTTTATAAGCACAGCCACACGGCTCGGGGGTCAGGGCCCCTGGGTCTGCGCAGATTGGGCAGCTACCAGCCCAGAAGCCGGCACCCCAGCCCCTCAGGGAAACTGGAGGCCATGGGAAAGTCCCAAGAGGCTTGACCCCCTCGTGTCTGCCGAGCCTGCTGTTTGGACTTGGGTGGGGAGGGGGACTGATGAACTCCTCCCTGCCAGGATTCCATGAGGGCTATGATTGGAGGGACTGTTGTTGGAGTGGCGATTGCTCATCCCCTGGGCATGGCAGTTGGACTGAGGTGAGCTTGAACCTGACTGCTGCAGCTTGAGCAAATTTCTTAGCGTGTGTAAGCCTCGGTTTCCTCATCCGTACAATCAGTTCTATCCGCTGGATGGAAGGCAGTGAGGCTGGGAGGTGCCCGGCTCATGGCTATCACGAGGACTAGGTGAGATAACACCCATACAGCCCTGGTGCTAAGCCTGGGACTGCTGTGTGCTCAGTGGGACTGATGCCCACCCCCTGAGACGAGAGAGGCCTGACCCTAACCTCTGGGTCCAGGACCCCCCACCCCCACCCAGGGAGCTTCCTACGGGGGTGAGAGGAAGCCGAGGCCTCACGCTGTGTCCCAGGGCCTCTTCCCTCTGCGGGCATGGTGGCTTTGCAGTGAGTTTGGCAGCTGCTAGCTCATGGGTGAGGATCAGGAGGTGAAGCGGCCCGTCCTGGGGTGTGGGCAGCAGCCATGTCCCACACTGGCATCTTCCTGGAGAGCTGGTGTCCGCCGTACTCCATTGCATGCATTTGCTCTCTCATCTTGGCTTTGCTTCAGTGGACGCCAGCGGGAAACCTGGGAGCGGGGCTGCGCTCACCCTCACTGACAGGAGTGGGGCAGGGAGTGAGGCGTGAAACTCGGGCACTAGGGACAGGCCCGTCACGCCTCCCGCCAGAGGCATGCAAAGCATGTCCTGCGTCGTCGTGTCGTCCTCTGCTGCTGTTCTGGGTCACTGGCTGCCAAGCCCAGACTGCTGTGTGGCAGTGCCAGGAGAGGCAGAACATGACTGCTCCCGAGGTTTTTTTGTTTTCTTAACTTATTAGAGACGCACGCTGCAGCCGGCGCATTGCGCTGATCTGAAGGCAGGAGCCAGGTGCTTCTCCTGGTCTCCCATGGGGTGCAGGGCCCAAGTACTTGGGTCATCCTCCACTGCACTCCCTGGCCACAGCAGAGAGCTGGCCTGGAAGAGGGGCAACCGGGACAGAATCCGGCGCCCTGACCGGGACTAGAACCCAGTGTGCCGGCGCCGCAAGGCGGAGGATTAGCCTATTGAACCGCGGTGCCGGCCATGGCGTCTTAACCACTAGGCCACATGTCACCTCTTTTCCCTCGCTTCAAGTGTGCAGCTCCTTAGACTTTTCCTGGCTGGGTTAGGAACGCCAGGTGTGTGGATTACATGCTTACCCCTTTATTTTTATTTATTTTTTTAAGATTTTTTTTTTATTTGAAAGAGTTATAGAGAGAAGGAGAGACAGAGAGAGGTCTTCCATCCACTGGTTTACTCCCCAAATGGCCGCAATGGCCAGAGCTAAGCCAATCCAGAATCAGGAGCCAGGAGCTTCTTCCGGGTCTCCCATGCAGGTGCAGAGGCCCAAGGACTTGGGCCATCTTCTACTGCTTTCCCAGGCCAGAGCAGAGAGCTGGATCAGAAGAGGAGCAGCTGGGACTAGAACCAGCGCCCACATGGGATGCCCACACTTCAGGCCAGGGCTTTACCTGTTGTGCACTGGCCCCTCACTTACCCCTTTAAATGTATCCAGGGAGACCCCAAGAGTCACACTTCCAAAATTAGCATCACCTGGCAACCAGAAAAGAATTGCTCAGGGAGATGTGTGTGCTTTGCTAACTGTCACTCTCTGTCCCTCCACCCTGCCCCCACTCCAGCCCAAATACGTGGTTCAGGATGCTGAAGTCGGGGGAGTTCATGTCGGGCCTCCAGGGAAAGCTGTCTGAGGTTCTTAGGATGTTTCTTGTTTGACGCCTCTGTCTCTGTCCCAGGTGTCTGTTTTCCCTGAGTCAGGACTTCCACATCTACACCCTCAGGGAGAAGGGGCGAGGCGCCCTCACAGTCTGCGGAGTGGTAGGCTGCCTGGGCCCCATGCAGTGCAAGAGTGAGAACAGGACTTGGCTGGTTTTCTGACCTCACTTGGTTTGTCCACCTGCTGGGCCAACCCGTCCCAGGCCCTCCGCATGGACACCAGGGCACCTTTTCACAGTTCAGTTTGGGGAAGTCATTCTAGTTTAGCTCATCTTGATTGTGTAACTCCCAAGAGGTTCTTTCTTCACTGAGTGTTGTTGCTGTGTTTCCAGAAATCTCTGCTGGGGTAACGTGAGAGCCGCTGGGGGCATCTGCTGGCAGGGGTGGCTGTATGGTCGCACGGCGCTCCGTGCTCAGAGGGGCATGAGCTTGGGTTCACTGCTCGACAGCTACAGTCTTGAAACCGTATGGTTTTACCTTTGCATTTGTGTCTTGTAAGCGAAACCTAATGGGCCAATGGAGTATGCAGTGCGGGCTTGGAGCCTGGGTTCCCAGGGTCCTGACTCCTGCCATCTTCCTGCCTCCCCTCGGTGGGTCCTTGCTCTGCCCTGCTCTGCTCCTGATGAAACCTGGACACAGAGGTCGAGGTTAAGTGTATGTACCCCCTGCCATCTTGGCTGGGGTGTGTGGGGGAGGGGAGCATGGTGGTAGCCATCCTCTCCACCTCCCCTCATCCAAGTGCCCAGCACATACGGGCATAGAAGGTGCAGTACCCTTGGGGTGGCCCATCCATCTTGGGGGGGACCACGGGTCCCTGGGAAGAGTGAATACCTGATTATAGTTCCCCACCGCAGATGGGTCACAGCACATCAGTGCAGCTGCTGCCTGGGGTGGGGTGGGGCGGGGTGGGGACCCAGTCGTCAGGGGCCCCTTGCACATGTTGTCACTGGGCCCCCGAGGGCCTGTGAAGGGTGACGTCCTGCCTGTAGATACCCTCGTGCCCAAAGCAGAGCAATGACATGAACACTGACATGAATGACTGTGTGAATGTACTTACAAGTGATTACAGTGGTAAATGTTATGTTCTGTGCATCTGTCCACAATACAAACTCAGGGCAGGTGTCCTGTCCGTAAAGACACTGGTTAAGACCTTCATGTCCCATATTGTAGTATCTGGGTCCCATCTCTGGCTCTGGCCCCTGACTCAAGCTTCCTGCTAATGCAGACTCTGGGAGGCAGCAGGTGGTGACTCAAATAGTTGGGTGCCTGCCACCCACATGGGAGACTGGATGGAGTTCCTGCCCCCCGACTTTGGCCTGGCCAATGGAAATTTTCCATCCACTTCGCCCTCATGAATAAATAAATGATTTTAATATATAGTGTTTAAAAAAATACCACAACAGGTGGCGAGAGAGACTGTGGGAAGATGGAAGGAGTTTAGTGCCTGCTCTTTGAACAAGGCCGTCCCATGTTTTCATTTTGTGCTGGGCCCGCAGATGGTATACCCACCCACCCTCAAAGGGCCTGTCCTGGAACCCCCCGAGAAGGCTGTTTGCTGGGCGGGCTCTTACCTGCTCTCTCTCTTCTTCCCCTTGCAGGCATCCTGCTGGCTGTGTGCCAAGCCCTGGAGAACAGCACGTCGCCCCTCAGCGGTGAGTCCAGCCTCTCCTGGGGCCGTGGGCGGTGTGTGGGCTGAGCGAAGGGAACAGATAGGGCCTAGTTTGTGGAGCTTGTGCTGTCACCTGGAGCGCTCCCTTGCTGGCTTCCTGCCCACTGGGCGCACCTGTGCCTGAGCCCTTTGCTTGCTCCCCGGAAGGAAGGTCTTAACTGTTAGGCCCAAGGCAGGCAGTTCCTGGCTTGCACAGGGGGCCTGCCTTCTCCCATCTCCCTTCAGCGCTTCAGACGGTTTGTGTAGGCAGGTGCACTGAGAAGCGGGGCCAGCAGGACCCCAGAGCTCTGAACCAGTTGCGTCTCTCCAGCTCACATGCTCATTCCCCCTCAAGGCCCCAGATTCCTGAACTTGCTAGGCTGCATCTGCCTGGTGAGCTTTGTGCAGTTGTGTTCTGGTTTATTTTTGGATATTTGTATGCGAGCCTCCTTCTCTGTTTCCATCATTAAGATCCTAGGTCAATATATTGGGGAGCTTGGGAAGCACAGGAGGCAAAGCATGCGGGATCGCGCATTATAGGGAAGCACCTGCCTTTACAGGTACAAGATGCTTTCAGCCAGAGTTAGTCCTGGTGAGGAAGGGGTCTTGATTCTTGCTTTTGAAACTCATGTGTTGGGTTGAGCATTCTTCCATGTTGCTGTGATGTCCTAAAATGTATCCATGTAAAAAGTCACGAAACTCTATTAAAACAGGCATGCGTCGGTGCCACGGCTCACTAGGCTAATCCTCCGCCTGCGGCGCCAGCACACTGGGTTCTAGTCCCGGTCAGGGCACCGGATTCTGTCCCGGTTGCTCCTCTTCCAGGCCAGCTCTCTGCTGTGGCCTGGGAGTGCAGTGGAGGATGGCCCAAGTACTTGGGCCCTGCACCCCATGGGAGACCAGGAGAAGTACCTGGCTCCTGCCATCAGATCAGTGCGGTGCGCCAGCCACAGTGCGCCAGCCGTGGCGGCCATTGGAGGGTAAACCAACGGCAAAGGAAGGCCTTTCTCTCTGTCTCTCTCTCACTGTCCACTCTGCCTGTCAAAAAAAAAAAAAAAAAAAAAAGGCATGGGTGATGTCATCAAGCCCTGACCCAGGGGACATTGTGATGCTTCTGGATTTTAAAGTTACAATGCCCTGTCTTCATGCCTAGGGGCTTTTTCCTTGCTTTGGATTTTTCCTTGGGATGGATGCTGGGGAGCAGGAGTGATTGAGGATCCTGGGTACAGACTGCCTGCTCTCAGCTCCATGTGGATCATACTGATTTTCACCAGCAATGCAGGAGGCTGCTGGCTTCATTGCTCCCTTGTTAGCGTGGAGTCAGTTCCTCTGACTTCCACTCCCCTCTGTTGCTGCAGCAGCCCCTCTGGCACTGTTTGGGAGAAATGGCTCCAGCACCAATCCGCAGTCACCACTTGTTTAGATACTTGTCATTGGGATTACCTGGGCATCTCCGCAGGATGAGATGTTCTGGTGTTTCCCTTGCCTTTCTTGCATGCTCCTAGGCCCAGTGGGATGGAACTGAAGCATAAAGGCCTTGAGGTTAGGCCAGATGGGTGGGAGGAGGCCTGGGCCTCCATGCCTGGTTCCCTGGCTCTCTTGCACGGGCTTCCCCTCAGCTCCTCCAGGTCCTAGACCTGGTAGGCCAGGAGTCAGGCTCTCTGCTGAGTCACTTTCAGGGCACACACTGCAAGGGCACACACTGATGGCGCCCTTCCATGAGGGGAGAGGCTCTCCTGGTTCTTTGACCCCATCCTTCCAAGCCTCCGTCCATCTATACAGGCAAGAAGAACTGAAGGATGTTGTCCATGAACCTGTTCCCCCAGGGGCCTGGCACAGCCCCTGCCTAGACCTCTAGGAGGGGCCCAGGGGCCTGCTGGGAAGATCTGAGGAGACCTGAAGCATTCATCCTGAAGGGGACTGCCCTGCTACAGTGGTGACCAGCCCCTTGTCCCTCGTTCCTGCTATAACATTGACATTGACACCTTCCTGATGTTCAGTCCCCCTCATTATGAGCTACGGTCAGAAACGGCTGTCGAGAGCCTGCTGTGAGGCACACCATCCTGTGACTGGCTGATGCCCCTCTGTAGAGCGAGCTGTGAGTGAGAGCAGGCAGGGCCACAACGTGTGAAGTCCGGGGAGCCTGCAGCCCCCAGTGTTGGCTGCTGCGGCCCCTGAGCTGCTCTCTGCTGGACAGGTTACTAAGCTAAAGAACGTTCTTAGTGATTAATGAGAAAGGTCTTCCCCATGGGCCTCAGACAGGATTCCAGGGAGGGCTGGGCTAGGGAATGAGTCCAAACGGCGATGACCGAACTATTGTCACACACCCCCCTCCCCAAAAGCTAGGGCTTTGTGACTGATCCAGGCTTGTTTGCTTCACGTTCTTTCCTTTTAGGGAGGCCTTTCTGTCTCCAGGAAGGCTCCCTAGGCCATGGTAGGCCTTACCACTCCTCAGTACCCAGGGCTGAAATCCTTAGTGAGTGCAGCTCAAACTGGGGCCCAGTACCCACCAGCCACACTCACTACCCCAGCGTTGGAGTAAGGGTGTGTTTAACTCTTGGCTAATGTAGGAAGTAAAACTATTTATCCGTAGCATTATAAGAATCGTCCACAGATCCGGGTATTTGAAAGCAAAGCTTATTTCACTCATGAACCCTTCATTAAGTGTATATGATAAGTGCTTTTGAAAACATAACCTTGGCTCCATGACCACACCAACGAAAGCAAAAAAAAAAAAAATCATTTTTAAGATGCAGGGTAGAGGGTGCTGTATTTGATTTTGTGATACTTTGATGTTTCGTGTCGTGTTCTCTACTGATAGGCGTTTCTTTCAGGCATTCAGTTTCTTCTAAATGCATTAGTTTTTCCTCTTGGGCAACATTCACCTCTCAGCCTCCAGCTCCTTTTGCTCTGGGTTTTGGTGAGCTCGTTTGCTAAATCCCAGAACCATCGATTTAGGTGTGAGGAGGAGCAGGTACAGGACAAAGGCTTATGAGGGCTTTTCCATTATGTGAATATGCAGGGGTCTCCACTCTAAGGCTTGGCCAGAAAGGGGAGCAGTCATGAATGAGCTAGGTGGTCATGCATCCCCGAGTGACAGCGCTGGAGCCACAGGGCACAGGCCTGCTCGGGGAAGCCCGACACGTTCATGGAGCCCTGCGGAGAGGGAACCGTCGGCTCCATGTGCCCACCCCAGGTGTGCTCGCTCTCAAAGGAGACGGGGGCTCGTCCTCTGCAGCTTTAAAGAAGTTTCATGTTGTTATCGGACACCTGCAGCTGGCCTTGCTTTCTGAGGTTTGCTTGGCTTCTTTCTCCCATTCCATAGACCCCCACATATGGAGGTGACACCAGAATCACAGGACGCCGGTGTTGCCATCAGTACAGGCTTCCCAGACATCCGCTTTGGGTGGGACAGTGGTGGGATCTGGTGCCGGAGACTGGAGGTCAGTGATCTTGGTAGGGCCCAGTGGGTCTTGGCTTGTTTGAGTCGCAGGGTGAGTTACGTGTCTGGTTGTTGCTTGGATTCGTTTCCTCGTCTGTTGGTGTCCGTCAGGAGCAGCCTGCTAGGCTTTTCACACAAGACTGCTCTCATGGATCGGTACGGATGATGGGGGAGCTGCATCAAGAAGGTTATGAGCTGCCATTGGGTTTTCCAGAAGCACTGCAGTGATCAATTTCCAGGGACCATGGTTGGGAAGTGGGAGGGTGCGGTCGTATATCGGATTCTCTTGGAGTCAGGTGTCATTGTGCATTCAGGTTCTAACCCTCCAGCTGCTGGGACTGTGCAAAAACTCAGGCTGTCTCTTCCTTGCCCTTATGGAGCCCACCCATAAGGAGAGCATCATCATGATGGGCACCTGCTCCGTGCATGAGTTGGGAGTGAAATCCAGAGTCTGGAGTTTGGGCCAGGACATTTTTATCCGAATGCTTGTCCATTTATAAAGCACCGAAGGAAACATTAGCTGGAGGCAGCTGAGGGTGGCAGCACCTAGAGCTTAGAACATCTGTCACACCCTCCCAAGGCGGCACGTATGACCCATCTTCCAAAGGCATTTTAATGCCCCTTAAAAGGGACAGAATGCACCGCGGCTCAGAAGTTGTTGGGTGGCTGCTTGCTTAACCCTCAGAAATGTTGCACTGTTCCCAGGCTGCCCATCTGGTTCTCCTATTTTCGTGAGACTCTAATGACCCACGGGGTGTGGTGAGGCCCTGGCTGGGGCACCTGGGAGCCAGGCCCTGGCTTCCCTCTGCTGTGTGCCTTGGGTGATCTGGGTACTGTGCGTGGCTCTTTAAGCCGCTGAACTTCCGCTCCTTCCTCTCGCCTGTGTCTGCTGAGAAGGGGGGCGTGTTTGAGGGCTTTTTGGCTTAGCATCTGGGAGACCTTTCAGGCTTGGTGCTGAAACGATGTGGAGATAGCATAGGGTTATGCACGGGGACTATCCCCACGATCAGCTTGCGTGGGGAGCTGGTGCTCAGGGCTTTGTGGGGGCTCTGGGCTTCAATATGCTGAGACAGTGAGTTTGGGCTTCAATATGCTGAGACAGTGAGTTTGGGCCGGAGTGCACAGAGGGAGGGAAGTCTTTGAGGTCTTTTCTTGTTTGGCAAACAGGTAGAGCGTGGGTCAGCTGGCAAACAAGGGACCTGGCTCTTGCTCATCTCACCTAACAAAAGATTTTCATAACTGCACACTGCTTCCCTGTTCTTTGTCTGCGTTTTCCCACATGGTGCTGAAGTCAGTCTAAAATTAGAAGGCTCACGTGTTCGGCCCAGGTACGTGATGTGTGTCTGTCACACAAGAGACTTGGTGCGTCTTAGTTTGGGCTGAAACCACATGCACCTGCGTGTCCCTGCGTTCACAGATGCTCCAAGGAGCAAGGGGAGAAAATGCAAGATCTGCCCTTCTCTCCCCAGGATTTATCCTTGTCTACGCCTCATGCCATCTCCTGCTTGTTTCCGAGCAGACCGTGTGGATCAGCTGCCAGATGGGGGACATGGGATCCAGGCTGGCGACCGTGCCTCCCTGGACTCCCTTCCCCATCAGTAAAATGAAGGGCTAGGATTCAGTCGGTGCCTTCTCAGTTTGTGAGCTGCGGCAGCATTGTAGTTGAGCACTACTAGCTTTTTAAAGAAAAAAGAAATTGAATCACTGACAATAGAGAATGTGTGGAGCAGGCCTGTGGCACAGTGGGGTAAGCTGCCGCCTGCGTGGGACACCCGCATCCCGGGTTGGAGGGTCTGCACTGATCTGCCTTCTCTGATCCAGCTTGATGATGGGGGTACTCGAGCTCCTGACACCATGTGGAGGCTCAGATGGAGCTCCTGGCTCCCCGCCTTGGCCTGGCCCAGCCTCGGCCATTGTGGGCATTTAGGGAGTGAACCAGCAGATGAGAGATTCTCTCTCTCTCTCTCTCTCTCTGCCTTTAAATTAATTTAAAAATAAATGAGTGTTTTTTAAAAATAGGGAGTTTCGAAGGGCGTTACTCAGAGAAAGGGCCGTTACTATGCTAGGATTCTCTTATTTTAGGTCTTAGTAGATTCAGATGTTGGCATTCTACATCATTGTACTTGTGTGAATTGCACCCATACTGCATTTTCTATAGTTCAAGATGTGATTTCTTCCTAAGGACTTAGACACTTGCAGAGTCAAGGCCATAAGTCTTCTGGGACTGAACACTTCCCCCGCCACGGTAGCCTTGATGGTTGTCTTGTCTGCCCCTGATCTGACAGCAGTGCTTTTGACGCTCCCATCTTCATCCAATCTTTCCAAAACACTCAACCTAGAGGAACAACAGCGCTTTCCTTATGCACAGACATTTCATTAATTTACGTAATATGTAATTACGTAAATGGAATAATGAGTGCGACCGACATAAACAGGTTTGGGAACCAACACAAACGGCCTCTCGATAAATAGACAGCCTAATTGGAATGAACAGAAATAGGCTGGTAAACTTGAGCAGTCAACTTACTGGGCTTTCGCATGCTGAGGGCGGCAGACTAGGTATTTTAGCAAAAGAAGCAAAGTATGAGATTGGGTAAATCAGGTGCTGCTTTTTTTGAAAGAGGGAGGCAAATGACAAAACTCAGGGATTTTAAAAAAAATCTAGGCCTATAGAAGCCTTGCTGTTCTTCCACTTTTTAGTTTTCAACATTTATTTACCAGTATTTATCAACTCCTGCCTTATGCCGGGCATTGTGCTCAACTCTGGACTACACATGGGAATGGACCATGAGCCCTGATATCAGGGCGTTGAGCCAGCCATATTATGCTGATGATTTTAACGTCTCCAAGCCATGACCTACCATGTGGGTTTCTTGGAAGCAAATGGCACTCCTGCCACATTCCAAATTCCCATTTTTTATCTAAGTTCGCAACTACATGCTGCCTAATCTCTCTACAGGAGCATCTCGTTCCCTGTGGCTCTGGGCTGCTTCTGTCTCCTCTGCACTGTGACTCTCAGCTTGGAAGTTGACACAAAGGATGTCTGTGCCAGGCGCAATAGCAGAACATGACCACACACCCACCTCTGTGACAGGGGCCAGGCCTCGACCACACCTCCACCTCTGTGACAGGGGCCAGGCCAAGACCACGCCTCCACCTCTGTGACAGGGGCCAGGCCCTAGGGAATCCAGGGAGAGCCTGAGCAGCCAGAGCGACTGGGGAATCTCCATGGCTGTGGTTTGTGGCCAGCACTCGGTACCCACCATGAAGATGGTTCTAACCCCAGCTCGTTCCATGTCTGTGCTTCTTGGCTCAGGGCCTCCAGAAAGAATCAGATTGGGTTCTTCCTTGGCCGAGAGGTCACCCCACAGCCCTGGCAGCATTGGAAGGGGAAGGCTGCAAGTGATGAGGGGCCAGCGGGAAGCATCAGCCACAGGCATGGAAGCTTCCCTCGGACCTGGAGGACGCCCAGATCAGCGTCCCTAGTCCAAGCTGAGTCTTTGAATCATTTGTTCAATCAACAAATATTTAATGAGCATTTACTATGTGTTGGGCCCTGATCATAACAAAGGCAGTGACCTCAAGAACTTTTTATTCCTCTAGGAAATAAAGATATAATGTTATATTCCAGTCTGTAAAACTGGCAGAGATTTGAGAACGGTAATACTGAGTACTAGCATGTGTGATGAGATGGGTACACATGCAGGCACTTCAAAAAGTTCATGACAATGGGTGCCATCAAAAAACTGCATAGATTTCAAAAAATTTTTGCACCAAAGTTTGTCTTTAAATTCCATTTTTCTGCAACTTTTTAAGTATCCTTGCATATTGCTAATGAGTGTGGATATTGGCTTAGTATTTATGGTGCACTTAATTCCTTAGGATTGATGACAGGTTAACTGGCCTTCATCTGTGATGCTTGGAATCAGAAGTGTTTCAGATTTCAGAGTTTTTGAGATTTTATAATACGTTCACAGACTTGACCAGCTGAGCATCCCTGATGTGAAAATCTAAAACTTTAAAGAGTAAGATTTTGGATTTGGGGATTAAGGATGCTCAGACATTCAGAAAGCAAGAATGTTTAAAAGTGTGCACCACCTGTGATCCAACAGTTGTGCTTTCAGAGACCCGTTCTATGAAAATAATCAGAGCTGTTACGTTATTGTGCATCACAGTGAAAAGGAACCAGTTTAGAGACAGGCATGTAGCCTAGTAATCAAGACGTTAATTTAGACGCCTGCAATCCCACACTGGCGTACCTGGGTTCAATTCCTGGCTCAGGTTCCCCGTTCCAGCTTCCTGCCAATGGCTCAAGCAGTTGGGTCCCTGTCTGTCATTTAGGTGACCTGGATTGAGGTCGCAGCTCCTGGCTTCAGGCTGGTCCAATCCTGTCTGTTGTGGGTATTTGGGGAGTAAACCAGCAGACAGAAGATTCTCTCTCTCTCTCTCTCTCTCTCTCTCTCTTTCTTTCTCTCTCTTTCTCTCTCTCTCTCTCTCTCTCCCCTCCCTCCCTCCCTCCGAAATAAGTTTTAAAAGTGGATTTTTTTTTTAAAAGAACCAATTTGAAGGTCAGCAAGGGAGAAATAGTTATGGAGCAGGTACACAGACGGGCTCTGATATAACCCTTCAAATCACACTGATGAAGAATGTTTAACAATCGGGGAAATGCACAGTAGATGGACATTAAACTAGGATGTAGAACTGAGTGATAGACCGAACTGTATGCCAGGTGTAAATTTGAGGACGAGCACAGCAGAATGTCAGCACTCGTTATCTCTGGTGGTGATCCCGTCTCCCTTGTACTTTCCTGTTTTTCCATAGCGAAAGCGCAGTCAGTGGCTGCTTGGCTGTCCCACGGGGCTGTCTGCCAGTGCGTGCTGAGTGCTGGCTCTCTGCGTCTTACAGAGATTGTAGCCATCACTCGGGCAGCACTGCTGTTTCTGGGACGTGGTCCTGCCCCCCGACCTTGCCTGAGGGCTGCCCTGTCTCTGCAGCCCTCCCAGGGACCTCGCTGCCTGGGTAGGTTGGCCCCAACAACTGCCAATCTGCCCTAGGGTTCTGGTGACGTTAACTCACACCTTCAGGGTGCCTCTATGGTGTGTAACCCTCGATCCACTTCTCAGAAATTTTAAGAACTTGATACCTCTGGGTTTCAACAGATAAATGGAGCATTTCTGGGCTCCTCTCAGCCTTAGGGCAAGTGTCTTGGGTGTGAAGACTCCAGGTCCAGACCGGGCCGAGGTCCGCTTCCATCTCTGCCACTTACTAGCCTCAAGACTTGAGCGAGTTACTTAAGCTCTCTGTGCCTTGGGGTCCGCATCTGTAGAATAACTGTAGATAACAGTACCTGCGCGTGGGGCCGCCATGAGCCTGGAGTGCTCACCGTTTGTAAAGCACCTGGGGTATCCAGGCACACAGAAGCTGCTTTCACTGCTCTCACTAAGCCTGTTCTTTGTCTGCTCTCGGCCCTGGTGACGCCCAGGCCGGAAGCGACTCCTGTGTCTCGATGGCCTCGGTGTGCGTCGCACTCATCTTGCAGACCGTGTTGATGCAGATTCATGGGGCCCCTAGCTCCCAACCACTCTGCTACAGCTCAGTGGGAGGAAGAGGATGAGCAGCAAATGGCCTGGAGCTCCGAGGTGCTGTCAGCTCAAGGGGCCAGCCCAACGCCTGCCCACCCCAGGGGCTCTTGCTGCTCCCCGGCTGGGCAGCGCTGCGTCCTGGGGGGAATGTGTGTGTTCCAGGACCAGCGTTCTAGCATTCAGACAGGAGCGTGGTAAAGAGAAGTCAAAACCTCAGGCCTTGGGCCATCACCTCCATGCATCCTGTTTCTGCTGGCCTGGCTGTGATGAAATGATGACCATGGCTTTCTGGTAAGGCGTCAGCTGTGTTTGCCGGAAGCCCAAGCCCAGACCCCCAGCCTGTGCCTTTGGAGATGGGCCTGGAGCACTTGGTTACATGTTAATGAAGAGACCGCCAGCCATTCCAATCCAGCCAGGTGTACATATCCCCCCTTAGCAGGCCCCGTAACTGGTTTACAGATTTTCTCTGAGTGTCCCTTCTTAAGTTTTTGTCATGAGCATTGTGGACAGATTGGTTTATCAGAATGGATACTGCAAGATGACTTTACACATCTGGCCTTGGGACTGCTGAGTGGCATTGACTCTGTTTCTCAGCTACCTCACACAGCACCAGGTGGCTAAGAGGAGGTAGAGTGAGGGCTCCATCCTTCTCCCAGGGCGTGCAGCCTGGAGCTCAGGAGGCCAGCTTGCCCTTCCTAGTGGTCACTGAGCCACCTGGGGAGGAATCCCTTTTGTAACTGGACTTGTGGGAGCTTGGAAGGTAATGAACCTGTATCCCTGCCTCACACAGTCAGCCCAAGGAGGCGTTTGAGACCTTGAGAGTGGAGGGCGTGCGATCTTGCTATGAAATCTGCCCCAGATGGCTCTTGCAGTGTCTGGGGTATGACAAGGCCTGGCCTCCATACAGTTCCACTTCGAGCCCGCTTCCTACCTAATGTCCCATTAAGTAAACACACTCAGAGAGGCACAAAGCTCCAGGATCCCAAATGCGCACCCCACCAAATGATAACGAGATTTTAGTTGTCATCTGAGGGAACTTTGCAAGGATTTAACTTTTGGTCAGTACTATCCAGCCTTCTTCAGAATAGAAACCCATGTGTGAGAACCCACAGATGGTGGGTGTGCCTGAATTATTCATTAATATACATAATGGCCAAGCGCTCTTTAAGAACTCAGTAACACTTTAAAATGAATTTCTATTTTATCAAAATAGAATTCACATAATTAATAATATGAGCTCACATTTCTGGAGCACTCACTGTATGCTGGATACTGTTCTATATGTATTTAATTTCTAGAAGTAAGAAAAGGTACCATTATTAGTCCCATTTTACAGTTGACAAAACTGAGGTACAGAGAAGTCAATTTGCTCAAGGTCACATTGAATGTAGTGGAGCTGGGATTTGAATCCAGATAAGTGGCTGAAGAGTTCTAAGCACTTCATCAGTATATACTTTTTTTAAAAAAAGGTTTATTTATTTTTATTTGAAAGGCAGAGTGAGTAAGAGAAAGAGAGAGAGAGAGGAAACATCTTCCACACACTGGTTAATTCCCCAAATGACTTCAACAGCCAGTGCTGGGCCAGGCTGAAGTCAGGAGCCAGGAACTCCATCTAGGTCTTTGCTGTGGGTGGCAGGAATCCAAGCACATTAGCAGGAAGGTGAATCAGAAGTGGAGCAGCCAGGACTTGAACCAACACTCCGATATTGAATGTGAGCATCGCAAGCTGAAGCTTAGCCCGCTGCACCACAATGCCCACCCCACCACGATGCTAAAAAATACACACACAGATACATGCATATCCCATTCAGACCACAGATGCCACATGAGGGGAGGTTGGCCAACTCTGCATTATGTAACTGTATGACACTCTTTCTTCCCCTTCTCCAAGACAGGGAAACTGCATTTTAATCTTCATTTCATGAGAACCTAGACATAGATCTCAAAGCAAAGTGTGTGCATCTGTGTGTGTTGGTAATTACACATGCATGTGCCCATGAGTGTACCTGTGCATCACGTATGTGTATATGTAAGCTTTGATTTTATTGTCTTTCTTGGCACAAAACAACAGAATCTTCCTTTATCCCATATCAATTCTTCCAAGACTGCATCAGTTCCAGAGACTGATAGCTTTGTTCTGAGTTGTCTGGGTCTTATTGTCAAAGTGTCTTTGCACAAGTCTGGCTGTGGATAGGTGTGTCTAAGACTCTTCTCCTGGGCTGTGTTAGGAGACCTAGGAAATACAGGGGATTGAACCTGTAGACTTGGAAGTCAAAAGTCAGTGGGGTTCCAAACCCAGCCCTGTTACCCCCAGCTTTCCTGTGTGTGGAGTTGCCCACGTGTGCCTGCCTTGGGGGCACATCCGCGTGAGACATTTCTAGGGGAGGGCTTGTGCTCTGCTCGACGTCTGCTTCTCAACAGCAGGTGAGACGCTGAGACCTTTGGTTTGCTGCAAAGGTGTCTAAAATAAAACCCATAAGTGTTTGATAACACAGCAGTTAAAAATGGAGCATGGGTCGGCTGACATGGGTTCAGCTCTTAACCGTGCCCCGTGGGGATCCACTTCAAGTAAATTCTTTAGCCACCTCGTGCCTCAGTTTTCCCACCTGTAGAGGGAAGGTGACGACAGAACCTGCCTTGAGGAGTTGTGAGGATTAAATGAGATGATATACGGAAAGCACTTAGGACGGGGCCAGGTGCACACTCAGTCCTATGTATGTATTATATAAATCCTTTCACTTAGATTATAAAGATAGAAAGTGGGAAAGCAATAACAGAGGTGTAAGAGACAGTATCTGAAACGCCCAGTTGTTCATCAGTGGCGGGGACAGATTACAGCATGAAGTCATAAAGAGCTTTGATGGTGTAAGTGAGCAACTTGATACGAGACCGGGGCAGGGGTTTCACTTCGGATGCCTGCGTCCCATACCAGGGTGCTTGCATCCAGTACTGGCTGCTGTGCTTCTGATCCAGCTTCCTGCCAGTGCACACACTGGAAAGCAGCAGGTGCTGGAGCCCTAAGCCATGTGGGGGACTGGGCTTCTGACATCAGCCTGGCCCAGCCCTGGCATGTAGAGAGCAAATCAGTGGATAAAAATCTCTCTCTTTCAAATAAAATGAAAATAAATTAAAAAATATGGGTTGCTGGCATTGTGGTGCTGCAGGTTAAACCACTGCTCACAACACCAGCGTCTGTATTAGAGCACCAGTGCTAGTCCTGGCTGCTCCATTTCCAACCCAATTTCCTGCTAAGGTACCTAGGAAGGGAGCAGTGATGGCCCAAGTGCTTGGGTCCCCAGGGCACCAGTGGAGTTCCAGGCTCCTGGCTTCAGCCTGGCCCAGCCCCAGCTATGGCAGGCATTTGGGGACTGAACTAGCAGAGGAAGATTCTCTCTCTCTCACTCTCTCACTCTCTCACTCTCTCACTCTCTCACTCTCTCACTCTCTCACTCACTCTCTCACTCTCTCACTCTCTCACTCCCTCACTCCCTCACTCCCTCACTCCCTCACTCCCTCACTCCCTCACTCCCTCACTCCCTCACTCCCTCACTCCCTCACTCCCTCACTCCCTCAATTCCCCCTCCCCTCCTTCCCTCACTCCCCCCTCCCCTCCTTCCCTCTCTCCTTCTCCATCTTTTCCTCCCTCCCTCTCTCTCTTCCTCCCAACTTCCTTCCCTCCCTGCTACTCTGCCTTTCAAATAAATAAATCTTTACATACATACATAAAAATTTTGGGGAAAAAAAAACAGATGAAGGGAAGCCCCCCTTTGCCTGCTGGGAAGTGGCATATGAGACCAGCTATTCTAGTAGATGCCAAAAAAATGGAGCTTTATTTTTGGAATTGTGGCACCCAGCGCAGAGGAAGCACCGTCTGCCCCCTTCGGTGGCAGTGACGGGAGATGTGAGAAGTGGCTGCCATCCTGAGCAGCGACACCCGAGGGAACCTGGAGACGTGGGAGAGGAGCACGGGGATGCCCTGGGGAGGGCCACAGCCGGCGAAGCGGAGGCCCAGCAGGGTGGGAGAGAACGACAGAGGGAGTTCCTGGCTTCCTGCAGGTCCCACGCACACAGGTGGCCGCAGCAGGACCGCCGGCTGAGGAAGTCCCACTCCCGCTGCAGTAGTCTAACGTACAAGTGGGTCGCTCCCACTTTACACCCAGGGTTCAGGGAGAGGCTGCGGATCATGTGGGCCCTATTAATAGGCACTGATGTGGGAAAAGCTCACTGCTAATTTCCTTTTTGATGCCAATGCTGTGAAATCGGAGCAGGAGTACAGGTTAGAGCCACATAAAGACGGGAGAATAATTAGATCACTAAGTGGAGCGTGTACCCTATTGAGGAGCTGGAGCTGTTGGGATTAAATTCTCAACCATCTGGGGACAAGGAGGAAAATCATGTATTTTTTGGGAAAAAAAAAAGAACCTTGGAGAAACAGGATATTATTAATCCAAAGGGTCCCTCGCCCTAATTTCAATTGACTTCCTTTTTAAAAAGTATTTTGATGCCTGGATGGGAGGGTGTACTGTGGAGGGCTGTACTGGACATCCAGGTGGACGGGGGCGGTCCTTGCCCCCGGGGTCTGTTCCATGGTGGAGGTGAGGAGTAGCTGGCAGAGTGGTGTGCAAGTCGACGTTAGGAAGCACCAGCCGCAGGCTGGCCTCCGCCAGAGGGGATGGAACAACCTTCCCCAGAGAATTGATTTTTTTTTTTTTGCAAGCAAACAGCACTAAACTTAAAATTATTTTTAAAAACATTTAAAAAAATTTGTTTTAAATATTTTAAGTTGACAAATAAAAATTATGTATCTGTTATACAGCATGATGTTTTCACATGTTTATATTTGTGGATGACTAAATCAAACTAGCTAACGTACGCATTGCCTCACATGCTTAAAGACCCTCATCTCATATACAGAGGTCAAGTCAAGGTAGTGAAAGACTCCAGTGTCAGGCCAGCAACTGTAAAACCACGAGAAAACAAAGGGGAAAGTTCCACAACCTTGACCCGGGTGATGGTGTTTTTTGCATATGAGCCCAAAAGCACTGGCACCAGAGGCAAACATAGGCAAGTGGGATGAGATATAACGGAAAGGTCCTTGCACAGCCAAGGAAGCGATCGCCAGAATGAGGAAACAAACTGTGGAGTGGGGGAAAACGTTTGCAAACCTACATCTGTAAAGGGTCCCCATGGGAGCCTCCAGAGGTCCCCACGTAAGGAGTCAACCCAACAGCGTGGAGGGCCACAGTGGACGCCCTTTGTCTTTGGGTTTAGTGGAGGCAGCATCAACTGGCTGGGGCGGGGGGGGGGGGGCAGTCACTGAGCTGAGCAGGCCCTCTCCCTGCTGGTCAGGTTTCAAGGTCAAATGATCAACCTTGGTGAAGAGTGGGTCCTACAGGACTACCCAAGGCTTTGCTTTTGTAAAACAGCACTGACTGGTGGTCTTGCTCTTAATACTGAACACTGATTTGTTATTTTAAACTTGGCTGAAGTGATACAGCTTTGTGAGTGCATATAACCAGGATGGTATTTAGGCAGGGAAGGTTTTGGCAGCATTGACCTTTTGAAATAGTATATTTTATGGGTGTTCAAAAACTGACGTAATTGGAAATCTGGCCTGGGGAAGATGCTTAATTAATGTTTTTTAAATGAAGAGTTCCTGATGCCCAGGCCGTTTGCATACACACCCTCCTTGAAAATAGTTGGTCTCTAACAGCCTCTGGCAGCTCTGTCCGGAACTGGGTGTCCCCTGTGGCAGCCACACATGGCTGGGGAGCCCAACATGTGGCTAGTGCAAACTGAGATGTCAGAAATATGCCATATAGACTGAATTATGAAGACTTAGCATGTTTCAAAAATGAATTCTAAATAGTGTTTCGGTTGTTTCCTAATATGACACATTTTGACAAAACTGGGTTAAATAAAATATATTCACATTAATTTTTTTCCCTAATGGTGGCTAGTAGAAAATGTCAAGTTAACTCGTGTGACTCGGATTTATTTCACAGTTCTAGAATCTTGTATTTGTTCCTACTCCCGTCCCTTCCTTCCTTCTGGGAACGCTAGCCCCTGAGAGCGCACTGCTTGGTCTCATCCCAGTCTTGAGCTCCAGCCCAAGTATCCAGCGCTTCCTTCTGCCCCTTGTAGAGCTGCTGACTTTCAGACGCAGGTCACACAACTGCTGCCTCAGGAGGCTTCTCCGACCCATGTGGGCAAAAGCATTTTGTCCTTTGGTCCATTCCTTTGTTTTAGAATTTTTTTTTTCCTGCTGTCTCCTTCATGGTGTGCTCCTTGAAGATGGGGAACGGGAGACTCTCTGCCTCTTTAGCACAAAGTAACAGATACACAGTCAGCCTGGATCATAAGTGAATACTAGGAGACTCTACTGTGCAGCCAGAGTAGGAAACCATAGGCATGGAGCTGGGATGGGGAGAGCAAAGGCCCTGGAGTCCTGACTCTAATGCACACTGAGGCTGGGTTCGCCTGCCTGTCTGTAGCAGAGAAGATCCAGTGGCCAGGAAAGGCTTTGCCGCCTGCGGTATTGAAGATACCAGGCCTTCTGCACCGGCAGGCATGCTCTTCTTACACACTGGATCTGTGCACGTGCACCTCCCTCCCTCCCTCCCCACACAAAGCCGGGGCAGGACGGCAGCATCTTCCCTGCCTCTGCACCTGCCTCCTTTCATAGCCACTGCGTGACTGAAGCAATGTTATGTGGACTTGATGTCCTCGGCCTTGGAAGTAGGTTCTATCTTGCTGTTTTCTGCAAAAAAGCCTTGTGTTCTTATGGGAGAGTATTTTGGAGGGAGCTGTAGAGATCTGCTTGAGTGTGAGAATTATGGGTGATGCTTATTTGGGAAGCAATGCCTCCCTTAAAGTCTAGCTTTCATAAAATGATACAAATAATCATAGCAACAACTGGAGAGCAGTGCCGCGCTCCAGACAACAGTGGTGATGCTCTGGTAGCCACGCCTCTTTCCATCCACTGGCAGAGACTTCAGGGGCCACAGGTGTGGGGCAGTGGCAGCTGTGCAGCAGCCTCACTGCTCAGTGCTCAGCAAGCTGCAGTTAGAAAGGAAATAGATCATTGTATTTATAAGTCACATAGGTACATGCCAAGGAACCACCTCAACTCCCAGAATGCCTATTAGAAACACTAAGGGTGGCCGGCGCCGCGGCTCACTAGGCTAATCCTCCACCTGCGGCGCCGGCACCCGGGTTCTAGTCCCAGTCGGGGCGCCGGATTCTGCCCCGGTTGCTCCTCTTCCAGTCCAGTCCAGCTCTCTGCTGTGGCCAGGGAGTGCAGTGGAGGATGGCCCAGGTCCCTGGGCCCTGCACCCGCATGGGAGACCAGGAGAAGTACCTGGCTCCTGCCTTCGGATCAGAAGCGGTGCACCAGCCACAGCGCGCTGGCCGCAGCGGCCATTGGAGGGTGAACCAATGGCAAAGGAAGACCTTTCTCTCTGTCTCTCTCTCTTACTGTCCACTCTGCCTTTCAAAAAAATAAAGTAAAATAAAAAATAAATAAAAATAAAGACATAAGAAAATGTTGATTAAAAACGTGGAGGCATTAGTGCCATCACATATTAATAAATATAATGAAGCTGAAATAATGCAAACATTGTAACACTGGCTTCAGAAAAGGAACATGTATGTAGAAGCATGGGAAATCCCCAAAGAGACTCATTTATACCATGCAAGCTGACATGTGATAGAAGTAGCCTTTCATACTAGTCCAAGTGATCAATTTCAGTTCACAATTGATCATAATGATAGGTCTAAGAGTCAAAGAGATCACATAAACAAGACTAGTGTCTGCTAATGCTATCTGATAGAATTAAGAAGGAGAGAATTATCCAACATGGGAAGCGGGATACACAGCAGACTCATAGAATGGCAGATGCCCTAAGCAGCACTCTGGCCTCAGAATTAGCCCTTAAGGCATTTGGATCTGGCTGAAGAGCCCATGCGAGTATTTTAGGCATGGAAAGCCAAGATACTCTGGGCGGGGGTGGGGGGGGGGGAAGAAGACCTAAATGAAAGATCTCTGCGAGTGAGATCCCAGTGGAAAGAAGGGGGCCATCAAAGAAGGAGGTACCTTTCTCTGAAGGGAGGAGAGAACTTCCACTTTGACTATGACCTCGTTTAAATAAGATCGGAGTCAGTGAACTCAAAATGCTTCCATAGCCTTGGCAACTCATGACAAGAGCCTAGGGTGATTACTGACGCAATAAACAAGAGTGTCAATTTGTTAAGTCAACAAGAGTCACTGTGCACTTACTTCCCATGTAGGATCTCTGTCAATGTGTTGTACAATGTGAAGTAATGCTATAACTAGTACTGAAACAGTATTTTACACTTTGTGTTTCTGTGTGGGTGCAAACTGTTGAAATCTTTACTTAGTATATACTAAGTTGATCTTCTGTGTATAAAGATAATTGAAAATGAATCGTGATGAAGAATGGAATGGGAGAGGGAGCATTAGATGGGAGAGTTGTGGGTGGGAGGGAAGTTATGGGGGGGGGAAACCATTGTAATCCATAAGTTGTACTTTGGAAATTGATATTTATTAAATAAAAGTTAAAAAAAAATAAAAAGAAGTAGCCTTTCACATCGTTAGAAAGAGAGTGGATCTGTCACAAATGGTTCTGAGGTGGTAGCTAAACATTTAAAAAGAAACTTAGGTCTAAAAACTCGGTGATTTTCTAAATTAAGTTCTAGCTCACTAAAATATTTAAAAAGTGAAAGCATAAAGTTTCTCTAAGAACGTTACATACTCATATAACTTAAAAAGCAGGACAAATCAGAACTCAAAGACAGAAACCGTACGGGAAAAGAGATCTGTAAAAGTGATAAATTTCTGAACATTGCCAAAATAACACTATGGAAACCACTATAGAAAGAAAAACCATGGGCAGTATTTGTCAATATTTAAATCTAAAAAGGATTCATATGCTTAATATACAAAGTACTCCTATGAAGGATTAGCAAACATTTTAACACACCAATAAGAGAATGAGCAAATTACTGAAATAAGTAAGACACAATAATAAAATTACATGTGGTCAATAAACATAGGAAGTGTAGCCTTGCTAGTATCAAAGAAATGCAAATCAATGCCAGATAACATTTAATTGACCAAATTAGCAAAGATAAAAGCTATCCGTGTACACCGCAGATGAGACTGGAGATTTGTATTGTTGCCTGTTTGAATTGTTACAACTTTTATGAGAGCCATTTGGCAATACTCCCGCATTCAACGCTGTTAAAAGACTTGTATGCCCTGCTCACTCGCTGACCCAGAAATTCCACTTCTAAGCATTTATCCTAAGGAAACAAGCATGGGTGGACTTGTGTCCAGATTTGACTGATAATGTTCATTGCAGCAAGATATTTATCAGGAAACTCGAAACACTGGGATGATAAGAGACGCTGGGGAGGGTTTAGAGTTGCTTTGGAATGGACAGCACAGGACCTGGCGGCATGTTATGGAGCATTTGGTCTCAACTCACGGACTGAGGGTTAAACAAGGTGCTTCTATAAATGGTGGTGATGCACTTGGTGGTTTCTTATTTGAGGGTGGGGTTTGCTTATTTTTTCCCATTCTGATGGAAGTTTTTAGGTTTGGATGGTTCAGGTCACTTTGAACTGGGGGCCAGGTTTCCCGTGTACAATTTTGCCGTTGCACACCTGCTTAGGTTTGTGCAGTTCAAGCAGACCTATTGGTCTGTGGATTACAGTTGTGTAAACAAAAGCTTAGGTTTCCTCTTCCTGCTGCTCCAGTCAGTATTTCCATTTTAGAATCTTCTGCAGATAACACACTGGGGGCTGGGCCGCAGGAGGAAGACCTCTGTGTCCGGTGTGATCCCCCAAAGATGTCCACCTCTGAATCCCCAGAAATAGTGCGGATGTCTCCTCCGTGGCCTTTGGGATGCTGCAGATAGGATTAAACTGAAGATCTCCAGATGGGGAGATGCTCCTGGATTCTGTGGGCGGGCCCTGCACAGGGAGGTGGGAGGGTCAACATCAGTGATGAGGGAAGCAGAGGCCAGGGTGATTCAGGCAGACTCTAGGAGCTAGGCGGGGCAAAGCAGCAGACTCTTCCCGAGAGGCTCCGGAAAGAACCGCGTTTGATGGTGGCGACAGCTTGATGTTAGCCACCGTCAGACTCACTTCAGACTTCTGACTTGCACAGTTCATAAATGGGTGTGGTTTTGCGGCCTTAAGTTTGCAATCATTTGTGTGGCAGCGATAGAAAACAAATCTATTTGGGCAAGGAGGAAAAGCCGAATTTGAACTTGAGCTGTAGCTGGACGTTAGCTGATCCTGGGTGAGGAGTTCCAGACTTGGACCCGAAGCCACAGCCTTAGGAAGTCACCCCCCACATCTCATCATCTTCATCCCCAGGGTTCCTTTCTGGCTCTACAGTCCTGTTCCTCCTTCAGCATTTGTTTACCGTTGTTAGATACCTAAGTATGGGTGAGGCCATGAGCAGGTTTACTTTATTTGTTTTGGAAGCTGGCTGCACTACTGTTTGCATTTTCCTTTCTGGGGTGTGTGGAAGATCCTGGAACACTTGAGTGTGTGAGGTAGAGGCAAATGAAGGTGTGTGCAGAAGTGAGAAGCCATCAGAACCACAACAAATGGATGCCACAGTGCACCTGACACGGGGTGTGCAGGCCTCCCAGTCTCCCCTGGTGGTCCTAGATCATTCTGGAAGGATTTCCTAGAATATCCCTCCTACTCACACACCTACTCCAGATTGCCACAAAGTTTTGCACCTGCAGAAGGAGCAAGACTATGCATGAGTTGTCCAGAATGGAGGGAGGGGCCTTCCTGAGCCTTTTGTCCTCGCAGGCTGTCTACCAGAAAGCCACCGGAAGTGTGGCAGAGGGAGACGGCAGTGTTGCTGGTTGGAGCTGCCGCTTGCTGCTACCAAGTGTGAGGCATGTTTAATAGCTTAGTCCATGGGCATAAGGAGGTTTTGTCATGTGTGTCAGGGGCCATTTGGATATTTATAACATCATTCATGGGCCACACAGAATTATCATCTTAAAAAATCAGCCTGCTATCGATTTATTGAACTTTGAGTCGTGCCTGTGCTTACTTTGGTAGGACCAGACCAAATGATTTCACAGGCCTTCCACTGTCTGCAGGCAACATTCCCCCACTCCTGCTATGTTGTTTCTTCTCCATACACACAAAAGAACCCAAAACAATATTCATTACTGTTAGAATATATTCAGGATAAACAGAGTTACAGCTGAAAATGAAAATGCAGTAAACTTAAAAGCATCAGGAGCCACTGCTGTAGAAGTTAACATTCACACCAAAAGGAAGAAGGAATAACATGAAAGCCACCTTTGTTTTGCAGAACGCACTTGAGGCACAGTCAGTGACTGCGAGGCTTGGGGAGCCAGCAGAGTTGAAACTTGTTACTTCAACGTATGGGAAGGTTGTGAAATGGAAGCTGGGTTTTGAAGTTATCAGTGGGAATATGGGAAACCCCTGTTGACATAAATCCAGTTCAGTAATCAGAAGGGATATCAGGGGACATCCAGGTGAACATGACAGTCTAGAACAGGAAGAGCAGGGAAAAAGAATGGGATTGAGAGAGCAGAGCATGCTGGGTCCCTGACATGGCTCTGGCTTCCTCAGATGAGTCACGTCAGCTGCCAGCTCCTGTTTCCTTGTCTAGGAAGTGGGAAAGATACACGCATCTTGTCTGCACTTGACATGGAGGGTGGCACAGTCTGGCCCGGAATATGCCGGGGCCACATGCCACCCGCCGACCATGGTCCATGACGGAGCCCGATAATTCCTCTTGAAGAATCCTTTGCCCTTGGGGTGGAGGAGACTGCACGTTCCAGTACCTGTTAGAGTGCAATCGTGCAGCTGTGGAGTGACTCAAATCACACGGGACAGATGGCTCTCTCTCCCCCTCCCCAGCTCCCAGTGGTGTTCGTTCCCAAAGTTTGTCTGGTTATAACCAGGTTATGCCACCATCTCCCAGGAGGGGGCTGGCAGACTGGGACAAGGTGACACTTTTGTCCTTGTTCCCAATCCACAGCAACTCCTGGAAGTGCAGGGGACTTTGGTGGCGCCATCCCGAGTAGGGTGGTCTGCTTGGCATATGCATGGGTGGCGGTGACTTTCCCCACATCATGCCCAGCTGGAAAGCGTGGTTTGGGTCACGAGGATTGTTGGTCCCCTGCACTCTACTGAGCTGGAAGCCACGGGGCCTCCCAGCACCTCCCATTGCCTCGTGGTCGCCCAGCCTTGACGTGGGTTTGTCCTGGGGGACTCCATTCAACCCCATTCCTGGTGCTGCAGACCTGGCTGCCGAGTAGCCTGGACGAAGCCCCATCCAGGATTTTAAGCGTTGTCCTCAGCCCCATTCTGGGTGAGTGTGTTGGGCTTCTGGGTGGCGCCTCGGGCACTGACAGCACTGGGCGGTTGGTGGGGGGGGGGGGGGGTCTGTGAGTCCTAGGATGCCTCGGGGCTCGGACTGCTGATCACAGTCTCTACTGTCAGTTCCCACTGAGCTACGGGCATCTCATAGGTAAAACCTATCTGCCTGGGGAGTCCGCATTTCCATGAGTCGATTTTATGAATGACGGCGGCTTGAACTGAAAGGCGCTGACTGGTCCACAGCCCTGTCATCCACACTTTAGTTTTTGTTGCAACCCTAGGACCTGATACGTGTGCAAAACACGGGAACCACTGTAAGCTGACGCTCATCTTTGGGGCTGACGTCCTGCCTAGTGGCTGGAACGTGACGGCAGATGTCTTTTCGTGGCTCACC